>NW_028270139.1:129347522-129963864 GCF_037043375.1 Chiloscyllium plagiosum | reverse complement strand
TATTCAATTATTAATTGTTCATCTTAAAATATTCTATTAACAGCTTAGAGACATGTTTTAAATAGGTTTTCCACTTCAGTGCAGAAACATTCCACTATGATATCAGATCTTGCACTACTGATATATATCCATTTTTAATTCAGATCTTAATTTGGACTAGTTGGCATAGCAAAAGTTACTGCTGATGCTGGAAATCTGGAAGTTTCAGTGATCGGTTGGAATCTTCCTTCAACCATAATCGGGCGAAGGGCAGGAAACACAAGTCAAAGAGCCAACTGGATCTGCAACAGCTGTGCTCTCAAATGATTAATTTTAACACTGCCTTCCCCTGCCATAGACATTCAAATTCACTTTCCCTTTTAAATGATATAGGCAAGAGCCATCTGTGCTCCATATTTTTCTTTGCGTAGCCTTGAGCACATTCATCCCAGGCACCTTTGATCTCCATTTATCACCTCCTTACTGCTTTCAGGTAGTTAAAATCAGTGTATGCAAATGGTATTACAAATCTTACTGTTGTATTGCAATATATTTTAGTCACTGGACTCAAGTGTTAACTTTACTTTGTACCCACAGACCTGTTAAGTTTGTCTAGCAGTTTTCATCTCAATGTCCAGCATCTGCAATTCTTTAGTTTTATATTATTACAACATTTGGGTAAATGTTGATCTACCTGCAGGTGCTGAAACAGTTATACTTATTGATAGGTCTCTCACCTTCCAAAGTCGTCTTTTGAAAAGTGGTACCTAGCATTTGTACTTCAGTGACCAAGGAAACTTGCACCTTAATGGCATTCACTAATGTGGAATTTCCAAAATGGAAGCCAAAGTAGACAGATTTACACCGACACTTTCAGTTCTTTGAATTCTTCCCTCCTCCAAAAAGAAAAACTTCAGGGAATGCTGGTATTTAATAATTAAGATTAAGATATCTTAATAATTCATTGTGATAATTATGCATTATTTAAGTCCTAAAGAAATACTTCATGGCTAAGTGCTATTCAAGAAATCAATTAGTTAAAGCACCATAGCTTCCACTGTGCATTAGCAGTCAGTTGAACAAAAGAGAAAATAACCACAAATTATCTGCAGCTTTTAAGTCGCTTTCAAATTTTGTTTGGAGAAAGTTTAAAAAATGTCACAAATTATCCAAATGCTTTATAAAACAAATTCCTGACAAGGGTTGTGACTGCTTGATAATTACAATAAAGTTTCAAACATTAGCCAGGAAAGTACATTAACCTACATGACTAGATTTGTAACTGCTTGCATCAATACTTACGCGTGTTCTTGTACAAGTAATACCATTTAACAGATCAGCTAAAACCTCAAAATGGAAAAAAACCCATATGTCCATCTGTGCCTTTTTAAAAGCTCCTTGCTCAAACACCTACATAACTTAAGCATTTATTCTTAAAGCATACTAATCTTGTGTGCTATACAATATTGTAATACACAATTTTTCTGACAATTATTATCTCAATAGCTGGGGTATTTTAACAAATAACTGTTCTTTCAAATTTACACAAATAGTATTTCCCTTAATGATATGTGCATAAAATATCTGAACAGGACTTAGTTTAGGAGCCAGAGTTCTCTTAAGTGCAATGGTAATGTCTTGACCTCTGGGCTAGGAGACCCGGAATCAAGTTTCACCTGCTCCAGAAGTGTGCAATACCATTTGAATAAGTTGATTTGAAAAAAAATAGCTTAGGAGTACTTTGAATTTTAGGTAACAGAAAATATCCACTTCCAAACCATCTGATTGCATGTTAGGGAGTTTTAATTGCCCAGTTCAAGTATAAGTGTCTATCACATTAAATTTCTACAAAATAGAATGAATGCTGTGGAAGGTACAAGTGAGATGCATCTCAGATAGAAAGTTGCCAAACAAATACTGAAATTCAGAAAAATAAAGTTTTACTATTTGGCTACAGATTGCCATTTTGATAGGTAGCTTGCCAGATTTGGGTCAATGAAGTAAGTTTGCTTGGTAGGGTAGCATTTCAGTGAGCTAACATATGGAGTAGCTAGGTAAAATTAGATGCCATTAGACAATGGGAGAATGGAGGACAAGTGTACAAACCTCGAAAAATTGTTCAGTTTTACCAAACCACCTATAACTCAAGATACCATCCACTCAGGCAGCTATTTTAGCATTATAAAATGCAAACTACTTCACAAGTAGGTGCAAAGGAAAACAAAATAATGCAACAAAATCAAACAGGATAACTATAAAAAGTACCATTAACTTCAACACTAGCTAAAGCCCTACTTTCAGGTAACGGTTGGGATGATAAAGTTGTCAATCCTGCGAGATTTTCAATATTTGAGAGAAGCACAAAGATATGGGGAAAAAGTAATATAAATGGACTGATCTTTGAGAGCAATGACACATACCTGGTATCCCAAATGCTCCCTCCTGCATTACATTATTCCATGATATGAAAAGTTACACAAATGAAGGTAAAGGATGTGAAAATAGGAAGTGGTATTAAAAATACATATTGAAAAAGCCCAGTTATAATTGCAACCTGTCAACACTGCTTCCTCAGGGCTTCATATAGAAGCAGTGCACATCTCAACCTAATAATTTTTGAAGTGATTCAGTCAACATACACGAAAGTACTGATTTGACACTGTTGGGTGACAACTACAGACTGACTAGGTGTGGCTTCTTTCCATCCTTCTCTTTATAAACAAGACCCTCTTATTAACAGTTTCACTCTTTCCCATTTTGCTTATTCTCCCAAACGTTGAATTATTTCCAGCCTTGGCCATCCAGCAACCATGTTTCCATCACGGTAGTTGGATAATATCCATATCTCTTTCTCAATTCATCTGTAATAATGCAAATGTTGCATGCATGCAGGTAGATTAGATTTAACAATGTTATCTTTTCATAATTTTTGTTTGACCCCATTTGATGTTGGTCCTAGTTTCTGCTGCCTTACAATTTTGCTTACTACTTTTCTTTTTGCCATTACTAGTTGTGATCCTCTATCTGAACTGGCTCTCTTGTTCCCAGCCCTCTCCAACAGGAATAATATATAATATATTCCCAGGGAAATGTAAGACATAGGAGTGGAAGTAAGGCCATTCGGCCCATTGAATCCACTCTGCCATTGAATCACAGCTGATGGGCATTTCAACGCCACTTACTCACACTTTCCCATATCCCTTAATTCCCTAAATTTCTTATTTTGGAAGGACAGAACTGATATTTTCTTATCAACCTGCTCCGCGATGTTATTTGACACACCTGGAACAGGTGGGACTTGAACCCAGGCCTCCTACTTCAGAGGTAGGGACAGTACCACTGCACCACAATAGACATACCCCTGCCAAGTGTAATGCTTCTTTTACCAGGTCCTACTTGCCCCAGAAATTTAAAGCAGTTGTTCTTAAGCGATCTCTGCAGACACATTCATATACTATACTATATTTCTGCACTCAGTAGCACTTGGCATCGGGAGAAAAGATAGGTCAAACTTCTGAACTGGTCACTCAAACAAAAATACAATATTGCAGATACTGGAAATCTGAAATAAAACTGAAAATACTGGAAAAATTCAAAGAAACTGATTTCTTCATTCCTGAAGTCACAATGGATTCAAAACAAACCACATTTCTCTCTATGAGAATATGTATAGTGCATAAGCAGGCAGGGAAAGAGGTAAGTTCTGAGTTTTGAGAAACAAGAGGCTCAGTTGAGCATGACTCAGATCAGATAAGAACTTACAGCTAACAATGGGTTACTGAGAAAGATGGCAAAGCATTCATTATGTAGAGCCATTTAACAGAACAAAGAAAATATACAGCCCAGGAAAAGACCCTTCGTACTCCAAGCCTGAGGCGATCCAAGTCTACTGTCTAAACTTGTCGCCCAATTCCCAAGTATCCCTCTGCTCCCCACGTATTCATGCATCTGTCCAGACACATCTTAAATGAATCTACCGTGCCTGCCTCTACCACCTCTGCTGGCAACACGTTCCAGGCACCTACCACCCTCTAAAGTACTTGCCACGTGTATCCCCCTTAAACTTTTCACCTCTCACCCTGAAAGCATGACCTCTTGTTATTGAATCCTTCAGTCTGGGAAAAAGCTTATCTCTATCTACCCTGTCTATACCCTTCATGATTTTGCAGACCTCAATCAGGCCCCCCTCAATCTACTTTTTTCTAATGAAAACAATCCGAACCAACTCAACCTCTTCATAGCTAGCGCCTTCCATACCAGGCAACATCCTCTTAAGCCTTCTCTGCACCCTCTCCAAAGCGTCCACATCCTTTTGGTAATTTGGTGACCAGAACTGTACACAGTATTCTAAATGCGGCCGAACCAACGTAGTGTACAATTTTAACATTACCTGCGGGCTCTTATACTCAATACCCTGTCCGATGAAGGCAAGCATACCATATGCCTTCCTGACCACTCTATCCACCTGTGCAGCAACCTTCAGGGTACAATGGACCTGAACTCCTAGATCTCTCTGCTCAATGTTTCCCAAGGTTCTTGCATTTACTGTATAATTCACTCTAGAATTAGGTTCCCAAAATGCATCACCACACATTTGCCTGGATTGAACTCCATTTGCCACTTCTCCGCCCAACTCTCCAGTCTATCTATATTCTCCTGTATTCTTTGACAGTCCCCTATGCTTTCTGCTACTCCAGCAATCTTCATATCATCTGCAAACTAGCTGATCATACCAAGTGCCCTCTTCCAGATCGTTTATGTATATCACAAATAACAGTGGCCCCAGCATTGATCCCTGTGGAACACCACTGGTCACCTTTCTCCATTTCGACAAACTCCCTTCAACTACTACTGTCACCTGTTGCGCAACCAGTTCTTTATCCACCTAGCTAGAACATCCGGCACACAATGTGACTTCATTTTCTCCATTAGTTTACCATAGGGAAGCTTATCAAATGCCTCACTAAAGTCCATCTACAGCCCTTCATCTATCAACTTGGTCACTTCCTCAAAGAACTCTATTAAGTTGGTAAGGCACAATCTCTCCTGCATAAACAACTTTCCTCACCACTGACATCAGGTTCACTGGTCTGTAGATACCTGGAACATCCCCACTACCCTTTTTATACAGGGGGACAACATGAACAACCCGCCAGTCCGGCACCTCACTTGTGGTTTAAGGAGGCTACAAAGATATCTGTCAGGGCCCCAGATTTTTCCCCTCTCACCTCCCTCAGCAACCTAGGATAGATCCTATCTGGTGCTGGGGATTTGTCCACCTTAATAAGCCTACCCAACACATCTTCCCTACCTATGTCAACATGATCCAGACTAATCAAACTCCTATCTCTAATTTCGTCATGTATCTCTCCTCAGTGAACACCGATGCAAAGCAATCATTGAGAATCTCACCCATTTTCTCAGATTCAACACAGCTTTCCTTCTTATCCTTTAGTGGACCAATCCTTTCTCTAGTAACCTGCTTTTTTCTTATATAATAAAAGGCTTTGGGAATTCTCCTTAATTCTGCTCACTAAAGCTATTTCATGACCCCTTTTGGCCCACTTGATTCATCATTTAAGACTGCCCCTACTCTTCCAATATTCCTCCAGGGCCCGTTCTGTTCTTAACTGCCTGGACCTTATGTACGCTTCCCTTTTCCTCTTGGAAAGTTGAACGATTCCTCCTGTCATCCACGGTTATGGATCTTACCTTTCCTATCCTTTACTTTCAACAGGACATGCCTATCCTGCACGGTCTTTGAAAGCCTCCCTCATATCAAATGTGGACTTCCCTTCAAATAGCTGTGTCAAATCCACATTTCCCAGCTCTTGCCTAATTTTGATATAATTGGCCTTGGCCCAGTTTAGTACTCTTCAGTTAGGGCCACTCTCATCTTTGTCTTTGAGTATTCCAAAACTTGGAGAATTGTGGTCACTGTTCCCAAAGGAATCCCCCACCACCTGGCTTGGCTCATTCCCCAACACCAGGTCCAACATGGCCCATTCCCTAGTCGGACTACTGACGTACTGCTCTAGAAAACTCTCCTGGACGCTCCTTACAAATTCTGTCCCATCCAGACCTCTGACACTAAGTGTATCCCAGTCAATGTTGGGAAATAAAAATCTCCCATCACTATTACCGTGTTGTCTCTACAGCTTTCCATAATCTGTTTACCCATTTGTTCTTCTACCTCACGCTCACTGTTGGGAAGCCTGTAATACAGCCCCAGCAAATGTAACTGCACCCTTATTTCTCAGCTCCACCCATAATGCCTCACTACCCAAGTCCTGCATAGTGTCCTTCTTTAGCACAGCCGTGATATCATCTCTGACCAGCAATGCGACTCTCTCTTCCCCCTCCCCTTTTAACTTATATGCACTTCAGGCCACCAGTTCTTTTGTGTTCATCTGCTCTCTGCCTATTCTTTCCCTTATTAATGGTATCTTCATGATTCTTACAGTCTCCAGTTTCCACCTCACTGTCTACTTGTGTTCTCTTCTGGTTCCCAGCTCCAACAAGATGAGGCAGCATTGAGAATTGAAGGTCAGTTTAACAAGGTGAAAAGTATTCATTTTGCAAAGCCAGTTATTTAATGTGTAAGAGCAGATAGCTTAGTCTTTACTATTGATGCTCACTGATTGCAACAGTCACTCAATTAATATGTAATTTGCCTTATCTGGATGCTCCTCCCTGTAAAAGGACTATATAGTTCATTTAGAAACTGCTGTTCCAGAGAAGACTGTGAACTCATGTCCCTGTGCACATTGATAATTGTTCTCTCTCCCTCCAGGGCCTGGTATACAGATAAGGGAGGAGAAAGTGAGGTCTGCAGATGCTGGAGATCAGAGCTAAAAATGTGTTGCTGGAAAAGCGCAGCAGGTCAGGCAGCATCCAGGGAACAGGAGAATCGACGTTTCGGGCATAAGCCCTTCTTCAGGAATGTTCGAGGAGAAGGTGAGGTCTGCAGATGCTGGAGATCAAAGTTGAAACTTTATTGCTGGAACAGCACAGCAGGTCAGGCAGCATCCAGGGAACAGGAGATTCGACGTTTAGGGCACAGGCCCTTCCTCAGGAATGAGCAGAGAGTGTTCAGCAGGAGAAGATAAAAGGTAGGGAGGAGGGACTTGGAGGAGGGGCGTTGGAAATGTGATAGGTGGAAAGAGGTCAAGGTGAGGGTGATAGGTCGGAGTAGGATGGAGGCGGAGAGGTCAAGAAGACGACTGCAGGTCAGGAAGGCGGTGCCGGGCTGGAGGGATTTGGCTGAGACAAGGTGGGGGGAGGGGGGGGGATGAAGAAACTGGTGAAGTCCAAGTTCATCCCCTGTGGTTGGAGGGTTCTCCACCCACATCATCTACTGCATCCGCTGCAGCCGGTGTGGCCTCCTCTATATTGGGGAGACAGGCCGCCTACTTGCGGAGCGATTCAGAGAGCACCTCTGGGCCACCCGGACAAACCAACCCAACCACCCTGTAGCACAGCATTTCAACTCCCCCTCCCACAACAACGCGACGGTCGGAGGAGGAGCGTCTTATCTTCCGACTGGGAACCCTCCAACCACAGGGGATGAACTTGGACTTCACCAGTTTCTTCATCCCCCCTCCCCCCACCTTGTCTCAGCCGAATCCCTCCAGCCCGGCACCGCCTTCCTGACCTGCAGTCTTCTTCTTGACCTCTCCGCCTCCATCCTACTCCGACCTATCACCCTCACCTTGACCTCTTTCCACCTATCACATTTCCAACGCCCCTCCTCCAAGTCCCTCCTCCCTACCTTTTATCTTCTCCTGCTGAACACTCTCTGCTCATTCCTGAGGAAGGGCCTGTGCCCGAAACGTCAAATCTCCTGTTCCCTGGATGCTGCCTGACCTGCTGTGCTGTTCCAGCAATAAAGTTTCAACTTCTTCAGGAATGGCTTATGCCCTGAAGAAGGGCTTATGCCTGAAACGTTGATTGTCCTGTTCCCTGGATGCTGCCTGACCTGCTGCGCTTTTCCAGCAACACATTTTCAGTACAGATAAGGGAGGTAAAACTACACTGTGTCTGAGTGTTTTGATTCCAGAGTGCTTTGATTTGTCCATCTTCAACAGTGTCATCTCATCTTGGAAGTTCATCTTAAAGTCCTTGAGTGAATGGGCCAAATTTGTGCCCATATTTCTAGTTATCTTTCCAAATCCGTTAAATAGAGTCAACTTATAAATGCAAGACAATTAAAACTATCCCTTCTTGTCCTTAGTGACCTGTCTACAAGCTTTGACACAGTTGATCACACCATCCTCTAATGTCTCCTACCTAACCACAGCAAGAGAACCATGTATTTCTTTGAAGTCCCAGTCCTGCAGTTATCTCCATTGCCCTCCAAGGATTTATCCATGCATAGTCCTGTTTCTCATCAACATGTCTGAAAACATACTACCCCTGTAAACATTTCAGCACCCAGAATGGTCTTTAAATTGACTTGGCCTTCTATTTAATCTATATTTAAACTTGTATTTCTCCATATTTCCCCTTAATTCTCCCAGGCGATTACAAGGCTACTGATGGGGTGGTGAACACGGAGGGTCAAGTTACCTAGTCACAATATAACAGACTGGATGGTCCACAAAATATTTTAAAGTATTTGATTCTGCTGTCCAAAACTACTTTGCTTGTTTTTTTCAAAACAATGTCACCTACAGGCACTGGGAACAGTCAGCGTGACAACCAACAAATATTCCTGTTCCCTTCATAGCAGAGTCATAGCATCGGTTTTCTTTTGACCACATGGCATTTTCTTTTGGTTCAATCAAACATCAAGGATGAGGTTTCTAAATTCTTGGAAGAGCAGATTAGAACAAGTCAACATGGATTTAGTAAGGGGAGGTCGTGCCTGACAAACCTGTTAGAATTCTTTGAAGAGGTGACAAGTGGGTTAGACCAGGGAAACCCAGTGGATGTGGTCTATCTAGACTTCCAAAAGCCCTTTGATAAGGTGCCACATGGGAGGCTGCTGAGCAAGGTGAGGGCCCATGGTGTTCGAGGTGAGCTACTGGCATGGATTGAGGATTGGCTGTCTGACAGAAAGCAGAGAGTTGGGATAAAAGGTTCTTTTTCAGAATGGCAGCCGGTGACAAGCGGTGTCCCGCAGGCTTCAGTGTTGGGGCCGCAGCTGTTCACATTATATACTTATAACCTGGATGAAGGGACTGGGGGCATTCTAGCGAAGTTTGCCGATGATACAAAGTTAGGTGGACAGGCAAACTTTGGCAAGTAGTACTGAGGAAATGGGGAGGCTGTAGAAGGATCTGGACAGTTTGGGAGAGTGGTCCAGGAAATGGCTGATGAAATTCAATGTGAGCAAATGCGAGGTCTTGCACTTTGGAAAAAAAGAATACAAGCATGGACTACTTTCTAAACGGTGAGAAAATTCGTAAAGCCAAAGTACAAAGGGATCTGGGAGTGCTCGTCGAGGATTCTCTAAAGGTAAACATGCAGGTTGAGTCCGTGATTAAGAAAGCGAATGCAATGTTGTCATTTATCTCAAGAGGGTTGGAATATAAAAGCATAAAAGTTGTACTACTGAGACTTTATAAAGCTCTGGTTAGGCCCCATTTGGAGTACTGTATCCAGTTTTGGTCCCCACACCTCAGGAAGGACATACTGGCACTGGAGCGTGTCCAGCGGAGATTCACACGGATGATCCCTGGAATGGTAGGTCTAACATACGAGGAACGGCTGAGGATCCTGGGATTGTATTCATTGAAGTTTAGAAGATTAAGGGGAGATCTAATAGAAACTTACAAGATAATACATGGCTTGGAGAGGGTGGATGCTAGGAAATTGTTTCCGTTAGGCGAGGAGACTAGGACCCGTGGGCACAGCCTTAGAATTAGAGGGGGTAAATTCAGAACAGAAATGCGGAGACATTTCTTCAGCCAGAGAGTGGTGGGCCTGTGGAATTCATTGTCGCAGAGTGCAGTGGAGGCCGGGACGCTAAATGTCTTCAAGGCAGAGATTGATAAATTCTTGATGTCACAAGGAATTAAGGGCTATGGGGAGAATGCGGGTAAGTGGAGTTGAAATGCCCATCAGCCATGATTGAATGGTGGAGTGGACTCGATGGGCTGAATGGCCTTACTTCCACTCCTATGTCTTATGGTCTTATCAGATGCATTAACATGGGTGATACTGGCATCATCTGGCGTATTGATTTCTAGCAAAGACTGATCCCCAATTCTGACACTTCTTCCTACCCGAACCATTACATCAACCACCAAAATGTCAAGCTATCACATCCAAGGCAGTCACTGACCTTATCTGCTCTGGAGACCTTCCTTCCACAGCCTCCAACCTTTGTCCCCAAGCTGAAAGGCCCATTCCTGCCTCCTTCTCAATTCCCATTATTAAGACTGCCTTGGTAGATCCATTGGTTTAGCCTGTTCTGGCCCACTGGAGTCATCTCTCTCTATCTCAATTACCTTTTGCGTAGTCTCTCTACCTATATCCACGATTCTCCTGATACTCTAGTACATTCCAACAGTTTGTTAGCTCTTGACCATAAATGCCCACGCTACCAGACAATGAGAGGTGGTATCCACACTCGTGAGCAGAAACCCAACCATTGCCCACCTTCTTTTACCCAGCTCAACTTTGTCTCACCTGAAAAATTTCTCTAAACTTCACGGTATTGTTCAAGTACCTGCACAAATCCCTAGCTATTTTGGTGGAACACTGTAGAGAATCTAATCTAATCATTTCTTTAAAGATTAGATTACTGTAAAGTAATCTAATCTTTAAACCCAATTTTACCACAAGGCAAACCTGATCTTGACTAACATTTCTAACACATCAGTTCCCATAAAATGGGTCTATCCCACTCTGCTGGTATGCTACATCTATTCAGACATCTGGACTTGTACTTCAGATTAGTGTCTTCTTTTCCTCTCAGGATTCCTATCCAGCAAGTTTTCATAGGGCTCTCCACTCTGTTGGATCCATTTCATGCACTTCAAATGCAGTTGAACACCCACAGATTGCACTTCAAAGAGTCAGGATCATAGACATTTACTACATGGAGGGGGTGGGGGGGGAGAGGAAGAGCGAGAAAGAGAGGTGGAGCAGATAGTTGGGAAGGAAGATGGACAGGTGGTGGGACAAGTCATGAGGGCAGTGCAGAGTTGATGCCATGGATTTAGAGGGCCCAATGCAGAAGATGAGCCATTCTTTCATCGGGTGATTAGGGAGTAGCAATGGAGAAGGCCCAGGACCTGTACATCCTTGCCAGAGTGAGGGGAAGTTGAAGTTGGGGTTGGTTGGTACGGGTGTCCCAAAAGTGTTCTCTGAAGCGCTCTGCGATCGGGTGTCCTGTCTCCACAAATGTAGAGGAGACTGCATCGGGAGCAATGGATACAGTAAATGACGTGTGGAAGTGCAGGTGAAACTTTGAGGGATGCGGAAAGCTCCTTTGGGGCTTTGGACAGAAGTGAGGGGAGTGGTGTGGGCGCAGGTTTTGCGATTCCTGCGGTGGAAGGGGAAGGTGCCAGGAGGGGAGGGCGAGTTGGTGAGAGGCGTGGACATGAAGTCATGGAGGGAATGGTCTATATGGAAAGTTGATATGGATAGGGAGGGAAATATATCCCTGATGATAGAGTCAGTTTCTAGGTGGCGGAAATGGCAGAGGATGATGGGACATATACAGAGGTTAGTGGGATGTAAGGTGAGGACATGGGGAGTATGGTCATTGTTGCAGTTGGAGGGCGGAGGTGCGGGAATTGGATGAGATGTATTGGAAAGAATCATCGACCACGTGGGAGGGAAAATTGCGGTCTTTAAAGAAGGTGGCCATCTGGTGTGTTCTGTGGTGGAACTCGTCCTCCTGGGAGCAGATGTGGCAGAGGCGGAAGAATTGGGAATAAGGGATTGCATTTTTACAGGAGGCAGGATGAGTGGTAGTGTAATGCAGGTAGCTGTGGGAGTTGGTAGGTTTGTAGAAGATGTCAGTGTTGAGTCAGTCACCGTTGACAGAGATGGAGGTCCAGGAAGGGAAGGGAGGTGTACAATATGGTCCCGGTGAACTTAAGGTAGGGGTGGAACGTGTTGCTGAAATTGATGAACCATTCAACCTCCTCGTGGGAGCATGAGGTGGCACCAACACAGTCATCGATGTAGCGGAGGAAAAGGTGGGGAATGGTGCCAGTGTGGCTGCAGACGATGGACTGTTCCACGTACCTGAAGAGATAGGCTTTGCTGGGGTCCATATGGGTGCCCATGGCTACCCCTTTAGTCCGGAGGGAGTGGGAGAATTCAAAAGGAGAAATTGAGGTTGAGGATCAATTTAGCAAAAAGAATGTGTGTGTCAGTGGAAGGTGTATAGGGACTGGATGTTCATGGTGAAGATGAGGTGTTGGGGGACAGGGAAACGGAAGAACTGGAGGAAGTGGAGGGCATGGGTGGTGTCCCAAAAGTTTGTGGGGAGTTCCTGGACTGGAGGAAATAGGACAATATTGGGGTATGTGGAGATGAGTTTGATGGGGCAGAAGCAGGCCAAGACATGATGGGTAGGAGGTAGAACCAGGGTTCCCGAACTATGAGGTTAGAAGCAGTGGGGTGGGAGACCCCCTAAGGTGATGAGGTTGTGTACAGTCTGGAGATGGGAGGTGATGGGAGGCGCGATTGTGGTTGAGGGGGCAGGCTAACCATGCTACTCAGTACCCTGTTCCCGCTGTTACCACATGCTCACCACTACTCTTTGGGTGAGGACATTTCTCTTCACCTCAGTCCTAGATGGCCTAGTGTGTCACCTTAAATCCACAACCCTAGTTCTGTACTCCTCGCTCATTGGAAACATCTTTCTGTTTAGCAGCTGTTAGGATTGTGAGTTTTGAGAAGATTTGTAGCTCAGGTGGAGGTTCAAGTTGTAATTTTGCTTGCTGAGCTGAAAGGTTTGTCTTCAGACATTTCATCACCATGCTAACTAACATCATCAGTGAGCCTCTGGTGAAGTGCTGGTATTACATCCCGCTTTCTATTTAGGTGTCTTGGTTTCTTAAAGGTGGGTGATATCATTTCCGGTTCTTTTTCTGAGAGGATGGTGGATGGGGTCCAAATCAATATGTTTGTTGAAGAAGTTCTGGTTAGAATGCCAGGCCTCTAGGAATACCCGTGCGCATCTGTTTAGCCTGTTCTACGATGGATATATTGTCCCAGTCAGAGTGGTGTCCTTCCTCATCTGTATGTATGGATACTAGAGATAGTGGTCATGCCTTTTGGTGGTTACTTGGTGTTCATGTATCCTGGTGGCTAGTTTTCTGCCTGTTTGTCCAATCTAGTGTTTGTTACAGTCCTTGCATGGTAAACCATACAAGATCGGAAACCAATGCCATCCGATCAAGCAACACCTGCAAACAACTACACTTCCTGCATGAATGCCTCAGGAATCAGGTACTACCACAATGTAGTAACATAAACAACTGCTCAACACCCCACAGCCAAAAGAATAGCAGAACAGAACACTGCAGAAAGTTTCAACAAATGATTATCGATACCCACGACCGACACCAATCAGAAAATTTAACGTCAAAAAACTTGAAGTGTTCATACTTCAGACCACGAACAGACACACTAGAACAAGCCGTAAGTATCAAACACAAAATGAAAACACTAACACTACAGGAAAAACTGGACAAACTCAAGAAAGAACACAAAGGCTTGGATAAAAAAAAACACTATCAGACCGATTACTAACAACTATGTAAAAAGCCATCCTAGTAAGAGGGTTACACTACAACTAGAGAGGTGGACGAAAAGGACTTCCTTGCAGCATTAGAATCACTGAAGATCGACAGACTCACATAAGAAACCCAGCAGACCAGACAGTTGCACCAATGCTAAGCAAGAAAAAGTAAGGGAACACAGTCAACGCACAGGAAAAGATAAGCCCTAGATAAGATTCAAAAAGACAAAAATATTGCAATCCCACCTGCAAGTGGCTCATGATCACTATTCTAAACAGAATGGAGTACTATGAAAAAGTGAACTCACTGCTTGCAGGTACTGTCACTTAACAGGTGGCAACAGACCAGACCCCACTAGAAAACCATATCACATCCATGTTGAAAAGGCTTCACAAATCAGGACAATTAAACAAGTCAGACTTCCAAAAAAAAAAAACAAAAACCAGTTGATCCAACACACCCCGGTCATATGGACTACCTAAAGTACACAAACGAGGGCTCCCTGCCTCAGGCTCATAATCTCACCACCTGGAACACCAACATACGGACTAGCCAAGGAACTCCACCACAAACTGAAGTACCTAGTAGAAGACTCATGCCACTCCGTTCACTCCACCTAAGAATTCCTGAGCACCAAAGACACCAAGATAGAAGAGAATGAAATAATGGTTTCCTTTGACATAACAGCCCTGTTCACATCAATTAACATCAACCTGGCCAAAGAAACAAACACTGACCGCACTACTCGAGGAACCAAGGAATACAAACACCAGACACCACCAACTTCATCAGCAAAGACAACATCCTTAAGTAGACCTGTGCCTCACCACCCACATCATATTCAATACCAAGACCTACAAACCAATCAAAAGAAAACCCATGGGATCACCAATATAAGAGCTCCAAGCAGAAGCAGTAATGCAGAGACTTGAACAAACAGCCCTCCAACTATCCAACCCAAACTTTAGGTCCGATACGTGGAGGACACCTTCGTGATTATGAAACGCAACAAATTAGAGGAAACCTACGACACCATCAACAATTTTTCCGGCATAAAATTCACAAGAAATGGAGGGAAATGACAACAGACTCCCATTCCTAGATGTCATAGTAGAATGATCAGTTAATGGAAAACTTCAAACCCGTATCTACAGAAAAACCACACAGACTAAATACTCAACACAGAGGGTGGTATCTGTATGGAATGAGCTGCCAGAGGAAGTGGTGGAGACTAGTACAATTGCAACACTTAAAAGGCATCTGAATGAATATATGAATAGGAAGGTTTTGGGATGTGGGCCAGGTGCTGGCAGGTGGGACTAGATTGGGTTGGGATATCTGGTCGGCGTGGACGGGTTGGACCGAAGGTTCTGTTTCCGTGTTGTACTTATTTAAGACTAACTACAAAAGTAAGCATTCCAACATGCACAAACAAAGCTGCATCAGGGCATTATTTAAATGGGCCACAACACTGCAGCACCCAGAAACTACGAACAGCCAAAAAATACTTATATAGCGTATTCAGGAAGAAGGAGTACCCAATAAACACAGTCCGCCAGTTTTTCCAACAACCAATCTAAACAAGCAGACAATGCACCCAGAAACTCTAGCCATGTTATCATACATCAAAAGACATCTCTGAAATGACTGCTAGACTACTCAGATCCCTTGACATCATGGCAGCCCATAATCTATCAAACACACTTGAAACAGTGACTAATGAATGTAAAGGACTCTATACAAACAATCAGCAAAACGAATGTCATTTACAAAACACCATGCTATGACGGTTCCAAACACTATATCAGAAAAACAGGTAGAAAACTAGGCACCAGGATACATGAACACCAACTAGCTACCAAAAGATATGACCCACTATCACTAGTATCTTTACATGCAGGTCTCTATTTTGCCAGCTGCCTTAGCAGTGGGAGGAGCAACAATGAGGACCATGGTCCTGCTGGAATGGTAAATTTAAAATTACAAAAACTTACCTCATGATTAGACAGAGTGCATGCTGAGGAGGAGCAGACACAGGACTGCTGAGTAAGTGAAGTAATATATTTGGGTGTTTGCGTTATCCGAAACACTACTTGGGTAGTGTGTCTCACCCATCCTCCTACCAAACATAAAGGCTCTATGCACTAGGTTGGTATGGCACCTAGTTTTTCTTTAATTCTTTATTTTTCAATAGTCTCTTTGGGAATTTAGAACAGTGGAGATGGCAGTTAGGGCAGTGAAATGTTCCTCCTGCAGAATGTGGGAGATAAGGGGCACCATTAGCTTCCCTGCTGACTTCATCTGCGGGACGTGTACCCAACTCCAGCTCCTGGAAAACTGCGTTAGGGAACTGGAGCTGGATCAACTTTGGATCATTTGGGAGACGGAAGAAGAAGTTATTGAGAGGAGTTACAGGGAGGTAGTCACACCTCAGGTACAAGAAAAAGGCAGATAGGTTACTGTCAGGGGACGAAAAAGGAACTGGCAGGCAGTGCAGGGAACACCTTTGGCTCAATAACAAGTATACCATTTTGGATACTATTTTTGAGGGGAGATGAAATAACATATCAGGGGTAAGCCATGGGGTACAGATCTCTGGAACAAAGCCTGTCCCTGTTGCTTAGGTGGTGGTGGTGGGGGGGGGGGGGGGGGGGGGGGGGGGGCAGGGAGCAGCAGAGCTTTAGTCATTGGGGAGTCCATAGTTATGGGGACAGATAGGAGGAGGTTCTGTGGGAAGGACAGTGACTCCTTTCTGGTGTGTTGCCTTCCAGGTGACAGGGTTTGTGACTTCAGGATCCTTCAGGGGAGAGGGAAAACAGCCCCAAGTCATGGTCCTCATAGGTACTAACGACATTGGTAGGAAAAGGGCTGGGGCTTTAAGGCAGAAATTCAGGGAACTAGGGTGGAAGCTTAGTGATAGAACAAACAGTTGTCATCTCTGGTTTGTTGCCTGTGCCATGTGCTGGTGAGGTGAGGAATGGGGAGAGAGGAGTTGAACATGTGACCACAGGGATGGTGCAAGGGGAGGGGGGGGTATAAGGATAATTGGGGCTTATTCAGGAGTAGGTGGGACCTACACATACCAGAGGAAGGTCTACACCTCAAATCAGAGGGGTACCAATATTCCTGGGCTGGAGGAGGAGGGGGGGGGGGGGGGGGGGAGGGGTGGAAGGGAAAAAAAGAGGAGGAGAAAGAGACCTTACTAATGCTACTCAGGAGGGTTTAAACTAATTCAGCAGGGGGGAGGGGAACCTCAATTGTAGTTCCAGTGTCCAGAAGAGCAAGTGTAGTGAGCTCAGAAATAAGGTTTCAAGGTTGCAAGAGTTTCAAGGCAAGCAGGAAGGTGGTTTGAAGTGCGACTACTTCAAAATGCCAGGAACATCCAAAATGATGAACTTGCAGCATGGGTTGGTACCCGGAACTTCGATGTTGTGGCCATTTTGGAGACATGGATAGAGCTGGGACAGGAAAGCTTGTTGCAGATTCCAGGATTTCGATGTTCCAGTAAGAGCAGAGAAGATGGCTTAACAAAAAAAAAGGGGGGAAAAAAAACAAGAGGTGAGGCAATGCTAGTCAAGGACAGTAGTAGAGTAGCAGAAAAGATGTTTGAGGGCTTGTTGATTGAGATAGTATGGGCTGAGGTTGGAAAGGAGAGGTCACCCTGTTGGGGATTTTCTACAGGCATCCGAATAGTTCCAGGGACGTAGAGCAAAGGTTAGCAAAAGTAATTCTGGATAAGAGCGAGAGTAGCAGGGTAGTTGTTATTGGGGACTTTAAACTTTCCAAATACAGAGGAACCTCGATTATCCGAATACCAATTATCCGAAAATCGGATTATCTGAAGGAGATCTCAAAGTCTTGATGGAAACGTTACATCAAAGACGTGTTTCTAACAGTGACCGCGTGTTTAGTTTAGTGATTAAACAGTCATTAAATGACTGTTTGCCCGCTCTCTCTCTCTCCCCACACTTTCCCTGGAGCTCTACACGGAGTGAACCCTAAACCCTCAACCCTCCTTCCCCCAATAATCTCTCCAACATTGCACTGTACAGGGCAAAAGTGGAACCTGTCAAAAAGTTGAGAGAGCACGCACGTGGGCTATTTGAAGACTTACCCCACAAAGGCAACTGCAGCAGTCTTGTTGTTGGTGTCCAGTCCAGGGCAGTGTTGGAGGTGAGGGGGGGGGGGGGGGCCACGGTGTTGGACAGGGGTAGGATTGCCTGGGGTTGTGGGGGCTGTTTAGGGCAGTGTCTTACTCGCTGTGTGCTGTTGCAGTCTCCTGAACAAGGAGCAGACTTCAAAACTTGAGCCTGAGAGGAAAAGGCATTTAAGTCGATTAACCGAACAATCAATTATCTGAACAAAATAGTGCCCGCCCATCATGTTCAGATAATCAAGGTTCCCCTGAATTGACTGGAAATACTATAGTTAGAGTACTTTAGATAGGTCAGTTTTTGTCCAATGTGTGCAGGGTGGTTTCCTGACACAGTACGTCAACAAGCCAACAAGGGGGGGGGGGGGGGGGAAAGAGAGACCATATTGGATTTGGTATGGTGAAAAGAACTTGGCCAGGTGAGTCCTTTGGTGATATTGACCACAATTTGGTTACTTTTATTTTAGTGATGGAAAGGGATAGGAATAGAACACAGGGCAAGAATTATTGCTGGTGGAAAGGCAATGATGATGCGATTAGGCAAGATCTAGGATGCATAGGATGGGGAAGGAAATTGCAGGGGATGAACACAATTGAAGTTTGGAGCTTATTCAAGGAATAGCTACTGTGTCCTTGATAAGTATGTGCCTGTCAGGCAGGCAGGAAGTGATCGAGTGAAGGAGCAGTTGTTAACTAAATAAGTTGAATCTTGTCAAGATGATGATGATGGCTTATGTGAAAGCTCAGTTTGTGCTCTTGAGACTTAAGTTAGCCAGGGAAGACCTAAAGAGAGAGCGAAGAAGAACCAGGAGTGGGCATAAGTCATTGGCAGATCGGATCAAGGAAACCCTTAAAGCTTTCTATAGGAATATCATAAATAAAAGAACGAGAGGAAGATTAGGGACAAAGTAGTGGGATGTTGTGCGTGGAGTCTGAGATGACAGAGGAAGTGCTAAATGAATATTTTGTCAGTATTCACACTGGAAAAAGACAATGTTGTCAAGGAGAATACGGAGATACAGGCTACTTTTGCAAGGTGGTGTTTGCAATTCTCAAAAGTGTGAAAAGAGCTAAGTCCCCTGGGCAGGATGGGATTTATCCTAAGATTTTCTGGGAAGCCAGGGAGGAGATTGCAGACCCTTGGGTTTTGATCTTTATGTCGTCATTGTCATGAGGATTAGTGCCAGAAGACTGGAGAATAGCAAATGTTGTCCCCTTGTTCAAGGAGGAGAGTAGAAACAACCCTGGTAATTATAGACCAGTGAGCCTTACTTTGATTCTGGGTGAAGTGTTGGAAAACGTTATAAAATATAGGATGTAAAATCATCTAGCTAGGAATAAGTTGGTTAGAGATAGTCAACACTTTTGTGATGGGTAGGTCGTGCCTCACAAACCGAATTGAGTTCTTTCAGATGGTGACCAAACAGGTGGATGAGGGTAAAGCGGTCAATGTGGTGTATATGGATTTCAGCAAGTTGTTTGATAAGGTTCGCAATGGGGGCTATTGCACAAAATAGAGAGGTATGGGATTGAGGATGATTCAGCAGTTTGGATCAGACGTTGGCTAGCTGAAAGAAGGGAGGGTGATGACTGATGGGAAATGCTCATCCTGGAGTTCAGTTACTAGTGATGTACCGCAAGGATCTGTTTTGGGGCCATTGAAATTTGTCATTTTTATAAGTGACCTAGAGGAGGGCATAAAAGGATGGATTCGTAAATTTGCAGATGACACTAAAGGTTGGTGGAGTTGTGAATAATGCTGAAGAATGTTGCAGGTTACAGAGACACAGACTGCACAGCTGGGCTGAGAGGTAGCAATAGAGTTTAATGTGGAAAAGTGAGAGATGATTCAACAGGAATATAAAGCACTGGGCTTATGGTAAGATTCTAGGTAGTGTGGACGAACAGAGAGATCATGGTGTCCATGTACATATATCCCCAAAAGTTGCAACCCAGGTTGATAGGGTTGTTAAGAAGGCATATGGTGTGTTAGCTTTTATTGGTAGAGGAATGGAATTTTAGAGCCACAAGATCATGCTGCAGCTGTACAAAACTCTGGTGCAGTCAAACTTGGGAGTGATGTGTATAGTTCTGGTCACTGCATTATAGGAAGACGTGCAAGCGTTGGAAAGAGTTCAGAGGAGATTTACTAGGATGATGTTGGGTGTGGAGGTAAAGTCTTATGAGGGATGGCTGTTTTATACAATCCGCAAACTTCTACATTGAATTGTTTAGGCAGTACAGTCAACTATAAACAACAATCAATGGTCCTAAAATCAAACCCTCAGGAGACCCATTTCAGGTTATTCAAAAATTATTTTCCGTTAACAAATTGATACTTGGCTAATGTGAAAGCAGTCAGGATAAGTATTTCAAAAGTCTGGGACAGCAAGAAAACAACAAAATGTTTCCTGTGCTTTAGCAATTGAAGAGGAAGTTTCAGGTCTGATTTAAATCTCAAATATTCGCGAGAAACAAATGCTGAATATTTTAAAATATCTTCTCCAAATGAAGCTTCCTAAATAAAACAGTTGAAATTATAGTGGCAATTTTGATAGAGACCAACATTCTTTGAATTTGTAATATGAAAGGGGCCAATGAAGTCTTAACAATAGTAAGAGAACTGAAACAGCTCAGCCTCAAGTTTAATATTCTCTAGAAAATCTGAAACCAAAATTGCACTCCTTTTTGTGAACACTCTGCATTAAAAACACAGCAGATATTATAATACAATACTCTCATCTGGCTAAAGCATGACCACTGACCCAACTGTTCCTTTTTAAACAGGCATTGTAGAATTTTAAACAAATCAGGGGTTCAAGGCACTCAATTTGTTTTAAGGTTACAAGTTTAATAATTTTAAGAAGTTCAATGTTGTACAATTTCAATGTAAAAACAAGATCTGCCCCATTACATAGTGCACAAAACACAGTGAATTGAGATCCTGATTCAGACAAGGCAAAACAGTTACTTAAAAGAGCTTTCTGAACCAGTATTTTCACAAACCAAAATTTTTAAACATCAAACACTCTCAGCAAAGCACAATCTACATTGAAACTTTCCTTTTTCAACCCAAGTATTAAACAACCTTAACTTCAGCATTTGTTTTAAAAATGTTTTTTGCATCCTCGATGAAACTACACCTATAAAAAGAGAAAGCCCTCGCAGCGGACCACATGGGGCCGCAGTCCAAGCCACTCGCTTCCCCCCAGAACAAAGACAAGCAGAGCCTCAAATTTCGCCACTAGGGGACTTTAACCCCTTTCTCACTGTACTCCTTCAGGAACGGCTTCCTGAAGAAGGGCTTATGCCCGAAACGTCGATTCTCCTGTTCCTGGATGCTGCCTTACCTGCTGCGCTTTTCCAGCAACACATTTTCAGCTCCTCACAGGGGCTCAAACTCAATTAAACACAGAGAACCAGAATCCCAACCAAACAAAAACAACTCGAACCCTGATTAAACACAGATGGATGTTTGTTTGGGTGATTCCTGGGACTTGGGGGTTGACTTATCTAGAGCAGTAACACTTTATGCTTTTATTCACTATTCTAAACTGTAATGAGGGCTCAGCGTTATGGAGAACAGATCATCTGACATATTTGAGGTGGCATGGAAGAGGAGTTGAGGCATGGGGTAAATCAGCCATAACCTTATTGAAAGATATGGCAGACTCAAGAAGCTAAACAGCCCATCACCACTTCTTGTTCTTATGTAACTGCATACTCATTCTCAAAACAATAAATGAAAAAGATCATTATTGCCACTATCATTTCTTGCTCGTCCCTAACTGCTTGAGATGGTGATGAATCCACTGAAGTCTGAGTACCACCATAGTTGGGATGGACGGAGGTCCAGTGAAAGGAATGGCAAGAGAGTTCCAAATAAGGACAGTGTGTAATTAGGCACAGAACTTGCAGTTGGTGGCGAATAGTGCCATGAAATGACATATCCAGTGTCTGGTATCTCCAAAAACTAACTAGCTTGCTGCTGTTACTTACAAATAGAAATCAAAATTTTATAATAGGATTGTTTAGAGTCGTGATTTCAGCAAGGAGGCTCAAGAATGTAGGATTTGAAGCATGAAGGGAGAGAATAGAAATTCAGAATAGCAAAATCATTATTTTAGGGGCAAGGTGGAAGCATTGGGTGAGAAGTTGAATTGCTAGGAAACAAAATATTCCTTTCACAAGCCATTAAAAGCTTCACATTTGATGAAGGCAGAGCAGTGGATGTGATCTATATGGACTTCAGTAAGGCATTTGACAAGGTTCTGCATGGTAGACTAATTAGCAAAGTTAGATCCCATGGAATGCAAGGAGAACTAGCCATTTGGCCCAAAAGTAGGAGACAGATGTTGGTGGTGGGCCCACTACTTTTTGTCATTTATATAATGAAACTGGATGTGAACATAGGAGGTATAGTAAGTTTGCAGATGATACCAAAATTGGTGGTGCAGTAACAACCAAATTACAATACTGTACCTCTGAACATTTTGCTTAGACGTAGGCAGGAATGGGACGACATTAGGGAGTGCTGCTGAATAAAGAAACATTGGATGTTTATAGTTCCTTGAAGATGGAGTAGCAAGAAAAAGGATAGTGAAGGCAGCATTTGGTATGCTTGCCTTTATTGGTCAGTGCATGGAACATAGGAGTTGGGTGGTTATGTTGCGGCTCTACAGCACACTGGTTCGGCTACTTTTGGAATGCTGCGTTTAATTCTGGTCTCCCTTCTACATTTGTCCACTTGATGTATAAAAATCTGTGCTTATCTGAGTTGGTGTCTGCAGACTGACAGCATGTTGTTGACTATGAAGTATCCTCCTAATTAGCTTAGCAGGCCACACAGTTGAATCAACTGCTACTACGTTGAAAACAGACAAACCCAACAGACCGGTCCATGTTGCGAAACTCGAAAAGGTTCAGAAAAGATTTACAAGGACATTACCAGGGTTGGAGGATGAGAGCTATAGGGAGAGGCTGAATAGGCTGGGGCTATTTTCCCTGGAGGGTGGCTGAGGGGTGACCTTATAGAGGTTTATAAAATCATGAGGGACATGAATAGGGTGAATACCTAAGGTCTCTTCACCTTAGGGTAGAGGAGCCCAAAACTAGAGGTTTAGGGTGAGAGGGGAAAGATTTAAAAGGGAACTAAGAAGTAACTTTTTCACGCAGAGAGTGGTGCATGTGTGGAATGAGCTACCAGAGGAAATGGAGGAGGTTGGTACAGTTACAACATTTACAAGGCATCTGGATGGGTAACGTGAATAGGAAGGATTTATAGCGATATGAGCCAAACGCTGGTAAATGGGATTAGGTTAGGTTAGGATATCTGGTCAGCACGGACAATTTGGACCAAAAGGTCTGTTTCTACACTGCATCTCTCTATGACTCAATGTCATAAACATTATAGGATGCAGAGTGAATGTTCAGCAATCCAACAGGCAGTTGCTTTGAGCATCTGTGGTACAACTATTTAACTTATAGTCCCAAGTCCCTCAATGCTTTTTGGCTGGGGAATTGCTTTGCATAGTCAGAGCTGGTTTCGCCACAGCAATTTCCAGTCCCTGACTCAATATGGACCGGTCTGTTGGGTTTGTCTGTTTTCAACGTAGTAGCAGTTGATTCAACTGTGTGGCCTGCTAAGCTAATTAGGAGGATACTTCATAGTCAACAACATGCTGTCAGTCTGCAGACACCAACTCAGATAAGCACAGATTTTTATACATCAAGTGGACAAATGAAACAGATGGGTTCTTCCACCTCAACCATTGCTTCTCAGTAACTATTATTGCAGAATGAAGCTTTTATTCCAGACAATTGTTTCAATTTAAATTCCACAAGCTACTGTGCTGAGATTTGCACAAGTTCTCCCACAGCATTAAATGAAGCCTCTGGACCAGCCATATACATACTATGGCAAAGATTAGGTAAGAGAAGTCAAGAATTAAAAAAAAATAAATTTGCCCTATTTTCCCAGTGCCTGTCTATTCACATGGCACACATCAGGAGTGTGATGGAATACAGTCCAGTTGCCTCAAGAGGTGTAGTGCCAACAAATTTGACACTACCCAGGCCAAATCAGCCTGTTGACTGGCACTTCACCAAATACCTTGTTCACTTCCTGCACCAGAGTGGCAGCTAGAAACACCATCTGTAAGATATACTTTAGCAACTTACCATGGTTTGTTCAAAACCACCACCTGGGGAACAAAGGCTGCAAATTTCACCTCCAAGTTATTCACCATCTTGAAAATATACTATTAAAGGCACTGTTGCTGCGTCAAAACGCTACACAGAACTGCACTGGTGCAAGAATGCAGCCAATTGCCACTTTCCAAAGAACAATTCTGGTCTAGCCAGAGATATCTACAGAGTCCGAGTTACACAACATGGAAACAGTCCCTTTGGCCCAACTCATCCATGTCACCAAGATATTCTAAACTGATCTTGTCCCATTTACCAGCATAGGCTCATATCCTTCCAAACCCTTCCTATTCAGGTACCCATCCAGATGCTTTTTAAATGTCATAATGGTACCAGCCTCCACCACTTTCTTTAGCAGCTCATTCCATACACACCACCCTCTACGTGAAAACATTGCTCCTTAGGTCCCTTTTATATCTTTGCCCTCTCACCTTCCACCTTTGCCCTTTAGTTTTGGACTCCCCACCCCAGGGAAAAGATCTTGTCTATTTACCCTATCCATGCCTCCATGATTTTATAAATCTCTATAAAGGTCACCCCCCGCCCCCAGTCTCCAATGCTCCAGAGAAAACAGTCCTAGCCTATTCAGTCTCTGTCCAACGCTAAAATCCTCCAACTGTGGCAACATCGTTGTAAATCTTTCATGAACCCTTTCAATTTCACAACATCCTTCCATGGCAGAGAGACCAGAATTGAATGCAGTTTCTAAAAGTGACTTAACCAATGTCCTGTACAGCTGTAACATGGCATCTTAACTCCTACACAAAACACTGACGAACCAAGGTAAGCATGCCAAACGTCTTCTTCACCACCCTGTCTACCTGTGACTTAATCTTCAAGGAACTATGCACTTGCACCCTTAGGTTTCTTCATTTGGCAAACTGCCCCAGGACCATACCATTAAACGTACATGTCCTGCCCAAATTTGCCTTACCAAAATGCAAACCTCAAATTTATCTAAATTAATGTTCATCTGTTACTCCTCAGCCCACTGGACCATCTGATCAAGGTCTTATTGTACTGAGATAACCTTCTTCATTGTCCACTACACCACCAATGGTGGTGTCATCTGCAAACTTATTAATCATGCGTCCTATTTGACAAAATCTTGTGAAACGATTTAAAACAATCCACTGATATTGTAATACCTACCTCTTGAAGCCACTTGAATCATTCAGGCTTAGTACCTAGTGGGCAACTTTAGAAAGTTAAGAATCATACTGTGATGGGACCACATTCATATGTAGGTCAGATTGGGTAAGGGTAGATTTTATTTTGTTAAATTACTTAAAGTATATTAGTTGGATGCTTTCAGTGGTTACTTTTACAAACTCGAGGTTAAGTGAAACACATCTCAAGCTCTGCAATGATGGCAACATTTAAACACATTCTCAAAATAAATCCTGCAACCAATACATTTGTGTATCATCCCTATGCTAATTTTGTTATGTTAATGGCCAAATTAAAGTTTGTAGATCAATTATTATAACCAATACTTATGAACCTTATGTTACCAGATTTCCTGAAAGTCATAACAGTTACAATGCCTAACCATGTAAAACAATGCAGTACAGTAAAGACACCCCATAGTCCCACAGGGTTGCGCACTCATGAGAAAGAGATGACTGATCCTGACTTAACGCCCACACCTCAAGAAGCTTGGCACAATCTAGGACAGAGCAACCTGACTGATTGACACATCATTTGCAATATCCACTCCCTCCACAACTGATGCTCAGTAGCAACATATTAAATATGATGGCAGAGTAGGATGCTCCAGCCTGAGCTCATCCATTCCTTTTCTATTTGGTCCCACTAGTTTTTCCCCTCCCTTGTCTTTTTGCTAGTCTGTCAGCTAGTCAGTCTGGAGTGAATTGGGGATGGTAGCCAGCTGGCCCAGAGCAAAGATGGCTACTGGTTGGGAATGGGTGGAGCGTGATCAGACCACGTGTAAGCCCCTATAGAAAGACTGTACTGTATATTTTTAGCTTTATTTCTTATTTCCTAACTTATACAGTATTGGGTATAACTATAGTGTATCTTTTTTTTGTACCCAAGATTTGTACTGAGGCACTTTGCACCCATGTTGGTGACATTGTACACATTCCACTGTACTCCTGATTTTTTTGTAACAGGAATACGTGACAATAAACCTAATAATTCTAATTCAGCAATGTGTACTATCTAGAAGATGCAATGCAGAATTTCAAAGATCCCTAGACAGCACCTTTCAAACCCAGAACTTCTTACATCTAGAAGGACAAGGACAGCAGGTAAATGAGGAGACCACCATCTGCAAATTTGCCTCCAGGCCACTCACCATTCTGACTTGGAAATATAATCGCTGTTTCTTCAATGTCACTCGTTCAAAATCCTGAAATTCCCGTCCCAAGGCCATTGTATATCTATCTACACCACATGGACTGCAGCAGTTCAATACCACCTTCAAGGGCAATTGGGAACTGGCAATGACCAGCCAGCGACAAGTGAATAGACACAGCAAACTTGGCTGGCGTGAGAACTGAACCTGTGCTGTTGGCATCACTATCACAAAGCAGCTGACTAACCCCTGGAACAGTATGTATATACAATAAAGGGTTAAGGAATAGAAAATAGAAAATAAAATAGCACTGTTTTGATAAAGAATAAAACTTGTTTTTCTATGTAGACTGATAGGTGTATAAAAACAGCAATTGAGTACTTTGGTTAATGTTCCTTACAAATAATGGTGAACTGCTGCTGCTTGCCCATTCACAATTCTGACACATTCACGATTATTTTTGTTTATTTCCTAGATAGATTCAAATTTGACAGTATAGATGAAAAATAACAGAGGACATTTAGAAAACTAGAAACACAAGTCAGGCAATATTTTTGGAGGAAGAAGTCAATTTAGTTGATATTTCATTCAGTTAATAGACTTAATGAGAGATTTAAGTGTGCTAACCTATAGATCATTAAATAATCAGATCAACTGTCAGGAAATTTGAGTATCTAAGTGAGAGAAGCAACTTTTGAACCCCAGTAGTTTGCACACAATAAACTATTGGTCACTTTTAACACCACAACAGATTTCAGGATAAGCTAGATCACCAGTTAGCATTAGTGATCCTCCGAGGTAGGAGTTGGTCACTATTGAGAAAGGACAACCTGGGCCATTAATTGAAACATTTAAAAATTGGTCAAAAGGATAGAGCTCGAAGGAATATCAAAATAAAAAGATCAAATAAAAAATATTCCAAGATCAGAGTCTAGGCAGCAAATGGTACAGCTGTCAAAGCTGGAATGATGAAATGTGAGTGAGAATTCTTACACTAATTGCCAGGTTAAGCTATGTTGATTTCCCAGTAAGCACAGAGGAGATGCATGAATCTGGCTTGGAGGAGTCAGACAAGCTGCATGCAGACTCAAAAAACAATAACTTGGAAACCGATATCATCAGCGTGACAAGCTTCAGTTAGTTATTAAATATGTTCACAGCCTTGATTCTATTAATTTTTATACGTAAACACGTTTTAGCAAAGTACAACAGTAGCATTAAAGTCAATGCTGCTGACTGAACTGCACAACACAATTCAGTTTTATAGAACTACAAACTGCAAGTTCCAGTCATAATCTCTTTCAATGAGAAACAGTGCATTCAGATTAACGTGCATAAATATACAAACATTCTCTGAACTGTTGCAAACATTTTCCACATTTTGTTCCATTTCCTCTATCAACCGATATTCACAATGGCAATAGTGCAAATCTCCCTATTGCTCCTGAGAGGGGCAGGTATAGAAACAAAGAACAAAACAGTTTACTAAACCAAGGGATAATAAACCACAAGCATGATTTTTAACGGATTTTAACACAAACAGCGTACTTCTGGCACCTGATTGAGGGAGGTATACCGCAAGCCAAGATTTCCCGAACATGATCAGCACCAAAACAGGAAATGAGGAACCAAGTATAACAATACATTTTTGGGAATAAAAGGAAGAACACATTACTTGTCAGTTAGAACAGACTGTTCACACATACTAACAAAAGGATGAGGCAACCATGGCTCAAGTCAGGGACAGCAGAAAAGCAAAATAAAAAAGGATAAAATGTGAAGATTAGTGGGAAGCCAGATGATTGGGAAGCCTTTAAAAACCAGAGGACTATAAAAAGTAAGAGAGTGAGATGATGAAATATGAGGGTAAGCTTGCTAGTAAAATTAAAGACTGCAAGGAGTTATTTTAGATATATAAAAGAGACGCAAGAGTGGACATTGGACTGCTGGAAAATGAGGCTGTAGTAATGGGCGGGGCGGGGGGGAAAAAGAGGAGAGGTGAGACAAAGACGAGATTTCAGAAGTAGATGATCTCAATAGGTACTTTGCATCAGTCTTCATGGTGGATGACAACCAGCAGCATACCAGAGCTTCAAGAGAGTAAAAGGGCAGATGTAAGAGTGACAACCATCACTAAGATGATGGGGGAAGCAGAAAGGCCTGAAGATGGCTTAATTATCTCAACCAGATGGACTACACTCCAGGATTTTGAAGGAGATTGCAGAGAAGATTGTATAGACATTGGTAGTGATCTTTCAGGAATTACTGGAATCAGCAACATCATGGTGGCTCAGTGATTAGCACTGCTGCCTCAGCACCAGGGACCTGGGTTTGATTGCACCCTCGAGCAAATGTCTGTGGATTTTGCACATTCTCCCAATATCTGCATGGGTTTCCTCTAGGTGCTCTGGCTTCCTCCTACAGTCTAAATATGCGCAAGTTAGGTGCATTAGCCATGCTAAACATGGCCTGGTTCCACATGGTAGGGATACCATGATCCTAAAGGGGTCCCAAAGAATGGAAAATGGCTCATGTAACACCTCTGATTAAAATACAGGGAGGCAGAACATGGAAATTACAGGTCAGTTAAGTTGACCTCAGTCGTTGGCAAGATGGGTCCATTATTAATAGGATGAGCATGCGGAGAATTTTAAGTGCCTGGCAAAATAAGGCCGAGTCATCAAGAGGAGCTCCGTCTGACAAATCTGAGCAAGTTGGACAAAGGAGAGCTACTGGTCATCAATCTACTTGGATTTTCTGAAGGTCTTTGCTGCATCTGAGGTTGCTAAATAAGGCAAGAGTCCATTGTTAGGGGCAAGGCACTTGCACTGATAGATGATTAGCTGATTGGCACAAGACAGTTGGAATAAAGGGGTCTTATTCAGGATGGCAGCCAGGGACTAGTACAGTTATGCAGTGGTTAGTGTTGGGACCACAACTGTTCATGTTATACATTAATGATCTGGATGAAGGAATTAAGGGCATTGCTGCAGATGACACAAAAAAGGATAGGTGGATGGACAGGGAGGTTGCAGAAGGACACGTATAGGCTAGGGAAATATTATGGGAAAGTGAGGTTATGCACATTAGTAAGAAATGTCTCAGAGCGAAGTGATGACCCTTTAAAATGGAAATGAGGAGAACTGCTTCACAGAGGGCGGTGTCTCTGCAGAACTCATTACCATGGAAGGCTGTAGAGGCCATGTCATGGATTATCTTAAAGAAACGCTAGACAGTGTCTTGATTAGTAAAAGGGATCAAAGGTAATGCGGAGAAGGCAAAAGAATGGGGTTGAGAATTGTATTAAACACAACTGAATGGCAAAGCAGACTCGATGGAGCAAATGCCTAATTCTAATCCGACATCTTGTAGATGTTGAACTCTTATCAGAGCACTTCATCACGATGTTGAGACTTCATTGCATATAACCTATGCCTCTATTGACTGCAGTATTATTCCCATTAAACAATGCATTAAAAGGCAGCTACTTGAAATGATGTCATTTGCCAGATTCCCATGAGAGAAAGGCTCTTAATGATTGTCTCCAGTGGAAGAAGCCAGTTTGCTAAATGAAGATACATATAAATACTTCATCTTCCAAATGGAAGAGTAGACAAGGATAATAGCAATGTGTCCAAAAAGAAAAAAAATTCAAAGTCAATAAATTATACAAATTTACCAAGGGTGGGTTGCTATTCCTCAAAAGCAATGAAACAGAAAGCTCATCTTGATAATTTAAAAACATCCAACCATTGCTCCAAATCAAACCTCTGCCCAGACATGGACAATCAAAAGGCTAAAGAGCAACCACAAATGCCCTCAACCTCAAATTCACATTTGACAAATATATGGCAACAGAGAGTCAAACAACTAGTATTTATACAGCACATTTGGCGTTGAAAAACACCCAGGTTCCTTTCTAAAATGGTTATCAATGGGTACTGAAGGGAAACCCTTCAGTGACTGAAGTCATTCTAGAACACAGAACAAAGAACAATACAGCGCAGAACTGGCCCTTCGGCCCTCGGTGTTGCGCTGACCTGTGAACTATTCTCAGCTCGTCCCCCTACACTATCCCAAAATCATCCAGGTTTGTTTAAATCTCCCTAATGTGGCTGAGTTGACTACATTGGCAGGCAGGGCATTCCACACCCTTACCACTCTGCATAAAACCTGCCTCTGACATCTGTCTTAAACCTATCACCCTTCAATTTGTAGTTATGCCCCCTCGTACAAGCTGACATCATCATCCTAGGAAAAAGATTTTCATGGTCTACCCTATCTAATCCTCTGATCATCTTGTATGTCTCTATCAAATCCCCTCTTCGCTGCCTTCTTTCCAATGAGAACAGACCCAAGTATCTCAGCCTTTCCTCAGAAGACCTTCCCTCCAGACCAGGCAATATCCTGGTAAATCTCCTCTGCACCTTTTCCAATACTTCCACATCCTTCCTGAAATATGGGGACCAGAACAGTACACAATATTCCAAGTGTGGCCGCACCAGTGTTTTGTATAGTTGCAGCATGATATTGCGGCTCTGGAACTCAATCTCTCTATGAATGAAACCTAACACACTGTATACCTTCTTAATAGCACTATCCACCTGGGTAGCAACTTTCAGGGATTTCAACTTTCTGACCAAGATAGATATTTATGCATTACCAGAGAGCAATTATAGAAGTACGAAGACATTACTTCAGAAAAATTTCTTCAATTGCTCTATCAATGATCTTTTTTACAGCAGCAAGAGAAGGCACACGTGGAATATTTGATAGTTTGGCTCCATTTACAATTCTTGATATATAGAGTGGACCAGTATGGTGTACAATAGCTTAGGACTTCATGCTGCCTTTAATGTAGTAAAACATCCCAAGTTGAAAAAGGTGTTGCTGGAAAAGCGCAGCAGGTCAGGCAGCATCCAAGGAGCAGAAGAATCGACGTTTCGGGCATAAGCCCTTCTTCAGGAAACGTCGATTCTCCTGCTCCTTGGATGCTGCCTAATCTGCTGCGCTTTTCCAACAACACATTTTTCAGCTCTGATCTCCAGCATCTGCAGTCCTCACTTTCTCCTAAAACATCCCAAGGCAAATCACAGATGCAAACAAACAAACAAAATTTGGAACCACGTTTTAAAAGAAGAGATGGATTATCAAAGGCTTAGCCCAGGGGGGAGTCAGCCATTCAGTCCAAGCCCCCATTCAAATGGATCACAACAGATTTGTTTTCCTCAATGCCACTTTCATCAATGTTGTTATTCTCCAGAAATCTATTGCTTTGTGTCTTGAACATCCCCTTGGGTTAGAAAATTCCTAAGACTAATTATGCTTCAAATCTTAGTGAACTATCCCTTATGCTGATATTTACCATCTGGTTTTAGACTTAGCAGACAGGTGAAACCTCTTAACTGCCGATAACCATCTCCCACCCACCCAGTTACATTCTGCAAGAGTTTACTGTAAAGTCCCATTTTCCAGATCCCAAGTATCCAGAATTTCCCTTTGAATCTGAAGATACTGCTTACGTGAGAACGTTAGATTCTTGGCATCTGGATATCAGGGGTTTTACTGATAGTTACTATCGGTTCATACGCTTAAAGAAAGAAATACTGGTATTGTTGAGCATGCCTGACTGCTCATTTTAAGACACACTTTCATCTTGTAGCAGTGACAAGTTGAGTTCTCCCAAATGGCACCAGTATTTCTCATGGGACCAGCAGATTCAGCTAACTGACATCCTCCACTCCCTGTGCATATCGGATACTCGGAAGATTACTGTAAGTTTTAATGACAGTGTCTCTTGTTCTTTCAGACTCTTGACAAGAGATCCAGTATCCTCAAAAAATGATCCTACCATTGCAGGAATGAATCTGGCAAACCTCCATTGTGCTCCCTTCACAGGAGGCAGTTTACATTAACCTGCCTAGGTATGCCATGACACTCCTCTGGCCCAGTGATATAGACATTACCCAGAGCCCCCCTATGGAAAGTATATCCTTCCTTAGATGAAGAAGATAAAACTGTCTACAATATCTCAGGTGAGCTCTCACCAAGGCTCTGAGGAGAAAGTGAGGTCTGCAGATGCTGGAGATCAAAGTTGAAACTTTATTGCTGGAACAGCACAGCAGGTCAGGCAGCATCCAGGGAACAGGAGATTCGACGTTTCGGGCACAGGCCCTTCTTCACCAAGGCTCTATACAATTACTGCAAGTCATCTTTAAGTTTATACTCAAATCCCCTTCAATGAAGACCGAAACATGAGTATCCAATTGATTACTACATCAGCATTCCAACTTTTTTGACTCATTGACAAGGACAGCAAGATCCCTTTGGACAACCACATTTCCCAGCCTTTCACTTTAAAAAAGCATTCTGCATCTGTTTTTGTTTTAAAGAAATGAAAATGTTCACTACTGTAGCCAATGCACTCATCCTACCCAAGTTCCTTTGGAGCCTCAACTCAGGTTCCCACCAAAATTTGGGTGTCAAAAAATTTGGAAATATTACAAACTGGTCCCCATATCCAAACTATTCATATGGATTACAAACAGTTGTGAACCTAGCACTAATCCATGGTACCCCAAACAGTAATAGCCTGCCATCCTGAAAACAGGCCCATTTGTTCCTACACAGAGATAGGCAATAATAATACATTAAAAGCAAATTAAAACCAATGTGCTGAATACAAACTTACAACTGATGCAACAACCCTCAGCCAACAGTATTAAAGTTATTAATCCACTTATCCACATAGGGAAACAATCACATTTCTTCCACATCAATACTAACAATTCCCCATTTCTATTTTACATAAAATGCCCAATTATTAATAGTTACTTCTTCCGGAATTATTTTCAAACCAAGAAAATAAGACACCCGCAGAAGGTAGAGTTTATGCCTCCAATTTCTCCCTTTATATGATACTTGACATATCAACTCCCAGCCAATTAAGCAAGTTGCTGTCCAACAACCAGCATTCTATATCCTTCGTATGAGTGCTTTAGAATCTGTTCAGTCATTAATATTTAACACTTTCTAGGATAAAAATGGGTATAGTGCCAATCAAGCAGGCTGCTTTGTCCTTTAGTCTGCCACCAGACATATTGCACTTCCTTTCCTTTTGGCCTTCTGCAAGGGCCGTTCCTCTAAGACACAAGGTTCCCTCCCAATAGCCCCCCCGACCCATCCCCCACAGCACATTCCCCAGAAAATCGAAGGTGTAACAATTGCCAGTTTCCTTTCTCCCTATTCTGTGTCCAAGGACCAAACACACATCCTAGGTGAAGCAGCCCTTTACTTGAACTCACTCAATCTAGTCTATGCATTTGATGCTCAAAATATGGTCTCCTCTAGATTGGGGAAACAAAGCGTAGACCAGGCAATGGCTTCGCAGAACACCTACATTCTGTCTGTTAAAAAAAAGATCCTGAGCTTCCAGTTTCAGGTTTGCTGCAGTGCTCCAGTGAAGCTTGGTGCTATTTTGAAGAATAGTACCTTATTTTCACTTGGGAATCTTACAGCCTTCTGGACTCAATGTGGAGTTCAACAATTTAAGACTTGAGGTACCCTTTCTCACGCCCTTCCCTCCCCACCCCACACACCAGGTCTGTTGCTTACTCACACCTACTGCTTATCCTGTACCCAAACTCCACTCAACGTTCTGCGTAAAAACCATCCTTCCAGCTACCGTCAGTTCTGAAATGTGACTGGCCCTGAAACATTAACTCCGATTTCTCTTACCAAGCACGACCAAACCTGCTGAGCATTTCCAATCAATTTGTTTCTGTGATCCTTGTTAGTGTCAAGCTTCTGGAGTGTTGGAGTGTTCATCCAATTATTATACTTCTGACTATTGCCTTGTAGATGGGGAATAGGCTCTGGGGAGTCAGGTGCTCGAGTTATTTGCTGCAATATTCCTAGACTTTGATCTGCTCATGTAGTCAGTATTTAAATGGCTAGTCCAGTTGAGTTTCTGTTGATAGCAATTTCTGCAATCAAACATCCCCACTTTGGGCATTATGATGGAGGGAATGTCATTGATGAAGCAGCTGAAGGTGGCTGGGCCAAGGCCACTACCCTGAATAATTGGGGTGCAGTGTTAGCATCCCTACCTCGGAGTTCAGAGGCCTAAGCTCAAGTCCTATCTGTTCCAGAGATGTAATATCATCTAATCAACATGTTCAGAGATGTTATTCAAAACTCCTAAGGAACTCCTGCAGAGATGTCCTGGTACTGATATGACTCTCCTCTGATGAGAACCTTACTCCTTTGGACCAGGTATGACTCCAAGTAGAAAAGTTTTCCCCTTGATCCCCTCTAACACCTGTTTTGCCAGGACTCCTTAATGCCAGTGTCACATCACAAATGTGGCTTTTGTGTCAACTCTGTTGCACATGACATGAAACAACCAAATAATGGGTTTAAACATGGCTAATAACATACCAGGGACAGGAGCTCAAAAATCAAGGTTCACACAGCAGTGCAGTACTGATGGAGGGCTGCACTGGTATTGTCATATTTCAGATATGTTAAATGGAGGCATTCTCCGATAAATGCAAATGATCCAATGTCATTGGTGTGTAAACATGCAGAGGTCTTATCCCTAGTGCCCTGGCCAATAATTCTCTCTCAATCAACATCACAAAAACAGGCTAACTGGTTATTATCATACTGCTATATATGGAAACTTGGCACAGGCAAACTAACCAGCATATTTCATACAACGGTGGGCACATATTAAAAGTATGTGATTGACTGTAAAGCATCCTGAGCTGAAAATGTGTTGCTGGAAAAGCGCAGGTCAGGCAGCATCCAGGGAACAGGAGAATCGACGTTTCAGGCATAAGCCCTTCTTCAGCTTATGCCCGAAACGTCGATTCTCCTGTTCCCTGGATGCTGCCTGACCTGCTGCGCTTTTCCAGCAACACATTTTCAGCTCTGATCTCCAGCATCTGCAGACCCCACTTTCTCCTGTAAAGCATCCTGAGACATATGATCATGAAAGGCACTATATCAACACTAACAAGTTTTTAAAAATTAAATCAAAACATGAAACTTCAATTTATATGTAGATGGAGCTCCTAGTAAGGGAGTTAATCACATTGTAAAATGTATCTGAATGAGACCTCCCAAATTAGAAGAACTTTTAATTTCTCTGACAAACAACATTTTCCACATTCAATGGCATAAGAGTTTCTATTGAATTGGAAACTTTGAACCTTGTTACAAACTTAAGCTGCAAATTTTCTTGTTACACATCGATCCATTTGGCTAGTTCTATTCACAAGTGGAATGAGTGGGAATGCAATAACCTATGAGGAAATACATGGTCAGTGTTGCAATGGACTACTAATTACAAAATGACTTTATTTATTGCTGTTTATAAATACAAGATGTATAAGCTTTTTTCTTTTAAGAAACAACAATTGAAATGACAAATCTATGTTTGAAAGAACAAAACATGGTGAATTGCATCACTGTTTTATTTCAGGTTTTCAGGACCTGCAGTGCTTCTGTGCTGTGACTCTATACACATTGAATCGTGATGGTTTAGCAAGATCAAGATTCTGGAGTACTGGAATTAGGGACAACAGTAGGTTATAATGAGTTTTATATATTGAGGCACCAATGATTCAATGCAGACATGCAAATTGTTAGCTATACCTATCAGTCCCATGTGGGTTGAAGACACTGCATGTAGTTCGCACGGTTGATAAATGTAGAGATACACTAAGAAAGTGAAAATAATTGCTTGACACATTGACTTGTCAAGATACAGGAAATCAGGTAATTTCTGAGTCACTCGCCCATTATTAAGCAAAATATGAATGTTGAATACAAGTAAAAGACTAACCCTTGTTAGTCAGAGGTTAGCAATAAAAAAAAAAGTACACACCAAATGTAGGGAACGATTCCAAGCTAAAATGTAAAATTGTGCTCTCGACATCTGATACTTTGCAGTCAAAGTTTGGGGTCACAGATTTTCTTCTGATATTGAGGATAAACCCACTGGCGTATGACCCCTTGTTATTTTACAAATTAGTGTGTTTCTTATCAAATCACTGCAAACAGAAGCAGGTTACACAGCCTTACTGATCAAAATTTTATGAATAGTCAACATTTTCAAATTCAAAAGAGACTCAGTGGAATTTATATTTACACTCCTACTTGGCAGGGGATATTTTCATGATCACTGTATCCTTGGCATAACTTCTATTACTCATTGATACAGAAAACGTACACAATCTTTTGGATGCTTGCTTCGCTGTTTATCTGAACCATTTTCAGAGCAATAGTGCGGCCAGAGAAAGGACTTAAAATAACAAAAACCTGGTACTATTTATTTTTAAAAAGATGCAGAGTAGGAGATTTAAACCTGAGTGAATCTCACTTGAAGAATACAGACAACTCAAAGAATGTTCAAACACTTGAAAGTGCGGCTGTTGAGAATCTAAAATATTAACCTTGTTCGTGCATATAACGAAAAAGAGCGGAATAAAAGAAACCTGAAAAGGGAGCACGGAAAGAGAAAGCAAGGGTGGGGGAAAGAGGAGAGTCAAGGAAACAAAGAGCGAAGGCATGGTAGGCGGAGAAAAGACAAAACAAGATGGGGAAGAGGGAGAAATGCAGTGAGGGCGATGATAATGTTGGACAGCAAATAAAAGAAACGTTGAATGGAAACAGGAAACGTTGGATAGAATGGGATACAGAGTGAAGCACAAAGATGGAGAGAAGTGCAAGAACTGGCCTAGGGAGCTCGAGTTGCTCTTTTACTCACCTTGCCTGCCCACGATCTCGGCGACATGCTCGGAGCTGGGCACCGGCACACACTCGGTCATGTTGACACTCTTTTTTCGGGGTTGTTGCTGTTGCTGCAGCTGGATCTGCTCGGCCTCGAACAGAGCCAGGACTGAAGAAACCAGGGGCAGACCACCACCTCCACCTCCCGCCGCTACGGCGGCGGCGCCAGGAGCGGTGGTCGGGCAGGGACACGGGGCCGGCCCTGCTCCTTGCTGACTCCCGCTCACCGGGCCCTGGAGGAGGAGCGGTGGCCCGGGCACGGCCAGCGGCTCGAGCCCGGGCCCAGGCCCAGGCCCGGCGGTGGGGGAAGGTGGAGGAGGCGAGGAAGAAGCGTCTGATTCCAGGTTCCGGAGGTGCTGAGCCAGGGACACCGGCGGTGCAGGAGGAGGAGGAGGCGGCGGTGGCGGTAACGACAGCGGGGGCTCCTCCAGGCCGAAGACGGTGAGCTGCTCCATGGCGATGTGGAGAGGCCCAGACTCGCCGTCGTCCCGCTCCATGTCTGTAAACACTGTACTACTCGGCATTGTTATAACGTTAACAGGGCAAGACTAACATTAAATATTTGTTCCTCATTAAATAATAAAGATTTTTGATTTTTTTTTACGCCTTTTTAAAAAAAATAATTTTCTTTCTACAAAAGCGCCAGCGCCCTGGATTTTTTTTTAATATTTCTTTTGTTCTTTCACTCCATCGTCGAGAAGAGCGAGGCCGCGCCCATTATTGCCGGGCGGCCGCTTCCGATTGGCTCGGCCCTGTCGGAAACCCGCCCCTCGCGGCCCGCGTCCGCGTCCCGGTTGGCTACGCCCGGGCAAGGTCTGGCCCGCCCCTTCCCTTCTGTCCAGTCAGGTTAGCCTCTGCCCGCGCCCATCCCGATTGACCTGCGGTCTGTGCAGGCCCATTGGCCGGACGAACCGACATTTATAAATCGGTGCCGTCCCTACCAGTCCCACGTGATCACTTCCCCCACCCCTCTTTCAACAATTGGCTGGGTGAGCTGTCGCTTCATCATGGACCCCGCCCCCGCGATGCCACGTGGTCACGCAGGCTGCAGAATCGATTGGCTGAGCGAACCGTCGCTCAGTCGTTGACCGCGCCTCCTCCCCACGTGTCCTCGCTGTCTGTCACGCCCCCTCAGAGTGGGTGTCCGCTGATGCGGTGGCGTGGTGTCCTTTTGTTCCCTTTCAAGTTAAAGAGCGCGGTTTTAACAGCGGCTTCTGACATTTGTAAGTTAACGTTAGGGCCGCAAGGAGGTAAAGCACCTGGGGTCGCCCTATCCTGCTCGGCTGCTGATATCGTGCCTTACGGCGACATGTGACCGCGAGCCCCGATCCCTCCCACCAGCTGTGGGAGCTTGGAAATAAAGGAGGTGGTTCATATCCCACTCGTTGCAGGACGTCTTTACCAATGCATCTGGTTTAAAATTGCTAGTGCATGCTCTAAGTTTCATCCTTGTACTCCACAATGTGTTAAAGATGTAAGACACACGCAAATTCTGCTTTGGAATGACAATTGGTGGTCAATGCCAATTTGCCTCCAGTGAATGTTTAAAGCTCTACAGTGCAATGAATTATCTGATGTATTTTGTATCTGTGTTTTATTTTAAACAGTAAGTTGCATTGATGTGGAAACAAAATACTGCCATGTTAGAATTTGAGCATTATAAGAAATATGCAGTAAGAACATGCATAAGAACGTAAGAAATAGGAGCGGAAGCAGGCTATCTGCTGCCCCCCCCCAAAGCCTGCTCTGCCACTAAATAAGATCATGGCTGATCTTTTTTGTGGCCTCAGTTCCACTTACCTGCCCTTTCACTATAACCCTTAATTCCATTACTATTCAAAAAATTAGCTTAGCTTTAAAAACATTCAATGAGAGAGCCTCAATTACATCACTGAGCATGGGATTCGACAGATTCACAACCCTGTGGGTGAAGAAGTTCCTTCTCAATTTGATCGGACATCTACTCCCCCCTAACTATGAGGCAGTGCCCTCTTGTTCTAGTTTCATTCACCAGTGGAGATGGCCTTCAATCCTCTCTACTTCTATTCTATCTATTTCCTTCATAATTTTATATGTTTCTATAAGTTCACTCCCCACCCCGCCCCATTCTTCTGCATTTTAATGAATATATTCCTGGTCTACTCAGTCTCTCCTCAAGCGAATTTCCTCAATTCCAGAATCAACCTAGTGAAGCTGCTGTGCACTGCCTCTGGTGCCAGTATATCCTTAGGTAAGAAGACCAAAACTGCATGCAATACGACTGGTGTGGCCTCACCATCACCTGTATAGCTGTAATACAACCTCCATGCTTTTAAATTCAATCCCTTTAGCAATGAAGGACAAAATTCCATTTGCCTTCTTAATTACCTGTTGTACCTGCAGACCAACCTTCTGTGATTGATGCACAAGGATACCCAGGTCCCTCTCGCAACTTTTTACCATTCAAATAATAGTTCTTTTTACTGTTCTTCCCACCAAAATGGATAACTTCACACTTATTAGCATTGTACTCCATCTGCCAGACCTTTGCCCACTCACTTAAACTATCTATGTCCCTCTGCAGACCTTGTTCTACCAGTCATCTGCAAACTATGATACACTACACGTGGTCCCCAACTCCAAATCATCTATGTAAATTGTGAATAATTGTAGTCCCAACATTGATCACTGCTTGCCAACCAGAAAAACACTCATTTATCCCCACTCTTTGCTTTCTGTTAACCAACTCTACCCATGCTAATACATTACCTGTAACACCATCCATCTTTATGCAACAGCCTTTTGTGCGGCACCTTGTTGAATGCCTTTTGGAAATCTAGATACACCACATCTACTGGGTCCTCGTCCACGGTGCTCATAACATTTTCATAGAATTTCAGTAGAGTAGTTAAGCATGACCTGCCTTTCATGAACCCACGCTGCATCTGCCCAACAGGATCATTTCTATCTAAATGTCTTGCTATTTCTTCCTTGATAATAGATTCAAGCATTTTCCCCACTACAGAAGTTAAGCTAACTGGTCTATAATTCCCCATGATTTGTCTGTCTCCTTTTTTAAACAGTGACATCACATTTGCTGTTTTGTAATCAACCTTATAGAGGTTTATAAAATCATGAGGGGCATGGGTAAGATAAGTAGACAAGGTCTTTTCCCTGGATTGGGGGGAGTCAAGAACTAGAGGGCATAGGTTTAGGGTGAGAGGTGAAAAATTTAAAAGGGACATGATGGGCAACTTTTTCACAAAGAGGGTGGTGTGTGTATGGAATGAGCTACCAGAGGAAGTGGTGGAGGTTGGTACAATTACAACATTTAAAAGGCATCTGGATGGGTGTATGAATAGGAAAGGTTGAAAGGGATATGGATTGTGATTGTGGTGCTGTAAAAGCACAACCAGTCAGGTAGCATCTGAGGAGCAGGAGAATCGACATTTTGAGCATAAGCTCTTCATCAGGAAAGCTTATGCTCAAAACGTCAATTCTCCTCCTCAGTTGCTACCTGACTGGCTGTGCTTTTACAGCACTACAATCTCGACTCTGATCTCCAGCATCTGCAGCCCTCACTTTCTCCTTAAGAGGGATATGGGCCAAGTGCTAGCAAATGGGACAAGATTAGGTTCGGTCGGCATGAACGAGTTGGACCAGAGTCTGTTTCCGTGCTGGACATCTCGATGATTCTCTGTTGGAACTGCCCCAGAGTCCATTGAATTCTGGAAAATTACCACAAGTGCACTTGCTATCCGAGTAGTCTAATACCCTTGGATATTTAACTCCCAGTCATGACCAATCAGCAACCATGTCTGCATAACGGCTACTAAATTATACTCATTCGTGCTGACTTATGCCGTTAACCTTGTTTCGATTGCTGCAAGCATTCAGGTAAAGTGTCTTTATGCTAGTTTAGTACCCTCGGATCCATTCCATCAGGGCCAGGAGGCTTGTCTACCTTTAGCTCCATTTAGTTGCTCAACTCTACCTCTTTCGTGATAATGATTGTTTCCAGGTCCTCACCTACCTTCGACTCCTTGTCAATTACTGGCATGTTATTCGTGTCCTCTACTGTGAAGACTGACACAAAATACCTGTTCAATGCCTCAGTCATTTCCTCATAACCTATTACTAAATCCCCCTGATCATCCTGTAAAGGACCAATGTTTACCTTAGTCACTCTTTTTTTATATATTCATAGAAATGTTTGCTATCTGTCTTTATATTCTGAGCTAGCTTACTCTCAAAATTTGTCTTACTTTTCATTATAGCATTTTTTTTTGTGGCTTTCTGTTGACCTTTAAAGTTTTCCCAAACTTTGCCATTTGGTATGCCACTTCTCTTTTAATTTGAGCTTCCCTTATTTCCTTAGACACCCATAGCAGGTTACCTCATTTCATACAGTCCTTCGTTTTCACTGGTACAGAGGAACCTTGATTATCCCAATATCAATTATCCGAATATCGGATTATTGGAAGGAGATCTCGAGGTCCCGATTAAAAACAAACTCGGCTCACTGAAATGCTGCCGAGATAAAGGATATGGAGGATGTAGACTGTAGGGAAATAGATGGTGCCATCTTGCAAAATGTCCATATTATAGAGGAGCAAGTGCTGGATGTCTTGAAACGGGTAAAGATGGATAAATCCCCAAGACCTAATCAGGTGTACCCGAGAACTCTGTGGGAAGCTGGAGAAGTGATTGCTGGGCCTCTTGCTGAGATATTTGTATCATCGATAGTCACAGATGAGGTGCCAGAAGACTGGAGGTTGGCAAACGTGGTGCCACTGTTTAAGAAGGGCGGCAAGGACAAGCCAGGAAACTATAGACCAGTGAGCCTGACCTCGGTGGTGGGCAAGTTGTTGGAGGGAATCCTGAGGGGCAGGATGGACATGTATTTGGAAAGGCAAGGACTGATTAGGGATAGTCAACATGGCTTTGTGCATGGGAAATCATGTCTCACAAACTTGATTGAGTTTTTTGAAGAAGTAACAAAGAGGATTGATGAGGGAAGAACAGTAGATGTGATCTATATGGACTTCAGTAAGGCGTTCGACAAGGTTCCCTATCGGAGACTGATCAGCAAGGTTAGATCTCATGGAATACAGGGAGAACTAGCCATTTGGATACAGAACTGGCTCAAAGGTAGAAGACAGAGGGTGGTGGTGGAGGGTTGTTTTTCAGACTGGAGGCCAGTGACCAGTGGAGTGCCACAAGGATCGGTATTGGGTCCTCTACTTTTTGTCATTTACATAAATGATTTGGATGTGAGCATAAGTGGTCAGTTAGTAAGTTTGCAGATGACACCAAAATTGGATGTGTAGTGGACAGCGAAGAGGGTTACCTCAGATTACAACAGGATCTTGACAAGATGGGCCAATGGGCTGAGAAGTGGCAGATGGAGTTTAATTCAGATAAATGCGAGGTGCTGCATTTTGGGAAAGCAAATCTTAGCAGGACTTATACACTTAATGGTAAGGTCCTAGGGAGTGTTGCTGAACAAAGAGACCGTGGAGTGCAGGTTCATAGCTGTTTGAAAGTGGAGTCGCAGGTAGATAGGATAGTGGTATGCTTTCCTTTCTTGGTCAGAGTATTGAGTACAGGAGTTGGGAGGTCATGTTGCGGCTGTACAGGACATTGGTTAGGCCACTGTTGGAATATTGTGTGCAATTCTGGTCTCCTTCCTATTGGAAAGATGTTGTGAAACTTGAAAGGGATCAGAAAAGATTTACAAGAATGTTGCTCGTGTTGGAGGATTCGAGCTATAGGGAAAGGCTGAACAGGCTGGGGCTGTTTTCTCTGGAGTATCGCAGGCTGAGGGCTGACCTTATAGAGGTTTACAAAATTCTGAGGGACATGGATCGGGTAAATAGGCAAAGTCTTTTCCCAGGGGTCGGGGAGTCCAGAACTAGATGGCATAGGTTTAGGTTGAGAGGGGAAAGATACAAAAAAGACTTACAGGGGAACCTTTTCACGCAGAGGGTGGTACGTCTGTGGAATGAGCTGCTAGAGGAAGTGGTGGAGGCTGGTACAATTGCAACATTTAAGAGGCATTTGGATGGGTATATGAATAGGAAGGGTTTGGAGGGATATGGGCCGGTTACTGGCAGGTGGGACTAGATTGGGTTGGGATATCTGGTCAGCATGGACGGGTTGGACTGAAGGGTCTGTTCCCACGCTGTACATCTCCATGTCTCTATAACAGTCCTGGACAGTCCAGGCACTGTCTCTAAATGACTGATCTCTCTCTCTCTCTCTCTCTCTACATACACTTTCCCTGAAGGTCTACACGGGTGTGTACCCTAAACCCTCCTTCCCCAGATAATCTCTCCAACATTGTCCTGTATAGGGCAGAGGTGGAACCTGTCAAAATGTTGCAGTAAAAAGTTATGTGTGGCTGCGTCTGTGTGTTTGTGCACTGTTTGGAGACTCACCCCACAAAGGCAGCAGCAGTCCGACTGTTGGCGTACGGTTCAGCTTCCTGGGGCCGGGGGGGGGGGGACATGAACGGGGTTTCGACAGTGGGGGGAGGTGGACAGGGGTGCAGGGTTGGGAGTGGATGGAGGGGCAGGGTAGGGGCGGGCGGAGGGGTAGGGTTGAGGCAGATGGGTTGGTGGGTGGGCAGAGGGGTGGATGGTGTTTGGGGGGTGGACGGAATTGGGGTGGGGTGGGCGCGGACGGGGTTGGGGGGGGGTGGGGGCTTGCGTGAGATGTGCTGCTGCCTCGTCTCCTGAACAGGAAGCAGGCTTCACAGAAAACTCCGAGCCTCAGAGGAAATCAATTAACCGAATAATCAATTATCTGAACAAAATAATGCCCGCCCACCTCGTTCAGATAATCGAGGTTCCTCTTTATGTACTGTTGCTGAGCACTTTGAAAAATTGCTTTTAATATCCTCCATTGCTCATCAGCTGTCCCACCATAAAGTCTTTGTTTCCTATCTACTTTAGCCAACTCCTCCCTCATCCCATTGTCATCCCCTTTAAGCATAGGACACTGGTATTGGATTTTATATTTGCTCTTTCCACCTGTATTTTAAATTCAACTATACTGTGATTGCACCTTCCAAGAGGATCACTAACAATGAGATCATTAATTATTCTTATCTCAGAACAGGAAGGGAAAGCAACAGCAAGTGTGATGGTAAATAGAAAGCAGCAGGTTAGCATGTGTGCAGGAGAGTTTCACTCCGCGACAGACTATGAGATAAGTTAAAAGGAGATGTTATGAATGTTAGAATTCATCAAGAGGGTATAAAAACTAGCATAAAGACACTTTACCTGAATGCTTGTAGCATTCGAAACAAGGTTAACGGCATAAGTCAGCACGAATGAGTATATTTTAATAGCCGTTATGCAGACATGGTTGCAGGATGGTCATGACTGGGAGTTAAATATCCAAGGGTATTAGACTATTTGGAAGGACAGACAGGAAAGTCAGGGAGGTGGTGGAGCTCTAATATTTAAGGATGACATCAGGGCGGTTCTATGAAGAATAAGGTTGAATCTATTTGAGTGGAAATTAGAAATTTGAAGAAGAAAAAGGAAATCCTTCTATATCATTAAAATACAATCGTGGCTAATTTTTGGCCTTGATGCTGCTTTTCTATCTGCTCACCATATGCCTCCATTCCCCGAGAGACCAAAGATCCATCTGTGAGAAATTGAGGACTGCCGCTGCTGGAGATCAGAGTCGAGAGTGTGGTGCTGGAAAACACAGCAGGTCAGGCAGCATTCGAGGAGCAGCCCTTCGTCAGTCGTGTCTCCATAATGGCTGCTAAATCATACTAATTCGTGATGATTTATGCCATTAACCTTGATTCGAATGCTATGAGCATTCAGATAAAGTGCCTTTATGCTAGTTTTTATACCCACTTTATGAATTCTAGTATTTCCATTAATAATATCTCCTGAGTTATCCTTCGTCAGGATGAAGGGCTTGTGTCCGAAACATCAATTCTCCTGCTACTTGGATGCTGCCTGACCTGCTGTGTTTTTCCAGAACTACACTTTTAACAAACATCCATCTATCTCAGCCTTACATGTTTTCAATAATTGAACCTCTACAACAAAATCCATCAGCCTGTTGCACCATTTAATTAAATCATGCTTATCTGATTGAGGATCAAACTACTTTCCTGTCTTTGCGCCACAAACCTTGCCCCCCCTCATGAAAACTTTTAACACATTCTTGAGTGTACATAGAGTCATAGAGATGTACAGCATGGAAACAGATCCTTCGGTCCAACCCGTCCATGCCGACCAGATAAACTCTCATATTTCAAAACTCCAAAGGATGAAGGCCCGATAAGCTCAACCATTCCTCGTAATTATCTCAGGAATCAGCTGAGTGAACCTTCCCTCAACCAGGTACATAGGAACATCGATTATCCGATCGAGATGGAGGGGTTCGGGAGACTTGGCAAAAGCACACTGTGCACGAGACCCCGCCCCCAATCCTAACCACTGCCACCCTGTCCGCTCTCACCCCAACCCTTTCCACTCCTACCCTGCCTCCCCCCGCCCGCAGCCCCGTCCATTCCCATACCGCCCGCACCACCCGCCCCCTCGGCAGCCAGACTGTACAGCAACAGTAAGACTGCTGCTGCCTTTCTGGGGTAAGTCTCCAAATAGCATACACACACACACACAACTTTTTGACAGGTTCCAGCTCTGCCCTGTACAGGACAATGTTGGAGAGATTATTTGGGATAAGGGGGTTTTAGGGTACACCCCCTGTGTAGAATTCCAGGGAAAGTTGGCGGGGAGAGAGAGGGCGGGAGGTCAGTCATTTGGAGATGGTACCTGGACTGTCCAGGACAGTTCTTAGCAGCATTTCAGTGAGCCGAGTTTGTTTTTAATCATTGCACCTGTAAACAAAAGACGCGATCAGGGTTGAAACGGCTTTTTGTTGTAATGTTTCTATTGGAACCTTGAAATCTCCTTCGGATAATCTGATATTCGGATAATTGATATTCGGATAATTGAGGTTCCTCTGTATACTGCAATTTCTTAAGAATGGCGACTGAAACAGTATACAAGTGTGATATAAATAATCTGAGTTCTCTGGATAGAAGAGTCAGCCCTCTGAATTGGAAAATTGAATGTTGCTCCCCTTTTTAAAAAAGGTGAAAGAAGAAAGCCAGGGAATTTCAGACCAGTTAACCTAACATCCATGGTGGGGTAATTGCTGGAATCTATAATCAAGATTGGGGAAACTGAACATCTTGAAAATTTCCTGTTGATCAGAGAAAGTCAGCGTGATTTGTGACGGGTAGATCATCTATTAACTATTTTGAGGAAGTGACTAAGGTAGTGTACATGAGAATGTCTGTGGTTGTCGTTTATATGGACTTACAGAAGTCATTTCATAAAGTCCCACATAAGAGACTGTTAGCTAAGGTAGGACTCCAAGAAATCGAGTGCAGATTACTGACATGGTTGGCAAATTGGTTGAGGGGCAGGCGACAGGAAGTGAGATAGGTAGTCAAATTGGCATAATATGACCAGTGATGTCCCACCAGGATCTATGTTCGGGCCTCGATATTTCACATTATCGATTAAAGACTTGTGTAATGGCATAGAAAGTTATGTATCACATTTACTGATGACAGAACTAGATGGCATCGTAGATAGTGTAGATGATAGAATGAAATTACAAAAAGATGTTGCTGGATTAAGTGAATGAGCAAAATTGTGACAGATGGAATTCAATGTAAGTAAGTGTGAAGTTATCCATTTCAGACCAAAAAAGGACAGATCAGCGTACCTTCTAGATAGTGTGAAGTTAAATACAAAGTGGCTGTCCAAAGAAACTTGGGAGTTCAGGTGCATAGATAAAGTCATAGAGCCATACAGCATGGAAACAGACCGTTTGGTTCAACTACTCCACACCAACGATGTTCCCAAATTAAACTATCCAGTCTATTTTTATAACCCAAATCCTCCATTCCTGGCAACACCTTGGTAATTTTTTTCTGAATCCTGTTCAGTTTAATAATATCCTTCCAATAATACAGCGACCAGAACGGCACACAGTACTCCAGAAGAGGCCTCATCAACATCCTGTACAACCTCAACATGACGTCTGAGTTCCTGTTGTCGCAGGTCTGAGTAATGAAGGCAAGCGTGCTAACCGCCTGTCTACACGTGATGCGAACTTCAAACAATTATGTACCTGAACCCCTAGATATCTCTGTTCACAACACTACCCAAGGTCTACTTTTAATTAAAAAGGTCCTGCCCTTGGTTTGTTTTACCAAAATGCGATACCTTGCATTTATCCAAATTAAACTCCAACTGCCACTCCTCAGCTCTTTGATCCAATTGATTAATTATAAACTTAGATAACCTTCTTCACAGGAGAAAGCGAGGACTGCAGATGCTGGAGATCAGAGCTGAAAATGTGTTGCTGGAAAAGCGCAGCAGGTCAGGCAGCATCCAAGGAATAGGAGAATCGATGTTTCGGGCATAAGCCCTTCTTCAGGAATGAGGAAAGTGTGTCCATCAGGCTAAGATAGAAGGTAGGGAGGAGGGATTTGGGGGAGGGGCGTTGGAAATGCGATAGGTGGAACGCTGATAGGGGAGGGGAGGGAAATATATCCTTTTGGAGGTGGCGGAAATGCGGCGGATGATACGCTATATGTGGAGGTTGGTGGGGTGGTAGGTGAGGACCAGTGGGGTTCTGTCCTGGTGGTGGTTGGAGGGGTGGGGCTCAAGGGCGGAGGAGCGGGAAGTGGAGGAGATGCGGTGGAGGGCATCGTCGACCACGTCTGGGGGGAAATTGCGGTCTTTGAAGAAGGAGGCCATCTGGGTTGTACGGTTTTGGAACTGGTCCTCCTGGGAGCAGATGCGGCGGAGACGAAGGAATTGGAAGTATAGGATGGCGTTTTTACAGGGGGCAGGGTGAGAGGAGGTGTAGTCTAAGTAGCTGTGGGAGTCGGTCGGTTGAAAGTAAATGTCCGTGTTGATTCGGTCGCCCGAGATAGAAATGGAAATGTCTAGGAAGGGGAGGGAGGAGTCTGAGACGGTCCAGGTGAATTTAAGGTCGGGGTGAAAGGTGTTGGTAAAGAGAATCCTTTCCAATCCTCTCACTTCCTCCAAACCAAAGGAGCAGCCATGGGCACCCGCAGGGGCCCCAGCTATGCCTGCCTCTTCGTAGGATATGTGGAACAGTCCATCTTCTGCAGCTACACCGGCACCACCCCCCACCTTTTCCTCCGCTACATCGATGACTGTATCGGCGCTGCCTCGTGCTCCCACAAGGAGGTTGAACAGTTCATCCACTTTACCAACACCTTCCAACCCGACCTCAAATTCACCTGGACCGTCTCAGACTCCTCCCTCCCCTTCCTAGACATTTCCATTTCTATCTCGGGCGACCGAATCAACACGGACATTTACTATAAACCGACCGACTCCCACAGCTACCTAGACTACACCTCCTCCCACCCTGCCCCCTGTAAAAATGCCATCCCATAGTCCCAATTCCTTCGTCTCCGCCGCATCTGCTCCCAGGAGGACCAGTTCCAAAACCGTACAACCCAGATGGCCTCCTTCTTCAAAGACCGCAATTTCCCCCCAGACATGGTCGACGATGCCCTCCACCGCATCTCCTCCACTTCCTGCTCCTCCGCCCTTGAGCCCCGCCCCTTCAATCGCCACCAGAACAGAACCCTACTGGTCCTCACCTACCACCCCACCAACCTCCATATACAGTGTATCATTCGCCGTCATTTCCGCCACCTGCAAACGGACCCCACCACCAAGGATATATTTCCCTCCCCTCCCCTATCAGCGTTCCAAAAAGACCACTCCCTCTGTGACTCCCTCGCCAGGTCCACACCCCCCACCAACCCAACCTCCAATCCCGGCACCTTCCCCTGCAACCGCAAGAAATGTAAAACTTGCGCCCACACCTCCCCCCTTACTTCCCTCCAAGGCCCCAAGGGATACTTCCATATCCGCCACAAATTCACCTGCACCTCCACACACAACATTTATTGCATCCTCTGCACCCGATGTGGCCTCCTCTATATTGGGGAGACAGGCCGCCTACTTGCGGAACGTTTCAGAGAACACCTCTGGGACACCCGGACCAACCAACCCAACCACCCCGTGGGTCAACACTTCAACTCCCCCTCCCACTCCACCAAGGACATGCAGGTCCTTGGACTCCTCCGTCGCCAGACCATAGCAACACGACGGTTGGAGGAAGAGCGCCTCATCTTCTGCCTAGGAACCCTCCAACCACAAGGGATGAACTCAGATTTCTCCAGTTTCCTCATTTCCCCTCCCCCCACCTTGTCTCAGTCAAATCCCTCGAACTCAGCACCGCCTTCCTAACCTGCAATCTTCTTCCTGACCTCTCCGCCCCCACCCCACTCCGGCCTATCACCCTCACCTTGACCTCCTTCCACCTATCGCATTTCCAACGCCCCTCCTCCAAGTCCCTCCTGCCTACCTTTTATCTTAGCCTGCTGGACACACTTTCCTCTTCCCTGAAGAAGGGCTCATGCCTGAAACGTCGATTCTCCTGCTCCTTGGATGCTGCCTGACCTGCTGCGCTTTTCCAGCAATACATTTTCAGCTCTAACCTTCTTCACAGTCCACTATACTACCATTCTTGGTGTCATCTGTAAGCATACTAACCATGCCTTCTACATTCTCATCCAAATAATTTATATAAAGGACAAACAAATGCGGACCCAGTATTGGTCCCTGTGAAGCAATGCTGGTCCCAGCATCCAGTCCAAAAAACAACCCTCCATCACCACCCTCTGTCTCCTACCATAAAACCAATGTGATTTAACTTTACTAATTAGTCTACCATACGGAACCTTATCAAAGACTTTACTAAAGTCTAAGTAAACAATGTCTGCTGATCTACCCATATCAATCATTTTGGCTACTTTCCCAAGAAAACGCAGTTTATGAGACACTATTTTCCTTGCACAAAACCATGCTGACTATCAGTAATCAATGCTTGCCTCTCCAAATGCATGTAATCCTATCTTTTAGAATCACCTCCGACAACATATTCACCACTTATGTCAGGCTGACAGGTCTGTAGTTCCTAGACTTCTTACAGCCTTTCTTAAATAAAGGCACAACATTAGCCACCTTCCAGACCTCTGGCACCTCACCTGTGGTTATAGATGATATAAATATTTCTGCTAGGGGCCTGCAATTTCCTCAATAACCTCCCACAATGTCCTGGGATACACTTGATGAAATCCTGAAGATCTATCCACTTTTCTGTTTTCTAAGACCTCAGCACTTCCTCTTCTGTAATGTGAATTGTTTTCAAAACATCTATTTATTTCCCTGAGTTCTCTAGCCTCTATTTCTTTCTCTACAGTAAAATTGATGCAAAATATTTAATATTTTGTGGGCGGCACAGTGGCACAGTGGTTAGCACTGCTGCCTCACAGCGCCAGAGATCTGGGTTCAATTCCTGCCTCAGGCGACTGACTGTCTGGAGTTTGCACGTTCTCCCTGTGTCTGCGTGGGTTTCCTCCGGGTACTCCGATTTCCTCCCACAGTCCAAAGATGTGCAGGTCAGGTGAATTGGCCATGCTAAATTGCCCATAGTGTTAGGTAAGGGGTAAATGTAGGGGTATGGGTGGGTTGCGCTTCGGCGGGTCGGTGTGGACTTGTTGGGCTGAAGGGCCTGTTTCCACACTGTAATGTAATCTAATCTAATCATATATCCCCTATCTCCTGACATTCAACACACAGACGGCCTCATTGATCTTTAACATATGACAGGTGCACAAAATAATCAAGAATTGCTGGTCTTTATATCTTGAGGACTGGAATACAAGGATGCAGAAGTAATGCTGCAGTTATAGAAAACCCTTGTTAGACCCCTTTTGCAGTACTGTGAGCAAATCTGGATACCACACCTTAGGAAGGATGTACAGAGGAACCTCGATTATCCAGCATTTGATTATCTGAATATCAAATTATCCGGCAAGATTGCAAGGTCCTGATGCTTGACTAAACAATGTTATCCGGCATTCGATTATCTAGAATTTTATTAACCGAATGAAATACTCCACGCCCCTGTCCTTGGACAAGCATATGGACGTACATGGAATAGTGTAGGTTAGATGGGCTTCAGATTGGTGTGACAGGTCGGCGCAACATTGAGGGCCGAAGGACCTGCACTGCACTGTAATGTTCTATGTTCTATATGTTCAGATAATCGAGGTTCCTCTGTATTGACCTTAGAGATTTATAAACACAGGTTTATAGGAATAATATCTGAACTTAAGGGGTTAAGTTATGAAGAGACTACACAAATTAGGCCTCTTTTCTCCAGAATTTTGAATGTTAATGGATGATCTGATTGAAGTCTTCACAATATTAACAGGAAAAGACAGAAAAACTGTTTCCACTGATTGGGGATTATAGAACTAGGGGCATAATTCAAGAATTAGCGTCAGAGTTTTCACAAAAGTTGGTGGATGTTCCACAAATGGCAGTGGATGCTGGATCAAATGTTAATTTTAAATCTGAGATCGATAAATGTTTGTTAAACAATGGTATTCAGGGATATGTGCCAAAGGCAGGTATACGGAGTTAGACAACAGACCAGCCAAGATCTCACTGAATGGTGGCACAGACTTGAGAGACTGAATGGCTAATTTCTGGTCCTATAACTTAGGTATGTACAGCTATAGCAACACTTTCATATTTTTATATTCCATTCCCATTGTAATAAACTCCTTTTCCAAAATCATGTTGACTCTGTCTGATTGTTTTATGATTTTAAAAATTCATTTTTCTGTTGTCGACATCACTGGCTGGGTGCCATTGACCATCCCTAGTTTCCTTGGAGAGAGTGATGGTGAGCTGCCTTATTGAACTGCTGCAGTCCATTTTGTGTAGCCATACTATTAGGTAGGGACCATATAATCATACAGTATAAAAGAGCTCCTTTAGCCTATCGAATCTGTACCACCGACCTACATTAATCCCACATGTGCACTAGGTCCATAACCTTGAATGTTATGACACTTTAAGTACTCTTCCATGTGCTTTTTAAAGGTTGTGAGATTACCTGCCTCAGCTACTCTCTCCAGACACCCCCCATCACCCTCTTTGGGAAAAATGTTTTCCTCAAATCTCCTGTAAACCTTTCACTTTAAAAGTGCACCTCCTTGTTCATGACCCTATGAATAAGGGGAACAGCTGCTTCCTACTCACCCTGTCTATTCCCTTTATCAGCTTATACACCTCTATCAGGAACTCAATCAACCCTTTCTCCTTCAAAGAAAACAATCCAAGCTTATCCAGCCTCTCTTCATAGATGAACTCCTCCATTGCAGGCAGTATCCAAGTGAATCTCCTCTGCATATCTTCCAATGTAATCACATCATTCCTACAGTGTAGTGACCAGAACAGGACTCAGTACTCCTGTGGCATAACCAAAGTCTTCTGCAGCTTCAATATAACTTCTAAACAAAAAAAACCCCTCCTGATAATGTAAATCAGAAACAAAAGCAGATTGCTGGAAAAACAGTAGACCTGACAGCATCTGTGAAGAGAAAGCAAAGCTAATGTTTCAGGTCCAGTGTCCCTCCTTCAGTTCTGCTTTCTCTCCTTGGATGCTAACTTAAGAACTTCTTCACTGTTAACGAGTTCTAGTATTTTGACCCAGCAATACTGAGGGCAGCATGATTTATTTCCAAATCAATATGGTGAGTAGTTTGGAGAGGAACTTTGATATAGTGATGTTCCTTTAAATCTGCTGTTCTTGTCCTTCCAGATTAAAATGGTCATGGATTCAGAAGGTATTGTCTAAGAAATCTGTTGAATTTCTGAAGTGCAAAATAAAGAAGGTGCACTCTACTGCTACCAAGTACTGGTAGTGGAGATAATGTGTGTTTGTGAATTTGATTGCTAGTCAAGCAGGCTGTTTTGTGTTGGATGATGACAAGCTTTTTGAGTGATTTTTGAAAGTGCAGTCTTCCAGACTATTCCACCACATTCCTAACCTGACAAGTAGATGGTAGACAGCATATTGGGACTTTGGATGCAAGTTAATTGCTGCATGATTCTGAGCTTATGATCTGCTCTTTTATTTATATGCTTAGTCCTGTTCATTTTCTGGTGATGGTAACCCTACCCCTAGGATGTTAACAGCGGGGTATTGAGTGATGATTATGCCATTGATTCCAAGTGCCGATGGTTAAATTCTCTCTGGTTGGAGATGCTCATTGTCTGACACTTGTGTGGTACAATGTTACTTGCTACTTCTCAACCTATGGAGAAAGTGATTCATTCCTGATGAAAGACTTTTGACTAAAACAACGACTTTCCTACTCCTCGGATGCTGCCTGACCTGCTGTGCTTTTCTAGCACCACACTCTCGACCCCACTTCTCAACCTATATATGGATAGTTTCTAGGGCTTGCTATATTTGGACATGGACTCTTTATCCCTTTGCTGTGCCTTTTTCCAGTCAGCCAAACCTCTATCCATGCCAGTACCCCGCCCCTAACACTGTGGGCTCTTATCTAATAGCTTCCTAATAGCTTCCTACGTGGCACCTTTTTGAAGTCCTTCTGGAAATCCTAATAGATTGCATCCACTAGTTGTGCTTTGTCTAACTTGCATGTTACTTACATTAAAGAATTTTAACAGATTTCTCAGACATGACTTCCCCTTGACGAAACTGTGCTGACTCAACCCTATTTTATCTTGCACTTCTAAGTCCTCTGGAATTTCATCCTTAGTAATGGAGTCTAAAATCTTAACATTGACCGAGGTCAGGATAACTAACCTATAATTTCCCAACTTCTGACCCCCTTCTTAAATAGGGTTGTTACATTAGCCATTTTCCGGTCACCTGGGACCCTCCCCTACTCTGGTGATTCCTGAAAGATCATCACCAATGCCTGTACAATCTCCACGGCTATCTCCTTCAGAACTTTGTGTTCTGGGTGATTTATCCAACTTCAGACCTTTCAGCTTCCTCAGCCTCTTCTCCTTAATGTTGGCTACTGCACACACCTCTGTCCCTAGACTCTCTTGTAAGTTCTGGTGTGCTACTGTTATCTTCAACTATGAAGACTGATGCAAAGTACCTGTTCAGTTGTTCTGCATTTCTTTGTTCCCCGTAACTACTACTCCAGCATCATTTTCCAGTGGTTCAATGTCCACTCTTGCCTCCCTTTTACATTTTATATATTTAATAAAAAACTCTTGCAATCATCTTTTAAATATTACTAGTATATTATGGGCAGCATGGTGGGTCCATGATTAGAACTGTTGCCCATGGAGTTTCACATTCTTGCCATGTCCATGTGGGTTTTCTGTGCTCTCCAGTTTCCTCTCACAGTTTAAAGATGCACAGGTTAGGTAGATTAGCCACGGAAAATGTAGGGTTGCAGGGATGGAATGGGATGCTTTTCAGAGGGTTGGTCTGGATTCAATGAGCCAAATGGCCTTAATTCCTTGCTGTAGGGATTCTATGATTCTAGCTAGCTTAATCTAATATTTCACCTTCTCCCCACTTTTTTAGTTCTCCTGTGCTACATTTTAACAGTTTCCAATCCTTTGGCTTTCCACTAATCTTCACCACATTGTTTGCTTTTTCGCGGTCCCTGACTTCCCTTGTCAGCCACGACCGCCTCATCCTCTGCTTAATATGTTTTGTTTTTGTTGGGCTGAATTTCTGCTGTGCCTCCCGAATTACTCCCAGAAGCTCCTGCCTTTGCTGCCTCAGCATCTTCTCTGTGAGACTCACCTTCCAATCAAGTCTGGCTACTTCCTCTTTAGTCTCTGCAGTTGCCCTTACTCAATTGTAATACCATTACATCTGATTCCAGCTTTTCCTTCTTAAACAGCAGGGTAAATTCTACCTTATTGTGGTCACTGCCCCCCACCCCGAGATTCTATTTTTAGAATCCCTACAAGTCAGCCTAACAAGTCCACTCTGACTCTCCGAGGAACATCCCATTCAGATTGACCCCCACCCTATCCCGGAAACCCCGCATTTCCCATCGCTATTCCAGCTAACCAACACATCCATGGATATTATGGGCAATTTAACATGACCAATCCTTCTAACTAGCACATTTTTTGACTGTGGGAGGAAACTGGAGCACCTAGACGAAACCCACACAGACATGGGAAGACTCTACACAGGCATTCACCCGAGGCTGGAGTTGAACTCGGGTCCCTGGCACTGTGAGGCAGCAGTGCTAAGCACTGAAACACCGTGCCACCCTAAATGATGAACTCCCCATCAGGGAATTGAATCCCCATCTCCCACATGACAGGCAGGGATACTAACCACTATACTAACGAGGGTGTCTGTCTATACTAACGAGAGGTTCTTTTAACTTAAGCTTCCTAATCAACTCTGCCTCATTACACATCAACAAATCCAGAATTACTTGTTCACACTTGTTCACTAGTAGAGTTTACCACAAGGTGCTCCAAAACACCATCTTGTGAATTACTTCCTTCTGCAACATAAAAATTACACGATTCTGTAATGATTAGGCAACTACCCAATTTACCTTAGTTATGGGGCACTATCCTGAAGAATAGGTGTGAGTGGCAGCTAGAGATGAACTTGGTACCAGTTGCAAGTGGAATGTGGCCTTTACATGTGCAGTGCAAACAGACTGACTTTTACCTATAGTGGTGGTGGGGTGAATGCCACACAGAGAGAAAACACAGTTCACAGATAGAACCAAGATAGTGAGCACCAGGTAAGTTCAGTCTTATTTAAGAGAACAGAGGTTTTAAAAACATATTTATATACTGCAACCTCAAGTGCAAAGTACACATTCATGGATGATCAGCCATGATCATATTTAATGGTGAAGCAGGCTCGAAGGGCTGAATAGCCTACTCCAGTTCCACTATGTGTCTATGTTAGGTCCTGATTCTATACTTCTGACCCTAGAGTGAAAATCTGGGCCTTTCTGGTTTATGAGCATTCCCCCTCCAACAAATTTAACAAACTTGTACTTGTGCTATAGCTCAACATAATAAAATATCACAGTCTGCTTCCTAGTAGCATTATTAAATAAAATTTCACCCCAGGCCCAAAAGGTGATATTAAAGTAGATGGCCAAAAGCTTTTGTAAATCGGTAGCTTTAAAGGAGAATCATAAAAGTGGAAAGAGAATTGAAAGGCTTTAGAGAGGGAATGCCAAAACCTCATGCCTGAATAGCTTATGCAGAGCCACCAAGCACTAACCAATTAAAATCAAGGATACCAGAGTAAGAGAAACTCATATCACAGAGGACTGTGGGGCTGAAAATACACATATTAGGAAGGATGTGGTCAAAGTGAAAGCTGAAAACAAGTATGAAAATTTTAAAATAAGGGATTGATTATTCTGGATGCCTATAGAGGTCAGCAAACATAATGGTGATCCATGACTGGAACCTCAAGTAACATTGTCAAGAAATTAAGCAATAGATGAACTGGTGATTAACTGATCTTAAGTTACCTTGCTGTTTGACTATATTCTAAAAAGCAAAAAATCAAACTTCCCCTACAGATTATTTTCCCTCTTCTAAAGGTTGCAAAGTTTGCATGCAAGGTAATTTACATGGAATTTCTGAGCACTTATCACATCAAGACTGGGCCTGTTTGTCAGTATATCAGCTTCACAAATAACATATATACTCGAGTAATAGTCAAACTTTTTTGACCACTTTTTAAGGTTAAATTTATGGAGTCGACTATTAAATGGATACCAGTGTTGAGGGGCTGAAATTCATGCCAATTAAAATTCATATTGTATCATTAGCAGAAGTCCAATTCATCTCTAAATGAATAAAGAAAAATAAACAATGAATTACGGTAATTCTGAAAACCCAAAGTGGAATACAACAGCCAGCGGACTAGAAGATTGGGAGTGGAGTTGAACAACTGGCAGACTGGAAAGCTGGAGCGAGACATGATGGCCGGCACGCTGACTCATAAATGTTGCTCTCTTATCTGTGAAGAATTAGGGTCGACCTTTACATGAGATATTTGGAAAATTCCAGATTATTTAGACAAAAATAGAGGGTTGACTTTTACATGGGATCGACTTTTACTTGAGTATATACGATAATCATTGCCATGTGTCCTCATAATGCAAAATTGCCCAAATTTAAAATTATGTTCTTTTCTGTTTATAAAAATTATTCTGGCAGTGATTAACTTTTAGTTCTTTCGTTGTTGAGACAATACTACCATGGTAGTAGATTAGATTAGATTCCCTATAGTGCGGAAACAGGCCCTTTGGCCCAACCAGTCCACACCGACCCTCCAAAGAGTAACTCACCCATTTCCATTTCCCTCTGACTAATGTACCTAGCACTCTGGGCAATTTAGCATGGCCAATTCACCTAACCTGCACATCTTTGAGAGGAAACTGGAGCACCCTGAGAAAACCCACACAGACATGGGGAGAATGTGAAAACTCCACACAGACAGTTGCCTGAGGCTGGAATTGAACCTGGGACCCTGGTGCTGTGAGACAGAAGTGCTAACCACTGAGCCACTGTGCCACAGTAAGGTGCTAATAATTTAAAAATGAACTATTTAAGGTGAACTGCGTCACTATTATCACAACACTGCAGTTTTCAGTGGAGGAGTGATCTTTTCTTACCATCTGAACTTCCCTGAAACTGGCAATCCAAGTGGATAAGGTGGTAAGGAAGGCACCGGATCTGCTTGCCTTCTTTGGTCAGGGTATTGAGTATACATGTTAGCAAGTCATGTTGTAGCTGTATAAATCTTTATCTTGGTGACATTTGGAGTAATTTGTGCAGTTCTGGTCATTGTACACTAGAAAGGATGTGGAGGCTTTGGAAAGAGTGTCAAACAGGTTTACCAGGATGTTGCCTGGATTGGAGTGTACAGTAGCGCCTCGACTTACGAACTTAATCCGTTCCGGGACCCGGTTCGTGAACCGAAAAGTTCGCGAACTGAACCAATTTTCCCCATTGTTCGGATAGCATAAGAATGCTTGGACGTAGCAACGAACGCTGTTCACAGCGCACACGCCAAAGACAAACTGAATGAGATCACGCGGGGCCCAAGAGCTTTAGTGTTCAACAAGCGCGTAGCAAAGCAGAACAATGAAACCACATGGTCGCACACGGGCTTTTTGCATTCATACCTTCGTTTGTACCTCGAATTTCGTACGTACGTTGAAGCAAAATTTTATATATAATCCTGTTCGTAAACCGATTTGTTCGTGAACGGGGTCGTTCGTATGTCGAGGCGCTACTGTATTAGCTATAAGGAGAGGTTGAAGAAACTTGGATCGTTTTTGCTAGAGAGTCAGAACCTGGGGGGTGATCTGATAGAAGTATATCAAATTATGAGATACATAGATAAGGTGGATAGTGTGGGGTGGAAATGTCAAATACTAGGGGCATAAGTTTAAGGTGAGAGGGTAAAAGTTTAATGGAGATGTGTGAGACAAATCTTTTTACTTAGAGGATGGTTGCAATGCACGGCTAGGGGACATGGTAGAAGCATGGACAATAGTAATGTTTAAGAGGCACTTAGACAGACACACGAATGGCGGGGAATAGAGGGATATGGCCAATGTGCAGGCAGATGGGATTAGTTTATTATGGCATCATGGTTAGCACAGACATAGTGGGATGAAGGGCCTGTTCCTGTGCTATACTGTATAAGTTAAATGGATGGTGATTAAACTATGTTTTGCCTTTAGTTTGTGTAATCTACTTATAAATAGATACTATACATACATATATATATATAAGAAGGACAGTGTTATAATTCTCTTAGAAACAATGCATTGCATTTTCCCAGCTTGGTCATAATCCTGATGTCAGCTTCAATTCTGAATCTGCAATCTGTAAGTAAACTTGGTGGGTCATTAGTTCCAATCTTTCTTATGTGACCAATTAAGAAGCTTCCTTCAGGAAATATGTCCAATTAGGGGGGCATCAAATGGAACACCCTTGAAGTATTATGACCTTGTTAAAATAAAGTTGTCAGGCCATCACTGTTGTTGCAGCTGTAATCCAGTGATCCCTATATCTCTGAAAGTTGGATCTAAAGTTGCACTAATAGCCACCCTCCAGAACCACCACCCTATCCCTCACCATCACCTCCCCCACTTGCTGATCGGAGGACAGTCCCAGACAGTAGTTGTTGAAATAACTCTACAGAGGCTGGTATCTTGTCACCAAGTCACTCTTTATTTACACTTGGAGCATCCTTGACACTGATGCAGCTCCATCAGAGCCAGCTCTCAAAGCGATGTGACACTCCTGTTTTTATCTATCAGCCAGGGCTCTTTGATTGGACCAGATTAATAGCCCCAATTGGGGAACTCATATTCTATGAGGTCCACCTGGCTGACCTCGTTACAATCACTACAGTCATGTTTTGGCCTCAAAGGAATATTTATCTACCACTGGGAATATACTGTTGGTGTCACCACTTCATTCCCAAGTGGGACTTTACCTAATTAGTTACTTTCTTCAGTCTTCCAAATGTAAGAAGCTGTGATTTCCTTCTGAGTTCAGCCTCCAAACTGCAGGACTATGAGTTCACTTACCTTTGGAAATTTCTGCACCAAAATCCGCAGTATTGAGATTTACTCTCAGAAGTGGGATGCCACATATCGAATAAGGTATACTTGATTAAATGTCGAAAATGTTATTAAGCAGATTTTCAATTTATGACATTTTTAAAAAAAATCTCCTTATTTTTATTTTTTAGGTGGTCAAATGATATTTGGTAAAACTCAGGGAGCAGAGTAGTGACCTTCATTGCACTATTTTTCAGAAAGAACCAGCAACATTAAGTTGAATGGCAGCTTTTTATGATACTGTTCAGGCTCTGGACTGTTATCCTTAGAGACATAATTTTACTGATTAATCAGTACATCATCAGATGAAGGCACAGCTGCTGTCAAGAGAAAATCCTCTTAAAAGAAGCCTACTTGGCTGTGTTTCAATTAACTTAGACATGGGTCTTGCTGGTTAGGCTAGCATTTATTTTCCATCCTTAATTGCCCTTGAGAATGGGGAGACCTTATTGGAGTACTGCAATCCACATTGTGTAGGTTCATCTCTAGTGCTGTCAGGAAGGATTTTGACATGCAGTTCAAAGTTAGGATGATGTCTGGCTTGGAGAGGTGATGGTGTTCCAGTGTATCTGATGTCCTTCTGGATGGTGGAACTCACTGGTTTAGAAGAACCTGTTGATGGAGCTTTGGTCAGTTGCTGCTTCTACTGTCCTTTGGTGGTCAAGGGATTGAATGGCAAAGAGTTGGATGGGAAACACATCAAGTGGGTTGCTTTATCCTGAATGGTATTGAGTTTTTGAGTGTTGTTGGCACTGCACTAATCCAGGCAAGTGGGGAGTATTCCAACACATTCCTGACTAGTGCCTTTAGATGGTGGATTGGCTTTGAGGAGTCAGGAGGTCAGTTACATGTCACACTTTCCTATCCTCTCAACTTCTCTTATAACACAGGATTGGTATGGTAGGCCTGGTTCAGTTTCTGGTCAGCGGCAACACCAGGGATGTTGATATTGGGGGAATCCAGCGATGCTGATATTGTGGAATTTCAAGGCGTTCCCTCTTTTTGGAGATGGTCATTGCCTTGCACTTGTATTGTGTGAATGTTACTTGTGAATTAACATTCCTAACCTAAATGTTGTCCAAGTCTTGCTGTATTTGACACTGACTGCTTCAGTATCTGAAGAGTCATAAGTGGTGCTGGAATATTGTGCAATCATCAGTGAATATCTGGATTTATGATGGAGGAAAGGTCATTGATGAACCAGATCAAGATGGTTGCAACGAGAACACTACCCTGAGGAACTTCTGAGTGATGTCTTGCAACTGAGATGATTGATACCAAAAACCAAAACCACCTTCCTCTGTAATTCATATTAGTGGAAAATGTTCCTCTGATTCTAGTTTTACTAGGGCTCTGTGGTACCATACTTGGTTAAATGCTACCTTGATGTCAAGAGTAGTCACTCTCACCTCACCTCTAATTCAGCCCTTCTGGCCAAGACTGTAATGCAGTCAGAAGCTGAGTGGACCAGGCTGAACCAAACCTAAGTGTCACTGAGCAAGTTGTTGAATAATTGTGATCGATAGCAACATTGACAACCCCTTTCAATACTTTCCTGATGATTGAGAGTAGTAATGGAGTGGATGGCAACTATTTGATAACATTACCCAGAGTGGGAAAGAAAGTAACAGAATGTACAAACGAAGAAGATAAAACAGCAAATAGGGTTAAATGAGGAAAAATCGTATGAAGGCAAAATTAATAGCCTTTTACTGAAATGCTTTACAACAACTAAAACACTGGCATTTAACCCCCAGTGCAGAAAAAATATTGGAACAAAATAACATTGCACAAATAGAGGTTAAAAGGTATGATCTTACAGCCATTATGGAGATATGTTTTGACGCTGACAACCCCTTCAGACGTTCTGAAGAAGAATCACACCAGACTCAAAATGTTAACTCTGTTTATTTCTCCACAGATGCTGCTAGACCTGCTGAGTTTCTCTAGCATTCTCTGTATTTGTTTCCCTGGGATAGGGGAGTCCAGAGCTAGAGGGCATATGTTTAGGGTGAGAGGAAAGATATAAAAGGGACCTATGGGGCAACTTTTTCACATAGAGGGTGGTGCATGTATGGAATGAGCTGCCAGAGGAAGTGGTGGATGCTGGTACAACAACAGCATTTAAAAGGCATCTAGATGGGCATATGAATAGGAATGGTTTAGAGGGATATGGGCCAAGTGCTGGAAAGTGGGACTAGAATAGGTTAGGATATCAGGTCGGCATGGATGAATTGGACTGAAGAGTCTGTTTCCATGCTGTACATCTCTCTGACTCTAAAACAGAATACTGAATAATTTATCCTAATCGAAAACCCAACAGATCATCCCAACTTAATGACACTGTTCCAAATACTTGCAACAATCCCATAAGCACCTCTTGGTACAAAAGGTAAAGCAAACACAGGTTCTTACAAGATAGAAGTCAGAGAGAGAGTACCAACCTGGACCTGCTTCTTTAGGTCCAACAGCCTTTCACACTACGGCTAAAAAAAAAAGCTAAATCAGAAAAATGCTGAGCTGGGAGAACTGTATTGTATCAGTGTGTTTTTTTAACTTGAAAGCCATCTGCCTGAGGCAGTATCTGTTAGCTATAAACAAGTTGACCTAAAACCCTTCAACTCCCAGACTTTTTGGAGTCTGTGTCATTTATGACCTCTCTGGGAAAACAAAGCCAAGGACTGTATAACCTTGTTAAAGGAGCAGCTTCATCACAACTCCTCCTTAAGAAAAAGTGAACCATCCATATCCAAAGATGGCTTCATTTTAAAAATCCTTAAAAACACTCGTTAGTACTCTAAACCAACCATACACATTACACTGACTACAAATGTGCAGTCAGTGTAATGTATATGTCTCAGAAACGTTACTGGTAACATAAATCACTGAGATGCTGTAATGCTAACACCAAGCTCAAATTCTCCTCAACCATCGAATACTTCTGTTGATGAATGTTTAACTTCCTGGAGAAATACCTGATAGGTCTTTCTATCTTCTCATTGTCTTCCTGCAAGATCACAGCACCGACGCCCACATCACTTGCATCAATAGCCACCTTGAGTGATAGATAGATAGATAGAAGAATACAGCGCAGTACAGGCCCTTCGGCCCTCGATGTTGCGCCGATCCAAGCCCACCTAACCTACACTAGCCAACTATCCTCCATATGCCTATCCAATGCCCGCTTAAATGCCCATAATGAGGGAGAGTCCACCACTGCTACTGGCAGGGCATTCCATGAACTCACGACTCGCTGAGTAAAGAACCTACCCCTAACATCTGTCCTATACCTACCCCCCCTTAATTTAAAGCTATGCCCCCTTGTAATAGCTGACTCCATACGTGGAAAAAGATTCTCACTGTCGACCCTATCTAAACCCCTAATCATCTTATACACCTCTATCAAGTCACCCCTAAACCTTCTTTTCTCCAATGAAAACAACCCCAAGTGCCTCAGCCTTTCCTCATACGATCTTTCTACCATACCAGGCAACATCCTGGTAAACCTCCTCTGCACCCGTTCCAGTGCCTCCACATCCTTCCTATAGTATGGCGACCAAAACTGCACACAATACTCCAGATGCGGCCGCACCAGAGTCTTATACAACTGCAACATGACCTCAGTACTCCGGAACTCAATTCCTCTACCAATAAAAGCCAGTACGCCATATGCCTTCCTCACCGCACTATTTACCTGGGTGGCAACTTTCAAAGATTTGTGTACATGGATACCAAGATCCCTCTGCTCATCCACACTACCAAGTATCCGACCGTTAGCCCAGTAGCCCATCTTTTTATTACCCTTACCAAAGTGAATCACCTCACACTTAGCTACATTGAACTCCATTTGCCACCTTTCTGCCCAGTTCTGCAGCTTATCTATATCCCGCTGTAACCTGCCACATCCTTCCTCACTGTCTACAACTCCTCCGACTTTCGTATCATCCGCAAACTTACTCACCCAACCTTCTAACCCCTCCTCCAGGTCATTTATAAAAATGACAAACAACAATGGTCCCAAAACAGATCCTTGCGGAACACCGCTAGTGACGGCACTCCAAGATGAACCTTTGCCATCAACTACTACCCTCTGTCTTCTTCCAGCCAGCCAACTCCTAATCCAAACCTCCAACTCACCCTCAATGCCATACCTCCGTATTTTTTGCAGTAGTCTACCATGGGGAACCTTATCAAACGCCTTACTAAAATCCATATACACCACATCTACTGCTTTCCCCTCGTCCACCTCCTTAGTCACCTTCTCAAAGAATTCAATAAGGTTTGTGAGGCACGACCTGCCCTTCACAAAACCATGCTGACTATCCTTGATCACATTATTCCTATCCAGATGTTCATAAATAACTGAGTGGGTTTATGTAACTGAGTGTTGCCCATACCAGGGCAGTGATTAATGCAGCTTTCAGGCTGTTAAATGCCTTTTGACAGTCTGCTGACCACTGAAACCTCTTGCTTTTCTTTAGCGTTTCAGTCAGTGGAGCAACCACACTGCTAAAATTTGGTACAAATTTTCGATACAATCCACCCAATCCCAGGAATTGCTCTTTTTGTTGATGGTATGGGAAACTCCCCAATTACCTTTGTTTTTGGATTCCGTGGTGTCATTTGCCCATGTCCAATAACATGGCCCAGGGAGGTGACTTGGGCTTTGGAAAATTCACTTTTAGCCAGGATAATCACCAAGCCTGCCTTCTGAAGTCGTTCGAACACGTCTGATAAATGTTGTAAATGTTCCTTCCATGTGTGATTAAAAATCACTAGGTCATCAATATATAGGACACAATTGGGTAGTCCGGCAATGACCTTATTGGTTCGTCTTTGAAATGTGGCTGGCACATTTTTCATGCCAAATGGCATGAATTTAAATTGATATAGTCCATTCGGCATTCAGAAAGCTGAAATTGCCTTTGCTTTTTCTGACAAAATTACCTGCCAGTATCCTCTGAGCAAGTCCAACTTAGAAACATAGGTTGCTTGTCCCACCTTCTCACACAGTCTTCCAAACACGGAATCAGATATGCATTAGTCTTTGTAACTGCATTGACTTTGCGATAGTCCACCCATAACCGTTGAGTACCATCAGGCTTTGGCACCATTACTATGGGTGAGCTCCAGTCACTGTAACTCACTTTGATTATGTCACTTTGGAGCATGCGTTCAATCTCCTTTTGAACCTGTGCCAACCTCCACGGGTTATGCCTATAAGGATGTTGCTTAATCGGAACAGCATCTCCTATATCTACATCATGCATAATTAGGTAGTACTTCCCAGCTTATTTCCACTTATCATCCCATAATAGTAATAACTCTTTCAGGTCATTTCGATTTTCCTCGGATGGTAACTCAATAATTTGTCCCAATTTTTGACAACTTCCTCTTTGTCCAATTTAATTTGAGGAATACCCATTTCAGAATCCTCTAAACTTGGTTCTTCCTTCTGTGCTGTCATCATTAACACCTTCTCCTCTTGCTTTCCTTCCTTAACAAAACACCTCTTGAACATATTCACATGACACACTGTGTGGGATTTCTTTCTGTCTGGAGTCCCGATCAAGTTGTGACTCTAAGTAGTTCACCTCACTCAATTTCCTTTAGGCTAGATAAGGTCCACTAAACCTTGCTTTTAAACATTACCTATCACTGGAAGTAACACTAATACCTTATCCTCGATAACAAAATCGCAAATTTTTGATTTCTTGTCTGCTTCCTGTTTCATTGTATGCTGTGATAGTTTTAAATGCTGACTAGCCAACTCCCCTGCTCTATTTAATCTTTCTCAAAAATTTGACACAGATTCCAAATGTGAGCTCTCGTAATTCTGACTTAATAATTTCTCTTAAACAATTTTAATAGTCCTCTCACTTCATGCCCAAAAACTAATTCAAATGGAGTGAATTTGGTTGATTCATTTGGTGAGTCATCTCTGATCACAAAAAGGACAAACAGAATTCCCTTATCCCAATCATCTGGATAGTCTTGACTATAAACGCTCATGGTCTTTAATGTCTGGATGGTATGCAGTAGGTTTGAATTTTTTATTCCAAAGCTGTCCATAACATCCTTGAATAATTTGGAGGTGAAGTTTGACCCTTTAAGACAATAATATTCAGGGATACACTCAGATTCCTTTTATGTGTGTTTCTTTTGATACAATTGCTTTAAGTCTTCATCTTTCTGCTGTAACTCAGTTAATTTATCTGAGCTAAAGATGTCTGCATTGTCATCTATCTGCTCCTGGTTTGTGTCAAGCATTTGATCAAACATGGTCTCTGTTAATTCAAAACACTTAGTTTTAAACAAAATAGAACTTATTTACAAGGTTACTGACTGAAACACAAACAACAGAAAACAGAATACTGAATAACTTATCCTATCTGAAAACCCAACAGAGTATCCCAACTTAATGATGCTGCTCCAAATACTTGCAACAATCCCTATAAACATCGCATGGCACAAAAGGTAAAATCAAACACTGGTTCTTACAGGAGAGAAGTCCGAGAGTGTACCAGCCTGGACCTGCTTCTTTAGGTCTCGCAGCCTTTCTTTCACACTACGGCTAAAAGAATATCAGAGAAAAGCTGAGCTGGGAGAACTGACCACTTCCCTTTCATTGTATACATTTTTTTAAACTTGAAAGCCTTCTGCTTGAGGCAATATCAGTGAGCTATAAACAAATTGGACCTAAAACCCTTCAACCCCAAGACGTTTCACAGTCTGTGTCATTTACAACCTCTCTGAAAACAAACATCCAAGGACTGCATAACCTTGTTAAAGTGGCAGCTTCATCACAGAAGCCATATGTAAACCTGGGATTTAAGTTTTCTGGTTGTATTGTCAGTTTAGATCATAATAATTCGGAGCTGTTGTGGCATTTGAATTCATTGGATTTAAGAGAGAGCTGTGCCTTTACTTTTAAGCTCCAAGAAGAACCAGGAGGCTGAAGTGTTAAGCAGCAGAAACGTTATTATGTAGGTGTTCATTCGACAGGTAGCAAGATTAGAGAGACCTGTTTGCCTACCCAAAATAGTATGTCATGTGACTGCTTCTTAAAGTGCTAGTCTACCATCTTTACACAAATACACAACAATTTTTAAAATAATAGGTATGTGGAGGCTATGAATGCATGTTATGGTGAAGTTTACTGCAAAGAATTTGAAGATGACTTTGAATGTTGATGAGTTTTCTCAAAGTGGAAGGTATAAACAGAGGATTATTTGAAATTCTAGACCAAAGCTTAATTGAGTTGCAGAGAAATTGAAGGTAGAAGAGACAGCAGGATCTGTAAGGAGGATAAGCTTCAAGAGATTATCCAACAATTAGAAGGACTGAAAGGAAATTGAGATATCATGGCTAGAATTATCCATAATATAGTCAGAAATGAAAAGTAAAAACTGGACTTGGAGAAATGAAAAGACTTGAGTTAAGAAAAAAAACAGCATGATATAAAGTGAGGAAAAAGAATAACAGAGAGACATAGAACATTGAACATAGAACAATACAGCACAGAACAGGCCCTTTGGGAGCACATATATACACAAAATGTGGTAGATGTTTGGAACTCTCTTCCACCAATGGCACTTGATGCAGAATCAGTTATTAATTTAATATCTGAGGTAACTAAACTTTTGTTAAGCAAATGTATTAAGGGATATGGTCCAAAGGCAGGTAAATGGAGTTAGGCTACCAATCAGCTATGATCTCATTGAATGGTGGAAAGGCTTGAGGGTCTAAGTGGCCTATTACCTTTCCTATGTTCCTATTAAAAAGTCATGGAGTCATACAGCACGGAAACAGACCCTTTGGTCGGATTCACTCATTTTCTACAATTGACTGGCAATTCCTAGTTTACTATGGAGAATTTGCCAAGGGCACTGAGGCATAATCAAATGCAGAGCCAGAGCTTTGGACACAGTTTAATGGTCAGGGATCTCAAAACAGTTAGAGAACCTTGTTTTTAATTGTAATGTGCATGCTGTAATGAACAACAGGAACGTCTTATCTCTATTTTTTTCCAGTGGACTGTGGACTCATTTGGACATGAGCCTCTTTATTGATTAACATTGTTCTTCCATAATCATGATTAGTTATTACTCAAGATATTTTGAAGTTAAAAAATTGTTGTCAATAACCACTGAAATGGTTGTGGGAGCTCTATGGGAGATTTTTGCCACTTATGGTATTCCAGATATTGTTGTTTCTGACAAAGGCCTACAGATTACTGATGAGATGTTCAGAGCATTTTCATGTGACAATTGGCTTTCAACATGTCACATGTTCTCCTGGATACCCTCAGTCAAATGGAGAGGCTGAATGAATAGTTCAGACATCGAATAAATCTTCTGGGAGAAAGTCTAGGTTTTCTCACTGCTCTGGTTATTTACTGCTCCACTCCCTTCTCCTTAGGGCTGTGCCTCCAGAACTGTGATGGGGTTCAGATTAAAAACTCAACTCCTACACTGACAAGTAGCTTAGTTCTCAGAAACAATACTAGGGCAATTCAGGTTGCTTCCCAGATGGAGCATCAATCCTGAAGTAAGCAGGCTCAAGACTAGAATAAAACTACTGCACCAAATATTGAGGACATTGGGACATTGGAGCATGGAGGACCAGTCTGGATAAAGGGCCTTCATTAGTGGGGTGCTGTTAGAAACCAACTGCCTGGATAGAAGTGATCATACCTTTTAGACCCAGCCACTGTTAACTCATCTGAATGTCAGAGCCACTTAACATTCTGATTGCAGGGACCTCCTGCTCAACTGGAAAGAAAGGATTAGATGTCACCGGCAGTGTGCCATGAAGCACCAGCTGGATCTCTTTGTTTAAATGATCCATTCAGGGCATGCGTTCAGGCTATTAGAGCGATTGAATCTTTGATAAAATGGAAGAAAAGGCAAAATCATCAACTTTACTTTCTACAGCTGGTCATAAACTTGCCTGATCTTTCTATTGAAGCACATGAGTCAAGTCAAAGACTTGGGAGAGGTAAGACAGATAAGAAATAATACAGCAAATATTGTAAAAGCACTGAAATCAAAGTAACTTAAAAACAAAATCAGAAATTGCTGGAAGAACTCAGCAGGTCTGGCAGCATCTGTGGAAAGAAGGCAGGGTTGACGTTTCAAGTCCAGGGCACCCTTCTTCTGAACTTCACTGGACTTGAAAAGTTATCACTGCTTTCTCTTCACAGATGCTGCCAGACCTGCTGAGTTTTTCTAGCAATTTCTGATCTTGTTTTTGATTCCCAGCATTTGCAGTGCTTTGGTTTTTTTTATTCAATGTAATTTATTTGAGCATCTACATATATCTGATAACATTTATGCATGGGTAAAAAGTGCTTAGGAGATGTGTTGTGTCAGGGCATCAGGACTCTGCAGTAATGTTTTAGAGCTGCATACTGCTAAGTATGATTAGTAATGTAAAGCAGACCAGACCACAACATGGACATGAACACATGTAGGGGATAGATTAATCTCAATAAAATAAGATCAGAGACTGGTATATCTATGATTGCCATGTACAGTATTTAGTTTTAATGTGTATTAATGCTGTTACTTTGAAGTCTAAACCCAAAGGCAATTTTTAATGTTGCCTGTCCTTGACCAATCTGTCTTAAATCCAAACTCATTGCTTGGCATCAAACCAAAAGTAAGCCAACCTCTTCATTCCAGGAATCAACCAAATGAACTCTTTCTGAATATTTTATTTGGAATTATATTCCTTAACCGCAGCCAACTCAAAGTTCCATGTCTCTCGCTCACCAAGTATACCGCTTGCATACTTGGGAACTAGCAAAGTGAACTGAGCAACTTTGCTTCAGTTGAATTAATTACACATTGAAACTGAGGGAAAATTGTAGCAGGATATTATCTAACTTTACAACACTGTCCTAGTTTGAACCCCAGTTACAAAGAGAAATTTCTGTTTCTTTTTGTGAGAACATATTCAGTGGCACAAACTTTTCTGCATCTTACTTTAAAAGTTGCTGTGACATCTCTGTTATGTTTCATTATTCATTTAATTTACCATCAATATAGTGAGAAGATGAGTGTTCCCAAGTCAACATTGTGATTGGGAAAGTAGGTCATGTACAATGACGTGAACTTCTTGACTACTGAGGGAATCGTTTATTGGATTCCTATATATATGACTCTGTGAAGTCTAAACAATCATAACAGTTTTATTAACTGTCTTGGCCAGAAGGCACAGGGAGAAATTCCAAGGAAAAACATATTGTCTTCTTTGCTTCTGTTCCTTTTAAAAATTGACAACCTTGCTGCACGGTGGGCGGCACGGTGGCACAGTGGTTAGCACTGCTGCCTCACAGCGCCTGAGACCCGGGTTCAATTCCCGCCTCAGGCGACTGACTGTGTGGAGTTTGCACGTTCTCCCCGTGTCTGCGTGGGTTTCCTCCGGGTGCTCCGGTTTCCTCCCACAGTCCAAAAAGATGTGCAGGGTCAGGTGAATTGGCCATGCTAAATTACCCGTAATGTTAGGTAAGGGGTAAATGTAGGGGTATGGGTGGGTTTCGCTTCGGCGGGTCGGTGTGAACTTGTTGGGCCGAAGGGCCTGTTTCCACACTGTAATGTAATGTAATCTAATCTAATCTAATCTGTAATGTAATCTAATCTATAAAATGGCTGAAGCTGATCACATGATCATATTTCCAGAAGCTTCTAAACCCCTGCACTGTATTAACTTTACAGTTGAAACTGACACAATGGGCTAGGAGACAAGACATCTGCCTCCAGCCAACTCCGAACAAAGGGAAATCTCAAGACCCACTCTGTAAACAGTTACCTCACAATGGAAACTGCTGATGGGGATCAGAAAACTATAGCTTAATGACCTGTTAATGATCCCATTGAAGAGGGTCCACAGCATCTGAAATATTTGTCTTCATCATATGACTGAAATCTGATCTTGTGAAATGCCTAAGTGTACAATGCTGGGATTGGGCTCTTGTGGTGTAATGGTTGTGTCCTTACCTTTGATCCAGGAGACATGGGTTCAATTGCCAGCCAATTCGGTATCTGGACAGACAGACAAGTTTCCCTGTATCTCCTGCCTCCTTACTTTCTGAATGATCTTACCATGGGGAACCTTATCAAACGCCTTGCTAAAATCTATATACACCACATCCACTGCTCTACCTTCATCAATGTGTTTTGTGACATCTTCAAAGAATTCAGTAAGGCTTGTGAGGCCTGATCTGCCCCTCACAAAGTCATACTGACTATCTCTAATCAGTTAAATATCACACAACACCAGGTTATAGTCCAACAGGTTTATTTGGGAGTACTAGTCTTTGGAGTGCTGCTCCTTCATCCAAAAGCTAGTACTTCCAAATAAACTTGTTGGACTACAACCTGGTGTTGTGTGGTTTTTAACTTTGTCCACCTCAGTCCAACACCTCCACATCATATCTCTAATCAAGTATGCATTTCCAAATGCTCACAAATCCTGTCTCTCAAAATCCTCTCCAATAATTTACCCACCACTGATGTAAGACTGACTGGTCTATAATTCCCAGGGTTATCCCTATTCCTTTTCCTCAACAAGGAAATAACATTTGCCACCCTTCAATCATCTGGCAGTACTCCAGTGGACAGTGAGGACGCAAAGATCATCGTCAAAGGCACAGCAATCTGTTCCCTCACTTCCTGTAGAAACCTTGGGTATATCCAGTCTGGCCCAGGGGACTTACCGATCCTCAGGTTTTTGAAAATTTCCAGCACATCCTCCTTCTTAACATCAACCTGTTTGAGCATATCAGCCTGTTTCACGCTGTCCTCACAAACATCAAGGTCACTTTCACTGGTGAATACATTAAGGACCTCCCCTACTTCCTCTGACTCCAGCCTCAAGCTCCCTCCACTATCCCTGATAGGTCCTATCCTCACTCTGGCCATCCCCTTATTCCTAAGTGTAGAATATCTTGGGATTTTCCTTGATCCTACTCACCAAGGCTTTCTCTTGCCACCTTCTAGCTCTTCTAAGTCCATTTTTCAGTTCCTTCCTGGCTATCTGATAATCCTCTACAGCCTTGTCTGATCCTTGCTTCTTAAACCTTAAGTAAGCTTCCTTCTTCCTGTTGACTAGATGTTCCGCATCTCTTGTCAACAAAAAGAGAAAATGCTGGAAAATCTCAGCAGGTTTGGCAGCATCTGTAAGGAGAGAAAAGAGCTGACATTTCGAGTCTAACTGACCCTTTGTCAAAGCTAAAAAAAGGGAGAAATAGGGAGGCATTTATACGAGGCTGAGAGAAGGTGAGTCATGGCTCCAGAAGCAAAAGTAGCAATAAAGAGGTGATACTGACAGTGCATAGAGAGATTATAGGGAGATTAGGAGCTGGGAATGACCAAGGCTGAAGCCTTGTGTGACAAAATATGAAGCCTATGTGACAAAATATGTGGGGGATGGGGAGGGGGGTGGGGATGGATGAAGCAGAGGCAACCAGGGTTCCTGTACCCTACCATTCCTTCCTTGCCTCAGTGGGACAAACCTATCCAGCACTCGCAGCAAATGCTCCCTAAACAATCTCCACATTTCTGTTGTGCATTTCTCTTGGAATACCTGTTCCCAATTTATGCTCCACAGCTCCTACCAAATAACATTGCAATTCCCCTTTCCTCAATTAAATATTTTCCCACACCATCTGCTCCTATCCCTCTCCATGACTATAGTAAAGGTCAGGGAGTTGTGATCACTATCACTGAAATATTCTCCAATGGAGAGATCTGACACCTGACCTGATTTATTGCCAAGCACCAAATCCAATATGGCATCCCCTCTAGTCGGACTGTCTACATATTGAGTCAGGAATCCTTCCTGGACTCACCTGACAAAGTCTGATCCATCCAAACTATTAGCACTAAGGCTATGTTTATTTATGTTTACTTACTTAATATGTTTACTTATTTAATAATCTGGGCACATGTCTTCATGTAAGCAACTTGGATGGTTTACAGAAGTACCTACCATCAATGGCAATTATAATTTTAAAACTGACTCACTTTGTAGCTGCACATATAGAGTGGGAGGTCTGCCAGATAATCCTTATTGAGTACTCAGACCAACAGACATCATAGCATGGCATTGCCTATTTATAGTCCATGGTAAAAATTAACATGTCAATTGCTTTTTGGCTATGCGGTATTTTGAAAAACAAGGATTTATTAATAAACATGCTTTAAATACAAATATTACTATTAAACTCTATCCATCCTTCTGATGTTTGTCTGTGTATAAATGGTCAAACTAATCTTAAACCCTAATAATATAAGACGCCATGAAGAGTGGTCAATACAAACTTAAAAAGGAACAGGCCAGCCTAACCAGTCTCCCAAGTTGTTTGAAAAAGCAATGTTCTTCAAGAAATATAGAAATTTGCACATCTTTGAGATGCTAAAATTCCATGGCTGTACCATTCTGGTAACTGGGCTAGGATTAATTACTGGGAAGTTACAACTGCTGGCAGTGCTGGCCATCCTTGGATTCGGATCACCCTTGTAACAGCAGGTGACATCCCAAGTGCTGACCAGATGGTAGCAGTCACTTGTTGCTGCCATCTGTCACATTTCTGTCCCGGTAGACTATTAATATTTATGAGGCTCCAGGCTGAATTTTGGGGCGGCCTTGTGCTCCTAATGTACGTGTGTTTTTTTAATAACTCGATTGTATAAACTAGAGCTCATTCTTTCCAGCTTCATGTGTTTGAAAGTCTCCCTTGTGTTTCAGCAAACACAACTGGGCACAGGATCTGTGCTGATCGGAGCACTGCATTGTTTGACTTTTAATTTTTCCCTTAAAGAAGATGAGCATTGTTAGCAAGGCCAGCATTTATAGTTACCAGTGAGATGGTGGTGCTGTGCTGTCTTCTTGAACTGGAGAGTTCCGTATGGTGATGGTGCATGAAGTAATGGTAATATGGTTCCAAGTCAGGATTTTGTGTGTAACGTAAAGGGGAAACATATGGAATAGGAACATAAGTCAGCCTTTTAGGCCCTCTTGCTGCTCCACCATTTATTAATATCATGGCTGATCTGTTTGTGTTTCAAATTCCACATTTGTGGGTGGCACGGTGGCACAGTGGTTAGCACTGCTACCTCACAGCGCCAGAGACCCGGGTTCAATTCCCGCCTCGGGTGACTGAATGTGTGGAGTTTGCACATTCTCCCCGTGCCTGTGTGGGTTTCCTCTGGGTGCTCCGGTTTCCTCCCACAGTCCAAAAATGTGCAGGTTAGGTGAATTGGCCATGCTAAATTACCTGTAGCGTTAGGTGTAGGGGGGTGGATCACACCTTGGCGGGTCGGTGTGGACTTGTTGGGCTGAAGAGCCTGTTTCCACACTGTAAGTAATCTAATTTCCATCTATGTTAACCTTTGATTCTCCTGCCAAACAAAAATCTATCTATCTCTGCCTTAAGAAAATTCAATGAACTCACCTCCACTGCCTTCTGAGGTAGAGTTCCAAAGTTGCACAACCCTCTGCGGAAAATATTTTTTCTCATCCCTGTCCTGAAAACATGACCCAAAATTTAAAACAGTGACCCCTAGTTTTAGTCTCACCTGCAAGTGGAAACATCCTCTTCACATCTATCTTATCAAGTTTGTTCAGGAGCTGCTACACTTCAATCAAGTCACAACTCACTCTTCAAAACTCCAGTAGCAACAAACTCAGACTGTCCAATCTGATGTCATAGGCAATTTGCCCCTTTCCAGATATCAGTCAAGTGAGTTTCTTCTAAACTACCTCAAACATATTTACATCCGTCCTTAAATAAGAAGACCAAAATTGCACACAGCACTTGAGACGCAGCCCTGTGTAACTGAAGCATAACATCCTTACATTTATGTTTAATTCCTCTCAGAATAATCAATAGCATCCTGTTAGCCTTTTGATTACACGTTGTGAAAATGCTGCTCCTTTAACAAGGTTATATTGTCCTTTTTTTCACAGATGTCATAAACGACACAGACTCTGAAAAGTCTAAGTTGAAAGGTTCTAGGGCCAATTTAAATTTAGATAACAGATACTGCCTCAGGTAGAAAGCTTTCAAATAAAAAAAAGTCACTGGTACAATGAAAGGGGAGTGGCTAGTTCTCCCAGCTCAGCTTTTCTCTGGTTTGGTTTGCTTTTTGGCAGGGAGAAAGTGAGGACTGCAGATGCTGGAAATCAGAGTCAAAAAGCATGGTGCTGGAAAAGCACAGCCAGTCAGGCAGCACCTGAGGAGGAGGAGTGTTGATGTTTCGAACATAAGCTCTTCATTAGGAATGTTTTGAAGCTGCTGGACGCAAAGAAGCAGGTGCATGCTGGTATTCTCTCTCTGAGATCACTCCTGTAAAACCTTATGTTTGCTTTTACCTTTTGAGCCAAGGGGTGTTTATGGGGATTGATTCCAAGTATTTGGAACAGCATCATTAAGTTGGTATAATCTGTTGGGTTTTCGGATAGGTTACGTTATTCAGTATTCTGTTTTCCTTTGTGTTTCATTCGGTAATCTTGTAAATAAATTCTGTTATGTTTAAGTGGTTTCAGCAGCTACATCCCTCCTGGAATATTCACTGAACACCTGCTTGAAACAATGAGCAAAGTTAGAGCCCAGGCTACTTTCTTGAAATGTTTTGAGGGGGTCTGGCCTGGTCCATAACAATGTTGTACCTGAATGCTGAGATTTTGTGACTCACGCACTGGAACATCTAGATCACTCGGTACCTCACAATTCCACATTCCGCTTACATAAAATTTTTTTTTAAAATTTTTCCTGTGAAGGTGGACAACTTCAGATTTTCTTACTTAATTCTTCATTTGTCACTCACCCTAACTATCTGTCTGAAAAATTCTCTTAATGACTTCTTCACAATAAGCTTTTTCACTTATCTTATATTACCTGTAAATTTAGTTACTTAGCTGCCCTCATCAAAATAATTTATGTAGATTTGGAACAATTGAGACCCCTGTGGGACTCCATTCTTTGCCAACCCAGTGGAAGTGTGAGGGAATTTGAGATCTCTCCTATTTCTGCCAGCCAGCCAATCTTCAAGCATGTTTGTGTATGACACTCTATATCATAAGCTTTTATTTTTTGCAGAACTTTTGTGCAGTCCTTGCATGGGATTTTGTACACTACATTGGTACAATGTACATTGGTAGTGTACAAAATCCCATGCAAGGACTGCACAAAACACTACATAGGACAAACAGGAAGACAGCTAACGATCCGCATCCATGAACACCAACTAGCCACGAAATGACACGACCAGCTATCCTTAGTAGCCACGCATGCAGATGACAAGCAACATGAATTTGACTGGGACAACATTACTATTATAGGACAAGCCAAACAGAGAACAGCCAGGGAATTCCTAGAGGCATGGCACTCATCCACAGATTCAATCAATAAGCACATCGACCTGGACCCAACATACCGACCACTGCAATGGACAGCTGGAACTGACAATCGGAAGCGGCAGAGACAAACCACTATAAATTCCGGAGGAAACATCACAGAAGCGCTTCACAGGAGGCTCCCAAGCACTGAGGATGTCACCTAGACAGGGGACGAAACGTCTGCAACACAAATTCCCAGCTCGGCGAACAGAACCACAACAACGAGCACCCGAGCTACAAATCTTCTCCCAAACTTTGAACACTATTATTTTAAAATAAGTTGAGTATTGGATGAACAAAGAGAAGTGCTAATGAGCTATTGGTGGGATAAATCTCAGGATTTTTTTTAATTAATAGAATTTCAATTAGAGTAATGTATTAGAGGAGAACATCAGAGATGCATTTACAAAACAATTGTAAGCTGCAAAAATGAGTTAGAGATCTTTTGAATGGATACATTTGAAAAACCAAATTGCTTTCCCATTGGAAACTACTTTATGAGGGATGGAGTGTAAACTGGAGGAACTAACCATACATGCAAATAGATGCAGCAATTATTTCCATCTATCTTCAATCAAGCATTTGTTTTCATGTTAAGCAAAACATAACTGAAAAACATTTCTTAACAAAATATTGCTTTGTTCATTCCTCTCTTATTTATCATTTTTATGCAGTTCATTGCCTTATACATGAAATATTTAATAGAGTGGAACAACTTAATTAATCATTTCCCAGAAATATTGATATCACCACTTCATTGCATTATCGTAGCAATAAAAATCTTCCCAAACATTAATGTCATTCAAAAATTACAGGGAATTTGTCTGATGAATATAACACACAACACTGCAAAAATTGAAAAGCAATTTAATTCATCAAGGTTAATCAAAACAATGCATTCATTGATATAACTTTGTCAATAAACAGAGAGGGGGAGAAAGAGCTGCTGTGTTTGCTATATTTAAGATCCAGTAAAAGGAAACTCATTTATCAGAATAAAATAGATTTGCGTTAAGAGTTACAGAAATAAATATTCAAAAATTTATGTGAGAATCCTGTGTATAAGTTCAAGACCGGGTTAAGGTAAAGTTCTTTCTGGCTCTGCCTTTTGTAAGTTAGTTTTGCATTTAAAAACAAACACAGGACGATTGAATCAGAGAATGGCTACAGCACAGAAAGAGGCCATATGACCCATTATGTCCATACTAGCTCACCACATTGGCAACTCCCTTATACCACTCCTCAGTCTTTATACTGTTGCCTTGTGAACATTTTATCCCACAGTTAATTTCTTTCATGTAAGTGGAAGTGTAAGGGAATTTGGGATCCTAATTTTAACTTACTTAAAAGAAACGGCAGCAATGATCCAATAGCAGGACTTGTGGGAAGATTCTCCTTTAGTTTTGCCCAAAATGTTTTTACCCGTTATTCTGGGCTAAAATTTCAGTGTAGTACTGATGGAGTGCTGTATTACTGGATGTATCACCTTTCGGCTGAGACTCATTAGAATTAAGAACAATGAGAAAAATGAGACGGAATCTTATTGAATTATATCATGTTATGAAGGGAATAGATAGGATGGAAGCAGTTGGTTTTTTTCCACTAGTGAGTGAAACTAGAACTAAGTGACATCGCCTCAAAGTAAGGGTGAGCAAATTTAGGACTGAGTTGAGGAAGAACTTCTTCACCCAATGGGTTATGAATCTGTGGAATTCCTTGCCCAGTGAAGCAGTTGAGACTACCTCTTAGAATGTTTTTAAGGCAAAGATAGATAGATAGTTGAACAGTAAAGGGATTAAGAGTAATGGTGGATAGGTGGGCTTGTGGAGCTGTGTCCTCAAAAAGATCAGCCATAACCTTATTGAATGGCAGAGCAGAATCGAGAGCAAGATGGCTCTTTGCTGTCTCCATAGAGCCGTAGAAACAGTACAACACAAAATGAGGCCATTCAGTCCATTATGTCTGCATTGGTTGTATAAACTAGCTAATTCTAATCGCACTTTCCAGCAGCTGTTTCATAGCCTTGCAAGTTACAGGGCTTCACATGCAGATCAGATCATTTTTAAATGAGGTGAGGGTTTCTGCCTGAACCACCAAACTGGGAAGCAAGCTCAGATTATTAGAGAAAGCCAGCTAGAAATATAAAATCATTAAGAATTTCTGCAAGTATTTGAATAAGCAAACAGTAACCAAAAATAGTGTTGGTTTTTTAAAAAATTGATTATAATTAAAGAAACAGCAGAAGTCATTTTGTGTCCGTCTTCACGGTAGAAAATTACTCAAAGCCAATTGAATATTAGGAGTTGATACAAAGAGGGGAACTGCAAGCAATCACCATCATCAGGAAGGAAGCTCTCGAAAAACTACTGGGCCTAAAGCCTGACACATCCTCATGACCAGTGGCCTCCATCCTTGGGTCTTCAGAGAAGTGTGACACAGATAGAAAGATTTTTGGTTCCAAAATTTCTTAGATTCTGGAAGGGTCCGAACAGATTGGAAAATACAAAATATATCATCTTTATTCAAAAAAGAAGGGAGGCAAAAACAGGAGAGTATAGGGCATTTATTCCTATCTCTATCATGGAGAAAGTTCTAGAATCCATTATTTAAGGAGGTTCTAACAGGATACTTGGAAAATCACAATGTGATCAGGCAGAACCAATAAGTCTGTAAAAAAATGAATTGACTTTAATTGAACTATTGGACTCTTTGATAAAGTAACATTCATGGTAGCCTGAGGGGAACTGATAAATGTGGTGTACTTGGAGTTTCAAATGGCGTTTGATGAGGTGTCATGTCAAAGGTTGGTATTGCAAGATAAGAGTACATGGTATAGGGGGTAACTTATTAGCATGGATAAATAGTTTATTAACCAGCAGGGAGTAGAGGAAGGATAAATAGTTATTTTTTGAATTCACAAACTGCAAGTACTGGAGTGTCACAGAGACCAGTGCTGGGGCCTGAACCTTTTTCAATCTATATAAATGATTTAGATGAGGGGACTGAAGATATAGTAGCTAAATCTGTTGACAACATTCAAGCAGATAGGAAAGGAAGTTGACAAGAAGAGAGAGATTGTAATATAAAGATGAAGAGAGTGGGTAAAAGTTAGGTAGATGAAGTAGAATGTGAACTTGCCCGTTTTGGTAGAAAGAATAGACCAGTAGTAAACTATTTAAACAGAGAGAGAAATAGGAGTACTTGATAATAGAGAAGGATCTGGTTGTACCAGTATATGAATCACATCAAATTAGTATGCAGGTGATTAAGAAGGCAAATGGAATGTTGCCATTTACTGCAGGAGAAATTGAATATAAAAGTAGTGCAATTTTCCTACAGTTGTACAGGGTGTTTGTGAGACCAATACTGGAGTACTGTGCACTGCTTTACTCCCTTTATTTGAAGAACATATAATTACTGTTGAAACAGTTCAGGGCAAGATCTCTTGACTTGTTTCTGGAATGAAGGTCTTATCTTATGAAAAAAGCTAAACAAATTACACCTGTATCTTGGAGTGTGGATGGATAAGATGTGATCTTATTGAAACATATAATGTTGAGGGGCTTGCCTCGTATAGCTATTAGGAGGATGTTTCCTATTATGATGGATATTATTTAAGAATAAGAGGTCTCCCTTTTAAGATGGAAGTGAGGAGAATTTGTTTCTTAGAAGGTGGTTACAGGTTGCAATTATTTACACCTTTGTTTTCAAATTTACTAAGGCTGGGTTCAATGAAATTTTTAGCCAAAGATGTCAAGTGTTATATGGTGCAGGCAGGAAAACGGAGCTGAGACTTTAACCAGATCTGCTACGATCTTACTGAGTGGTGGAGCAAACTCAAACACCAAACGGCCTACTCCTGCTCCTGAGTCCAATGTTCCTCAGCTGTTATTTCAAAGATGCCAATAGCATGCCTTACTGCACAACATAAAATTATTTGGCTAACTCAGCTTTTACCCATCTCCCAATTCCTCAATGTTTTCTTTCCTTACCATCGTACCCACTCATTCAGTGATACTTACTCAGGTGTAAGGCAGTCCTCTTAACTAAGTGACCATGGAGTGTGTGTAAATCAAAACAGCAGGCTGCATAAACATGGAGGCCAGCACAAGCCTTATTCAGCACTGACTATAAGTAACAGACCTCACAATTGATTACACTCCTAGCAGTGGATTGGAACATTTAATTGTTTTGCAAGCTATTGTATAAATTCTAAATGCCAGTAACATGTTTCTATCTCCTGCATTCAGTGTTGTGAAATATGGCATATCACATAATCCCACTGTCCAATAGTCTTCTACTAAAATGAGCTGGGCTATTTTTTGTGAGTGAACCTGAGATACATACTGATCTGGAACTAAAGTAGATATAGACAAAGATTTTATTTGAATATCTTTTCAAATTATGAAATTTTAAAATAGAACTATCCTCAAAAGCAAATGGTTTCGGCATATTGTTAAACTGAACATAATAGGAGAATGAAAGGGACTCAACTAACTTAATGAATCTCATTTAATATCTTCGTATTAAATGCAATCAATACCAAAGAACTAGAAACAGATTTTTAATGGCTTTTCTTCACCAATGTATTTCAACACTTTCCAACCCACAATCTATAGTTGATTCTGACTTGAAATAGAGATCCAGAGAGGTCTGATCATTGATTAATTTAGTTTGACTTTATTGTCTCTGTTGTGTTCTTGAATAAATTTACTACAATCTGTTAAAGGTTGCTGACAAATCCTATAGGTCCAGAAAGGTTTTGGTTTGGTTTTAGGGTTTATAATTGAATGTTGATTCAATTCCAAATTCAGATCAATATTGCTGCTCATTAAGATGAGAAATGGGATGGAGTATAATTACATGTCTGAACAGTAGTTTACTGAAAAGCACTTTGTCTTGGCTGCACTATATCAGAAACAAACATATACTATGGACAGTACAATAACATTGAAGGCACAACCTTCAATAGATAATTTCAGGGATCCAAATCATAGAATAACAAGAGATTGTTCATGACAATATAGTTTGATATTTAGTTTGACATGATTAAAGTAGTCTCCACTTGGCAAATAATAAGCATTCATGATCATCAAAATAATCATGAGAGATTAGATTATAGGCTTTTTCTTGAAACAATGACTGCTTTTCAAAAATCAGGCAGGTCTGGTTCAATACTTTTTTTCTAAAAGTAAAATATATTTGATAAACGACATGATCTACAATGAGTAGTCCAGCCTAAGGGTAGTCTACTGCAGCTGATTTTAGTTACTGACAGTACTTTCAAAAAGAGTTGAGTGTGTGAATATTTTTCCAAATTAGTTGTGAACTAATTGAAATGTTTTTGAAATTTCCAACTTTGGTTGCATTGTTTTTGAGATGAGATATCAATCTTCTTCCTCTCAGATTTTAATTCTTGCAATGTCATTGTAGTAAATGGATGTTTGGGTGTGTCATAGAATATAGAGTTTTACAGCATGGAAGCAGACCCTTTGGTCCAACCAGTCCATGCTGGCATAATCCCAAACTACACTAGTCCCGCCTGCCTCTGCTTTGCCCGCATCCCTCCAAACATTACTTATTCATGTACTTATCTGAATGTCCTTTAAATGTTATAACTGTACCCATATCTATGACTTCCTCCGGAAATTCATTCTGCACATGAACCACTCTCTGTGTGAAAAAACTTACCCCATATATCCTTTTTATATCTTTCTCCTTTCACCTTAAAAAATGCCCCATTGATCTTGAAATGCCCAACTCTTGGGAAAAGACATTTGCCACTCACCTTATCTATAACCTTCATGATTTTATAAACCTCTATAATTAAACAAGTTGATGATTGGTCCAGCCAGTATTAGACTGTCACATAGTTCAAATGATACTGACGTCACTTAGATCTTTGACTCCAACAGTGACTTGAAATCTGAGTTATCAATGTTTTGATCTAGAAAAATGAGTGTTTGTTATAATGAAGTCATGCTGAGCAAACCTGTGTGCATGAGGGCTTTATTTATGTTGGAATTTCCCATGCCATTTTTCCTGAATGTTCATCTCTAGATTTATTGCAGTCATAGGGAGAACTGCAGACGCTGGAGATCAGAGTTGAGAGTTTGGAAAAGCACAGTTGGTCAGATAGCATCTGAGGAGAAGGAGAATTGATGTTTTGGTCTAAAGTCCTTCATCAGGATAGAGACTTGTGGGCTGGGGAGCTGAGAGACAAATGGGAGGAGGGTGGGGTTGGGGGGAAGGTAGCTGGGAATGTGATAGGCAATTGAAGGTGTGGGTGAAGATGATTGATCAGAGAGGAGGGAGGTGTGGATAGGTGGGAAGGAAGATGGACAGGTCAAGAGGGCGATGCCAAGTTGGAAGGTTGGATCTGGGATAAAGAGATGGAAATGTGTTGCTGGAAAAGCGCAGCAGGTCAGGCAGCATCTAGGGAACAGGAGAATCGACGTTTCGGGCATTAGCCCTTCTTCAGGAATGAGGAAAGTTGGTCCAGCAGGCTAAGATAAAAGATAGGGAGGAGGGACTTGGGGGAGGGGCGTCGGAAATGTGATAGGTGGAAAGAGGTCAAGGTGAGGGTGATAGGTCAGACTGGGGTGGGGGCGGAGAGGTCGGGAAGAAGATTGCAGGTTAGGAAGGCGGTGCTGAATTTGATGGATTTGATTGAGACAGGCTGGGGGGAGGGGAAATGAGGAAACTGGTGAAATCCGAGTTCATCCCTTGTGGTTGGAGGGTTCCTAGCCGGAAGATGAGGCGTTCTTCCTCCAACCGTCGTTTCGCTGTGGTCTGACGATGGAGGAGTCCAAAGACCTGCATATCCTTGGTGGAGTGGGAGGGGGAATTGAAATGTTGAGCTACAGGGTGGTTGGGTTGGTTGGTCCGGGTGTCCCAGAGGTGTTCCCTGAAACGCTCCACAAGTAGGCGGGCCGTCTCCCCAATATAGAGGAGGCCACATCGGGTGCAAAGGATGCAATAGATGATATGTGTGGAGGTACAGGTGAATCTGTGGCAGATATGGAAGTTTCCTTTGAGGCCTTGGAGGGAGGTGAGGGGGGAGGTGTGGGCGCAAGTCTTGCACCTCCTGCGGTTGCAGGGGAAGGTGCCGGGAGTGGAGGTTGGGTTGGTGGGGGGTGTGGATCTGACGAGGGAGTCATGGAGGGAGTGGTCTTTACGGAATGCTGATAGGGGAGGGGAGGGAAATATATCCTTGGTGGTGGGGTCCGTTTGGAGGTGGCGGAAATGGCGGCGGATGATGCGCTGTACATGGAGGTTAGTGGGGTGGTAGGTGAGGACCAGTGGGGTTCTGTCCTGGTGGCAGTTGGAGGGGCGGGGTTCAAGGGCGGAGGATCGGGAAGTGGAAGAGATGCGGTGGAGGGCATCGTCGACCACGTCGGGGGGGAAATTGCGGTCCTTGAAGAAGGAGGCCATCTGGGATGTGCGTTTTTGGAACTGGTCCTCTTGGGAGCAGATGCGGCGGAGTCGAAGGAATTGGGAGAATGGGATGGCGTTTTTACAGGGGGCAGGATGGGAGGAGGTGTAGTCCAGGTAGCTGGATCTGGGATAAGGTGGGAGATGAGGGGAAATGAGGAAACTGGTGAAATCCATATTGATCCCATGTGGTTGGAGGGTCCCAAGGGAGAAGATGAGGCATTCCTCCTCCAGGCAATGGGTGGTAAGCGTTTGGCGATGAAGAAGGCCCAGCACATTCATGTCCTTGGAGAAGTGGGAAGGGGGTTTAAAGTGTTTGGCTGCGGGCCGGTAGGATTGCTTCATGCATGAGTCCTGGAGATGTTCTCTGAAGCATTCTGCAAGTAGGTGCCTTGTCTCCCCAGTGTAGAGGAGACCACAACGGAAGCAACAGATGCAATAAATGACATGTGTGGAAGTGCAGGTAAATCTCTGACAGATTAGAGTTGAGGGGGGGAAGGTGTGGGTGCAAGTTTTACAATTCTTGCAGTGGCAGGGAAGGTGCAGGAGGGGAGGGTGGGTTGGTGGGGTGTGAACCTGACAGAGCTGTGGAGGGAATGGTCTTTACAGAACGCAGATAGGGGTATGGAGGGAAATATATCTCTGGTGGTGGAGTGTGTTTGCAGGTGGCAGAAATGGTGGAGAATGATGCAATGTATATGGAGGTTGGTGGGGTGGAAGGTGAGGCCCGGGGGGGGTTCTGTCCTTGTTGCTGTTGGAGGGGTGGGGTTCGACTCTCGACTCTGATATCGCAGTCATAGCCAAACCTGAACATTAAAGCCCATCAGAAAGAGGATTTCCTATTTTGGGATAGCAATAATAAATTCATAAAGTCTGAGTCAAACTTTTCCTTAACATTCCAATTCAGGCAAGGGCAAAAGTTGTAGAAGATTGTGGCACAATGATTCTATAGTTGAGTTCAAGATGAGCCTTTTGTCAGTAAAACTGGGGAGTTCTGGCAATGCATCCAAGATCCATTCCAATTCCCTGTTTGTTCTTCAGTTGCCTCTTTCTTAGATGGTGGGTCTTACTGAGGGCAGTGTTGTTAATTTGGAATATTGATCTTTTTTGTGAAAAGATTGAGCTCCCTTTGGTGATCCCTCTTGTGGTTGATGTTCTAGCATTTTGATTCGCTGTGCCGATGGAGGAGGCCAAAGATCCACATCCCATGTATCATCGTTAAACACTTCCACTAACTCCAACTATATCCCACCACCAAGAACATCTTCCCTTCCCCACCCCTCTCTGCCCTTTGCAAGGACCGTTCCCTTTGCCAATCCTTGGTTTGCTCTACTCTTCCCACTGACTCCTCTGAACCCCCAGTTACCTTCCTGTGCAACCGGAAAAGAGGCAAAACCAGCCGGGACACCACCCCCCTCAGCTCCATCCGGGCCCCAAACAGCCCTTCCAGGTGAGACAGAGGTTCACCTGCCTCTCTTCCAACCTAGTTTACTGCATCAGGTGCTCCCAATGTGGTCTTCTCTACATCAGGAAGATCGAGCATAAATTTAGGGAACAGTTTGCCGAGCATCTCAGCCAGGCCCGCAGAGACTGACCGGACCTCCCAGTCACCGCCCATTTTAATTCCCCTGACCACTCCCTTTCCAACATGACCATCCTTGGCCTCCTCTATGACCGCAATGAATGATTGGAGGAACAACACCTCATCTTTCACTTGGGCAGCCTGCAGCCTGGAGGACTCAACATTGAGTCCTCCAATTGCAAATAAACTCCTTTTCCATCCCCAGAGTCCCACCCCAGCCCCTCCCCTTCCCTGCCATTCCTCTCATTGACCCTTCCTTCCAGCTACCAATTGGATTCATTCCTCCCATCGACCAACCAGGTCGTTCCCTCTACCTGTCTTCACCTATCTCACACCCTGCCCCCAACTCCCTTTATCTGCAGCTCCCCCTACACCCATCCCCAATCCTGAAGAAGAGTTATACCTGAAACGTTGACTTCTCCATCTCCTGATACTGCCTGGCTTGCTGTGTTCTTCCAGCCTCCTGCTTGTCTATCTTGTTTAATGTGAGAATTCTGGGGTACCATTATTATTCAGATAACCTTGACATGTTAGATTTGAGAGGTTTTTTATATTAATGTCACAATGATTATGGATTAGTCAGTCTTAGGACAAGAAGAGTTTGCCTTATTGAAAGGTTTAGATGTTATCACCACAAGAATTTTGCATTGGTCATGCTTACCAATGCTATATACTGAGTGTATGTAACAGGTCAGCTGCTGTGAATGGCATCAGGTGGTTCACTGCCTCAGATTTGTTCCTCATTATGTAACTTAGGTCCATTCTCATACCTATGTTCTTGCAGATTCAACCAACTTGCTGCATGTATGGTTTTTAAAATTCATTCATGGAGTGTGAGTGTCACTGGCTGGACCAGCATTTATTGCCCATCCCTAAGTGTCCAGAGGGCAATTAAACGTTAAGCGCATTGCTGTGGGTCTGGAGTTACATGTAGGCCAGACCAGGTAAGGATGGCAGATTTCCTTTGTTAAAGGACATTGTTGAAACAAATGGATTTTTCCTGACACTTGGCAATGATCATCATTAAACTCTTGTTTTCAGATTATTATTGGATTCTAATTCTACCAACTATCATGATGGAATTTGACCCCAGAACACTACCTGGGCCTCTGGATTAGTAGTCCTCATGTTAATGCCACTACGCCATCACCTACCTACCACAATGCTACTGAGCCAACAGGTGATGCTCATTGAATCCTTCACTCAGAGTGTATTTTGCCGTTGCTTTCCTCAGTGCTTCCTTTAGGTGGTGTTCAGCACGTAGACCTAATAATTTTCCAGTTAAAGAGAGCTGTGGGTGGTAGTCAAGAGATGTCAGTTCACATCATCCATTTAAATTGATAATGTTAAAACCGATGCTTACCAGTCTTTGGGAAACACTTATTCAGTATTCTATTCATTCTGAATTGAGGTTTTCTTTTACCATCCCAAGTTGATTTGTTTAAGAAAGTTATGTCTCAAGGCATCCTTCACAACAACCATTCATTGAAATTATTCTCTCAAATTCGAGACTGTTTTGTCATCTCTAGTTCATACCCATTGTCATAAGCTTTCTGTATGTACATGTATATTTCCAAAGAGCAAAACAATCTTCTTTTTCATTTTGACCCATTGTTTTAAGCAAGTCTCTAGAATTATCTTTGCCATATATACAACCACAATAGTGTATAGAAAAGTCCATCATGTATGAATGAGCCTGCTTTATTTACCTTGGAAGCTTTACCACTGACAAATGAAACCAGCTTTCTTGATTGTTTGAGCATTGCTGAATAGATAAACTCCAATTTAGCGTTAGCACCCTGTCACATATAATACTCAACCAGCAGGTCCACCTGTGAGGTTTGGTTCCGAAATCAAAGTAACAGATAGATATGAAAACTTGCTACTGTATGGCACAGGTCAATGTCACATCAGCAGCTGCATTTTAAAGAAAATATGTTTTTCATTTCCTTCCATTCTTCTTTCTCTTTCAGGGTAAGAGTTTCTATCGGAATGAAATCACAACCACGGATCTACAGAGAAACCTAAGGAAAGAAGATACAGCAGATCAAAAGCTTTTTGGAAGTACCATATTCAGACTTAAAACCCTGTGATTGTAATAGGAAAGGAAGATGGAAAGTGGTAAAGAGATTTTGAACTTAACCATTTAGCATTTACATTTGCAGAAGAAGGTGGAGGTAATCCTTTATGATCAATTTTCTGTTGTTTAATCAATTTAACGCTTTATTACAATTTTCACAGAACCATTGTTTAAACAATAGAAGAACAAACGTAATATTGAACCTGGATATGGAATACCACATGGACAATACAAATTGATAAATTTATTTGTAAAGCAGAAAGAACAATATTATGAAAAATAGCAAAGGCAAAGATGCACAATTCCATTAGAAATGTTATTAGCTGGATTCTTAAGACTTAAAGTTTAACTTGTTTGTGAGGTCTTCAGTCTAAAATAAAAAGGAAACGTGACTCTGGAAGTTTGAAATAAAGTCAGAAATTGGTTTAAGTGCATTACAAACCTGTCAACTTCTGAGGGGAAACAAGGTTTTGCCTAGTTTTCTCTGACTAATAATGTAATGTATCATATTTAATCACAACAGATCATGTTGGAAAACTCATAAAACAATTTACTTTTGAAGTGTAGTGGTTCATTACATCAGCAAATACAGTTACCATATGTATTAACATTGTTCATAAAGTGAAGTGAGATGTATGTTAGTTAATCCCTGTCTTTGTGGTTTTGAGTGAGATACAACCATTTGCAATGGAACCTGGGGGTAATTTTTCAATTGTTGGAATGGAAAGTAGCTGGATGAGATGTAGAGTAGGACATAGATTATAGTGTGGGTGATAAAATCTGCTAACCTTTTTAGAGGGTAATAGTTTCCCTGAAAAAAGTTGATAATCTTGAAGGCAAAGATAGCAATCAGATGAAAGAAATGAGTGAATCAGGGAGCCAGAGCTGGGTGTTCGTGCAATAGAGAAACGGCAATAAAGAAAGTTCATTATAGGATTGGAACCATGGAGATCTGTTAATAAGATGACATGAACTCTGTAGAGTGGGATGATTGGAACAAAGGAGGCCACCTCTTTGAATCTCAGCACCCCTTTATAGGACAAAAAATAGTTCAATTAAATCAGAGCAGCCAATGTAAGCAGTCTGCCAAACTGTTCCTTGCAATTTCTTCATTTTTATCTTCAATGTAGGGGAGGGTGAAGTTATATATTTCTTTGAGTTTTGTTTACTTGCTGCAAGGATGATAAATCCAGAAGGCACCAAAAGGTACAATGCTCCTTGAGTCATTTTGCTGACGCTCTTCACTGATCCAACATATGTTAGATAAATCTTGCATCATTGTTTCTGCTTCACAAGACAGAGGGAAGACTTAAATAAAAGAAGAACCATGGTAATAGTGGAAGTGCCAGTATGAAGAGCTATCATAGTTACCTTAAACATAAATCACCATGAATCTATAATGATCCCCAATGAGCACTTCAAGAAAAGAAATCAATCAAATATGATTTACTTCTTATGAGACAAAATAATCCACAACCGCCACATCCTCTCACTGTGAGGCTCTCTGCCATACTGTGACCTTGCATACAACATCCAACATTGACAAAGCAATTACGACAGTCTCAGGAGTGTCATTTGTCTATGATAACCTAATATGGCTGTTCTGCTTTTATTTCTGTTATATCTAAGTCCTTTAATGACTTACCTCTTTTGTATCCTGTAAACGCTGACAGTAGGAATAAATGGTGAATTATATTCAAAATGTAAATTCACCCAAATTGAGCAATTTTACCTCTGATTGGATGATTTGTATTCAAAGTGACACAGGCCATTCAAGAGAATGCCATTGAATAATTTGACACTTCTCATTCTATATGCACACAAACAATATCATATTTTGGGTTTTACCAATTAAGTTTATCCATCATATTTGCTGGGGTCTTGGTATCACAGGTTAATTAAAAAAAGAATTACACCATTTTTCTGTTCATTTTCATTGTTGAGTTGTGGGTGCATGTATGAATATTTGTTGGAATACAATAAAGTATGATCAAATTCTTTGGCGGATTAATGATATTTGTGTCCTTGATCATTCAGTTCTATTCCAGAATCACAGAATGACAGCAATCTGGAAGGAGGCCATTTGGCTTGTTGAGATCATTCTAGAGAAAAATTGACCCAATCCCACTACCCACGCTTTCAATGTAGAACTGAAAATGTTTCTCTTCATCAAACCTCTTTGCAAACCACTGACATGAATCTGCCTCCTTTCAGGCAGTGCATTTGTGAACAGTTAATGGTAGCTGTAGTCCCTTATCCCTGGAATCGATTGGAAGGGTGTGGCTCCACAATTTCTACCACTTATATCCTTCAGTATCCTTGGATGCATCCCACCTGATGCTGGTCAACTTATCACATTGATGTACAGTAAACCTTTTTAATTCTTCCTCTTCATCAAATTTTATCTGTCACATTATAACAATGATCTCTTTATTCTCTTGTGACCGTGGCAGCATCTTTTCTGTTAGATACATAAAGGAGCAGGAATAGATCATTCAGCCTGTTTAGACTGCTCCACCATTCAGTGGCTGACCAGCTCCCTCAAAACCACTTTTCCATGGTCACCCCCAGACTTTTTGATGTCATTACTACCAGAAATCTATTGATTTCTGTCTTGAGCATATTCAACAGCTGAGCTTGACAGCTTTCAGGGGTAAGAATTCCATCGAATCTTTATCCTCTGAGTGAAGAAATTCCTTCTCATCTCAAAACTAAATTATCTACCTCTTATCTTGAATTTATATTCCCTGCTTCTAGGATCAGCAGCCAAGCAGCCAAGGGACATATCTTAGCTACATCCACCATATCACAAGCTGTAAGAACTTTGTAAATTTCAATCAGCTCATTGATAGGTTGGTCAGGCGGGTGATAAATGGAATTTAATCCTGAAGGTGTGAAGTGATATTCTTTGGGAGGACTAATAAAGCAATGGAGTTCGCATTGAATGGTAGGACCCTAAGAAGTGCAGAGGTTCAGAGTGACCTCCGAGTGCATTGGAGAGGATCAATGTGAATGTTCAATGAAATTGAAAAGAATGATGAACTCGAAGGATTTCAAGATGATATTAGTCAAGAAGAAGCTGTGCAATGTAAAGACTAGCTGAGGACACGTGTAAGGACATTTTAGCAAAGAAGGAGCTTGAGGATGTACGGCAATGAGCATTTTACAGAGATGGTGAGGATGATAGAAAGAACAGGTTATGCCAAAGTACAGCGTGGAATAGTTTTAGATGAAACACAGGAGTAAATATCACACTGTTTCTGTGTTGCTCACTGAGTAGGAAGGTGAGGAGAGAATGCTGAGTGTTCAAGCGTGGGAGATATCCAGCAAAGTATAATGGGCACAAAATAAATTCTACCTACTTTTGTGCACCCCAGACAGCTACGTGGGCATTGCATTGGTCTAAATCTGGAGCATTATCCTCAACCCAACTCCCGGCAACATCCACATTCTGGCTGCAGTGATCATGCAGGCTTGGGTGGGATCAAAGAAACATTCGTTCCACACACATAAGCTGCAAAAAGAAAAGCTGTCACAAAACAGTTTTCTCCATTTACAAAACTAAAGCTGGTGTTTTGTTCTGCTAGATGGCGCCATTGATCAGCTCTTGCAGATTAGGGGCTGAGACACACCAATGATAACAGATGGTTCACAGCAGGAAGGGACCAATTACTTAATTAATAACCATGTACGAAGGAGTCAATCATAGAGTCTTACAAACAATGTGTGATTTTAAAAAAGATTGGTCATTCTTTAGTGGTCCTTCCCCAGTTCCCCTTTGTTGTGATGTGTAATTGCATCTAAGTTTAATCTACAAAATGGCCTGAAGAGTCCTGTCTTCACAAGGAAAGTACTTGGAAAATTCCTTTTAATGAGCTTCCATTCACACAAACCGGTGCAAACACACACAAAAAAATGTGAATTAAATAGTTACACTTTTTGTATGGAATGCTGTTGGGTGAAATTGAATTATATTTTGGATTAGTGGTGCTGGAAGAGCACAGCAGTTCAGGCAGCATCCGAGGAGCAGCAAAATCGACGTTTCGGGCAATGATGCTGCCTGAACTGCTGTGCTCTTCCAGCACCACTAATCCAAAATCTAGTTTCCAGCATCTGCAGTCATTGTTTTTACCTCCCTGAAATTGAATTATAGCCAATCAAACTCCTCCATCCGAGATCAAAACAGGTTTGTTGCATTTTGTCAATGATGGTGTCCCTTTTATTAAGAAATGTATAATAGCCATATTAAGTTGTAATTTGCATATTAGTTTAAACGTTGATCCTTTAATTACATTATCATAAATGGAAGTCTTTCTAATATTTAACAAGTTGTTTTTCTATTTTGTTCTTTTCCCAACTCTTGTCATTCCCAGTCCAGACACTGTTTAACACAAGTTGAGACTTCTGGATAGTTTTTACACCCTGGTAAAAATGCGTTGCAAGACCCTCTCAAGACACAGTTTTTATCGTCTGATAAATGAAACAATGTTACAAGTCAGTCATAATTATTCAGACACTCAGAAGCTGTACAGAACATATCTGCTCCCATTGATAGTTTGAATAAAACTCACTGTCCTTATCTTCAAACTGTTTGTGATATATCCAAAAGGTTAAGCCATTACCTTTCTTCTCTCTCCTCAAGCTTCTTGCACCATAATTAACCTTTATACAATGACATAAATTGACATAACATTTATTTCTACCCCATATCCCCCTCAAGTCTCTGATTCCGCGAATGTAGATGGTCTGGACCTTTCACGATTATTTTCAGAATGTGATCTCCTTGGACTTGGGAGGTCTTTCACTTGAACACTGTTGATAATGAATCAGATTTGTGGATTATATCTCTGCTGGAGAATCTTGTATCATTTGGATATCCTCGTTTTTTTTAGATTTAGATTTTGGTCCATTACCTTATACAGAGGAACCTTAATTTCCAGAATTTCTTTTGCAAAGGTGTTCTTCCCTGTTAACTCAGGTAGTTGCCTCATAAACAATCGTGGGGGTCATTATAACCTTGTGAATATTCATTTTGGAAGTCAGCTGCCCTATTGAAACAAGTACTTTCTCCCCACAGTATCAAAGATTTTTGAATAAGGCAATATTTTTCTAATTGGAAGAGGTAGTCTCTTTATTGTAGTATCCTGGATGCGAAGAGTTTCCTCTTCTAGACCATGCCCTGCATATGTAGACATTGGTCTATCTCCGATGAGCTCAATTCAGCTCATCTCCTTCTATTTGTTGATTGGACTGGGCATTTTGAGTTTGATTGACTGGCAAAGTAGACTTTTCAGACTTTCAATCATGTTACTGAAAGATTGCTGCTCACTTAGCATTAACTCGGTTTCTGGCATTGACTGTTTTGTTTTAGAAGATAGAGAAGTGAAAATTTCCACAGGTCCTGTAAAGTCTGTAACTTTCACTGTTTGGACACTATTAAACAGCTCACCTGTGCCAACATCTCACTAGTTACTTTCTTGAGTTTGGATTCTGCCATGATTCTGGGAAGCCCAAATGAACAACTAAGTTTTGTATTAGTTGTCCCTTAACCACTTGAGTCAAACATGGTTGCTCGTGGAAAAATGTTAGTACAATAGTTTATTTCCAGGTGAGTTGTTCTTCTGGTGAAGTTGATATTGAGACATGCATGAAGGCTTAATCATGAAGGTGAGGTGAGAGTGACAATCCATGATATCTCCAAAGCCTGTCCTCCATCTACCAGGTTGCATTTGACTGACTGTGGCATCAAGGAATCCTAGCAAAACTGGAATCAATGGGCATCAGGAGGAAAACTCCCCACTGGTTGAAGAGATAACTAGCACATAAGAAGATAGTTAATGTTGTTGAACACCAGTCATCTCAGCTCCAAGACATCTCTGCATGTGTTCCTCAGGGTAGTGGCCTAGGCTTAACCATCATTAGCTGCTTTATCAATGAAGCTCTCTCCATCATAAGGTCAGAAGTGGGGATATTCGCTGATGATTGTACAATGTTCAGCATCATTGTGGCTCCTCAGATACTGAAACAGTCCATGTTCAACTGCAACAAAACTTGGACAAATATTTGAACTGACAATTGGCAAGAAGCAGTTTCACCACACAAATGCCAGACAATGACCATCTCCAATAAGAGACAATCTACCCACTGCCCCATGACATTCAATAGCATTACCATCACGGAATCTCACACTATCAACATCCTGGTGGTAACAATAAATTCAACTAGCCATATAAATGCAATACAATGATACAATAGAGTAGAGGAATAGGCCCTTTGACACACCAAGCCTGCGCCAATTCGTATTTCTTATTTAGACCTGCAACTTATTGTCCATGCATGGTTTCTATCCCTCTGTTTATCTCCTGTTCATGTGTCTAACAAGCTATGTCTTAATTGTTGCTAACACGCCTGCTTCGACCATCTCCACTGACAGTACATTCCAGGCACCCACCACCCTCTGTTTAAAAAAGTTTTCCTGCACTTCTCCTCTAAACGTTCCTTGAACGTGTGCCCTCTTGTTATTGACCTTTCCACCTGGGAAAAAGCCTCTACATCTCTCATAATTTTATAGACCTCTATCAGGTTGCCTCTCAGCCTCTGCCTTTCCAGTGAAAACAATCTGAGTTTATTCAACCTCTCCTTATAACTAAAATCATCCAGACTAGGCAACATCCTGGTAAACCTTCTATGCACCCTTTTCAAAACATCCATGTCCTTCTGGTAATGTGATGACCAGAACAGCATGCAAATGTTGCAGAACTAAAGTTTTATACAGCTGCAACAAAACTTGCCAACTCTTATATTCACTGCCCTGGCTGATGAAGGCAGACGTGCTGTATACCTTCTTGAACACCTTAGCAATCTGCGTTGCCACTTTCAGGGAGCTTTATGCCCATATCCCTCTGTTAGTCAATGTTCCTAAGGGTTCTGCCATTTATTATGAATTTGATCTTTCAAAATGCATCAGCTCACATTTGTCCAGATTAAATTCCATGTGCCATTTTTGATGATGCTGCTCCTTTAACAAGGTTAGGTTGTCGTTGGATTTTTTTCTGTAAATCATAAAGACACAGGTTCCGAAAAGTCTGGGGTTAAAGGGTTTTAGGACCAATTTGATTATAGTTAACAGATACTGCCTTAGGAAAAAGCTTTCAAGTTAAAAAACAGTACAATGAAAGGGGAGTGGCCAGTTCTCCCAGCTCAGCCTTGTTCGGGTTTAGTTTGGTTTTTAGCAGTCTGGCTATTCACTGAAAGCAGTCAGGCAATTGTGAAGCTGCTGGACCCGAGAAAGACAGCTCCGTGCTGACCCTCTTTCTCTGCCACCTCTCCTGTAAGAACCTGTGTTTAATTTTATGTTTTATGCCAAGGGGTGTTTATGGGGATTGTTGCATGTATTTGGACCACCATCATTAAGTTGGGATAACCTGTTGGGTTTTCAGATAGGTTACGTTATTGTGTGATCTGTTCTCTTTTGTTTATGTGTTTAGTTTGGTAATCTTGTAAATAAATTTGTTTAAAACTAAGTGGTTTGACCAACGGCAACTCCCCTGGAATATATACTGTACACCTGCTTAAAACAACTAGCAAAGGCAGGGGCTGGGCTACTTTCTTGAAATGCTTTGAGGGGGTCTGGTATGGTCCATAACACATTTCTCTGCCCAAATCTGCAATCTACTGATATCCCACTGTATCCATATGTGTGTGTGACAAACAACAAAGTTCCCAGCACTGATCCCTGTGGAATACCATTAGTTACTGATCCCCATTCTGAAAAGTATCCTTCCGCTGCTATTTTCTGTCTTCTATGATCAAGCCAGTTTTGTATTCATCTAGCCAGCTCACCCTGGATCCCATGAGACTCTACCTTTTGTACTGGTCTGTCATAAGGTACCCTACCAAATGCCTTACTAAAGTCCATGTAGACAACATCCACTGCACTTCCCTCATCAATCATTCTTGTCACCTCATAGAACATGGAACATAGAAAAGTACAGCACAGATCAGGCCCCTTAGCCCACGATCTTGTGCCGAGGATTAATCCTAATGTAAAATAAATAACCTAACCTAAACACCCCTCAATTCACTGCTATCCATGTGCATGTCCAGCAGTCGCTTAAATGTCCCTAATGACTTTGCTTCCACCACCACAGCTGGCAATGCATTCCATGCATTCACAACTCTCTGCATAAAGAACCTTCCTCTGTTGTCCCCTCTATACCTTTCTCTTAATATCTTAAAACTATGACCCCTCATGCCAGTCAATCCTGCCCTGGGGAAAAGCCTCTGGCTATTAACTTTATTCATGCCTCTCATTATCTTGTATACGTCCACAAAAAACTCAACAAGTTGGTGAGACTTGACCTTTCCTGCACAAATCCATGCTGCTTATCAATAACAAATTCATTTGCTTCCAATTCCTGTCTCTCAGTATCTTCTCCAATAACTTCCCCACACTGATGTCAGACTCATCAACCTATAATTACCTGGATTCTTAAACAAAGGAACTACATTGTCCATTCTTCAGTGATTTGGAACCTCGCCTGAGGCCATAGACTTCTGCTAAGGGCCCAAATATTTCCCTTGCCTCCCACAGTATACTGAGATAGTTCCCATCAGGTCATGGGGACTTGTCTACCTACGTGCATTTCAATGCACCCAACACTTCCTCCTTTATTATGTTGACTTGTCCAAGAGAGTTCCATTCAATATAGACTTATATTTCAATATAAGTTGAAATCACCCATCACACAACTCTGTTGTTTTTCACATCTTTCCAGAATCTGATTACATATTTCTTCCTTTATCTCCCTCTGACAGCTGGGAGACTTGTAGTACAAACCCAACATTGTAATTGCACCATTTCTATTCCCGAGGTCTACCCATAATGCCTCACTGCAAAATCCCTCCTGGACACTAACACAGCTGTGATATTCTCCTTAACCAGTAATGCAACTCCCCCAACCCTTTTGCTTCCTCTTCTGTCTTGTCTAAAACTTGGATGTTCCAGAACATTAAGCTGCCAACCATATCCCTGTTTCAACCATGTCTCTATGATAGCAACAACATCATAACTGCGAGCATTAATCCTGGCTCTCAATTCATTTGTCTTTTCTGTTATACTTCTTGCATTGAAGCAAATACAGTCAAAGCCTTCAGTTCCGGCTGATCTCAGTAACTTCTCCCTAAATGCTCTTTCTCTTAGCTACATTTGTTTTAGACTCAAACGCTTCCCCAATCTCTATACTCACTAATCTGCTCTCTGGTTCCCACACTCCTGAAGCACTAGTTTAAACCTTCCCAAGTGGCACTTTAAACCTTGTTGCCAGGATATTGGTGCCCCTCCAGTTTAAGTGCACGGGGAGTAATCTTGAGATTTTGGTTTACTACCTAACTCCCTGAATTAGCTCTGCAACCTAACTTACATACTCATCCTTGAATTGTTGTTGCAGGACCTTATCGTTTGTGCCAATATGGACAATGACTTCTCTCTGTTTACCCTCCTATTTCAGAATGTCCTGTACCCGCTCAGAGACGTCTAAGACCTTGGCACCAGCGATGCAACTAACTATCCTGGAATCTCTCTCGTGGCCACAGAAGCGCCTATCTATGCCCCCAACTCTCAAATCTCCAGGTGCAATCACCAAGGATTTACACTTTTCAGGATCCATCTATAGTTCCTGGTTTCTTTTTCCATCATGGTTTCAATAGTTTTCTCCAAAGTTAAATCTCCTTTTGGACTAGAGGAAATCTGATAAAATTTTATCAATAGTTCCAACAAAAAAAGGGCTGTTTCTTATGAATTCTGATTTCAGACATCCCGTGGTCAGTGTTTTGCGCTAATCTTTAGAGATCATTAATGAAATTATCTATAGTTTCTATTGGAAGCTGAATGGTTAAATTTTGTCTTTCATGGTGAGTTTTATTTGTTCTTCAATTGAAGTAATTTTAAAGTGCTTTTAGGACATCTTCAAGCACATTCTGTTGATTAATAACATCATCTGAAATTAGATCTACTGAACATAATAATGTATCAACATGCTTAATTTCAGACTTAGTATTTACTTTTGAAGTAACGTAATGATATCCAGTCTTACCAACATATGGGAGACTCTGGCTTGGGATGGCTAAAAGCATGAGGCACTGAATACATTGAGAGACTTCGTTGAGTTTGTGTTTAAGTAAAGTTGAGGCGTCAGCGGGAACAAGGGAATCACCACCCCTCGACCACGACCTCACCTCCCATCAACAAACCACCTGTCTCATTAGATTAGATTACTTACAGTGTGGAAACAGGCCCTTCGGCGCAACAAGTCCACACCGACCCGTCGAAGCGCATCCATCCAGATCCATTCCCCCACATTTACCCCTGCACCTAACGCTACGGGCAATTCAGTGTGGCCAATCCACCTAACCTGCACATCTTTGGACTGTGGGAGGAAACCGGAGCACCCGGAGGAAACCCATGCAGACACGGGGAGAATGTGCAAACTCCACACAGTCAGTTGCCCGAGGCGGGAATTGAACCTGGGTCTCTGGCGCTGTGAGGCAGCAGTGCTAACCACTGTGTCACCGTGCCACCCCCGTGTCTCACCCTCACAATGCACAGCCTTCCACTCCCTCTACTCCAAACCCAACCTCACCATCAAACCAGCGGACAGGGGGTAGGGGGGGAAGTGGTAGTTTGGCACACTGACCTCTACACTGCTGAAGCCAGGTGCCAACTTGAAGACACCTCCTCCTACTGCTTCCTCGACTATGACCTCACTTCCTATCACGAAACCATCATCTCTCAGACTTTACACAACCTCATCACCTCAGGAGATCTCCCACCCTCAGCTTCCAACCTCATAGTCTGGGAACCCCACACCGCCTGGTTCTACCTCCTTCGCAAGATCCACAAGCCTGACTACCCTGGTCCACCTATTGTCTCAGCCTGCTCCTGCCCCACTGAATTCATCTCCACAAACCTTGATACTGTCCTATCCCCCCGGTCCAGGAACTCCCCACATATGTTCAGGACACCACACACACCCTCCACCTCCTCCAAGACTTTCATTTCCCTGGCCCCCAATGCCTCATGGACATCATGGACATCCAGTCCTTATACAGCTCCATTCTGCCATGACCAGGGCCTCCAAGTCCTCCATTTCTTCCTCTCCCGATGTCCACACCAGTACCCTTCCACTGACACTCTAATTTGTTTGGCTGAACTGGTCCTCGCCCTCAACAATTTCTCCTTCGAATCCTCCCACTTCCTCCAGACAAAAGGGGTAGCCATGAGCACTGTATGGGCCGTACCCATAACTGTCTCTTTTTCGGCTACATGGAACAGTCTATCTTCCACAGTTACACCGGCACCATTCCCCACCTTTTCCTCCGCTGCATTGACGACTGCATCGGCACCACCTCGTGCTCCCACGAGGGGGTTGAACAGTTCATCAACTTCACCAACACATTCCACCCCGACCTTAAATTCACCAAACACTTCAACTCCCCCTCCGACTTCACCGAGGACATGCAATTCCTGGCCCTCCTCCATTGCTGCTCCCTTACCACCTGACGCCTGGAGGAAGAATGCCTCATCTTCCGCCTCGGGATCCTCCAACCCCATGGCCTCCATGTGGATTTCAACAGTTTCCTCATTTCCCCTCCTCCCACATTTTCCCAGTTCCAACTTTCCAGCTCAGCACTGCCCTCACGACCTGTCCCACCTTTCCATTTACCTTCCCACCTATCCACTCCACCCTCCCCTCCGACCTATCACCTTTAACCCCACCTCCATCCATCTATTGCACTCTCAGCCACTTTCCCCCAGCCCCACGCCCCTTCCATTTATCTCTCTACCACAGAGGCACCCAATCTCATTTTACTGTGTGCAGTTCTGGTCTCCAAATTTGAGGAAAGACATTCTGGCTATTGAGGGAGTGCAGTGTAGGTTCACGAGGTCAATTACTGGAATGGGCTGACTACCTTACGCTGAAAGACTGGAGCGACTGGGCTTGTATACCCTTGAGTTTAGAAGACTGAGAGGGGATCTGATTGAGACATATAAGATTATTAAAGAATTGGACACTCTGGAGGCAGCTTGTTTCCACTGATGGGTGAGTGCCGAACCAGAGGACACAGCTTAAAAATACGGGGTAGACCATTTAGGACAGAGATGAGGAGAAACGTCTTCACCCAGAGAGTGGTGGCTGTGTGGAATGCTCTGCCCCAGAGGGCAGTGGAGGCCCAGTCTCTGGATTAATTTAAGAAAGAGTTGGATAGAGCTCTCAAGGATAGTGGAATCAAAGGCTATGGAGATAAGGCAGGAACAGGATACTGATTAAGAATGATCAGCCATGATCATATTGAATGGTGGTGCAGGATCGAAGGGCAGAATGGCCTACTCCTGCACCTATTGTCTATTATCTATTGATGAAAGGCTTTTGCCCAAAATGTCAATTTTCCTGCTCCTAGGATGCTACCTGAACCTGCTGTGCTTTTCCAGCACCACACTCTCGACTCCAGCATCTACAGTCCTCAATTTTGCCTACACAACACATTCAGTCAACCCTTCCAGCATAACCTGCTCGACATGTGCCAAACGCTGTATAATTTACACTGGACTCATCAGCAATCATGGAATTGAACCAGAGCAGAAGCAGGTCATCCTCAATCCCAAGGGTTTGCCGAAGGCAGGAGGATGGATGCGCTCACCAAATTGTGATCCCTCGTCTAGTTGGAAATGGATTGGCATCATGGTGACTGTCCCTATACTAGCAAAGAGTAATGTGTTTCATATCATTACCCTCAGAGATGGAGTACTGGCTTTCTGCAGCTTGTGGGTAACATGTCTCCTGACTTCAAGGCCCTTTAGGTCACAAAAGTTTGAGGTTATTCACAAACCTAATTCCCGGTGTTGGATCACTCATGCACAGTTGTATGCACAGTTCTCAACATTAGGCTAGAGATATCCTCATTCTCACTCTGTTAATAATAAACTAATCTCATTATCTGCAATTTAGCATCTGCCCTCTTCCCTGGTTAGTTTGAGCACCTCTGCCTCTGCAGGAGGATTACAATAGTGCTCTGGCTGTGAATGAGTTTGAGTGAAGATTAGTTTCCATACAGATGCATGGTTGTTCCTCAGTGTACATCACTCCAAATCTGAGAAATTAACACAACAGATTGTTGAATTTTAAACAGCAACTGCAGTCATCTGAATTGGGTTCCTGAGATATTTTTGTACTGTTTAAAAAAAATCATGCATCTATCAGCCCAACTTCAAAATCTTCCAATTCCCCAGATTGAATTACTCATCATTGCTAATTTCTGCTAATTGCATTAGTTTGCAGGCCTTCAAGGAGGCTTTTAAGGTTAATTTTTTTAAGGCACAAGAGCACTAATGGGCACACTGTAAAAGCTTTTACTTTTTATCATTTATTAAGAAACTGACCGTACAGTAATGTTACTAGCAAATGGCTTTGTATAGCATTTTGATGCACTTTCAATTATTTAAAATAGGATTACGACAGTTGGTGGAGGAGATACTGCAAATAAAATGTTTTTTAGAATGAAAGCATCTTCAGGTATTAATAAAACTACCAATTACCACATTTAAAAAAAGCTACCAACTGAATAATTTTCAAATCAAATGTGCAAACATTTTTAGAAAACCCTTGAAAATGCTGTTTAGCTGTGGTATTTCATAGTACATTTTAGTGTTATGCAAATGAGTTTGAGTGGAAATCTGAGGGGAAAGAACACATTTCTCTAAATGGCTGCACTTTGGACTGCACTTTGCCCTCAGACCACACCTGGTCCTCAAAGTGGAAATCTAGCCTTAGACGTGAGCCTGCATCACAATTCTTATTGCAGTCTTATTACAGGCCTGAATTAGTTTGACAATACGATGGAACAATGCAATATTTATCTGTAATTTGTTTATCTGACTGTAATGTGGGCGGCACGGTGGCACAGGGGTTAACACTGCTGCCTCACAGCACCAGAGACCCGGGTTCAACCCCCGCCTCAGGCGACTCTCTGTGTGGAGTTTGCACATTCTCCCCGTGTCTGCGTGGGTTTCCTCTGGGTGCTCCAGTTTCCTCCCACAATCCAAAAATGTGCAGGTTAGGTGAATTGGCCATGCTAACTTGCCCGTAGTGTTAAGTGAAGGGGTAAACGTAGGAGTATGGGTCTGGGTGGTATACGCTTCGGTGGGTCGGTGTGGACTTGTTGGGCCGAAGGGCCTGTTTCCACACTGTAAGTAATCTAATCTAATGTTTATCCTTTTAACTGTCTTACTTCTAACTTATGCTATGAATTACTGTAAGGGAATGCAACTTCTTTTTTATTCCTCTTTTTATAGTTAAGATTTGTACCTCGGTACTTTGTACCTAAGATGGTCATATCATAAACTTTTCACTGTACTCCTGTACTTCTGTACTTGAGTACACATGACAATAAAGGATATTATATTCTACTAGGTTAATTGCAGGTGTGATGTAAAGCCTAAGATGCATGGTATTTTTTAAAGTCAAACTAACATTGGCATTAAACTGATTCCATATCAAGCTCAGATTTTAAAAGATTTTGGGTAAAGAATGCAGCACTGAAATTCTTTGCATCTAAATATATTAAAAGTATAAAGGTATAAACAGCAAAAAAAATCATAAGAAAAAATTGTTGGTTTGCTCTCAGCTTACATCCAAGCAGCCTTCAACAGCTATTATATGCTTCTGGGATCAATGCACACTGTAATTAATGATGTAAATTATGAAGAATTTCCCTTGCTTCATTAACATGTATTAAAATTTGATTACAATATTTAAATACAACTCCCAACTCTTTTCCTGATTAAAGAATAAACTTTACTTCAAATGAGTTACGGCCAGATACCTGGACAAAACATTGGTTAATGCTTGCACTCAAATATCAACCAGACTAATACCGTATCAAGTATTCAGTATCCATTCACTATTTTCATAAACTGTAATTTTGAGATAATTTGTTTGTAGCAATAACTGAAGCATAACTGATAATGAGCACATTCAATACATGGAAGTTTCCTTTAGAATACTCAGAACACTTCAGACAAATTTTTTAAAAAATCTCTATTTATTATTGCGAATAAATCTTGATCTTGAACATCGTTTTTTCCAAGGATTAAAATATTTTGCCATTTAAAATTGAACTTCACAACCTGAAATTCATAGAATCAGTGTAGTGTGAATGCAGGTCATTCAGCCCATTGAGTCTACACTGACACTCTGAAGAGAATCCCACCAAGATCCACCCCACTACCTTATCCCTGTAACCCTGCATTTCCCACAGCTAATCCACCCAGTTTGCACATCCCTGGACACTATGGACAATTTAACATGCCCAAGCGACCTAACCTGCACATCTTTGGACAGTGGGACGAAACCAGAGCACCCGGAGGAAACCCATGCAGACACGGGGAGAATGTACAAACTCCACATAGATTGTCACCCAAGGGTGGAATCAAACTCATATCCCTGGCGCTGTAAGGCAGCAGTACTAACCACTGATCCATTGTGATCCAATGGAATTGGATAGTGCATGAGTATAGAACCAATTTTTCAGAATGGCCAAAAGAATCACTGAGAGCTCAGTTAAAAGGGTGGGTTTTAAGAGTTGTCTGAAAATAGGAGAGTGACATTTCCACAGAAACTTGAGGGTTTAGGAAATGAATCCTTGAATGAGGATCTCAATAGCTAAAGGCTGGGGAGGCATTTTTCTGCTGATTACAAGAGATAATAAAAGACTAGAGTCAGAGGAATGGAAAGTTTTGAAGGAAGTTATATCAATGTTGGTGATTATAGACATAGGGAGAAGTAAAAAGATATGGTTGAAAATTTCAAATAATACTCACTCCCAGATTAATGGGATCTACTACACCTCTACATTCTATTCCATCACCTTTAATCTTTATTCCCATAAACATTTAAAACCAACTCAGCAACATTTAATAACATTCATAGCTTGGCCTTCTCTCAAACTTTTTTGATTTAGGTCATTCACTGAGTTGTGCAAAACTGAGCTTGGTGTTTTGTTCCATTAAACAATAAATGTTGTTTTATATTTGAAATATTTTTTGTTTTAAACATCTTTAGAAATCTTTGAATGATTGAAAAGTTCCTCACCTTCATGCTATCAGGTAAATTACTTACTTCTATGTCATAAGTAGGAAACAAACATACATTCGTAGCATCAGGTATCTATGATGACAACATTACCCCTTTAACTCGATTAAAATTTGCTTTACTATTCAACATTAAAACTGTTGCCATGAAGCCAAGAGAATCACAGTGAGAAGCTAAAGATAAATTTCAAGTCCTCTAATCTGTCAACAATAATGAACTTCAAGCTGTGGGAGTAACCAGGTTTTACCAGCACTGTGCTGTGATCTCATTCATCTGATGCCAATTCAGTCCATTGTGACTGTAAATCCTTGACAAATACACACCTTGCTTGTGGTTCTCAACTGCTGCTGCTTAGAGTTTGGTTAGCATTAAAACTCTGTTTAACAATAGTGCTCTGATATTGGAATAATTATTTTTTAATAGATGCCTGAGTAACACAATATTCTGCATTGAGATCTATTACCCTGATGTACTTATGTAAGGTATGATTTGTCTGGTTAAATGCAAACCAGAACATTTTTACTGTATCTTGGTACATGTGACAATAATAAATCAAATTAAATCAAGTTATATTAAGAAATTAAACACATCTAACATTTAAATACTATTAGCCAGATTAAGTATAAGCAGAAATGATCAAATATTGTGGGTAACATGGTAGCCTCAGGCTGCTGTGACAGGAAATGCTGTTGGCAGAAGGGTAACAGGCTGGAGATGTGGGGAAAGATAAATATACCAGAATTTTATTTGACTATGATGGGTGGTAGGAATATTTATGCAGAGGATTAGGTAAGTGGGATGAGGATAGTGATGAGTTAAGTTGGACATTGTGGAAACAGCTGGCATGTATAGCCACATGGTTTCTCATGGGAGGGCAGTGAATCCTCACAGATTAAAAATGCAATGGGTATGAAGGGATGTGTGTCTGTGTATGCATCGGTGTGTGTGTCTGCGCATGTGTAAATGTGTGTGTGTCTGCGCTGTGTATATGTGTGTGTGTCTGCGCATGTGTATGTGTGTGTGTGTGTCTGCGCATGTGTATATGTGTATGTGTCTGTTAATGTGTATATGTGTTTGTGTCTGCGCATGTGTATATGTGTGTGTCTATGCATGTGTATATGTGTTTGTGTCTGTGCATGTGTATATGTGTTTGTGTCTGCGTATGTGTATATGTGTGTGTGTCTGCGCATGTGTATATGTGTTTGTGTCTGCGCATGTGTATATGTGTGCGTGTCTGCACATGAGTATATGTGTTTGTGTCTGTGCATGTGTATATGTGTTTGTGTCTGTGCATATGTGACATTAGATGCAATTATTTTATGAACAATGTGAGTCCCACACCAGTGCATTAGTGACTGCTTTAAATTTCTGTAGTAACCCAAGGAGACTGTAGTAAGCTTGGCTTACCCTTTTATCCCATCATTTTCAGTTTACATGAACATTCAAAAAGCTTTTAATCAATTTAATATAAATTAAATTACATACACCAACTACATAGGTAGGAAGAGAGACAGGATCCTGTAAGCAGATTTCAGGGGGTTAGAGAAGAAATTATGAGGCAGGACCTTAAGCTCCATAATCTCAGCTTTACTTCCAGTCAACACAGCTGCTAGGAAGTTCTGCATATGCTGATCAGCAGAAATAGTTAGAGCCCTTTGGTCCCAGTGCCATCTACTAGTGAGCATTAAAAAAAGGGTGGATTGATGTGTAGGTAGGAAGGCTTCTTATTTTCAAGAATGAGTTAGGCTTTGTTCCTGGAGGGAAAGGGATCAAAGGCTATGGGGCGGAAGCAGGAACAGAGGACTGAGTTAGACAATCAAGCCATGATCATATTGAATGATGGAGCAGGCTCAAAGGGCTTATTCCTGTTCCTATTTTCTATGTTTCTACCAAATTTCTGAGACATGAGGATCAGTTCTGGGACCAGTGGGACCTGTGCAGGCTGGATAGGAAACATCTTAACAGGACTGGGACCAACTTTTTTGCAGAGATTTACTGGTGCTGTCGGGTGCATTTAACCTAGCTTGCCTGGGGGACAGGAAATTGAATAACTCAAATTTGAAGGAAGCAATGTCACTAAGCGGAAAAACTATGAAGGATATTAGAAAACAAGGAAAACAATGTTAAGCATTGAGTGCAGAATGCATTCATATATGGATTATGTTATAAAGACAAAATTAAGGGTACTCTACCTGAATACTTGAAGCATTCACAACAAAATTGATGATCTAAATAGAGGTAAATGGGGTGATCCAATTGTCATTACAGAAACATGACTACTTGTATTCAGGACTGGGAATTATTCAAAAATTGATAAGAATGAAAAGGAAGTGGAGTTGCAGTGATAATAAGGGATGGGATTAGTACATTAGTAAGAGAGGAACTCAGATTGGAAGAACAATGTGTAGAATCTATTTAGGAGGAACTAAGAAACAGCAAGGGGCAATAGATATTGGTTGGAGTCATTTATATGGCACCAAATAATGGTAGTGTGGGGCTTGGTATAAATCAAAGTGAGAGAAACATGGACAACACAGTGACCTCAATCTGCATTTCGACTGGGTAAACCAATTGAATACTAAAGCTGTGGAGGATGAGTTTCTGGAGTGTGTGGGAATGGTTTTCGAGAGCAGTATGTTGAAAAGCTAACTAGAGGACAAGCTATTTTAGATCTAGTATTATGTCATAAGAAAGAGCTAATTGATAACCTTGGAGAAGTTGGCAGCACCTGTGTTGAGGAAGCAGAGTTAATGTTTTGGGTCCAGTGAGCCTTAAGTTCTGAAGGAAGTCCACAACTCAAAACGTTAACTCTGTTTTCTCTACACAGATACTGCCTACTTGCCACATTTCTCCAGCAATTTCTGTTTTTGTTCCAGAATCTGCAGTTCTTATTATTTGAGGAATAATCTTACTGTAATAGAACTTTTAATGATATGATATGATTTTACATTATGTTTGAAAGTAAGGTAGTTCATTCTGAAGCAAGAGAGTTACATTCAAATAAGGGAAACCATGAAGGCATGAAGTACAAATTAGCTGTGGGGGTTTGGGAAAATCCATCGAGGCAGTGGATTGTTAATAGAGAGCTGTTACAAGGCTTACAGCAACTACGCATCCCTTCAAAGTGCAAACACTCAAAAAAGGGTCAGTCAGTTGTTGCTAACAAAGGAAGTTCGGGTATTGTGTAAGATTAAAAGAAAAGGGTTATAAAGTTGCCAGAAATAGCAGAAAATCTGAGGAGGCTGTGTCTCCTGGCACCCCCGAAAGATTCATGTTACTCATGTGGAAGGTTCTGTAGATGCATGCTTCACAATCATTCAAAGTGAACAGGATGGAGTGACATCATTGGCAGTACTTTCAGGGGGACTGCACATGCACATTTTGCACAAATGTACTGAGTATATTTTGGCGGTGTCAGCAGACTTTCTCATCCCAATGATTGAGAGGATTTTACAATAAAGCAAAGAACAAAGAAACTGATAAAGAAAGGGTGAATAGAACATGAATGCAATCTTGCAAACAAAAAGCACAGAATCAGACTGTAAATGTTTCTATATGTACCTAAAAAGAAAATGCTTTGGCTAAGACAAATGTGGATCCATTTCTGGCAGAGTCCAATGAATATTTAGTAATGGGGAGTAGAGAAATGGCACAGAAGCTAAATGATTACTTTGTATTGTTTTCACTGGGGAAGACAGAAGAAATCTCTCAGAATTAGAGATCCAACTGAACAGGGAGAATGAGAAGTTGAAGGAAATTGATGTCAGTAAGAAGATTGCACTGGAGGAATGAATGGGGCTGAAAGATGATAATTTCCCAGGACCTGATTACCTCCATCTGGGAGGGTTGAAGGAGCTGACTATAAAGATAGGCACTGGTGATCATTTTCCAAAATTCTATCAATTCTGGAATGATTCCCGTCGCTTGGAAAGGAGCAAATGTCACTTTATTATTTAAGAGAACACAGCGAACTACAAATCTGTTAGTCTTACATCAGTAAGAGTGGAAATATTAGATTCTATCACAAAGGATGATATAATTGGATACTTGGATAGTAATGGTTGGGAGGGGGCATGATGGCACAGTGGTTAGCACTATTGCCTCACAACGATGGGGACTTGGGTTTGATTCCATCTTGGGCAACCATCTGTGTGGAATTTGCAAGTTCTCCCTATGTCTGCATGGATTTCCTCCAGGGGCTCTGGTTTCCTCCCACAGTCCAGAGATGTGCAGGTTAGGTGGATTGGCCGTGCTAAATTGCCCATAATGTACAGGAATATGCAGACTAAGTGGATTAGCCATGGGAAAAATGCAGGATAGGGTAAGGGGGCAGGTGAGTCTGAGTGGGGTGTTCTTCAGAAGGTCGGTGTGTACTCGATGGGCTGAATGGCCTCTTTCTGCACTGTAGGGATTCTATGATTGGTTATAGTTAGTATAGAGTTGCAAATGGGAAATTATGTTTGATGAATTTGTTGAAGTGTTTTGAGGATGTTACTAGCAAAATTGGTAAAGAAAAATCAAGGGGTGTAATCAAGCTCCTGGTAAGGTCCCCAGCAGGAGGCTGGTTAGAATATAAAGAACATAAGAACTTTGAGGAGGCAATTCAGCTCCTTGAGCCTATCCCACTATTTACTAGGATCACGGCTGATCTCATCTTGGCCTCAACTCCTTTTTCCTGCCCACTCTCCATTATACTTTTCATCTGCCACCCCTTGGCCTAAAACTAAACCCCTCTTGTTCTAGATTTTCCCACAAGGTGATTGAGATCCCTTTGTGAGGTTATCCATTTTGGACCAAGAAAGGATAGATCAGGATTGAGGTTGGGAGTTCACGTGTGTAGATATTTAAAGTAGCACAAACAGGTGCAGAAAATAATCAAGAAAGCTAATGGAATTCTGGCCTTTATATTGAGAGGACTGGAGTAGAAGGATCCAGAAGTAGTGTTGCAGTTATATAAAACCCTGGTTCGATCACACTTGGAGTACTGTGAGCAGATCTGGGCACCAGGCCTTAGGGAGGATATAATGGCCGGGGGGATTACAACGTCAATTTACAAGAATGATAACTGGAATTCAGGAGTTAAATTATGAAGAGAGAGTACATAAACTAGGCCTTTTTTCTTTAGAATATAGCACATTTAAGGATGATCTAATTGAAGTGTTCAAGATATTAACAGGAAGAGACAGGGTAGATAGAGATTTTGAATGGTTGGGAATTCTAGAATCGGGGCGTTGTGTGAGAATCAGAGCCAGACTGTTCAGGAGAGATGTGCGAAAGTATTTCTACACACAAATGGTGGCAAATGTTTGGATCTCTCTTCCACAAGTGGCAGTGGATGCTGGATCTGGTGTTAATTTTAAGTCTGAAACAGATACAATTTTGTTAAGCAAAGGTATTATGGGATATGTACTAAAGGCCTGTATATATAATTAGGTCACAAATCAGGCAAGATCTCATTGAATGGTGGAATAAGCTTGAGAGCTTGAATGCCGTACTCCTGTTCCTATCCACTCTCTGACTACTTTGTCAATTCTCTTTATCATAATGAAAGTACATGGGATAGTATTGATCGTAACAAAGTCAGCCAGCTGGATCTCATAGAATATGAGTTCCCTGATTGGAGCTGTCAATGTGGTCCGATTAGGGAGCCCTGACAGACAGATAGAAAGGGTGAGTGTCAGAGATCCTGACACTCTGGTACCTGCCTCTGAATGAGGCAGTCCTAAAATCAAGAACTGTTCATGTGTAAATAAAGGCTGACTTGGTAATGGATACTGGCCTCTGTGCAGTTATTTCAACATGTATTGCGGATTGGCTAACAGGTGGAAAACAGAGAGTATAAATAAACCAGTCATTCTTACATCAGCAGGCTCTCACTAGTGGGGTTCTGCAAGGGTTAGTGCTTAGAATCCTGCTGTTTATAAGAAATATCAATTATGTGGGGATCAAATGTAATATTTCCAGAGTTACAGATGATACAAAGCTAAGCAGGAATATGTGTTATAAAGAAGGTGTTATACAGCTTCAGAAGGATTTCAACAGGCTCAGGGAAGGGACAAGACATCGCAAATGGAGTATAATGAGGGAAAATGTGAAATATCCACCTTGGGAGGAGAACAGATGTGCGGAGTATTTCTTAAATTGTAAATTGTTAAGCACAGATGTACCACAGTGTCCTTGTCAATAAGTCACTGCAGACTAATAAACAGGTATTAGACAGGCTAATAGAATGCAAATGAATGTGAGTACAGGAGCAATGAAGTTGTATAGGGGCTTAGTTAGAACATGTGTAAAATTCAGTTTCCTTAACTCAGGAAGGACATTATGCAACAAATGTTCATTCCACTGTCAACATCCTGGAAGTTACCACTGATCATAAACTGAACTGGATTGGTCATATCAGAGCAGGTCAGAGGCTTGCAATACTGTGCCATGCAACTAATTTCCTGACTCCTCAAAACCTGTCCACCATCGACAAGTTACATCCCATTTCCCTGGATGAGTGCAATTCCAACAACACTCAAGAAGTTTAATGTCATCTAGGACAAAGCAGCATACTTGATTGGCACCACTGAACAAACATTCAGTCCCACCATGATCACCACCACTTAGGAGCAGCAGTGTGTATACTCTGCAAGATGTATTGTAGAAATTCACCAAGTTTCCTTATACAGTACCTTCTAAATCCATGATTACTACCATCTTGAAGGATAAGAGCAGAAGTTACATCAGAATACTATCACCTGCAAGTTCTTCTCCAAGCCGCTCACCATCCTGACTTGGAACTATATTATTGTTCCTTCAGTGTGATTGGATCTAAATCCTGGAACTCCCTCCCTAATGGTGTTGTGATTACCAAACCACACTAACTTACTGAAGAAGGGCTTATGCCCGAAACGTCGATTCTCCTGTTCCTTGGATGCTGCCTGACCTGCTGCGCTTTTCCAGCAACACATTTTCAGTTCTGATCTCCAGCATCTGCAGTCCTCACTTTCTCCACACTAACTTATACCAAACAGACCATAGCAGTTTAAGAAGACAGCTCACTACCATCTTCTCAAGGGCAACTAGGGATGGGCAATAAATGCTGATCCAGCCAGTGATGCCTACAACCCGTGAGTAATTAAAAAAAATAATTCCTGGGATTGCTGAACTGTTCTTTGTTTGGAGATTTGACAAACTGGACCTGGATTCTGTGCAGTTTCAAACAATTAGAGGTGATTTCATTAAAATCTACAAACTGTTTAAGGGGATAGACAAGGCAGATATGTGTAAGATATTTCCCCTGGTTGGGAATCCAGAACTAGGGATTACAATGTAAAAATAAGGTGGATGCCATTTCTGGCCTGGATGAGAAATTTTTTTCAGAGAGGGTTGTGAATTTTTGGAATTCTCTGGCCCAGAGGACTCAGTCTTTTAATTACAGGTATATTTAAAATAGAGTTTGATAGACTTTGATTATGTTTGGCGTAAAGGTTTTGTGTGGCTGAATGGTCTACTCCAGTTCCTATGTTCCTCCGTTCCACAAGAAAATGTATTAATTAAATCCTCTGGCATGGTGATTTAGGATCAATTCTTGGAATAGAGAAAAGAAACTCACTGGAAGGTAGCAAAGGTAAATATTTATTGAGAATATAATTGTAGTGAAGAGAATGGGGTGCTTCTCGAGTTGATATTGGGATCACGACTATTGTAAATGTATTTACATTGAATCACAGAATAGGTGTTGATTGAATCTCCTTGCACCACATGCTGAGCAATGCATTTCACATCCCAATGACTCATCACATTACAAAAGCTTTTCATCAACTTGTTGTTTGGTCTTGTTGTCATTCCTGTAACATCTGTGTCCCTTAGTTCTCAGTACTGCCATCAATGACAACAACTGCTCTCTGTCCACTCTGTCCTCATGATTTTGTACACCGCTAACAAATCTCCTCCCAACTTTCTTTTTCCTAAGAATGGGCCCAGCTTCCCAATTTATCGAAGTGACTGATGTCCCTCATCACTGGAACCATGGTTGTAAATCTTTTCTTCAGCCTGACTAAAGCCGTTATGATCTTCTGGAAGTTCAGTTCCCAGCATGGGAGAAAATACTCTACTTGAACCCAAACCAAGATTTTGATCATCAGAATGTCATTGCTTTCTTGCACTGTACTTCTCTTCATAAAGCTCAGGATCCTGAGGATTTTTTTAAACCGCATTCTCAACTTGTGTCGCCACATTAAATGATTTGCATATATATAGCAAACCCTAAATCTCTCTCCTGGAAAACTCTTCAGAATTTTACCCTTTACTTTCTATTATTTCTCTTCATTCTTCTACTGAGCAAAATGCATCACTTCACATTTCTCTGCCCATTCTGTCAGACTGTCAATGTATTCTTAAAGTTGAGAGAGTTGCTGGAAGCAGCAACCGAGAAGCAGGAAAATCGACATTTTGGGCTGGAACTCTTCATCTTGATGAAATTGTGCCCTATACACCCAAATCTCAGTCATTAATATGTATGTAAAGAAAAGCAGTGGTTCTGACAACAAGCTGTAGGATATACCACTTCCTTCCTCCAGTTTAAATTGTAACCGCTCATGACTACTCTGTTCCAATCGCTTAACTAACTTTGTATCCATAAGAAACCAGGATTTTAGGAACTCAATGCAAAGTGGATAAATTGTCATATGATACCAATCTCAGAGGGAAAGTGAAATTGGAGAATGAGGTTAAGTTACAGAATGAAAAGAACAAAGTGCGCATAAAGTGGGCAGAACTGAGGGATATTACATTTAATGTAGAGCAGTTTGAAAACTACAAGTAGGAAGGTAATACTTGCTTTCAGCCTGGAGAAGAGAACTGATCGTGTAGCGGTAAATGGAATTATCAACCAAGAATATTACTTGAAATTGATCTGGAATAGAATCAGGATACACAGATTCAAACTAATGCAAGTTAATTCTGGGACTGAAAGCAGCAAATTCTTCCCTAACACTGAGAGTGATTGATGGATACATTGTAAGCAGAGCAGAAAATCATTGGAATGATTTAAGAAACAAAAGTGTGGGTAGGCATTAAGATCTCTCTGGATGAATGAAGTAAGGTGGAATGAACCCTTGTCTATCATTATCTTGTAACTGTAACAAACTGTAATGAGAAAGCACAATTAGCTTTTTTGTGCATTTCTCAAATAAAAAAGGAGAAAACTAGATTTACTTGTGAGTCTCCTCACCTTGAACTTGCAACTGTTAAAGCAAACAAAAAGGTCATGTTGGTGAAGATTAATGACCATTGATTGTTGTATTAATGAAAATGAGCTGTTGCAACAATGTTATGGAGACTGTGAGCCTGGATGTTAGAGCTGCATTTGGTCAGTTCATTGTAACATTTAGAGTAGTAGAGTAGCTTTTATTTGCCATTTCTACTATATACAGCAGATACAGTAAAAATGAGACAGTGTTCCTCCAGGACCGATGATGCTACATGGACAGCACAAGCTACACAATTGTACATGGCATAAAGTGCATAAGAAGTGCAAAACATGCAAGTTACAGTGTAATAGAAGAATGATGAATTATAGACATTTTTCTCACAGCAATTCGAAGTCGTGTAAAGAAATTCAGATGGTAAAGAGTCCGATCATACAGTGTTAAGGAGCCTGATGGATTGGGGGAAGAAACCATTGCACAGTCTAGCTGTGAGACACCAAATGCTCCGATATCTTCTGCCAGATGACAGGAGGGAGAAGAGTTTGAGTGAGGGGTGTGTGGGGTCTTCCACAATGCTCTCAGCCTTTCGGATGCAACGTGTGGTGTAAATGTCTGTAATGGAGGGAAGAGAGACCGTGATGATCTTCTCAGCTGTCCTCACTATCCGTTGAAGGGTCTTATAATCTGAGACAGTGCAATTCCCGAACTAGGCAGTGATGCAGCAGCTCAGAGTACTCTCAATGATCCCTCTGTAGAATGTGGTGAGGATGGGGGGGGGCTTGGGAGGTGGGGTTTCCTCAGCCTGCGCAGAAAGTAGAGATGCTGCTGGGCTTCCTTGGCTATTTATTTCAAACAATATATTTTAAAAATACTATGGAGGCAAATGTTCTTGACGTAGTTCAAGGTCAAAAGGCATCCATTCTTTGGGATAACAAATTAAAAGTTGATTTATAAACAGTACTTGCATTGACTTCTGGTTTGAGCTGATTAGCTGTTGTAGCTGATGTGAAAATAATGGTTCCTTGAAAGGACTCTGAAGCCCTGGGCTAAGACGTGTGGGGAAATAAAGCAGCAACTTGACCCTACTGGCTAGTATATATGTGTACATGTTGAGTGTATCAGGAGCATACTCAGTTTTTATCCTACTGCCACCTCTTTATATTCCTATTCAACACAGAAACATAGGACTAGGAATAAGCCATTCAACCCCTTGAGCCTGTTCCTCCATTCAATGAGATCATGGCTCCTCTGTGGCCTAACCCCCTGTATCTGCCTTTGGGACATATCCATTAATACCTTTGCATAACCAAAAAGTATCTATCTCAGATTCAAAATTAACAACTGATTCAGCATCTAGTGCAGTTTGTGGAAGAGAGTTCAAAACATCTGGCACCCTTTTTGTGTAGAAGTGCTTCCTAACATCTCTCCTGAATGGTCTGACCCTAATTCTCAGACGATGTCTCTGGCTCTACAATCCCCAAACAGTGGAAATAGTTTATCTTTATCTATCCTGTCTTTTCCTGTTAGTATCTGAATACCCCTTAGCCTTCTAAATTCCAAAGAAAACAAGTCTAATTTGTATAATCTCTCCTCTTAACTTAACTGCTGAAGTCCAAGTATCATTCCTGTACTTTCTCCATATCCTTCCTAAGATGCAGTGCCCATATCTACTCACAGTACTCCAAGCAGGATCTAACCAGGGTTTTGTGGAGTTGCAGCACAACTTCTGCATCTCAGAAAGTAATGGCCTAGCATCTTCACTATTTGGACTGATACTTGACGAATAAGTATTTGGATTAGGTACTAACAGTCTGTGACTTTTGTGGAATACCAGGGTCACTTATGGATGGAAAGGCTGCTGTGATGACTGTAAGCAAATTTAGTATCATGCTTCAAGCGAAGTGGGTTAACCCTTTGAAATCTTGTGAGGTCAACCCATGTGACTTAGTTTAACACAACTTTCACTGGCAGCTCCAGAAGGACTGCTGCTCACATTTAGTTGAATGCTCAATTACTTGCTGTGGTGCCAATTTTGGAAGTTTGCATTGATAATGTAGAAACGAATTTCGATGAGAACTTCATCATTTGATATCAAGGTCATGAACATATTGACAAATGATTTTTGTGCTCCCACTTGTTATCTGTTCTAACTTTAGCTCAAAATTGACAGACATTCAGGAAAGTATGACTAGCTGTAAGGGGTCACCAGCGTTACATTGAAACAAACAAACAAATTAGGAGCAGAAGTCATTCATTTAACGCTTCAATTCAGCTCTGCCATTCAATAACTTAATGGTTGGTCTGTTTGTGTTCCAAGTTCCAAAGTCCATCCACCCCTGACCTCCCTTGATTTCCATGCCTGACAAGAATCTATATACTTCTGCCTTAAAACTATTCAATAATAACCTGCCACTATAGTTTTCTGAAGCAAAGAGTTCCAACCCTCTGAGAGGAAACAAAATCTCACCTCAGTCCTGAAAGGGTGACCCTAGTTTTAAAATGGTGCACCCTGGCTCTGCATCGACAAGAGGCAACACCATTTACACATTGTAAAGACCATTTAAGACCATGTAAATTTCAATCAAATCTCCCTTGCTATTTTAAACTCAGCATAGCCTATGAAATCCTTCCTCATAACATAACCTGCTCATTTCTGGTGTCAATCTAGTAAATCTCCTTCAAGTCATCTCCAATGCACTTTTATCCTTCCTTAAACATGAAGAGAAAAATGGCACAGTATCAAGAATGTCGTCTTACCAATTCTCAAAATAACTAGAGTATCCTTTTTAGTGCACAACTCCTCTTGTAATAAAGGACAACATTCCATTAGTCTTCTTAATCCCTCACTATACGAGCATACTAACTTTTTGTGACTCGTGCAGTAGAGCACCTAGATCTCTCTGCATCTCAGAATTCAGTCGTCATTCACCAATTAAATAACACTTTGCTTTTAAATTCTTCCTGTGAGCATTTTCCCACATTATACTCCACCTGCCAGATTTTTGTCCACTGATTTTCCTTTCTATATTAATATGCATCCTTGATATGTCATCTGCACAACATAATTTCCCACCAATCTTAATTTCATTTGCAAATTGAGCTATCATGCCTTCAATAATGAATAGAAATTGTAAATATTGAGGACCCCGCACAAGTCCCTGCTGGATTTTACTCATGAAATCCTGCCAATCTGAAAAATAACCAATTATGCATATTTGCTGTTTGCAGCTAGTCAATCTTTTATTATCCATGCCAGTATGTTTAACTGTATATAATGCACTCCTACTTTGTGCATTGCAAACCTTGTAAAATGTCTTCTGGAAATCCAAGGATAGCACATTAACAGACTCCCCTTCATCCACATCATGTTGTTCCCTCAAATAATTCCCATAAATTGGTTGAATGAGATTTTACAAAATCTTTCTGACTCATCCTGATTGCCCTAAGATTTCCTAAGAGTCCAGTTATAACTTCCTTAATAATTTAATCTATCACCTTTCCTACGATGGATATCAAGGTAACTAGCCTAAAGTTTTCTGCTTCCCTCTGTTCCTGAAATATTTTTCACTCTAATGGAGCTTTTCCGGGATCTAATGAATTTTAGGAAATTAAGCCAATGCATTGTTATGTACCTCTTTTAAGATCCTTGGATGCAGTGCATCAGAAACCAGAGACTTGTCAGCTCACAGTCCATCTGTTTGCTCAGCACCACTCCCCTCATGATTATAATTTTAATATTATAATTCCATTCATCCTTCAAAGTCCTGATTATGACCAGGATGCTTTTGTATTGTCTATAGTGATTGAAAAAAATATTTATTTGTTACATCTACCATTTCTTTATTATCTACTAAATCCCCATTCTCACATTCTAGAGGATCAAGACTCATTTATCTTACTCTTTTTCCTTTATCAACATTAATAGAAATGCTTTTGAGGGTTTTTGAGGGTTTCCTAATTGTCTTATAATGGGAAGAGATAGGCTCAGAAGTCTCTAAATTGGGATTAAGTGGAATAAAAAGTGAAATATTCAAGCTAATTCAAACATGCAGGTTTTGTATGACATTAATGTCAGAGGTCAAGTTTTGATCCATCTCGAGGAAAAGGCTGGGCCTATGGCTCAAGTCTATTAGTCAGTGACGCTGCCATGTTGATCAACACTAACCATGATTGAAAGACCCCTTTTCATTTCACAATCTTCCTGTGCCTTCCTGTCTCAGGTTAAGAAATGAGACAACATTAAAGGGAAACAGTAGGGGATTGGTGAGGAGGAATGCCAGCGAGGTTACACCTTCTTCTGATGTCACCAGCTCAGGTCAATAGGTAGGCTGGAGCATTGTCAAGGGTCAGGGTAAACATTCTTGTGATGAGGGCGGTTGAGGGGGTGAGATGAGCATTGTCGAAGCTGCAAAGGGAATGTACCTTGTCAAAGATCCTGACATGCAACAGCAGTGAGCATCTCAGCATTCACCACTGTTTTCATCAGGAAGTCAGAACCAATAATTCTTTGCAGCTCCTTTAGTTGAAAGCTCTGAATTAAGGAGTCTTAATAATCGGTTTATACTTTTTACTGTTTGTAACAATCAGCGTGAAGCCAGCAGGAAATCTGAAATAAATCAATGGCTCTGAGGTAGTGTCTCATCACATAATAAGTGATTATGTTTCAAGGATCAGTCTGTGTTAGAGCAGCGCATGGGAAACATCTTTATTGTTTTGACATCTTGAAGAGAATAGCAAAGGTTATAATTACTGTAATTACACCATTTGTACTCAAAACTGTTTACTAATTTGCAGAGTGCTAAATAAATTCATGTGTCAGGTTATAGCTCAAGATTTGGCTATTGAATGTTGATTCAGTTCATTTAATGAACTACAGAATCACAGGGTGTTATGTGATATAGTCGATGTACAAAGCAGAGGGCAATGGGTTTCTGTTGAATATATGGATATGAGTACAATTAAAAATATTGGGCAGGTAAAGATATAAGCAAAGACAAGGTTGGGAATTTGTGGTAATGAGGAAGCCATAAGGCAGAAACCAATATTGGTTGAGTTGACAGGTTAATTCAAATGCATTTATCTCCCCACATTCCTGGTCCCAGGAATGATATGGAAACTGGCAATATCCCTGGTGTCTGGTTGAGTTGAGGAATGTAAACATGGTCCACATTGTATTTCCCTGAAAAGTAGCTTCCCAAGAGACTTTTCTGAGATCTGATGATAATCATTAATGTGATGCTGTCACAACAGGTACACAGTCTGTACAAAGGCTGGTGTAAAAAGTGCCAGTTTTATGCAGATAGCCCAAGTCTAGAACACCTAATGAAGCCAGTTGTTGGCTCACCACCAGAAGAAGATCATGAATATTCAGCCACATATCTCATTAGAAGGCTGGACCTGAGGTCCGACTCCAATAGGACACTGGCATTAATCTCAAAGCATCGTGTTAGCCTAAAAAACGTTACAAATATCAGAAACATTGCTCCTTCTGGTGTGAAAAGGCACATACCTTTATGAGCGAACATGCAAAAAGTCAAGTGAACTACTTCCAAAGGTTTTGGGACCATTTAAGAGAATAAAAGTTTCTGCTTCAGAAACACTGAAAACGTTAAGAATTCCCAAAGTTTGCTGTTTTCAAGTAAATATTGACAGTGTTGTGCATCATAAACAAATCCTATTGCTTGTAGCCAATTAATAATTTGTTCAAGGCTTGGTATGTATCAGTTTTGAGTCATCTACCTGACATTTGGCACAGATTCCAGCTCCCTGCATCTGTTTCCAAGCCTTCTCGGCTTGATACATAGTAATGATCCCGACCACCTCCTTTTTCTGGGCATAACCCAAGCAACGAGGGTGCCTTGGACACCTGTAAATGGCATATTTTTCTTCATTTATCACATTCATCAGCATTTGCAATTCACTCGCCATTATTGAGGAGGTCGAGTGATGCACTGCTTCATTACTTCTCTGCACTCTCCCTAGCTTCTTTCTGTCACGAAATATCTTGAAGTGCAAATAATACCCAGCTTGAGATACCCCACCCCAAAATCAGACTATTTAACTTCAATTCTGCAAAATTATTCTGCTTCACCTTCTGTGATCACTGGAATTCCTGATACAGAACAACTGTGGTGGTGGTGCTGTCAGGAAAATGGGGCTACTTTGTTGAAATTCCCACAGAGAAGTGGTTTTAATTTGCTGCTGATTGCAGTAACATCAGGGCAAGATTTCACCACAACATTGCTTGTTACTCTGTTGCTGTGGGACATAACCTCACATTGTAAACCAGACAGAATGCACAAAGTCAGAGGATGTTCTACCTTAACTGAAACCAGATAATTTATTCAGTCTGATAGATTGAGACTTGGACTTCCTAGGTTTAATGGCTAACTAAATGTCTCTGAGCAAAGTAACAAAATTCCAGGAACGTATTTTTCTGCTCTAAGTTTCTGAGCACCAGCCTTCACATTCTCAGCAGTTTTGAACACATATAATAGTTAATATTGAACTTGTCACAAAATATCGGATGCTTAACACCCAGGTGAAAGGGAGCTGAATGGATGATGTCAGAAAGAAATGATCAGCCTCAAACTGTGAAAAGAAGTGACTAATTAGAATGAAAATGTGTGATGTCTTGAGGCGTGAAGCAGATAGACACCAAATGAACAGATTTTACTGTGACAATTCAAATAGGTATTCTGTCCGTGAACCATTACCCGTCAGCTGTGTAATTAAGCAGGCAAGTGAAGTTTTAGCTTTAATAAAAGCTATTTCTCACAGTTCTAGTGGGTGAGACCCAAGACCCTCAGGCACCATTTTTAAAAAATTCTTGATTTTATTATGTATACCAGTATAGAAGCCAGGAATTAAGCAATTTATAAAGCGCCTCCAGCAATGTTGCCAAATTGTGGGCCAAATCTAATCCCTTTCCAGCTGCCTCCACATTCCACGGATCATTCTCTCCCATTACTGCCACCTCTAATGAGACACCACCAATAGTTGGTCTTTCCCTCCCCTCTTTACAACATTCTAAAGGGAGTATTTTCTCTAAGACAACATTGCTCACGTTTTAATTGCCCCTCAAAACCCTCTCCTTTTCCTATGATACTTGGACAATCTATACAGGCCGTTTTACCACTTCCCCTACCAATGGGAAGGGCCCCAAACACACCTTACAGGTAAAAACAAGGATTCGCTTGGACTTCCTTCAATATAGTATATTCTACTCACTGCTTGTGACGCAATCCTCTCGACACTGAGCAGACCGACAGCCAGTTGGCCCACTGCTTTCAGATGTCTGACCCATTCCCACTCCAACTGAAGTTTAAAACAGAAAATTCTGGTAATCCTCAGCAGTCCAGACAAACATCTGCAGAGGCTGATGAACTTCAGAGTAGAAATGTCAATTACGAGGTAGACACAGCAACGCAGGCTCAAGTAGACCCAGTTACACAACTCAAATAGACTCAGTACCGCAGACTTGATTAGGCTGAGTAACGCAGACTTCAGTCGGCCCAGTAACGCGGACTCGAGAATACACAGTCGCGCAGACTTGAGTAGATACAGTAACACAGACTCGGGTAGATCCAGTACCGCAGGCTCAAGTAGAACCTGTAACACAGACTAAAGTAGACCCAATAACATAGTCCAAGAACTCCCCACCTACGTTCAGGACACCACCCATGCCCTCCATCTCCTCCATGATTTTCGCTTCCCTGGTCCCCAACGCCTTATCTTCACCATGGACATCCAGTCCCTGTACACCTCCATCCCCCATCACGAAGGACTCAAAGCCCTCCGCTTTTTCCCTTCCCGCCGTACCAACCAGTACCCTTCCACTGACACCCTCCTTCGACTGACTGACTGGTCCTCACCCTGAACAACTTCTCTTTCCAATCCTCCCACTTCCTTCAAACCAAAGGAGTAGCCATGGGCACCCGCATGGGCCCCAGCTATGCCTGCCTCTTCGTAGGATATGTGGAACAGTCCATCTTCTGCAGCTACACTGGCACCACCCCCCACCTTTTCCTCTGCTACATCGATGACTGTATCGGCGCTGCCTCGTGCTCCCATGAGGAGGTTGAACAGTTCATCCACTTTAACAACAACCTTCCACCCCGACCTCAAATTTATCTGGACCGTCTCAGACTCCTCCCTCCCCTTCCTAGACCTCTCCATTTCTATCTCGGGCGACCGAATCAACACGGACATTTACCATAAACTGACCGACTCCCACAGCTACCTAGACTACACCTCCTCCCACCCTGCCCCATGTAAAAACGCCATCCCATATTCCTAATTCCTTTGTCTCTGCCGCATCTGCTCCCAGGAGGACCAGTTCCAATACCATACAACCCAAATGGCCTCCTTCTTCAAAGACCGTAATTTCTCCCCAGACGTGATCGACGATGCTCTTCACCGCATATCCTCCACTTCCTGCTCCTCCGCTCTTGAGCCCCGCCCCTCCAATTGCCACCAGGACAGAACCCCACTGGTCCTCACCTACCACCCCACCAACCTCCATATACATTGTATCATCTGTCGTCATTTCTGCCACCTCCAAACAGATCCCACCACCAGGGATATATTTCCCTCCCCACCCCTATCAGCGTTCTGAAAAGACCATTCCCTCCGTGACTTCCTCATCAGTTCCACACCCCCCCATCAACCCAACCTCCACTCCCGGCACCTTCCCCTGCAACCGCAAGAAATGCAAAACTTGTGCCCACACCTCCCCCTTTACTTCCCTCCAAGGCACCAAGGGATCCTTCCATATCCGCCACAAATTCACCTGCACCTCCACACACATCATTTACTGCATCCGCGGCACCCAATGTGGTCTCCTCTACATTGGGGAGACAGGCCGCCTACTTCCGGAACGTTTCAGAGAACACCACTGGGACACCCAGACCAAACTGCCCCGTGGCTCAACACTTCAACTCCCCCTCCCACCCCACCAAGGACATGCAGGTCCTGGGACTCCTCCATCGCCAGACCATAGCAACACGAGGGTTGGAGGAAGAGCGCCTCATCTTCCGCCTAGGAACCCTCCAACCACAAGGGATGAACTCAGATTTCTCCAGTTTCCTCATTTCTCCTCCCCCCACCTTATCTCAGTCCCAACCCTCAAACTCAGCACCACCTTCCTAACCTGCAATCTTCTTCCTGACCTCTCTGCCCCCACCTCCACTCTGGCCTATCACCTCACCTTGACCTCCTTCCACTTATCGCATTTCCAACGCCCCTCCCCAAGTCCTTCCTCCCTACCTTTTGTCTGACGGACACATTTTCCTCATTCCTGAAGAAGGGCTCATGCCCGAAACGTCGATTCTCCTGCTCCTTGGATGCTGCCTGACCTGCTGTGCTTTTCCAGCAACACGTTTTCAGCTCTGATCTCCAGCATCTGCAGTCCTCACTTTCTTCAATAACACAGACTCGAGTAGGCACAATAACGCAGACTCGAGCAGATACAGTAACACAGACTCATGTAAGCCCAGTAACACAGACTCGAGTAGACACAATAACGCAGACTCAACCAGACCCAGTAACGCGGACATGAGTAGATACTGTAACACAGACTTGAGTAGATACAGTAATGCACTCTTGAGTAAAACCAGTAATGCAGACTTGAGTAAACACAGTAACACAGTCTTGAGTAGACAGAGTAATGCAAACTCAACTAGACACAGTAACGCAGGCTTCAGTAGACTCAGTAATGCAGACTCATGTAGACCTCGTAACGCAGACTCGAGAAGATACAGTAACACTGACCCACATATGCCCAGTACTGCAGAATAGATTAGACACAGTAACGCAGACTCGAGTAGATGCAGTATCATGAATTCGAGTAGTAGACCCAGTAACGCAGACTTGAGTTGACACAGTAACACAACTCAAGTAGATCCAGTAACATAGATTCAGGCAGACCCAGTAACATGGACTCGTGTAGATCCAGCAACTCAGACTTGAGTAGACACAGTAACACACACTTGAGAAGACACAGCAATGCAGACTCAAGTAGACCCAGTAACGCATCACCGAGTATGCACAGTGTGAGAAATAGGGAAGAGTGTTGTTTTTGCAGATATAGCAAAAAGGTAATGATGATAAGCTTTAAGCATAAAGTGCTGACAGAAGGCAGCTACCAGACATGGTAAAATTAGCAGACTTCTTAAAAAAAGCAAGCTTGCACAAAAACAAGACAATGGAAAACTCCTAGCACAGCAGGTGCTAGTGTGGATTGCAAATAACGGCCCAAGAAAAAGGAGAAGTCACGTAGAGGCCGCCAGGTCACAAATAAGGCTGCCAGGTCACAAGTTAGGTATAGAACTAGGGTGATTGGGTAACATGGGAGTCAGGAGAGGTGACCTCATGCAGCTCAAAGGTATAACTGTGTACGTGTGCCAATGTTCATTGCTCATTTAGTTCAGCAAGTACCTGCTGCCCTTTCTTGCAAGATCGTAAAATAAATTGTCTTGTTTCCAGACTTTGGTGGTCTCAGTTAATTTTGTTAAGTTTGTTTCTAACAACAGTAATGCAGACTTGAATAGACCCAATAACACAGACTCGAGTAGACACAGTAAAGCAGACCCGAGTAGACACAGCATCACAGACTCGAATAGACACAGCATCGCAGACTCAAGTAGTCCCAGTAACACAGACCCGGGTAGACATAGCAACGCAGCCTCAAGTAGACCCAGTAACACAACTCAAGTAGACCCAGTACCGCAGACTTGATTAGACACAGTAACGCAGACTTCAGTCGGCCCAGTAATACATACTCGAGAATACACAGTTGCGCTGACTTGAGTAGACACAGTAATACAGACTCGGGTAGATCCAGTACCGCAGACTCGAGTAGACACAATAACGCAGACTCGAGCAGATACAGCAACACAGACTTGTGTAAGCCCAGTAACACAGACTCGGGTAGACACAGTAACACTGATTTGACTAGGCACAGTAACACAGACTCAACCAGACCCAGTAACGCGGACATGAGTAGATACTGTAACACAGACTTGAGTAGATACAGTAATGCACTCTCGAGTAAAACCAGTAATGCAGACTTGAGCAGACACAGTAACACAGAGAGTAGACAGAGTAATGCAAACTCAACTAGACACAGTAACGCAGGCTTGAGTACACTCGGTAACACAGCCTTGAGTAGACTCAGTAACGCAGACTCATGTAGACTTCGTAACGCCGATTCGAGTAGACATAGTAACGCAGACTCAAGCAGATACAGTAACAAAGACCCATATAAGCCCAGTAATGCAGACTGGAGTAGACCCAGTAACGCAGATTCGAGTAGACCCAGTAACATGGAATTGAGTAGTAGATCCAGTAACATAGACTTGTGTTGACCCAATAATACGGACTTGAGTAGATACAGTAACGCAGACTCAAGTAGACACAGCAACACAACTCAAGTAGACTCAGTAACACAGATTCAGGCAGACCCAGTACCACGGACTCGCGTAGATCCAGTAACTCCGGCTTGAGTAGACCCAATACGCAGACTTGAATAGACACAGTAACACAGACTCGAGTAGACACAGTAACACAGATTCAAGTAGATACAGCAATGCAGACTTGAGTAGACTCAGTAACAATCACTCGAGTAGACACAGTAACACAGACTCATGTAGACACAGTAACACAGTCACTCGAGTAGACATGGTAATGTAGACTCGAGTAGACACAGTAATGTAGACTCGAGTAGACCCAGTAACACAGCATCGAGTAGACACAGCAACACACACTCGAGTAAACACAGTAATGCAGACTCAAGTAGACACAGTTACACAGACTCGAGTAGACACAGTAACACAGACTCAAGTAGATCCAGTAACACAGATTTGTGTAGACACAGCAACGCAGACTCGAGTAGACACAATAACGCAGACTTGAGTAGACACAGTAACACAGACTCAAATAGAAACAGTAACACACACTCGAGTAGACACAGTAAAGTAGACTCGAGTAGACCCAGTAACACACACTTGAATAGACACAGTAATGCGGACTCGGGAAGACACGGTAACACAGACTTGAGTAGACACAGTAACACAGACTCGAGTAGACACAGTAACACACACTCGAGTAGACACAGTAATGTGGACTCGAGTAGACACAGTAACACACACTCGAGTAGACACAGTAATGTAGACTCGAGTAGACACAGTAATGCAGACCCGTGTAGACCCAGCAACACAGGCTTGAGTAGACACAGTAATGCAGACTCGAGTAGACACAGTAACACAGACTCGGGTAGACACAGTAATGCAGACTTGATTAGACACAGTAACACAGACTCGAGTAGACACAGTAATGCAGACCCGAGTAGACACAGCAACACAGACTTGAGTAGACACAGTAATGCAGACTCGTGTAGACACAGTAGCACACACTCGAGTACACACAGTAACACAGACTTGATTAGACACAGTAACACAGACTTGGGTAGACACAGTAACACAGATTCGAGTAGACACAGCAATGCAGACTCGAGTAGACACAGTAACATAGACTCAAGTAGACACAGTTACACAGACTTGATTAGACACAGTAACACAGAATCAAGTAGATCCAGTAATGCAGACTCGAGTAGACACAGTAACGCAGACTTGAGTAGACACAGTAACACAGACTTGGGTAGACACAGTAACACAGATTCAAGTAGACACAGTAATGCAGACTCGAGTAGACTCTGTAACGCAGGCTCGAGTAGACTCTGTAACGCAGGCTCGAGTAGACACAGTAACACAGACCTGAGTAGACACAGTAACACAGACCTGAGTAGACACAGTCATACAGACTCGAGTAGACACAGTCACACAGACTCAAGTAGATCCAGTAACGCAGACTTGAGTAGACCCAGTAGCACAGACTCGAGTAGACAGAGTACTACAGACTTTAGTAGACATAGTTATACAGACACGAGTAGACACCATAACACAGATTCGAGTAGACACAGTAATGCTGACTTGAGTTAACACAGCAATGCAGACTCGAGTAGACACAGTAACGCAGACTCGAGTAGACACAGTAACGCAGACTCGAGTAGACACAGTTATACAGACTCGAGTAGACACAGTAACACAGACTCGAGTAGACTCAGTAATGCTGACTTGAGTTAACACAGCAACGCAGACTCGAGTAGACACAGTAATGCAGAATCGAATAGACACAGCAACACAGACTTGAGTAGACTCAGTAACACAGACTTGAGTAGACACAGTTACACAGACTCGAGTAGACACAGTAACGCAGACTTGAGTAGACACAGTTACACAGACTCGAGTAGACTCAGTAACACAGACTTGAGTAGACACAGTTACATAGCCTCGAGTAGACTCAGTAACACAGACTCAAGTAGATCCAGTACTGCAGACTCGAGAAGACACAGTAACACAGACTTGAGTAGACACAGTAACACAGACTCGAGTAGACACAGTAACACACACTCGAGTAGACACAATAATGCAGACTCGAGTAGACACAGTAACACAGACTTGAGTAGACACAGTAATGCAGACTTGAGTAGACACAGTAACACACACTCGAGTAGACACAATAATGCAGACTCGAGAAGACACAGTAACACAGACTTGAGTAGACACAGTAACACAGACTCGAATAGACACAGTTACACAGACTTGAGTAGACACAGTAATGCAGACTCGAGTAGACACAGCAACACAGACTCAAGTAGACACATTAATGCAGACTCAAGTACACACAGTAACACAGACTTGATTAGACACAGTAACACAGACTTGGGTAGACACAGTAACACAGAGAGTAGACAGAGTATTGCAAACTCAACTAGACACAGTAACGCAGGCTTGAGTACACTCGGTAACACAGCCTTAAGTAGACTCAGTAACGCAGACTCATGTAGACCTCGTAACGCAGATTCAAGTAGACATAGTAACGCAGACTCAAGCAGATACAGTAACAAAGACCCAGATAAGCCCAGTAATGCAGCCTGGAGCAGACCGAGTAACGCAGATTCGAGTAGACCCAGTAACATTGAATTGAGTAGTAGACCCAGTAACATAGACTTGTGTTGACCCAATAATACGGACTTGAGTAGATACAGTAACGCAGACTCAAGTAGACACAGTAAAACACACTCAAGTAGACTCAGTAACACAGATTCAGGCAGACCCAGTACCACGGACTCGCGTAGATCCAGTAACTCGGGCTTGAGTAGACCCAATAACGCAGACTTGAGTAGACACAGTAACGCAGACTTGAATAGACACAGTAACACAGACTCGAGTAGACACAGTAACACAGACTCAAGTAGACACAGTAATGCAGACTTGAGTAGACTCAGTAACAATCACTCGAGTAGACACAGTAGCACAGACTCGTGTAGACACGGTAACACGCATTCGAGTAGACACGGTAATGTAGACTCGAGTAGACACAGTAACACAGACTCGTGATGACACAGTAACACGCACTCGAGTAGACACGGTAATGTAGACTCGAGTAGACACAGTAATGTAGACTCGAGTAGACCCAGTAACACACACTCGAGTAGACACAGTAACACAGACTCAAGTAGATCCAGTAACACAGATTTGTGTGGACACAGTAACACAGACTCGAGTAGACACAGTAATACAGACTCAAAAAGACACAGTAACACACACTCGAGTAGACACAGTAAAGTAGACTCGAGTAGACCCAGTAACACAGACTCGAGTAGACACAGTAATGCGGACTCGAGAAGACACGGTAACACAGACTTGAGTAGACACAGTAACACAGACTCGAATAGATACAGTAACACAGATTCGAGTAGACACAGCAATGCAGACTCGAGTAGACACAGTAACATAGACTCAAATAGACACAGTTACACAGACTCGAGTAGACACGGTTATGCAGACTCGAGTAGACACAGCAACACAGACTTGAGTAGACACAGTAATGCAGACTCGAGTAGACACAGTAGCACACACTCGAGTACACACAGCAACACAGACTTGATTAGACACAGTAACACAGACTTGGGTAGACACAGTAACACAGATTCGAGTAGATACAGCAATGCAGACTCGAGTAGACACAGTAACATAGACTCAAGTGGACACAGTTACACAGACTTGAGTAGACACACTAACACAGACTCAAGTAGATCCAGTAATGCAGACTCAAGTAGACACAGTAACGCAGACTCGAGTAGATACAGTAACACAGACTCGAGTAGACACAGTTACACAGACACGAGTAGATACGGTAATGCAGACTCGAGTAGACACAGCAACACAGACTTGAGTAGACACAGTAATGCAGACTCAAGTAGACACAGTAGCACACACTCGAGTACACACAGTAACACAGACTCGAGTAGACACAGTAACACAGACTTGGGTAGACACAGTAACACAGATTCGAGTAGATACAGCAATGCAGACTCGAGTAGACACAGTAACATGGACTCAAGTAGACACAGTTACACAGACTCGAGTAGACATGGTTATGCAGACTCGAGTAGACACAGCAACACAGACTTGAGTAGACACAGTAATGCAGACTCGAGTAGACACAGTAGCACACACTCGAGTACACACAGCAACACAGACTTGATTAGACTCAGTAACACAGACTTGAGTAGACACAGTTACATAGCCTCGAGTAGACTCAGTAACACAGACTCAAGTAGATCCAGTACTGCAGACTCGAGAAGACACAGTAACACAGACTTGAGTAGACACAGTAACACAGACTCGAGTAGACACAGTAACACACATTAGAGTAGACACAGTTACTCAGACTTGAGTAGACCCAGTAATGCAGACTCGAGTAGACACAGTAACACAGACTCGAATAGACACAGTAACACACACTCGTGTAGACGCAATAATGCGGACTCGAGAAGACACAGTAACACAGACTTGAGTAGACACAGTAACACAGACTCGAGTAGACACAGTAACACAGACTCGAGTAGACACAGTAACACACACTCGAGTAGACACAATAATGCGGACTCGAGAAGACACACTAACACAGACTTGAGTAGACACAGTAATGCAGACTTGAGTAGACACAGTAACACACACTCGAGTAGACACAATAATGCAGACTCGAGAAGACACAGTAACACAGACTTGAGTAGACACAGTAACACAGACTCGAATAGACACAGTTACACAGACTTGAGTAGACACAGTAATGCAGACTCGAGTAGACACAGCAACACAGACTCAAGTAGACACATTAATGCAGACTCAAGTACACACAGTAACACAGACTTGATTAGACACAGTAACACAGACTTGATTAGACACAGTAACACAGACTTGGGTAGACACAGTAACACAGAGAGTAGACAGAGTATTGCAAACTCAACTAGACACAGTAACGCAGGCTTGAGTACACTCGGTAACACAGCCTTAAGTAGACTCAGTAACGCAGACTCATGTAGACCTCGTAACGCAGATTCAAGTAGACATAGTCACGCAGACTCAAGCAGATACAGTAACAAAGACCCAGATAAGCCCAGTAATGCAGACTGGAGCAGACCGAGTAACGCAGATTCGAGTAGACCCAGTAACATTGAATTGAGTAGTAGACCCAGTAACATAGACTTGTGTTGACCCAATAATACGGACTTGAGTAGATACAGTAACGCAGACTCACGTAGACACAGTAACACACACTCAAGTAGACTCAGTAACACAGATTCAGGCAGACCCAGTACCACGGACTCGCGTAGATCCAGTAACTCGGGCTTGAGTAGACCCAATAACGCAGACTTGAGTAGACACAGTAACGCAGACTTGAATAGACACAGTAACACAGACTCGAGTAGACACAGTAACACAGACTCAAGTAGACACAGTAATGCAGACTTGAGTAGACTCAGTAACAATCACTCGAGTAGACACAGTAGCACAGACTCGTGTAGACACGGTAACACGCATTCGAGTAGACACGGTAATGTAGACTCGAGTAGACACAGTAACACAGACTCGTGATGACACAGTAACACGCACTCGAGTAGACACGGTAATGTAGACTCGAGTAGACACAGTAATGTAGACTCGAGTAGACCCAGTAACACAGAATCGAGTAGACACAGTAACACACACTCGAGTAGACACAGTAACACAGACTCAAGTAGATCCAGTAACACACATTTGTGTGGACACAGTAACACAGACTCGAGTAGACACAGTAACACAGACTCAAAAAGACACAGTAACACACACTCGAGTAGACACAGTAAAGTAGACTCGAGTAGACCCAGTAACACAGACTCGAGTAGACACAGTAATGCGGACTCGAGTAGACACAGCAACACAGACTTGAGTAGACACAGTAATGCAGACTCGAGTAGACACAGTAGCACACACTCGAGTACACACAGCAACACAGACTTGATTAGACTCAGTAACACAGACTTGAGTAGACACAGTTACATAGCCTCGAGTAGACTCAGTAACACAGACTCAAGTAGATCCAGTACTGCAGACTCGAGAAGACACAGTAACACAGACTTGAGTAGACACAGTAACACAGAGTCGAGTAGACACAGTAACACACATTAGAGTAGACACAGTTACTCAGACTTGAGTAGACCCAGTAATGCAGACTCGAGTAGACACAGTAACACAGACTCGAATAGACACAGTAACACACACTCGTGTAGACGCAATAATGCGGACTCGAGAAGACACAGTAACACACACTTGAATAGACACAGTAATGCGGACTCGGGAAGACACGGTAACACAGACTTGAGTAGACACAGTAACACAGACTCGAGTAAACACAGTAACACACACTCGAGTAGACACAGTAATGTGGACTCGAGTAGACACAGTAACACACACTCGAGTAGACACAGTAATGTAGACCCGTGTAGACCCAGCAACACAGGCTTGAGTAGACACAGTAATGCAGACTCGAGTAGACACAGTAACACAGACTCGGGTAGACACAGTAATGCAGACTTGATTAGACACAGTAACACAGACTCGAGTAGACACAGTAATGCAGACCCGAGTAGACACAGCAACACAGACTTGAGTAGACACAGTAATGCAGACTCGTGTAGACACAGTAGCACACACTCGAGTACACACAGTAACACAGACTTGATTAGACACAGTAACACAGACTTGGGTAGACACAGTAACACAGATTCGAGTAGACACAGCAATGCAGACTCGAGTAGACACAGTAACATAGACTCAAGTAGACACAGTTACACAGACTTGATTAGACACAGTAACACAGAATCAAGTAGATCCAGTAATGCAGACTCGAGTAGACACAGTAACGCAGACTTGAGTAGACACAGTAACACAGACTTGGGTAGACACAGTAACACAGATTCAAGTAGACACAGTAATGCAGACTCGAGTAGACTCTGTAACGCAGGCTCGAGTAGACTCTGTAACGCAGGCTCGAGTAGACACAGTAACACAGACCTGAGTAGACACAGTAACACAGACCTGAGTAGACACAGTCATACAGACTCGAGTAGACACAGTCACACAGACTCAAGTAGATCCAGTAACGCAGACTTGAGTAGACCCAGTAGCACAGACTCGAGTAGACAGAGTACTACAGACTTTAGTAGACATAGTTATACAGACACGAGTAGACACCATAACACAGATTCGAGTAGACACAGTAATGCTGACTTGAGTTAACACAGCAATGCAGACTCGAGTAGACACAGTAACGCAGACTCGAGTAGACACAGTAACGCAGACTCGAGTAGACACAGTTATACAGACTCGAGTAGACACAGTAACACAGACTCGAGTAGACTCAGTAATGCTGACTTGAGTTAACACAGCAACGCAGACTCGAGTAGACACAGTAATGCAGAATCGAATAGACACAGCAACACAGACTTGAGTAGACTCAGTAACACAGACTTGAGTAGACACAGTTACACAGACTCGAGTAGACACAGTAACGCAGACTTGAGTAGACACAGTTACACAGACTCGAGTAGACTCAGTAACACAGACTTGAGTAGACACAGTTACATAGCCTCGAGTAGACTCAGTAACACAGACTCAAGTAGATCCAGTACTGCAGACTCGAGAAGACACAGTAACACAGACTTGAGTAGACACAGTAACACAGACTCGAGTAGACACAGTAACACACACTCGAGTAGACACAATAATGCAGACTCGAGTAGACACAGTAACACAGACTTGAGTAGACACAGTAATGCAGACTTGAGTAGACACAGTAACACACACTCGAGTAGACACAATAATGCAGACTCGAGAAGACACAGTAACACAGACTTGAGTAGACACAGTAACACAGACTCGAATAGACACAGTTACACAGACTTGAGTAGACACAGTAATGCAGACTCGAGTAGACACAGCAACACAGACTCAAGTAGACACATTAATGCAGACTCAAGTACACACAGTAACACAGACTTGATTAGACACAGTAACACAGACTTGGGTAGACACAGTAACACAGAGAGTAGACAGAGTATTGCAAACTCAACTAGACACAGTAACGCAGGCTTGAGTACACTCGGTAACACAGCCTTAAGTAGACTCAGTAACGCAGACTCATGTAGACCTCGTAACGCAGATTCAAGTAGACATAGTAACGCAGACTCAAGCAGATACAGTAACAAAGACCCAGATAAGCCCAGTAATGCAGCCTGGAGCAGACCGAGTAACGCAGATTCGAGTAGACCCAGTAACATTGAATTGAGTAGTAGACCCAGTAACATAGACTTGTGTTGACCCAATAATACGGACTTGAGTAGATACAGTAACGCAGACTCAAGTAGACACAGTAAAACACACTCAAGTAGACTCAGTAACACAGATTCAGGCAGACCCAGTACCACGGACTCGCGTAGATCCAGTAACTCGGGCTTGAGTAGACCCAATAACGCAGACTTGAGTAGACACAGTAACGCAGACTTGAATAGACACAGTAACACAGACTCGAGTAGACACAGTAACACAGACTCAAGTAGACACAGTAATGCAGACTTGAGTAGACTCAGTAACAATCACTCGAGTAGACACAGTAGCACAGACTCGTGTAGACACGGTAACACGCATTCGAGTAGACACGGTAATGTAGACTCGAGTAGACACAGTAACACAGACTCGTGATGACACAGTAACACGCACTCGAGTAGACACGGTAATGTAGACTCGAGTAGACACAGTAATGTAGACTCGAGTAGACCCAGTAACACACACTCGAGTAGACACAGTAACACAGACTCAAGTAGATCCAGTAACACAGATTTGTGTGGACACAGTAACACAGACTCGAGTAGACACAGTAATACAGACTCAAAAAGACACAGTAACACACACTCGAGTAGACACAGTAAAGTAGACTCGAGTAGACCCAGTAACACAGACTCGAGTAGACACAGTAATGCGGACTCGAGAAGACACGGTAACACAGACTTGAGTAGACACAGTAACACAGACTCGAATAGATACAGTAACACAGATTCGAGTAGACACAGCAATGCAGACTCGAGTAGACACAGTAACATAGACTCAAATAGACACAGTTACACAGACTCGAGTAGACACGGTTATGCAGACTCGAGTAGACACAGCAACACAGACTTGAGTAGACACAGTAATGCAGACTCGAGTAGACACAGTAGCACACACTCGAGTACACACAGCAACACAGACTTGATTAGACACAGTAACACAGACTTGGGTAGACACAGTAACACAGATTCGAGTAGATACAGCAATGCAGACTCGAGTAGACACAGTAACATAGACTCAAGTGGACACAGTTACACAGACTTGAGTAGACACACTAACACAGACTCAAGTAGATCCAGTAATGCAGACTCAAGTAGACACAGTAACGCAGACTCGAGTAGATACAGTAACACAGACTCGAGTAGACACAGTTACACAGACACGAGTAGATACGGTAATGCAGACTCGAGTAGACACAGCAACACAGACTTGAGTAGACACAGTAATGCAGACTCAAGTAGACACAGTAGCACACACTCGAGTACACACAGTAACACAGACTCGAGTAGACACAGTAACACAGACTTGGGTAGACACAGTAACACAGATTCGAGTAGATACAGCAATGCAGACTCGAGTAGACACAGTAACATGGACTCAAGTAGACACAGTTACACAGACTCGAGTAGACATGGTTATGCAGACTCGAGTAGACACAGCAACACAGACTTGAGTAGACACAGTAATGCAGACTCGAGTAGACACAGTAGCACACACTCGAGTACACACAGCAACACAGACTTGATTAGACTCAGTAACACAGACTTGAGTAGACACAGTTACATAGCCTCGAGTAGACTCAGTAACACAGACTCAAGTAGATCCAGTACTGCAGACTCGAGAAGACACAGTAACACAGACTTGAGTAGACACAGTAACACAGACTCGAGTAGACACAGTAACACACATTAGAGTAGACACAGTTACTCAGACTTGAGTAGACCCAGTAATGCAGACTCGAGTAGACACAGTAACACAGACTCGAATAGACACAGTAACACACACTCGTGTAGACGCAATAATGCGGACTCGAGAAGACACAGTAACACAGACTTGAGTAGACACAGTAACACAGACTCGAGTAGACACAGTAACACAGACTCGAGTAGACACAGTAACACACACTCGAGTAGACACAATAATGCGGACTCGAGAAGACACACTAACACAGACTTGAGTAGACACAGTAATGCAGACTTGAGTAGACACAGTAACACACACTCGAGTAGACACAATAATGCAGACTCGAGAAGACACAGTAACACAGACTTGAGTAGACACAGTAACACAGACTCGAATAGACACAGTTACACAGACTTGAGTAGACACAGTAATGCAGACTCGAGTAGACACAGCAACACAGACTCAAGTAGACACATTAATGCAGACTCAAGTACACACAGTAACACAGACTTGATTAGACACAGTAACACAGACTTGATTAGACACAGTAACACAGACTTGGGTAGACACAGTAACACAGAGAGTAGACAGAGTATTGCAAACTCAACTAGACACAGTAACGCAGGCTTGAGTACACTCGGTAACACAGCCTTAAGTAGACTCAGTAACGCAGACTCATGTAGACCTCGTAACGCAGATTCAAGTAGACATAGTAACGCAGACTCAAGCAGATACAGTAACAAAGACCCAGATAAGCCCAGTAATGCAGCCTGGAGCAGACCGAGTAACGCAGATTCGAGTAGACCCAGTAACATTGAATTGAGTAGTAGACCCAGTAACATAGACTTGTGTTGACCCAATAATACGGACTTGAGTAGATACAGTAACGCAGACTCAAGTAGACACAGTAAAACACACTCAAGTAGACTCAGTAACACAGATTCAGGCAGACCCAGTACCACGGACTCGCGTAGATCCAGTAACTCGGGCTTGAGTAGACCCAATAACGCAGACTTGAGTAGACACAGTAACGCAGACTTGAATAGACACAGTAACACAGACTCGAGTAGACACAGTAACACAGACTCAAGTAGACACAGTAATGCAGACTTGAGTAGACTCAGTAACAATCACTCGAGTAGACACAGTAGCACAGACTCGTGTAGACACGGTAACACGCATTCGAGTAGACACGGTAATGTAGACTCGAGTAGACACAGTAACACAGACTCGTGATGACACAGTAACACGCACTCGAGTAGACACGGTAATGTAGACTCGAGTAGACACAGTAATGTAGACTCGAGTAGACCCAGTAACACACACTCGAGTAGACACAGTAACACAGACTCAAGTAGATCCAGTAACACAGATTTGTGTGGACACAGTAACACAGACTCGAGTAGACACAGTAATACAGACTCAAAAAGACACAGTAACACACACTCGAGTAGACACAGTAAAGTAGACTCGAGTAGACCCAGTAACACAGACTCGAGTAGACACAGTAATGCGGACTCGAGAAGACACGGTAACACAGACTTGAGTAGACACAGTAACACAGACTCGAATAGATACAGTAACACAGATTCGAGTAGACACAGCAATGCAGACTCGAGTAGACACAGTAACATAGACTCAAATAGACACAGTTACACAGACTCGAGTAGACACGGTTATGCAGACTCGAGTAGACACAGCAACACAGACTTGAGTAGACACAGTAATGCAGACTCGAGTAGACACAGTAGCACACACTCGAGTACACACAGCAACACAGACTTGATTAGACACAGTAACACAGACTTGGGTAGACACAGTAACACAGATTCGAGTAGATACAGCAATGCAGACTCGAGTAGACACAGTAACATAGACTCAAGTGGACACAGTTACACAGACTTGAGTAGACACACTAACACAGACTCAAGTAGATCCAGTAATGCAGACTCAAGTAGACACAGTAACGCAGACTCGAGTAGATACAGTAACACAGACTCGAGTAGACACAGTTACACAGACACGAGTAGATACGGTAATGCAGACTCGAGTAGACACAGCAACACAGACTTGAGTAGACACAGTAATGCAGACTCAAGTAGACACAGTAGCACACACTCGAGTACACACAGTAACACAGACTCGAGTAGACACAGTAACACAGACTTGGGTAGACACAGTAACACAGATTCGAGTAGATACAGCAATGCAGACTCGAGTAGACACAGTAACATGGACTCAAGTAGACACAGTTACACAGACTCGAGTAGACATGGTTATGCAGACTCGAGTAGACACAGCAACACAGACTTGAGTAGACACAGTAATGCAGACTCGAGTAGACACAGTAGCACACACTCGAGTACACACAGCAACACAGACTTGATTAGACTCAGTAACACAGACTTGAGTAGACACAGTTACATAGCCTCGAGTAGACTCAGTAACACAGACTCAAGTAGATCCAGTACTGCAGACTCGAGAAGACACAGTAACACAGACTTGAGTAGACACAGTAACACAGACTCGAGTAGACACAGTAACACACATTAGAGTAGACACAGTTACTCAGACTTGAGTAGACCCAGTAATGCAGACTCGAGTAGACACAGTAACACAGACTCGAATAGACACAGTAACACACACTCGTGTAGACGCAATAATGCGGACTCGAGAAGACACAGTAACACAGACTTGAGTAGACACAGTAACACAGACTCGAGTAGACACAGTAACACAGACTCGAGTAGACACAGTAACACACACTCGAGTAGACACAATAATGCGGACTCGAGAAGACACACTAACACAGACTTGAGTAGACACAGTAATGCAGACTTGAGTAGACACAGTAACACACACTCGAGTAGACACAATAATGCAGACTCGAGAAGACACAGTAACACAGACTTGAGTAGACACAGTAACACAGACTCGAATAGACACAGTTACACAGACTTGAGTAGACACAGTAATGCAGACTCGAGTAGACACAGCAACACAGACTCAAGTAGACACATTAATGCAGACTCAAGTACACACAGTAACACAGACTTGATTAGACACAGTAACACAGACTTGATTAGACACAGTAACACAGACTTGGGTAGACACAGTAACACAGAGAGTAGACAGAGTATTGCAAACTCAACTAGACACAGTAACGCAGGCTTGAGTACACTCGGTAACACAGCCTTAAGTAGACTCAGTAACGCAGACTCATGTAGACCTCGTAACGCAGATTCAAGTAGACATAGTCACGCAGACTCAAGCAGATACAGTAACAAAGACCCAGATAAGCCCAGTAATGCAGACTGGAGCAGACCGAGTAACGCAGATTCGAGTAGACCCAGTAACATTGAATTGAGTAGTAGACCCAGTAACATAGACTTGTGTTGACCCAATAATACGGACTTGAGTAGATACAGTAACGCAGACTCACGTAGACACAGTAACACACACTCAAGTAGACTCAGTAACACAGATTCAGGCAGACCCAGTACCACGGACTCGCGTAGATCCAGTAACTCGGGCTTGAGTAGACCCAATAACGCAGACTTGAGTAGACACAGTAACGCAGACTTGAATAGACACAGTAACACAGACTCGAGTAGACACAGTAACACAGACTCAAGTAGACACAGTAATGCAGACTTGAGTAGACTCAGTAACAATCACTCGAGTAGACACAGTAGCACAGACTCGTGTAGACACGGTAACACGCATTCGAGTAGACACGGTAATGTAGACTCGAGTAGACACAGTAACACAGACTCGTGATGACACAGTAACACGCACTCGAGTAGACACGGTAATGTAGACTCGAGTAGACACAGTAATGTAGACTCGAGTAGACCCAGTAACACAGAATCGAGTAGACACAGTAACACACACTCGAGTAGACACAGTAACACAGACTCAAGTAGATCCAGTAACACACATTTGTGTGGACACAGTAACACAGACTCGAGTAGACACAGTAACACAGACTCAAAAAGACACAGTAACACACACTCGAGTAGACACAGTAAAGTAGACTCGAGTAGACCCAGTAACACAGACTCGAGTAGACACAGTAATGCGGACTCGAGTAGACACAGCAACACAGACTTGAGTAGACACAGTAATGCAGACTCGAGTAGACACAGTAGCACACACTCGAGTACACACAGCAACACAGACTTGATTAGACTCAGTAACACAGACTTGAGTAGACACAGTTACATAGCCTCGAGTAGACTCAGTAACACAGACTCAAGTAGATCCAGTACTGCAGACTCGAGAAGACACAGTAACACAGACTTGAGTAGACACAGTAACACAGAGTCGAGTAGACACAGTAACACACATTAGAGTAGACACAGTTACTCAGACTTGAGTAGACCCAGTAATGCAGACTCGAGTAGACACAGTAACACAGACTCGAATAGACACAGTAACACACACTCGTGTAGACGCAATAATGCGGACTCGAGAAGACACAGTAACACACACTTGAATAGACACAGTAATGCGGACTCGGGAAGACACGGTAACACAGACTTGAGTAGACACAGTAACACAGACTCGAGTAAACACAGTAACACACACTCGAGTAGACACAGTAATGTGGACTCGAGTAGACACAGTAACACACACTCGAGTAGACACAGTAATGTAGACCCGTGTAGACCCAGCAACACAGGCTTGAGTAGACACAGTAATGCAGACTCGAGTAGACACAGTAACACAGACTCGGGTAGACACAGTAATGCAGACTTGATTAGACACAGTAACACAGACTCGAGTAGACACAGTAATGCAGACCCGAGTAGACACAGCAACACAGACTTGAGTAGACACAGTAATGCAGACTCGTGTAGACACAGTAGCACACACTCGAGTACACACAGTAACACAGACTTGATTAGACACAGTAACACAGACTTGGGTAGACACAGTAACACAGATTCGAGTAGACACAGCAATGCAGACTCGAGTAGACACAGTAACATAGACTCAAGTAGACACAGTTACACAGACTTGATTAGACACAGTAACACAGAATCAAGTAGATCCAGTAATGCAGACTCGAGTAGACACAGTAACGCAGACTTGAGTAGACACAGTAACACAGACTTGGGTAGACACAGTAACACAGATTCAAGTAGACACAGTAATGCAGACTCGAGTAGACTCTGTAACGCAGGCTCGAGTAGACTCTGTAACGCAGGCTCGAGTAGACACAGTAACACAGACCTGAGTAGACACAGTAACACAGACCTGAGTAGACACAGTCATACAGACTCGAGTAGACACAGTCACACAGACTCAAGTAGATCCAGTAACGCAGACTTGAGTAGACCCAGTAGCACAGACTCGAGTAGACAGAGTACTACAGACTTTAGTAGACATAGTTATACAGACACGAGTAGACACCATAACACAGATTCGAGTAGACACAGTAATGCTGACTTGAGTTAACACAGCAATGCAGACTCGAGTAGACACAGTAACGCAGACTCGAGTAGACACAGTAACGCAGACTCGAGTAGACACAGTTATACAGACTCGAGTAGACACAGTAACACAGACTCGAGTAGACTCAGTAATGCTGACTTGAGTTAACACAGCAACGCAGACTCGAGTAGACACAGTAATGCAGAATCGAATAGACACAGCAACACAGACTTGAGTAGACTCAGTAACACAGACTTGAGTAGACACAGTTACACAGACTCGAGTAGACACAGTAACGCAGACTTGAGTAGACACAGTTACACAGACTCGAGTAGACTCAGTAACACAGACTTGAGTAGACACAGTTACATAGCCTCGAGTAGACTCAGTAACACAGACTCAAGTAGATCCAGTACTGCAGACTCGAGAAGACACAGTAACACAGACTTGAGTAGACACAGTAACACAGACTCGAGTAGACACAGTAACACACACTCGAGTAGACACAATAATGCAGACTCGAGTAGACACAGTAACACAGACTTGAGTAGACACAGTAATGCAGACTTGAGTAGACACAGTAACACACACTCGAGTAGACACAATAATGCAGACTCGAGAAGACACAGTAACACAGACTTGAGTAGACACAGTAACACAGACTCGAATAGACACAGTTACACAGACTTGAGTAGACACAGTAATGCAGACTCGAGTAGACACAGCAACACAGACTCAAGTAGACACATTAATGCAGACTCAAGTACACACAGTAACACAGACTTGATTAGACACAGTAACACAGACTTGGGTAGACACAGTAACACAGAGAGTAGACAGAGTATTGCAAACTCAACTAGACACAGTAACGCAGGCTTGAGTACACTCGGTAACACAGCCTTAAGTAGACTCAGTAACGCAGACTCATGTAGACCTCGTAACGCAGATTCAAGTAGACATAGTAACGCAGACTCAAGCAGATACAGTAACAAAGACCCAGATAAGCCCAGTAATGCAGCCTGGAGCAGACCGAGTAACGCAGATTCGAGTAGACCCAGTAACATTGAATTGAGTAGTAGACCCAGTAACATAGACTTGTGTTGACCCAATAATACGGACTTGAGTAGATACAGTAACGCAGACTCAAGTAGACACAGTAAAACACACTCAAGTAGACTCAGTAACACAGATTCAGGCAGACCCAGTACCACGGACTCGCGTAGATCCAGTAACTCGGGCTTGAGTAGACCCAATAACGCAGACTTGAGTAGACACAGTAACGCAGACTTGAATAGACACAGTAACACAGACTCGAGTAGACACAGTAACACAGACTCAAGTAGACACAGTAATGCAGACTTGAGTAGACTCAGTAACAATCACTCGAGTAGACACAGTAGCACAGACTCGTGTAGACACGGTAACACGCATTCGAGTAGACACGGTAATGTAGACTCGAGTAGACACAGTAACACAGACTCGTGATGACACAGTAACACGCACTCGAGTAGACACGGTAATGTAGACTCGAGTAGACACAGTAATGTAGACTCGAGTAGACCCAGTAACACACACTCGAGTAGACACAGTAACACAGACTCAAGTAGATCCAGTAACACAGATTTGTGTGGACACAGTAACACAGACTCGAGTAGACACAGTAATACAGACTCAAAAAGACACAGTAACACACACTCGAGTAGACACAGTAAAGTAGACTCGAGTAGACCCAGTAACACAGACTCGAGTAGACACAGTAATGCGGACTCGAGAAGACACGGTAACACAGACTTGAGTAGACACAGTAACACAGACTCGAATAGATACAGTAACACAGATTCGAGTAGACACAGCAATGCAGACTCGAGTAGACACAGTAACATAGACTCAAATAGACACAGTTACACAGACTCGAGTAGACACGGTTATGCAGACTCGAGTAGACACAGCAACACAGACTTGAGTAGACACAGTAATGCAGACTCGAGTAGACACAGTAGCACACACTCGAGTACACACAGCAACACAGACTTGATTAGACACAGTAACACAGACTTGGGTAGACACAGTAACACAGATTCGAGTAGATACAGCAATGCAGACTCGAGTAGACACAGTAACATAGACTCAAGTGGACACAGTTACACAGACTTGAGTAGACACACTAACACAGACTCAAGTAGATCCAGTAATGCAGACTCAAGTAGACACAGTAACGCAGACTCGAGTAGATACAGTAACACAGACTCGAGTAGACACAGTTACACAGACACGAGTAGATACGGTAATGCAGACTCGAGTAGACACAGCAACACAGACTTGAGTAGACACAGTAATGCAGACTCAAGTAGACACAGTAGCACACACTCGAGTACACACAGTAACACAGACTCGAGTAGACACAGTAACACAGACTTGGGTAGACACAGTAACACAGATTCGAGTAGATACAGCAATGCAGACTCGAGTAGACACAGTAACATGGACTCAAGTAGACACAGTTACACAGACTCGAGTAGACATGGTTATGCAGACTCGAGTAGACACAGCAACACAGACTTGAGTAGACACAGTAATGCAGACTCGAGTAGACACAGTAGCACACACTCGAGTACACACAGCAACACAGACTTGATTAGACTCAGTAACACAGACTTGAGTAGACACAGTTACATAGCCTCGAGTAGACTCAGTAACACAGACTCAAGTAGATCCAGTACTGCAGACTCGAGAAGACACAGTAACACAGACTTGAGTAGACACAGTAACACAGACTCGAGTAGACACAGTAACACACATTAGAGTAGACACAGTTACTCAGACTTGAGTAGACCCAGTAATGCAGACTCGAGTAGACACAGTAACACAGACTCGAATAGACACAGTAACACACACTCGTGTAGACGCAATAATGCGGACTCGAGAAGACACAGTAACACAGACTTGAGTAGACACAGTAACACAGACTCGAGTAGACACAGTAACACAGACTCGAGTAGACACAGTAACACACACTCGAGTAGACACAATAATGCGGACTCGAGAAGACACACTAACACAGACTTGAGTAGACACAGTAATGCAGACTTGAGTAGACACAGTAACACACACTCGAGTAGACACAATAATGCAGACTCGAGAAGACACAGTAACACAGACTTGAGTAGACACAGTAACACAGACTCGAATAGACACAGTTACACAGACTTGAGTAGACACAGTAATGCAGACTCGAGTAGACACAGCAACACAGACTCAAGTAGACACATTAATGCAGACTCAAGTACACACAGTAACACAGACTTGATTAGACACAGTAACACAGACTTGATTAGACACAGTAACACAGACTTGGGTAGACACAGTAACACAGAGAGTAGACAGAGTATTGCAAACTCAACTAGACACAGTAACGCAGGCTTGAGTACACTCGGTAACACAGCCTTAAGTAGACTCAGTAACGCAGACTCATGTAGACCTCGTAACGCAGATTCAAGTAGACATAGTCACGCAGACTCAAGCAGATACAGTAACAAAGACCCAGATAAGCCCAGTAATGCAGACTGGAGCAGACCGAGTAACGCAGATTCGAGTAGACCCAGTAACATTGAATTGAGTAGTAGACCCAGTAACATAGACTTGTGTTGACCCAATAATACGGACTTGAGTAGATACAGTAACGCAGACTCACGTAGACACAGTAACACACACTCAAGTAGACTCAGTAACACAGATTCAGGCAGACCCAGTACCACGGACTCGCGTAGATCCAGTAACTCGGGCTTGAGTAGACCCAATAACGCAGACTTGAGTAGACACAGTAACGCAGACTTGAATAGACACAGTAACACAGACTCGAGTAGACACAGTAACACAGACTCAAGTAGACACAGTAATGCAGACTTGAGTAGACTCAGTAACAATCACTCGAGTAGACACAGTAGCACAGACTCGTGTAGACACGGTAACACGCATTCGAGTAGACACGGTAATGTAGACTCGAGTAGACACAGTAACACAGACTCGTGATGACACAGTAACACGCACTCGAGTAGACACGGTAATGTAGACTCGAGTAGACACAGTAATGTAGACTCGAGTAGACCCAGTAACACAGAATCGAGTAGACACAGTAACACACACTCGAGTAGACACAGTAACACAGACTCAAGTAGATCCAGTAACACACATTTGTGTGGACACAGTAACACAGACTCGAGTAGACACAGTAACACAGACTCAAAAAGACACAGTAACACACACTCGAGTAGACACAGTAAAGTAGACTCGAGTAGACCCAGTAACACAGACTCGAGTAGACACAGTAATGCGGACTCGAGTAGACACAGCAACACAGACTTGAGTAGACACAGTAATGCAGACTCGAGTAGACACAGTAGCACACACTCGAGTACACACAGCAACACAGACTTGATTAGACTCAGTAACACAGACTTGAGTAGACACAGTTACATAGCCTCGAGTAGACTCAGTAACACAGACTCAAGTAGATCCAGTACTGCAGACTCGAGAAGACACAGTAACACAGACTTGAGTAGACACAGTAACACAGAGTCGAGTAGACACAGTAACACACATTAGAGTAGACACAGTTACTCAGACTTGAGTAGACCCAGTAATGCAGACTCGAGTAGACACAGTAACACAGACTCGAATAGACACAGTAACACACACTCGTGTAGACGCAATAATGCGGACTCGAGAAGACACAGTAACACAGACTTGAGTAGACACAGTAACACAGACTCGAGTAGACACAGTAACACACACTCGAGTAGACACAATAATGCGGACTCGAGAAGACACACTAACACAGACTTGAGTAGACACAGTAATGCAGACTTGAGTAGACACAGTAACACACACTCGAGTAGACACAATAATGCAGACTCGAGAAGACACGGTAACACAGACTCGAATAGACACAGTTACACAGACTCGAGTAGACACAGCAACACAGACTCAAGTAGACACATTAATGCAGACTCAAGTACACACAGTAACACAGACTTGATTAGACACAGTAACACAGACTTGATTAGACACAGTAACACAGACTTGGGTAGACACAGTAACACAGAGAGTAGACAGAGTATTGCAAACTCAACTAGACACAGTAACGCAGGCTTGAGTACACTCGGTAACACAGCCTTAAGTAGACTCAGTAACGCAGACTCATGTAGACCTCGTAACGCAGATTCAAGTAGACATAGTAACGCAGACTCAAGCAGATACAGTAACAAAGACCCAGATAAGCCCAGTAATGCAGACTGGAGCAGACCGAGTAACGCAGATTCGAGTAGACCCAGTAACATTGAATTGAGTAGTAGACCCAGTAACATAGACTTGTGTTGACCCAATAATACGGACTTGAGTAGATACAGTAACGCAGACTCAAGTAGACACAGTAACACACACTCAAGTAGACTCAGTAACACAGATTCAGGCAGACCCAGTACCACGGACTCGCGTAGATCCAGTAACTCGGGCTTGAGTAGACCCAATAACGCAGACTTGAGTAGACACAGTAACGCAGACTTGAATAGACACAGTAACACAGACTCGAGTAGACACAGTAACACAGACTCAAGTAGACACAGTAATGCAGACTTGAGTAGACTCAGTAACAATCACTCGAGTAGACACAGTAACACAGACTCGTGTAGACACGGTAACACGCATTCGAGTAGACACGGTAATGTAGACTCGAGTAGACACAGTAACACAGACTCGTGATGACACAGTAACACGCACTCGAGTAGACACGGTAATGTAGACTCGAGTAGACACAGTAATGTAGACTCGAGTAGACCCAGTAACACAGAATCGAGTAGACACAGTAACACACACTCGAGTAGACACAGTAACACAGACTCAAGTAGATCCAGTAACACAGATTTGTATGGACACAGTAACACAGACTCGAGTAGACACAGTAACACAGACTCAAAAAGACACAGTAACACACACTCGAGTAGACACAGTAAAGTAGACTCGAGTAGACCCAGTAACACAGACTCGAGTAGACACAGTAATGCGGACTCGAGAAGACACGGTAACACAGACTTGAGTAGACACAGTAACACAGACTCGAATAGATACAGTAACACAGATTCGAGTAGACACAGCAACACAGACTCGAGTAGACACAGTAACATAGACTCAAGTAGACACAGTTACACAGACTCGAGTAGACACGGTTATGCAGACTCGAGTAGACACAGCAACACAGACTTGAGTAGACACAGTAATGCAGACTCGAGTAGACACAGTAGCACACACTCGAGTACACACAGCAACACAGACTTGATTAGACACAGTAACACAGACTTGGGTAGACACAGTAACACAGATTCGAGTAGATACAGCAATGCAGACTCGAGTAGACACAGTAACATAGACTCAAGTGGACACAGTTACACAGACTTGAGTAGACACACTAACACAGACTCAAGTAGATCCAGTAATGCAGACTCGAGTAGACACAGTAACGCAGACCCGAGTAGATACAGTAACACAGACTCGAGTAGACACAGTTACACAGACACGAGTAGATACGGTAATGCAGACTCGAGTAGACACAGCAACACAGACTTGAGTAGACACAGTAATGCAGACTCAAGTAGACACAGTAGCACACACTCGAGTACACACAGTAACACAGACTCGAGTAGACACAGTAACACAGACTTGGGTAGACACAGTAACACAGATTCGAGTAGATACAGCAATGCAGACTCGAGTAGACACAGTAACGCAGACTCGAGTAGATACAGTAACACAGACTCAAGTAGACACAGTTACACAGACTCGAGTAGACATGGTTATGCAGACTCGAGTAGACACAGCAACACAGACTTGAGTAGACACAGTAATGCAGACTCGAGTAGACACAGTAGCACACACTCGAGTACACACAGCAACACAGACTTGATTAGACACAGTAACACAGACTTGGGTAGACACAGTAACACAGATTCGAGTAGACACAGCAATGCAGACTCGAGTAGACACAGTAACATAGACTCAAGTGGACACAGTTACACAGACTCGAGTAGACACAGTAACACAGACTCGAGTAGACACAGTAACACACATTAGAGTAGACACAGTTACTCAGACTTGAGTAGACCCAGTAATGCAGACTCGAGTAGACACAGTAGCATACACTCGAGTACACACAGTAACGCAGACTTGATTAGACACAGTAACACAGACTTGGGTAGACACAGTAACACAGATTCGAGTAGATACAGCAATGCAGACTCGAGTAGACACAGTAACATAGACTCAAGTAGACACAGTTACACAGACACGAGTAGATACGGTAATGCAGACTCGAGTACACACAGCAACACAGACTTGATTAGACACAGTAACACAGACTTGGGTAGACACAGTAACACACACTCGAGTAGACACAGTAATGTAGACTCGAGTAGACACAGTAATGCAGACTCGTGTAGACCCAGCAACACAGGCTTGAGTAGACACAGTAATGCAGACTCGAGTAGACACAGTAACACAGACTCGGGTAGACACAGTAATGCAGACTTGATTAGACACAGTAACACAGACTTGGGTAGACACATTAACACAGATTCAAGTAGACACAGTAACGCAGACTCGAGTAGACACAGTAACACAGACTCGGGTAGACACAGTAATGCAGACTCGAGTAGACACAGTAACACAGACTCGGATAGACACAGTAATGCAGACTTGATTAGACAGAGTAACACAGACTTGAGTAGACACAGTAACACAGATTCAAGTAGACACAGTAATGCAGACTCGAGTAGACTCTGTAACGCAGGCTCAAGTAGACTCAGTAACGCAGACTCGAGTAGACACAGTAACACAGACCTGAGTAGACACAGTCATACAGACTCGAGTAGACACAGTCACACAGACTCAAGTAGATCCAGTAACGCAGACTTGAGTAGACCCAGTAGCACAGACTCGAGTAGACACAATACTATAGACTCAAGTAGACACAGTTATACAGACTCGAGTAGACACCATAACACAGACTCGAGTAGATACAGTAATGCTGACTTGAGTTAACACAGCAACGCATACTTGAGTAGTCACAGTAACGCAGACTCAAATAGACACAGTTATACAGACTCGAGTAGACACGGTAATGCAGACTCGAGTAGACACAGCAACACAGACTTGAGTAGACACAGTAATGCAGACTTGATTAGACACAGTAACACAGATTTGGGTAGATCCAGTAATGCAGACTTGAGTAGACACAGTAACGCAGACTCGAGTAGATACAGTAACACAGACTCGAGTAGACACAGTTACACAGACACGAGTAGACACGGTAATGCAGACTCGAGTAGACACAGCAACACAGACTTGAGTTGATACAGTAATGCAGACTCGAGTAGACACAATAGCACACACTCGAGTACACACAGTAACACAGACTTGATTAGACACAGTAACACAGACTTGGGTAGACACAGTAACACAGATTCGAGTAGATACAGCAATGCAGACTCGAGTAGACACAGTAACATAGACTCAAGTAGACACAGTTACACAGACTCGATTAGACACACTAACACAGACTCAAGTAGATCCAGTAATGCAGACTCGAGTAGACACAGTAACGCAGACTTGAGTAGACACAACACCGCAGACTCGAGTAGACACAGTAACACAGACTCGAGTAGACATGGTAACACACACTCGAGTAGACACAGTAATGTAGACTCGAGTAGACACAGTAACACACACTCGAGTAGACACAGTAATGTAGACTCGAGTAGACACAGTAACACACACTCGAGTAGACACATTAATGTAGACTCGAGTAGACACAGTAATGCAGACTCGTGTAGACCCCGCAACACAGGCTTGAGTAGACACTGTAATGCAGACTCGAGTAGACACAGTAACACAGACTCGGGTAGACACAGTAATGCAGACTTGATTAGACACAGTAACACAGACTTGGGTAGACACATTAACACAGATTCAAGTAGACACAGTAATGCAGACTCGAGTAGACGCAGTAACACAGACTCGGGTAGACACAGTAATGCAGACTCGAGTAGACACAGTAACACAGACTCGGATAGACACAGTAATGCAGACTTGATTAGACACAGTAACACAGACTTGAGTAGACACAGTAACACAGATTCAAGTAGACACAGTAATGCAGACTCGAGTAGACTCTGTAACGCAGGCTCGAGTAGACTCAGTAACGCAGACTCGAGTTGACACAGTAACACAGACCTGAGTAGACACAGTTATACAGACTCGAGTAGACATCATAACACAGACTCGAGTAGATACAGTAATGCTGACTTGAGTTAACACAGCAACGCAGACTTGAGTAGACACAGTAACGCAGACTCAAATAGACACAGTTATACAGACTCGAGTAGACATGGTAATGCAGACTCGAGTAGACACAGCAACACAGACTTGAGTAGACACAGTAACGCAGACTTGAATAGACACAGTAATGCAGACTTGAGTAGACACAGTAACACAGACTCAAGTAGACACAGTAATGCAGACTTGAGTAGACTCAGTAACAATCACTCGAGTAGACACAGTAGCACAGACTCGTGTAGACACGGTAACACGCATTCGAGTAGACACGGTAATGTAGACTCGAGTAGACACAGTAACACAGACTCGTGTAGACACAGTAACACAATTACTCGAGTAGACACGGTAATGTAGACTCGAGTAGACACAGTAACACAGACTCGAGTAGACCCAGTAACACAGACTCGTGTAGACACAGTAACACGCACTCGAGTAGACACGGTAATGTAGACTCGAGTAGACCCAGTAACACAGAATCGAGTAGACACAGTAACACACACTCGAGTAGACACAGTAACACAGACTCAAGTAGATCCAGTAACACAGATTTGTGTGGACACAGTAACACAGACTCGAGTAGACACAGTAACACAGACTCAAAAAGACACAGTAACACACACTCGGGTAGACACAGTAAAGTAGACTCGAGGAGACCCAGTAACACAGACTCGAGTAGACACAGTAATGCGGACTCGAGAAGACACGGTAACACAGACTTGAGTAGACACAGTAACACAGACTCGAGTAGATACAGTAACATAGACTCGAGTCGACACAGTTACACAGACACGAGTAGACACGGTAATGCAGACTCGAGTAGACACAGCAACACAGACTTGAGTAGGCACAGTAATGCAGACTTGAGTAGACACAGTAGCATACACTCGAGTACACACAGCAACACAGACTTGATTAGACACAGTAACACAGACTTGGGTAGACACAGTAACACAGATTCGAGTAGACACAGCAATGCAGACTCGAGTAGACACAGTAACATAGACTCAAGTGGACACAGTTACACAGACTCGAGTAGACACACTAACACAGACTCAAGTAGATCCAGTAATGCAGACTCGAGTAGACACAGTAACGCAGACTCGAGTTGACACAGTAACACAGACTCGAGTAGATACAGTAACACAGACTCGAGTAGACACAGTTACACAGACACGAGTAGATACGGTAATGCAGACTCGAGTAGACACAGCAACACAGACTTGAGTAGACACAGTAATGCAGACTCGAGTAGACACAGTAGCACACACTCGAGTACACACAGTAACACAGACTTGATTAGACACAGTAACACAGACATGGGTAGACACAGTAACACAGATTCGAGTAGATACAGCAATGCAGACTCGAGTAGACACAGTAACATAGACTCAAGTAGACACAGTTACACAGACTCGAGTAGACACGGTTATGCAGACTCGAGTAGACACAGCAACACAGACTCGAGTAGACACAGTAATGCAGACCCGAGTAGACACAGTAGCACACACTCGAGTACACACAGCAACACAGACTTGATTAGACACAGTAACACAGACTTGGGTAGACACAGTAACACAGATTCGAGTAGACACAGCAATGCAGACTCGAGTAGACACAGTAACATAGACTCAATTATTCACAGTTACACATACTCGAGTAGACACACTAACATAGACTCAAGTAGATCCAGTAATGCAGACTCGAGTAGACACAGTAACGCAGACTCGAGTAGATACAGTAACACAGACTCGAGAAGACACAGTTACACAGACACGAGTAGACACGGTAATGCAGACTCGAGTAGACACAGCAACACAGACTTGAGTAGATACAGTAATGCAGACTTGAGTAGACACAGTAGCACACACTCGAGTACACACAGTAACACAGACTTGATTAGACACAATAACACAGACTTGGGTAGACACAGTAACACAGATTCGAGTAGATACAGCAATGCAGACTCGAGTAGACACAGTAACATAGACTCAAGTAGACACAGTTACACAGACTCGATTAGACACACTAACACAGACTCAAGTAGATCCAGTAATGCAGACTCGAGTAGACACAGTAACGCAGACTTGAGTAGACACAACACCGCAGACTCGAGTAGATACAGTAACACAGACTCGAGTAGACATGGTAACACACACTCGAGTAGACACAGTAATGTAGACTCGAGTAGACACAGTAACACACACTCGAGCAGACACAGTAATGTAGACTCGAGTAGACACAGAAACACACACTCGAGCAGACACAGTAATGTAGACTCGAGTAGACACAGTAATGCAGACCCGTGTAGACCCAGCAACACAGGCTTGAGTAGACACAGTAATGCAGACTCGAGTAGACACAGTAACACAGACTCGGGTAGACACAGTAATGCAGACTCGAGTAGACACAGTAACACAGACTCGGGTAGACACAGTAATGCAGACTTGATTAGACACAGTAACACAGACTTGGGTAGACACATTAACACAGATTCAAGTAGACACAGTATGCAGACTCGAGTAGACACAGTAACACAGACTCGGGTAGACACAGTAATGCAGACTTGATTAGACACAGTAACACAGACTCGGGTAGACACAGTAATGCAGACTCGAGTAGACACAGTAACACAGACTCGGGTAGACACAGTAATGCAGACTTGATTAGACACAGTAACACAGACTTGGGTAGACACAGTAACACAGATTCAAGTAGACACAGTAATGCAGACTCGAGTAGACTCTGTAACGCAGGCTCGAGTAGACTCAGTAACGCAGACTCGAGTAGACACAGTAACACAGACTCGAGTAGACACAGTCACACAGACTCAAGTAGATCCAGTAACGCAGACTTGAGTAGACCCAGTAGCACAGACTCGAGTAGACACAGTACTATAGACTCAAGTAGACACAGTTATACAGACTCGAGTAGACACCATAACACAGACTCGAGTAGATACAGTAATGCTGACTTGAGTTAACACAGCAACGCAGACTTGAGTAGACACAGTAACGCAGACTCAAATCGACACAGTTATACAGACTCGAGTAGACACGGTAATGCAGACTCGAGTAGACACAGCAACACAGACTTGAGTAGACACAGTAATGCAGACTTGAGTAGACACAGTAGCACACACTCGAGTACACACAGTAACACAGACTTGATTAGACACAGTAACACAGACTTGGGTAGACACAGTAACACAGATTCGAGTAGACACAGCAATGCAGACTCGAGTAGACACAGTAACACAGACTCGGGTAGACACAGTAATGCAGACTTGATTAGACACAGTAACACAGACTTGGGTAGACACATTAACACAGATTCAAGTAGACACAGTAATGCAGACTCGAGTAGACACAGTAACACAGACTCGGGTAGACACAGTAATGCAGACTCGAGTAGACACAGTAACACAGACCCGGATAGACACAGTAATGCAGACTTGATTAGACACAGTAACACAGACTTGAGTAGACACAGTAACACAGATTCAAGTAGACACAGTAATGCAGACTCGAGTAGACACAGTAACACAGACTCGGGTAGACACAGTAATGCAGACTCGAGTAGACACAGTAACACAGACTCGGATAGACACAGTAATGCAGACTTGATTAGACACAGTAACACAGACTTGAGTAGACACAGTAACACAGATTCAAGTAGACACAGTAATGCAGACTCGAGTAGACTCTGTAACGCAGGCTCGAGTGGACTCAGTAACGCAGACTCGAGTTGACACAGTAACACAGACCTGAGTAGACACAGTTATACAGACTCGAGTAGACACCATAACACAGACTCGAGTAGATACAGTAATGCTGACTTGAGTTAACACAGCAACGCAGACTTGAGTAGACACAGTAACGCAGACTCAAATAGACACAGTTATACAGACTCGAGTAGACACGGTAATGCAGACTCGAGTAGACACAGCAACACAGACTTGAGTAGACACAGTAACGCAGACTTGAATAGACACAGTAATGCAGACTTGAGTAGACACAGTAACACAGACTCAAGTAGACACAGTAATGCAGACTTGAGTAGACTCAGTAACAATCACTCGAGTAGACACAGTAGCACAGACTCATGTAGACACGGTAACACGCATTCGAGTAGACACGGTAATGTAGACTCGAGTAGACACAGTAACACAGACTCGTGTAGACACAGTAACACAATTACTCGAGTAGACACGGTAATGTAGACTCGAGTAGACACAGTAACACAGACTCGAGTAGACCCAGTAACACAGACTCGTGTAGACACAGTAACACGCACTCGAGTAGACACGGTAATGTAGACTCGAGTAGACCCAGTAACACAGAATCGAGTAGACACAGTAACACACACTCGAGTAGACACAGTAACACAGACTCAAGTAGATCCAGTAACACAGATTTGTGTGGACACAGTAACACAGACTCGAGTAGACACAGTAACACAGACTCAAAAAGACACAGTAACACACACTCGAGTAGACACAGTAAAGTAGACTCGAGTAGACCCAGTAACACAGACCCGAGTAGACACAGTAATGCGGACTCGAGAAGACACGGTAACACAGACTTGAGTAGACACAGTAACACAGACTCGCGTAGATACAGTAACATAGACTCGAGTAGACACAGTTACACACACTCGAGTAGACACGGTTATGCAGACTCGAGTAGACACAGCAACACAGACTTGAGTAGGCACAGTAATGCAGACTTGAGTAGACACAGTAGCACACACTCGAGTACACACAGCAACACAGACTTGATTAGACACAGTAACACAGACTTGGGTAGACACAGTAACACAGATTCGAGTAGACACAGCAATGCAGACTCGAGTAGACACAGTAACATAGACTCAAGTGGACACAGTTACACAGACTCGAGTAGACACACTAACACAGACTCAAGTAGATCCAGTAATGCAGACTCGAGTAGACACAGTAACGCAGACTCGAGTAGACACAGTAACACAGACTCGAGTAGATACAGTAACACAGACTCGAGTAGACACAGTTACACAGACACGAGTAGATACGGTAACGCAGACTCGAGTAGACACAGCAACACAGACTCGAGTAGACACAGTAATGCAGACTCGAGTAGACACAGTAGCACACACTCGAGTACACACAGTAACACAGACTTGATTAGACACAGTAACACAGACTTGGGTAGACACAGTAACACAGATTCGAGTAGATACAGCAATGCAGACTCGAGTAGACACAGTAACATAGACTCAAGTAGACACAGTTACACAGACTCGAGTAGACACGGTTATGCAGACCCGAGTAGACACAGCAACACAGACTTGAGTAGACACAGTAATGCAGACTCGAGTAGACACAGTAGCACACACTCGAGTACACACAGCAACACAGACTTGATTAGACACAGTAACACAGACTTGGGTAGACACAGTAACACAGATTCGAGTAGACACAGCAATGCAGACTCGAGTAGACACAGTAACATAGACTCAATTATTCACAGTTACACAGACTCGAGTAGACACACTAACATAGACTCAAGTAGATCCAGTAATGCAGACTCGAGTAGACACAGTAACGCAGACTCGAGTAGATACAGTAACACAGACTCGAGTAGACACAGTTACACAGACACGAGTAGACACGGTAATGCAGACTCGAGTAGACACAGCAACACAGACTTGAGTAGACACAGTAATGCAGACTTGAGTAGACACAGTAGCACACACTCGAGTACACACAGTAACACAGACTTGATTAGACACAGTAACACAGACTTGGGTAGACACAGTAACACAGATTCGAGTAGATACAGCAATGCAGACTCGAGTAGACACAGTAACATAGACTCAAGTAGATCCAGTAATGCAGACTCGAGTAGACACAGTAACGCAGACTTGAGTAGACATGGTAACACACACTCGAGTAGACACAGTAATGTAGACTCGAGTAGACACAGTAACACACACTCGAGCAGACACAGTAATGTAGACTCGAGTAGACACAGTAACACACACTCGAGTAGACACAGTAATGTAGACTCGAGTAGACACAGTAATGCAGACCCGTGTAGACCCACCAACACAGGCTTGAGTAGACACAGTAATGCAGACTCGAGTAGACACAGTAACACAGACTCGGGTAGACACAGTAATGCAGACTTGATTAGACACAGTAACACAGACTTGGGTAGACACATTAACACAGATTCAAGTAGACACAGTATGCAGACTCGAGTAGACACAGTAACACAGACTCGGGTAGACACAGTAATGCAGACTCGAGTAGACACAGTAACACAGACTCGGATAGACACAGTAATGCAGACTTGATTAGACACAGTCACACAGACTTGAGTAGACACAGTAACACAGATTCAAGTAGACACAGTAATGCAGACTCGAGTAGACTCTGTAACGCAGGCTCGAGTAGACTCAGTAACGCAGACTCGAGTAGACACAGTAACACAGACTCGAGTAGACACAGTCACACAGACTCAAGTAGATCCAGTAACGCAGACTTGAGTAGACCCAGTAGCACAGACTCGAGTAGACACAGTACTATAGACTCAAGTAGACACAGTTATACAGACTCGAGTAGACACCATAACACAGACTCGAGTAGATACAGTAATGCTGACTTGAGTTAACACAGCAACGCAGACTCAAATAGACACAGTTATACAGACTCGAGTAGACACGGTAATGCAGACTCGAGTAGACACAGCAACACAGACTTGAGTAGACACAGTAATGCAGACTTGAGTAGACACAGTAGGACACACTCGAGTACACACAGTAACACAGACTTGATTAGACACAGTAACACAGACTTGGGTAGACACAGTAACACAGATTCGAGTAGACACAGCAATGCAGACTCGAGTAGACACAGTAACATAGACTCAAGTGGACACAGTTACACAGACTCGAGTAGACACACTAACACAGACTCAAGTAGATCCAGTAATGCAGACTCGAGTAGACACAGTAACGCAGACTTGAGTAGACACAACACCGCAGACTCGAATAGACCCAGTAACACAGACTCGAGTAGACATGGTAACACACACTCGAGTCGACACAGTAATGTAGACTCGAGTAGACACAGTAACACACACTCGAGTAGACACAGTAATGTAGACTCGAGTAGACACAGTAACACACACTCGGGTAGACACAGTAACGTAGACTCGAGTAGACACAGTAATGTAGACTCAAGTAGACACAGTAATGCAGACTCGTGTAGACCCAGCAACCCAGACTCGAGTAGACACAGTAACACAGACTCGGGTAGACACAGTAATGCAGACTTGATTAGACTCAGTAACACAGACTTGGGTAGACACATTAACACAGATTCAAGTAGACACAGTAATGCAGACTCGAGTAGACACAGTAACACAGACTCGGGTAGACACAGTAATGCAGACTCGAGTAGACACAGTAACACAGACTCGGATAGACACAGTAATGCAGACTTGATTAGACAGAGTAACACAGACTTGAGTAGACACAGTAACACAGATTCAAGTAGACACAGTAATGCAGACTCGAGTAGACTCTGTAACGCAGGCTCGAGTAGACTCAGTAACGCAGACTCGAGTAGACACAGTAACACAGACCTGAGTAGACACAGTCATACAGACTCGAGTAGACACAGTCACACAGACTCAAGTAGATCCAGTAACGCAGACTTGAGTAGACCCAGTAGCACAGACTCGAGTAGACACAGTACTATAGACATAGTTATACAGACATAGTTATACAGACTCGAGAAGACACACTAACACAGACTCGAGTAGACACAGTAATGCTGACTTGAGTTAACACAGCAACGCAGACTTGAGTAGACACAGTAACGCAGACTCGAGTAGACACAGTAACACAGACTTGAGTAGACACAGTTACACAGACTCGAGTAGATTCCGTAACACAGACTTGAGTCGACACAGTTACATAGACTCGAGTAGACACAGTAATGCAGAATCGAATAGACACAGTAACACAGACTTGAGTAGACACAGCTACACCGACTCGAGTCGACTCAGTAACACAGACTTGAGTAGACACAGTTACATAGACTCGAGTAGACACAGTAACGCAGACTTGAGTAGACACAGTTGCATAGACTCGAGTAGACACAGTAACGCAGACTTGAGTAGACACAGTTGCATAGACTCGAGTAGACACAGTAACGCAGACTTGAGTAGACACAGTTACATAGACTCGAGTAGACACAGTAACACAGACTTGAGTAGACACAGTTGCATAGACTCGAGTAGACACAGTAATGCAGACTCAAGTAGATCCAGTAATGCAGACTCGAGAAGACACAGTAACACAGACTTGAGTAGACACAGTAACACAGACCCGAGTAGACACAGTAACACACATTAGAGTAGACACAGTTACTCAGACTTGAGTAGACACAGTAATGCAGACTCGAGTAGACACAGCAACACAGACTCGAATAGACACAGTAACACACACTCGAGTAGACACAATAATGCAGACTCGAGAAGACACAGTAACACAGACTTGATTGGACACAGTAACACAGACTCGAGTAGACAGTTACACAGACTCGAGTAGACACAGTAATGCAGACTCGAGTAGACACAGCAACACAGACTCAAGTAGACACAGTAATGCAGACTCGAGTACACACAGTAATGCAGACTTGATTAGACACAGTAACACAGACTTGGGTAGACACAGTTACACAGATTCGAGTAGACACAGCAATGCAGACTCGAGGAGACACAGTAACACAGACCCGAATAGACACAGTAATGCAGACTCGAGTACACACAGTAACACAGGCTCAAGTAGATCCAGTAACACAGACTCGAATAGACACATTAACACGGACTTGAGTTGACCCGTAACACATACTCGGGTCAACCCTGTAACACAGGCTGGAGTAGACCCAGTAACATGGACTCAAGTAGTCACAATAACACAGACTTGAGTAGAACAATAATGCTGACTTGAGTAGACACAATAACGCAGACTCCAGTCGACTCAGCAACACAGACTCGTGTAGACACAGTAACGCAGACTTGAGTAGACACAATAACACAGACTTGAGCAGACCCAGTAATGCAGACTTGAATAGACACAGTAATACAGACTCAGGTCGACCATGTAACACAGACTCGAGTAGACCCAGTAATGTGGACTCGAGTTGACCCAGTAACGTGGACTCAAGCAGACCCAGTAATACAGACTTGAGTAGACACTGTAACACAGACTTGAATAGGCCCAGTACTATGATCTTGAGTAGACCCTGTAATGCCAACTTGTGGCAGCAGGGTTGGGGTTGTGTTTGGGCATGTTGATGTCATGATAACAGAGAAGGCTGTGGAGATGCTTTGCATTAGAATTAAATAGAAGTCACAACATGGAAACTGGCTTCTTAATTCACTGGCCCACATTGATATTCAACTGCTCATGACCATCAATCGTGATGCCCTGTGATTGTCTGTTCTAATATCCCATTGTTTCCATTGTTTTCAACCATGTAACAAATTTATTTTAATTATTGACATGGCTACTGTTACAATCATCAGCTCGTGTAGTGTTTTGCAAAGCTGTACAACCCCCTTGTACTTTCTTCATTTCATCTTTTCATTCTAGGTCCCTAAAATTGCAGGATATTGGGCAAAAGCTGGTCAGTTATCTGTTTTGCAGCAGGCTGATGCACCTTTCTGATAGCAATACATTTCCCTCCAGATCCTTAAATTAATTAGATCTGCTTCCAGCACTGTTTCCTCGTTCACTTTAATTGACTTCTCCAATATGTTTTTTGTTAATTATGTTTCCCATCTCATTTTTAACCAATTCAGATTTAACTTTGTCTCAATGCTTTTCTCTTTTTTAAACATGGACCAAACGCTTGCATCTCAACCAACTTCTACCTAATCCCTACTCACAATTCTTTCGGGGACCTCACCACACATTTAATATTTCTAGAATAAGTCGCTGCTTTTTTTATTTGTTGAGATTGTCCCTGCTCTCTCTCCCAATTGGCTATGGGGAGGAAGCGAGAACTTGGTACTGAATTGAATGATCAAACTTGATCATGTTGAATGGCAGAACAGGCTCAAAGGACCAAAAGGCCTTATACCGCTCCTATTTACGAAGGCTTCCTTGTTTTCGTTTCAGCATTTACTCACTTTCTCTCTCCTTTTGTTCATGCTTATAGGCCCAAGACTGTTTTCAACTAGGCAGAAGTGGATACTGCAGATGCTGGAGATCAGAGTCAAGATTAGAGTGGTGCTGGAAAAGCACAGCAGGTCAGGCAGCATCCGAGGAGCAGGAAAATTGATGTTTCAGGCAGCAATTCCTGATGAAGGGCTCCTGCCTGAAACATTGATTTTCCTGCTCCTTGGATACTGCCTGACCTGCTGTGCTTTTCCTGCACCACTCTAACTAAGACTGTTTTCAGTCATTTGAGGGGGTCTGAAATGCAAGAGATCATACAGGGATCAGGCAAATTATTTTACACACCCAGGTTTGTGGCTGTAGAATGTATTACAGGAATAATCAGTTGCCTTGAGTAATTGGGATTGTTTTGATTAGAACAGGGGACATCAAAGGCGATTTGATGGAAATGTAAAAATCAGCTTTAGCAAGGTTACAGTTAATTTAATTAATATATGCCACAGAATTATACCACCAGATTGGCAATTGCCCATTGCATGACGAGGCTGCCTGCCTTGAACTACCCATAAGTTCATTGCCCCTCTACCTTGCCTTCCTGTGCCAAATTTTAAGCAAAAGTGTTACATGGTCAGATGATTCTTTACTGTTGGTTTTCTAATCTATTATTTTTAAACCAATATATGAAAATTTTAGAGTTAAATAAAATAAATCACCTTTTCTAAGATTTTCCTCCAGTGTTACTAACAGCAGTGTCTCAGAGATTAACTGTTAATAGTTCTAGAGATTTCAGGACTCTCAGAGGGTTTGCTTTTACCAGCTTGCTTTTGGCAGCTTTTACAGAGTCTCCCGTATATCCTCCAATAATCTGCAGAGCTCTCGGCTCAATGTACATTCAAGCTTCTAAATCTCCAGTTTCCTTGGGCAAATTGTTATGCTTTGTCCCTGGAGGTAAGTTTGAAGGCTGAGAGGACAATGGATGATGGATGGAGCCTTTCAGTGATGACTCCTGGTAAATGTAGTACCAACAGTGTTCCACTCAATTCTAGAGAGCACTGTGGAGACAGTGGGGTAGTGGACCAGTGAGCTTAAGGCTCAGGTGACATGCAATATTGCAGATGGTGGATTTTAAATTCAATGAATAATTCTGGAATATAAATCTATCAGTGACTGTTGAAAAGCCCATCTGGTTCATCAAAGTCTCTTCAGTGGGGAATCTTCCCTGTCTACCTGGTCTAATCTATACATGATTCTTAATTCGTCTCTGAAATGATCTAACAAGCTATCTAATCCAAGGGGCAACAAATGCTTGTCACACCAGTGATGTCCACACCTAATGAAAGAATAATATTCATTCCAGAGGCTGTTTGTGAAATGTGCAGGTTTTGTTTCACTCTGTTCATCACACAATGACATGATAGGGAAGGGAAAGTGCAATTCCTTTATCATTCTAACAGAGCCTTCAGTTAATGTGGGTTACTAGGTGACATCTTGAAACATTGTCTGCAGTGGGTGATTGTTCATGTGGAGGTAGGGGTTGCATTGACTGCTTCAGTCAGCTCCCTTCATGACATTTCTCACACCCATTTTTGAGGAAGTTGTCTTGTGGAGTCCTTATTTTATTCAATAGAACATCCATGGTCCATCAGAATTTGGGGACTTTCTTCTTGCTGCAGAGATCCTTGGGACTGCTACTCCATTGATCCTTCAAGTCTACTGTTTACATTATGTGGTTCCAAAATTGCTCACATTCTGCCATTCTGGTACCATAAGGAGGCACTAAGAAAAAGACAATGTTATGGTCAGTTAGTCCTCTTCCAGTAACCATCTTGTCGGCCACCAGCTTTCTCTGGCACACTTGGCAGTTTGCGTCACTGACACCATTGCCAATTGGAACTGTGTTAGGGTGTGAATGACTTGACTAGACCCTGACTTTTAGATGTTACTAGGGATCCTGCCTGCCCATGGTAGGCAGAACTTTCTCTGCCCAAAGCCTGGCAGTTAAGATGTTGACAGGTTCAAAACAGTTCACACAAGCCACAATGAGAGTTTGGAACTCAATTATCAATAGACTGAGGTTGTTGACTCAATAGAAACATTAAGTGTGAGGCCATCAAGGGTGATGGAACAAAGGTAGGTTAAAAGAAATCTTAGAATAGATCAGACATAATCTAATCAAATAGTGTAACCAGCTAGAGGGCATGAATGGCCTATTGAGAAAGATTAGACTCCTCTACAAGTCCACACCATCCCTCTGAAGAGTAACCCACCCACACCCATTTCCCTCTGACCTAACACTATGGGCAATTTAACATGGCCAATTCACCTGACCTGCACATCTTTGGACTGTGGGAGGAAACCAGAGGAAACCCACGCAGACACAGGCAGAATGTGCAAATTCCATGCAGACAGTTGCCCGAGGCTGGAATCAAACCTGGGTTCTTGGTGCTGAGAGGCAGCAGTGCTAACCACTGAGCCACCTTGCTGCTTGAGGCTGACTGCGTTAAATTCAGGATGAAGCTTCTGAATATGAGATTGGATGTTACATCAGTGGAATTTTCTTCATAAAATGTTCTTCTCTCAGCACTATCAAGCCAAATCACATTGACTTCTCCACAGGTACTACCAAACCTGCTGTGTTTTTCCAACAATTTCTGTTCCAGCCTGTGCCTGACCTAACAAAACAAAACAAATCACGGTGATTTACAAATAACACTGCATTTTTTTAACCTGCTTGTAAATTGAGAAAAAAGTGTAGGTTTATACATGCAAGACAGTTTTTAACAAAAGCAGATCATGTATCAGCTGGTGGACCAGCTATTGGGTTTCATTTCAAATTGTAGCAAAAGAACAATTAGATCTGACAGCATCTTGGAAGTCATGACTATAATATTGAAGATTTCCCTACAGTGCAGATAGAAGCCATTCAGCCCATCATGTGTGCACCAACCCTCTGAAGAGCATCCCACTCAGACCCACTTTCCCATCCTTGCCAGGTGACCTGGCATTAACCATGAGTAATTCCTCTAGCCCACGCGTCCCAGACAATTTAGCATGGTCAATCCACCTGAAGTGGTCACACCAGTGACCGGCAGCTGGAGTAGTGATGGCCCCCATGTGGTTTGCTGCAGAGAGTCCTTGGAGAGAGACAGTGATGTTTGTGTTTTTAACTCTTGATTTTATGGCCTGTTTCTGTACTATGTATAGTTTTAATATAATTTTTGTTTTCTTCATTTCTCTATTCTGGAACTAAGGATTGTAACTATGTACTCTGTACCTAAGATGCTGCTGTATTTGGTGATTTACAAACTTTTCACTGTACTCATTTGAGTACATGTGACATTAAAGCTAATTCAATTTATTTCTAACCTACATATCTTTGGACTGTGGGAGAGAACCTGGAGGAACCCCACACAGAATGGGGAGAATGTGTAAACTTCACACAGTCACCGAAGGTGAGAATCAAACCTGGGTCCCTGGTGCTGTGAGGCAGCAGTGCTAACCACTGAATTATCATGCCACACCGTGGGCAGCACGATGGCACAGTGGTTAGCACTGCTGCCTCACAGTGCCAGAGACCCGGGTTCAATTCCCGCCTCAGGCTGTGTGGAGTTTGCACATTCTCCCCCTGTGTGCATGGGTGTGCTCCGGTTTCCTCCCACAGTCCAAAGATGTGCAGGTCAGGTGAATTGGCCATGCTAAATTGTCTGTAGTGTTAGGTAAGGGGTAAATGTAGGGGTATGGGTGGTTTGCGCTTCGGTGGGTCGGTGTGGACTTGTTGGGCCGAAGGGCCTGTTTCCACACTGTAAAGTAATCTAATCTAATCTAAAAAAACCCCCATATGATTGAAATCAATATTAGACTAGAAGTGGATAAAGGAAGGATTTAATCATAACTAACTTCAGAAGGGTGCAGGGTGATTTGATTGGAATAAAATAAGTGGAATTATTGGAATATGTGTTCGACAATTTAAAAAAAAAAATCAAGGAATAAGGGCATTGCTGGATGGCTCTGTATTTATTGCCTATTCCCGTTGCAATTGAGAAGGTGATGGTGGGCTGCTCCTTCAAACTCTGCAGTTCTTTGCTCAACAATGTGGTTAAGAGGGAGTTCCAGAATTTCGATCCAACAACACTGAAGAAATAACAATATATTTCCAAATCATTATTGTTTGGGGTTTGGGGTTTGGGGAACTTGTAGGTGGTGGTATATATCCCATATATCTGCTGCTCTTGCCCTTCTGGTGGCTGTGGTCATGGGTTTGGAAGGTTCTGTCTTGGGAACCTCAATGAATTTTAGCAGCTCATCTTATAGATGGCACACACTGCTGCTACTCAGCATCAGAATGAAGGGAATTGATGTTTGTGTATCTGGTGCTAATCAAGAGGATTGCTTTGTCCTGAAAGGTCAAACTTCTTGAATGCTGTTGGAGCTGCACTCATTCAGGCAATTAGGGTGTATTCCATCATACCCCATATGCCCTAATGATCCCCCTTGGCCCCTTACAACTTTTTTTTTGCCAACTCAGTGACAACTTGTACCCCACTGCCCCTCCTCACCATACTGCTGTTTACCATTGGGCCTCCATATAAACTCAGTGACTATTGGCATGAGCATACATCAAGATGCATTCTGGCAGAAAATAAAGTTACTGGTATATTATTGATGCTGTTATTGAAAAAAAAGGCATCCTCTCATTGATGCGAAAGGCTCCGATACATTGAACCTTACACAGCAAATATTTCACTTCTGTGTTTACCTTTTAAGTATTTCAATGAACATCAATCAGCACCCCGTGTGAAAATTATAGTCTTGGAAATCAGTCATGCAGCACATGCCTTGTGATAGTTTCATGTGAACAGATGCTCTGAAATTCTTAGCCCTGTTTTTTTACAAGCCACATGCTTTTATTTGGAGCCATTTCCTTAACAACTGTGTCAGTCCCAATAGGTTTATGTGTATCTTACATTCAAGCATGCCTCTTAACATCACCTTTAGCAAAGATGTCCCAATATCACATCCAAAATGACTACCTTACTTCTCCAAAAGAGGGGGATTATAAAACAATTGCCAGCCCTCACCCCTCATAACTCCTAGCACTTCCTCACCCTCACACATTGCTCATGCCCCAATAATGCCAACCCATACAACCTAATGCCTTCTACTCATTCACATGGCTTCTCACATTTTCCATGCCACCATATGCTTTTCTATCCATCTCCCAAGGACTACATAGAATCACAGAATCATAGAATCCCTACAGTGTGAAAACAGGCCATTTGGCCCAACAACTCCACACCGACCGTCTGAAGAGTAAGCCCCACCTCCCCCCCCCCCCCCCCACCTTCCACCTTTTACTTGACATTTACTCCTAACTAACCCACACATCCCTGTACACTCTGGGCAATTTAGCATGACCAATTCACCTAACCTAAACATCTTTGGACTGTGGGAGGAAACCGGAGCACCCGGAGGAAACCCACGCAGACACTGGGAGAATGTGCAAACTCCACACAGTTGCACGATGTTATCTTTCAGTGATACAGTCATTTACTAACAGTACTGCCTGTAAATGAGAGATTTATTTGCACAAAGAAACAGGATTAGAAGAATTCATTAATATCTAAAAATATTAATGTGAGCCAAAACAAATAGGAAAGCATTAATTTCCTTGTCAATCACCACAGTATTGAAACTTGCACAAAGCAACAAGCATGAGTTAGCAATAAATGTTTTTCAAAAAAAACAAAGATTATATGCCAAATTAATGGCAGCTTTCTGTGTCACATAACCATTTCAACTCACTAAGTATCCACAAGTACCCAAGCTGACAGGAGAAAAAGTACAGGTCCAATATTTAATGTTCTGTATTGCTGACTATAATCTATTAAGAGAAGTCTTCTCCATGAAACCACATTTTGGCACTGGCTGTCATTTTTGACAGGTGACACTTCCAGATACTTACTTAGAGATCTAGCCACTCATTGATATTGTCAACATTTCTTGACAGGTCTTGACAATTTGGCTATTTCCAAGACATTTATGGATCTTTCACATATAATCTTCTGCATGGTTAACAGTCCTAAAAGACATAGAGTCATAGAGATGTACAGAACGGAAACAAACCCTTCGGTCCAAATTGTCCATGCCAATCGGATATCCTAAATTAATCTAATCCCAATTGTCAGCTCTTGGCCCATATCCCTCTAAACCCTTCCTATATATATATATATACCCATCCAGATGCCGATTAAATGCTGTAATTGTACTGGCCTCCACCACTCCCTCTGGCAGCTCATTCCAAACATGCACAACCCTCTGCGTGAAGAAGTTGCCCCTTAGGTCTCTTTTATATCTTTCCTCTCTCACCCTAAACCTCTGGTTCCGGACTACCCCATCCCAGGCAAAAGACATTGTCTATTATCCTATCCATGCCCCTCATGATTTTATAAACCTCTATAAGGTCACCCCTCAGCCTCCAACGTTCCAGGGAAAACACCCCCAGCCTACTCAGCCTCTCCCTGCAGCCCAAACTCTCCCTTTTCTGAACCTGTTCAAATTTCACAACATTCTTCCTATAGGAGGGAGACCAGAACTGCATGTAATATTCCAAAAGTGGCTTAACCAACGTACTGTACAGCCACATGATGACCTCTCAACACCTGTACAATGCTCTGACCAATAAAGAAAAGCATACCAAATGCCTTCTTCACTATCCTATCTACCTGCAACTCCATTTTCAAGGAACTATGAGCCTGCACTCCAAGGTCTCTTTGTTCAGCAACACCCCAGGACCTTACCATTAAGTGTGTAAGTCCTGCTCTGATTTGCCTTTCCAAAATGCAGCACCTCACATTTATCTAAATTAAACTCTATCTGCCATTCCTCAGCCCATTGGCCCATCTGATCAAGATCTCATTTACTCTGAGATAGTCTTCTTTGGTGTTCACTACACTTCCAATTTTGGTGTCATCTGCAAACTTACTATCTATACCTCTTATGATCACAACCAAATCATTTATATAAAAGGCGAGAAGCAACGGACCCAGCACCAATCTTTGTGGCACACCACTCCAGTCTGAAAGGCAACCCTCCGCTACCACCCTCTGTCTTCTACCTTCGAGCCAGTTCTGTATCCAAATGGCTAGTTCATCGAGTCATGGAGTCATAGAGATATACATCATGGAAACAGACCCTTCAGTCAAACCTGTCCATGTCGACCAGATATCCCAACCCAATCTAGTCCCACCTGCCAGCACCCGGCCCGTATCCCTCCAAACCCTTCCTATTCATGTACCCATCCAAATGTCTCTTAAGTGTTGCAATTGTACCAGCCTCCACCACTTCCTCTGGCAGCTCATTCCATACACGTACCACCCTCTGCGTGAAGAAGTTGCCCCTTAGGTCTCTTTGATAATTTTCCCCTCTCATCCTAAACCTATGCACTCTAGTTCTGGACTCCCTGACCCCAGGGAAAAGACTTTGTCTATTTATCCTATCCATGCCCCTCATAATTTTGTAAACCTCTATAAGGTCACCCTCAGCCTCTGATGCTCCAAGGAAAACAGCCCCAGCCTCAGCCTCTCCCTACAGCTCAAATCCTTCAACACTGGCAACATCCTTGTAAATCTTTTCTGAGCCCTTTCACGTTTCACAACATCTTTCCGATAGGAAGGAGACCAGAATTGCACACAATATTCCAACAGTGGCCTAATCAATGTCCTGTACAGCCGCAACATGACCTCCCCACTCCTGTACTCAATACTCTGACCAATAAAGGAAAGCATACTCTCCCTGTATTTCATGTGATCTAACCTTGCTAACCAGCCTACCATGAGGAACCTTGTTGAAGGCCTAATTGAAGCCCATATAGATCATGTCTACCATTCTGCCGTCATTAATCCTCTTTGTTACTTCTTCAAAAAAAGCAATCAAGTTCGTGAGACATGGTTTCACCTGCACAAAGCCACATTGATTATCCCTAATCAGTCTTTGCCTTTCAAAATACATGTACATCCTGTCCCTCAGGATTCCATCCACTAATGTAGGCTCACTGGGCTATAGTTCTCTGGCTTTTCCTTGCCACTGTTTTTAAATAGCCAACCTCCAGTCTTCCAGCACCTCATCTGTGACTATTGATGATACAAATATCTCAGTAAGGAGCCCAGCAATCACTTCCCTAGCTTCCCATGGAGTTCTTGGGTACACCTGATCAGGTCCTGGAGATTTATTCACTTCTGTGCATTTTAAAATATCCAGCACCTCCTTCTCTGTAATATGGACATTTTCAAGATGTCACCATGTATTTTCCCACATTCTATATCGCATGTCCTTCTCCACAGCAAACACTGATGCAAAATACTCATTTAGCATCAGCCCACCCACTAAAGGAAACCTGACCCCACCATCCTCAAAGGATGATGCTGCCCTGAAAGCCCCCTGACATCTACTCCCAGGTGTCCTATGACCCAAAGGAGTTTTCTTACCTTTCCAAGGGGTACCCTGGTTGACCAAAAAAAAAAGATAATGAACTAAGAACAGACCTTAGTCAAATCTGCACATTACAGGTGCAGACACCAGGGATTTCAAAATGTAATTTCAGTGGAGGAGCTGATTAATTAAATGGCCCATTACAGGCAAAAGTGAGGACTGCAGATGCTGGAGATCAGAGTCTAGATTAGAGTGTTGCTGGAAAGGCACAGCAGGTCAGGCAGCATCGGAGGAGCAGGAAAACGACATTTCGGGCAAAAGCCTTTCATCAGGTGCTTTTCCAGATGCCTTTACTACAACCAAACTCTATTTCCACCCCACAATAATGAGAAATGCTTGGTTAAGATAGGGGATTTGGGATTCCTGACGGCTGGCATTTTCTCTCCAATGGAAATGCTCTGTATCATGATGAAAATCAGACTTATGCCACCAACCGTGCCTGATAACAGAGTAATGGGTGGAGTTGATATAACATCAGTATTAACCCCATCAGAACCAATATCTTGGACAACAATAATGAGGATAAGGAAGAATGTAAGGCCAAAACTTGCAAGTATATCATTAAAAGTAACAACCTTTGAAAAATTCTTCGAGGAAAAATAATGTGGTAAGTAGACCTAATACAAACAGATTTTTAGATGTGACATTGGTAGAGAATTACAACAGGGCAAAAGTGCTAAATGAATATCTTGTTCAGTCTTCAAAGTGATGAAGGAGCTTGTGATAGTAGTGGTACAAAGAAGGTGAACAAAGGGGAGGAACATAGAGACAGTAATGGGGAATTAAAAGGAGTAATGGGAAAATTGGGATTGAAGCTGGATAGATCAACAAGATCAGGTTTGTGCCGGAAAGTATTAAAATAACTGGCTGAGGGAATGAGGATGCACTCACTGTATTTGCCCAAAGCTCACTGAATTTAGAATAGTGTTAAAGAATTGGAAAATGACAAATGCTATAAAGAACTAAGGGAAAGACCCAGGAGAGTAACGTGCAATTAATTTAATGTCAGCAGTGGGAAAATTACTAAAATCCATCATCAGGGACAGAGAAAGCAAAATCTTGGCAAGATATAAGCTGATTAGAGAGAGTTGGCAAGGTGTTTTTGAAAGGTAATTCATATCTATCTAACCTAATGGAGTTCTTTGACAGAGTCATTGGGCTATTTGATAGAAAAGGATCCATGGATACCTTATTATTGGATTTTCAGAAGGCAGTTAGTGAGGTTCTTAACACAGTCCATGGAATTGGACTCAGCCTCATGGCACGGATGTGGAATCCAAGCGGCACTCTCAGAGTGGTGCAAACTAATGAGTGGTATGCACCAGGGATTGATGCTTTTCACACACCCAGAAGGAAAAAATATCACTGTTAAAAAAGCTTGGTGTTACATGCTCATACTAGAGTTCCCTTTCAATGTATACAATACAATTCAGAACAGTAGGTATCATTCGCAAGTTTAACCTTTTTTTTCCTTTTGAGAAATGATTATTCTCAGTATTGCCAGTAATAAGCTGAAAGAAAATATTAAACGAAAGCATAACACTCACTGCAAGGGAGCTATAGAATTTTTTTCGAAAATAATATGGGGCTGAAATTTCTGATGCTTTGATGCCATGGAATCTCTTCCCAGTCAGGGGAAGTTGCCAATCTCCCTGGGCCACTACGGCATCACATCCATGATACCTGCCTGTCTTATTCTTGTGAGGGGCAGTAAGCTCCAGGCACCCAAAACTGAAGGTTCCTGTGGCCCAGTAAAGCAAAAGGAAAGAATGAACTACATTCTCCCTTTGCCTGAGGGCGCCAGTTTCCTCCCACAATCCAAAGAAATTGGTGGTGTAGTGGATGGCGAAGAAGGTTATCTCGGATTACAATGGGATCTTGATCAGATGGGCCAATGGGCTGAGAAGTGGCAGATGGAGTTTAATTTATTAAAATGCGAGGTGTTGCATTTTGGGAAAGCAAATCTTAGCAGGACTTATACACTTAATGGTAAGGTTTAGGGAGTGTTGCTGAACAAAGAGATCTTGGAGTGCAAGTTCATAGCTCCTTGAAAGTGAAGTCACAGATAGATAGGATACTGAAGAAGGCGTTTGGTATGCTTTCTTTTATTGGTCAGAGTATTGAGTACAGGGGTTGGGAGGCCATGTTGCGGCTCTACAGGACATTGGTTAGGCCACTTTTGGAATATTGCGTTGAATTCTGGTCTCCTTCCTATCAGAAAGATGTTGTGAAACTTGAAAGGGTTCAGAAAAGATTTACAAGGATGTTGCCAGGTTTGGAGGATTCGAGCTATAGGGAGAGGTTGAATAGGCTAGGGCTGTTTTCCCTGGAGCATCGGAAGCTGAGGAGTGACCTTATAGAGTTTTACAAAATCATGAGGGGCATGGATAGGGTAAATAGACAAGGCTTTTGCTCTGAGGTGGGGGAGTCCAGAACTAAAGGGCATAGGTTTAGGGTGAGAGGGGAAAGATATAAAAGAGACCTAAGGGGCAACCTTTTCACACAGAGGATGGTATGGAATGGGCTGCCAGAGGAAGTGGTGGAGACTAGTTCGATTGCAATATTTAAAACGCATCTGCATGAGTATATGAATAGGAAGGGTTTGGAGAGATATGGGCAGGGTGTTAGCAGGTGGGACCAGATGGTGTTGGGATATCTGGTCGGCATGGACGGGTTGGACTGAAGGGCCTGTTTCCATGCTGTACATCTCTATGACTCTATATGCAGGTTGGGTGGATTGCTAAATTCCCCATAGTGTCTAGGGATTTGTAGGTTAGGCTATTTGAAGGGATACGGTATGGAGGTGGTGTGGACTCAATGAGCTAAATAGCCTGATTCCACACTATAGGGATTATATGATTCTATGAAACCGTTTGGCCTCCAGATGACTAACTTAGTGTTGATATAGTTTGAGGTCTAGCAAAATGTTACAACAGTACTAAGATCTAACAGAGATTTTGCAAAAATGTAAATGGAAAATTTCTAGACAAACTGAGAAACTTGTTGCTGTCATGCACACGGTTGGTAGGATATCAGTGATATATTTTATTTTATTATTCATTCATTCACAGGATGTACGCATCACTGGCTAGACCAGCATTTGTTGCCCATCCCTAATTGTCCAGAGGGCCATTAAGGGTCAACCCCTTTGCTCTGGGTTTGAATCACATATCAGGCAGATCAGGTAAAGATGGCAGTTTCCTTTTCTAAAGGACATTCGTGTACCAGCTGAGTTTTTCTGAAAATTGACAATGGATTTGAGGTAACCATAAGACTCTTAATTTGTTTTTAGATTTCTTCATTAGAGTTCGAATTCCATCATGTCATGGCAGGATTCAAACCTGGGTCCATGGAACATTACCTGGGTCACTGGATTAATAGTCCAGATCATATCACTAGGCCATTGCCTGGACTTGCCAACCCTTGTTGCTGGTAGAGTACCAGTGTTGATGGGAAGATATCCTTAAGTAGCCAATTGTTTGATTACTTAAGAAGTTCAATTGATCTTTGAGCAAGATGGCTGTCCTTGACCACCCCACCCTGACTTTGTTGGGAAGCTGGGAAAGTGATAGACTCTCTCCCTCTTGCCTTCCCCCTTGACTCTCTGGCAGGCCAATACAAAGCACACTCCTGGAGGGTTGGAGGGAAGCAGGCAACTAAATTCTGGAGGCTCAGGTGGAACATCTGCCCACAGCTCATACAATTGGAATTTTAAGGACACTTTTAAATGCTGGCTATACTAGGCTCTGCCCCAAATGAGCAATTAAAAGGCAAGTAACATTTGTTTCCCAAAATTGCCAGCAATTACCATGTCAAACAAGAGAAAATCTAACTGTCTCCATTTCACATTCAATGGTGTTACTATCATTGATTCCCCAGCATCAAGATCTTGCTTCCTTACGATTGACATAAGTTAACCAGCCACATCAGTAATATGGCTACAAAACAGGTCAGGAAGTTGGAAATTCAGTGGCAAGTAACTTAGCCCTTGACTTCTACCATCTACAAGGCATAATTCAGAAGTGCTATCAAACACCCGTCTGGGTGAGCTCCAACAACATGCAAGTAACTTGGCACCATCCAGGACGAATAAGACCATTGATCAGCATGCCATCCACAAAGTTAAAGTTAAATATTCAATAACTCTCTCACTGGCACGCAATGACAGCAGTGTGTACCATCTACAAGATGCATTACAGCAAAAGACCTAGGCTTTTTTGACAGCATATTCTAAATTCGTAACTGATGAATGAGATCCATTCTCATTTCACTGCAAAGGAGAAAAACATTTGAACATAAAATAATAAATATACTCAGATGCATTCCTTTCCCTTGCCTTAGACAGCATTGTCTTTTCAGTTCTAACCTGCCTCTTTCAGTTCAGGATGAGGAGCCTGCAATTTCTTTTAGATTAGGTTCCCTACAGTGTGGAATCAGGCCCTTCAGCCCAACCAGTCCACACTGACCCTCCGAAGAGTAACCCACCCAGACCCATTTCCCTTTGACTAATGCCCCTAACACTATGGGCAATTTAGCATGGCCAATTCACCTGACCTGCACATCTTTGGATTGTGTGAGGAAACCAGAGTACCTGGAGGAAACCCACGCAGACATGGGGAGAATGTGCAAACTCCACACAGGCAGTCACCTGAGGCTGGAATTGAACCTAGGACCCTGGTGCTGTGAGGCAGCAGTGCTAACCACTGAACCACTGTGCCACCTGAAGCAATGTACCTGATTTTTAATTTGAATGGGGGTAGAAGCAAGTTCTATTGGGCTAAGTTCGCTTTAGCAGGATGTTCCCTTGCTGGAGAGTTTTAGTTATGAGGAGAGATTAGACAGACTGGGTTTGTTCTCCTAACAGCTGAGGAGATTGAGTGGGACATTTGAGGTATATAATGTAATTAGAGGCATATTTGGGTAGACAGGAAGAAACTTTTCCCCTTGATCAATGACTGGGAACATAAATTTAAGGTAAGGGCAGAGGTTTGGAGGAGATGTGAGGAAAAATGTTTCCATCCAGAGGCTGATGGAAAACTTTTCCACAAAACTTAATGGGCTATTGTCAGTGTATGTGGTCTGTCTATAGTCCATAAGACCATAAGATATAGGAGCAGAATTAGGCCTTTTGGATAATCAAATCTACTCCATGATTCGATCGTAGCTGATCTGTTTCTCAATCCCATTTTTCTGCCTTCTCCTCACAATCCTTGATCCCCTTACTCATCTGGAATCCATCTATCTCCATGTTAGGTACACTCAATGATGTGACCTCCACAGTTTTCTGCAGAAATGAGTTCCATAGATTAACTAACCTCTGGCTGAAGAAATTCCTCCTCATCTCAGTTCTCAAGGGTCACCCCTTCACTTGGGTTCTACTTTCTTCTATTTGTGGAAAAATCTTCTCCATGTCCATTCTATCAGCCTCAGTATTCTGTAAATTTTAATGAAATCCACTTTCATCCTTCTAATCCCTATTGAGCACAGATCCAATGTCCTCAATCACTCCTCATTTGATAACCCCTTTATCCCTGGGATCATTCTTGTAAACCTTGTCTGGACCTTGTCCAATGTTAGCGCATCTTTCTTGAGATACAGGGCCCAAAATCTCACAATATTCCAAATGCAGTCCAATCAGAGCCTTACACAGCCTCAGCAATATGCTTTTGGATTCTAGCCCTCTTGAAGTGAATGTTAACATTGCATTTTCCTTCCTAACTGCCAACTGAACCTACATGGTAACATGGAGAAAGTCCTGAACTAGGACTCTGAAGTCCTTTTGTGCTTCAGTTTTCTGAAGTCTTTCCTCATTTAGAAAATAGTCTACACCTCTATTCCTACACTTTCCCACAATGTAATCCAAAGAATACCCTGCATCCATTTCAGACACATATCTCGAAGAGCCAGTAATAAACAGGCGGTTTCCTGCTTTACTGTAAAAAGCTAAGAAGCTTGTTACAATCAAGTTAAATTATCACCTTTGGAATTCAGGCACTTGCACTTTTTGCCAATGAGTTACAAACTCCATGGTATAGATTAACTTCCTAAAAAATCTTAAAGCTATGTCAAACTTGGATAGATATATAATTCAAACACAAGATTCCAAAAAAGAACTGTCAAAGTTTGGATGGAAATTTTGAAAATAGTTGGACCAAACAATTATGGGTGAGATGTGATTGCATGGAGAAGGTGCAGAGGAAATTTACCAGGAGTTCCCTTGCTGGAGAGTTTTAGTTATGAGGAGAGATTAGACAGACTGGGTTTGTTCTCCTAACAGCTGAGGAGATTGAGTGGGACATTTGAGGTATATAATGTAATTGGAGGCATATTTGGGTAGACAGGAAGAAACTTTTCCCCTTGATCAATGACCGGGGACATAAAAGTAAGGGTAGAAGGTTTGGAGGAGATGTGAGGAAAAATGTTGATGGAAATCTGGACCTCCCTGCTTGGAATGGTAGTAGAGGCAGAAACACACATAACGTCGAAGAAGTACTCAGATTTGCACTCAGAAAGCTATGGGACAACTATTGGAAAATGGGATTAGGTGGTTGTTTTTGACCTATGCAGATGCGATGGGCTGAAGGTCCTCTCTCTGTGCTGCAGGTCTTTGTGATTACATAGAACATAGAACATAGAACATAGTACATTACAGCGCAGTATAGGTCCTTCGGCCCTTGATGTTGTGCTGCCCTGTCATACTAATCTGAAGCCCATCCCACCTACACTATTCCATGTACGTCCATATGCCTGTCCAATGACAACTTAAATGCACTTAAATTTGGCGAATCTACTACCGTTGCAGGCAAAGCATTCCATACCCTTACTACTCTCTGAGCAAAGAAACTACCTCTGACATCTGTCTTATACCTATCTCCCCCCACTTTAAAGATGTGTCCCCTCGTGTTTGCCATCCCCATTCTATAACCATTCAGTGAGTCTGAACTAGTAAGAAATCGGCCTCCCAGTAGGTCAAATTTCACCACCTCTCTTGACAGCACTTTCTAATCCCAATAATTTCTACCATCTAGAAGGACAAGGTCAGTGTAATCCCATCACCTTCACTTCCTAGCCACATACCATCTTGACTTGGAGCAATAGTGTTGTTTCTTTACAATGGCTGGGTCAGATTTCTCATATTCCCTCACAGTACTGTGGGTGCACCTAGTCCCCAGGAACTGTGGGTAAGGTATGTTTTGGCGCCGCCCTTTTGACGCCGATCATTTGGCCTTGCCGTTTTGGCTCTAAACTGTTTTGGAACTCATTATTTTGGCACTGAGCTGTTTTGGCGCCAATTCAGAATAAAAAAAAGTTGTGTTTGGTTAAAGAAGAGAGCATGACTAACGACCTGATGTAATTTTCTCAACTAGCAAAAGTTGATAGTCAAAGCTGTAATGACCTGCTGTAGATTTAAATCTCATTTTGTAATCATTTTCTCATTTAACAATTGTTAATAGTCATCTACTGCCTTGATGATACTTAAGCCCTTCTGTCTTCACATTGGAAAGCTGTAATACAATTTACTTGCTATTTTCTTGTAGAGCCCCTACCAGAAATGGCTGAAAATATTCTAAGCAAGGGAGACAAACCAAAGTTTTCACACGATGGTTATCTATATGTATTGGCGCCAAAACAGCTCATCGCCAAAGTAATGAGTGCCAAAAAGGTTTAGAACTGAAATGGCGGGGACAAATGATTGGTGCCAAAAGGTCGGTGCCAAACAGTCCCATTCCGAGGAACTGCACAGTTCAAGAAAGCAGCTCACTTCCACCTTTACCAGAGGGAAGTTAAGAATGGAACTAGAGTCACATGTAGGCCAGAACATGTAAGGAAGGCAGTTTGCTTCCCTAAAGGATATTAGTGAACTATCAGGTTTTTCCAACAACCACCAATTGTTTCATGGTCATCAAATTTTTTACTGAGTTCAAATTCCTCCATATGCTCCAGTAGGATTTGAACCTGGTCCATGGAGGGCTTATACCGGAAACATCGATTCTCCTGCTCCTCGGATGCTGCCTAACCTGCACAACACTCTCGACCCCAAGACATTACCTGGGTCGCTGGATGAACAGTGGTGATAACACCACTAGGCCATTCCCTCCCTTGTGCTGGCCGAATCAACAAGGCTCAAATGCCATCAAAATACATAAAACTAATCTTACAAGTAATCTTTGATAATTATAGAGGTATTACAAATCTGAATCAGTATGGAGATAATTGAGTAATTCCTTTATTACTTACACTTGGAAATTGCACTACTGTAATTAACGCAATCGATGTTTATACCTTTTTTCCTTCTGCAACCATTCTCCATTCACTGCATATTGCTGGAGAAGTCACTGTGCTTTTATTGCAGTAGTTTCAGTCATCACTTTTCTTTTTTGTGGCGACAAAGACTCTTTTAAGATAAATTCAGTTTGGTGTCAATAAACAGCTGTATGGTGCTGTTAAATGGACTATGTTTGCTGAGTAGATAGAATGTTCACTATAAGTTCTGCCATAGGTCCAACTCTACCTTGATTCATGGAGACAGTAGTCAATTGACAGATCATAAAATGATTTTGAGAGATAAATGATGGTTTGCGAATTAACATTGCCTGACTCTACCTTATCTCAACTCATCTGCTGCTGTCTTCCTTGCCCAGAAGACAAAATAATTTAATTGGCTCAGGATGTCCTGAGATCATAAAATGTGCTATATAAATGTAAACCTCTCTTTCTTTCCATTCTCATTTGTAATTGAGGTGTAAGATGGGAATAGTATGGAAAGATTGTCAGAGATCCAGCCTTCACATACATAAACAGCCAACTTCGTGTAATTTAGCACTTAAAGTCATTGAGTCATAGAGATGTATAGCACAGAAATAGACCCTTTGGTCCAACTTGTCCATGTTGACCAGATATCCTAAATTACTCTAGTCCCATTTGTCAGCACTTAGCACATATCCCTCAAAACCCTTCCTATTCATATACTTGAGTGTGACTTTCAACAGAGTTTTAGACATGACGGTCTTAAGAATTTTAGCAGTGGAAGGACAAGTCTTCGGTTGCTTTTGACTAAATAATACAACTGACTGGTGAGAATTATTGTCTTTAAAGTAACGTGAAGTCTTTAATTTGTGTTTGTCTTTTTAACTTAAAAATAGCTTGATAGATATAAGATTGTTATGAGTGCGTATAAAAAGAAACAAAAATAAAACAAAGAGTTCCATGTGGGGATTTTTCATGTGTAAAGAGCAGGCATACTAGAGTGATTTGATTAATAGCCGAAATTTAAAAATGGTAGAGATGGCAGGTTTGGTGATGTGTTGTAGCTGCAGTATGTGGGAGATTCTGGATAATGAAGTTATCCATCGTGAACATATCGATAGCAAATGTTTGCAGCTTGAGCAATTTTTGATCTGAATTGAGAATCTGGAGTCCAGGCATGCAGACATCAGGGAAGGGAATATTATCTGGATACTTTGCTTCAAGTGGATGTCACATCACTCAGCTTAGATAAGTCAAAATTGGTCTGTGATCAAGGCCAGGAGGATGTGACTGTAGGTGAGGTAGGCATGGAGATTCAAGAGGAGCCTCTGTACCTGCAGTTGTCCAAGTTTCCACGTTCTTAAAACTGTGTGAATGAGAATAGGAACAGTAAGGAAGTTGAATTAACAACAACATTGTGGTACAGGGCCCCATTCAAGTGAGGGAAGGATAGAAAAGTACAATAGTAGTAGGGGATGGTATGGTTAGGAGGATAGATACTGTCCTCAATAACTGTAGGCATGAGTCTCAAAGGCTGTGTTGCCTGCCTGGTGACAGGGCGAAAGCAATCTCCTCAAGACTGCAGAAGAACTTGAAGGATTCAGTTGTCATTACCCATGTTGGTACCAATGACATTGATAGGAGTGGAAAGAAGATTGTACTGAATGGATTTAAACATTTAGGAGTGAAATTAAAAAGCAGAATCTCCAAGGTAGTAATCTCGGCATCGCTATCTGAGCCACAAGCAACCTGACATTGGGTTAATTTTGTCAAGGAGCTTAATTCAAGGCTTAAGGAATGGTGTGGCATGAATGTCTTTCAGTTCATGGAGCACTGGTACCAGTACTGGGATAGAAGGGAGGTGATCCAATGGGATGAGCTTCAGTTGAACTGTGCTGGGACCAGTATCTTGGTGAATTGAATAACTAGGGCTGTAGAAACAGCTTTAAATTACACAAATTTTCTTTTTCTCTTTTAATTAACCTGCATCTATAGGACCAGGGGAGTACCAATTGATTAATATCCCAAATAATCAAGAGGTCCACATAATCAATGTAAAAACGCATACTAAGTAATGTACGGGTATATACATCACAGTTTTACTTTATTTACAGCGTAAATCTCATTAATAATAATGCAACATTGCCTTAAATAAAACTCACCAGCAGAGAGTCTTCCCATTCTCACCCTTAGCTGACTATTCGGACAATGTGGAGATCATGATAATGTAGTTAACTTTCGGTATTTGAGGTCAATAGTTGGTATTTGCCAGTTTATTGAGAGAGCTGGTTGATAAGGTGTGGATTAGAGGTGGGGTGGAGGGTTTGGGAGGAGGTTACGTAGGCCTAGAAAGCAAAACAAAAAGATAGGGAAGCATTACAGAGCAACTATGTTTATAATGATACCCATGGTGGGACAGGAAGGGGAAGAATGTACAAGCATCCTACAAAGCATTAGTCATAATTTGCTGCGTGGAAAGAGATGACAGATAACCCAGCAATTACTATGGTGATGGGCAGCTCACTAACACCTGTGGAGCTGAGTGGCTTCGTTCTGATTCTAACTGGTGTGTAATACATTTGAATTTGCAAACAGAGAGAGAAGTATTTTCAAATACACGAGATACTTACACTGTTGTCTCTATTTATCTGGAGGTGAATTTGAAGTAATAAGCAATTGCAAATCAGTCTTGAATGTATTCAACTATCCACTGAGTAAACCATCCACTCATCTAGAACATAAGTTGCTCAAATTAATAAACAGCAGCAAGTTAGAGTTAAAGGGGGAAAATGGTTAAACGCAAAACTAATGGCTTGTTAACATAAATGCAGACAGGGTAATTAATGTATTGAATTCTTTGCTGCAGGGGTCGTAGAGGCTAAGTCGTTAAGTATGTTCAAGACTGAGACAGACAGATTTTTAATCAATAAGGGAATCGAGGGTTATGGCGAAACAGCAGAGGAGTAGAGTCGAGACTTATCAGATCAGCTATGATCTCATTGAATGGTGGAGCAGACTCTTTCAATCGAATGGCCCTCTTGTCCTTTAACATCTTATGGTTATGTGCTTCATTTTTGACAGCACTACATTATTATGTACCACTGCATCATGTGATATGACATAAAAGACCATCAAGTGATGGAAAGGGATAAGTGTGCACTGCAGGGCAAGAGTTATAGCTGGGGGCAGGGAAATTATGATGCGGTGAGGCATGACTTAGGATGCGTGGCTTGGAAAAATAGGCTTCAAGGCAAGGGCGTAATTGATATGTGGAGCTTGTTCAAGGAGCAACTATTGAGTGTCCTTGATAAGTATGTACCTGTCAGGCAGGGAGGAAAGGGTCGTGTGAGGGAGCCGTGGTTTAATAAGGAATTGGAATCTCTTGTTAAATGGAAGAGGGCGGCCTATGTAAAGATGAGGTGTGAAGGTTCAATTGGGGCGATTGAGAGTTATAAGGTAGCCAGGAAGGACCTGAAGAGAGAGCTAAGAGCAGCAAGGAGGGGACATGAAAGGTCCTTAGTTGGTAGGATTAGGGAAAACCCTAAGGCTTTCTCTAGGTATGTCAGAAATAAAAGAATGACTAGGGTAGGAATAGGTCCAGTCAAGGATAGTAGTGGGAAGTTGCGTGTGGAGGCTGAAGAGATTGGGGAGACACTGAATGAATACTTTTCGTCAGTATTCACTCAGGAACAGGACGTTGTTGCCGATGTGAATACTGAGTCACAATTAAGTAGAATGGATGGCTTTGAGGTATGTAGGGAAGAGGTGTTGAAAATTCTGGAAAGGGTGAAAATAGATAAGTCCCCTGGGCCTGATGGCATTTATCTGGGAAGCAAGGGAGGAGATTGCAGAGCCATTGGCCTTCATTTTTATGTCCTCGTTGTCTACAGGAGTAGTGCCAGAAGACTGGAGGCTAGCAAATGTAGTTCCCTTGTTCAAGAAGGGGAGTAGGGGTAACCCTAGTAACTATAGGCCGGTGAGTCTCACTTCTGTTGTGGGTAAAGTCTTAGAGAGAATTGTAAGGGATAGGATTTATGAACATCTGGATAGGAATAATGTGATCAAGGATAGTCAGTATGGTTTTGTGAAGGGCAGGTCGTGCCTCACAAACCTTATTGAATTCTTTGAGAAGGTGACTAAGGAGGTGGATGAGGGGAAAGCGGTAGATGTGGTGTATATGGATTTTAGTAAGGCGTTTGATAAGGTTCCCCATGGTAGGCTACTTCAAAAAATACGGAGGTATGGCATTGAGGGTGAGTTGGAGATTTGTATTAGGAATTGGCTGGCTGGAAGAAGACAGAGGGCAGTAGTTGATGGCAAAGGTTCATCTTGGAGTGCCGTTACTAGCGGTGTTCTGCAAGAATCTGTTTTGGGACCATTGCTGTTTGTCATTTTTATAAACGACCTGGAGGAGGGGCTACAAGATTGGGTGAGCAAGTTTGCGGATGATACGAAAGTCGGAGGAGTTGTTGACAGTGAGGAAGGATGTGGCAGGTTACAGCGGGATATAGATAAACTGCAGAACTGGGCAGAAAGGTGGCAAATGGAGTTCAATGTAGCTAAGTGTGAGGTGATTCACTTTGGTAAGAGTAACAAAAAGATGGGGTACTGGGCTAATGGTCGGATACTTGGTAGTGTGGATGAGCAGAGGGATCTTGGTGTCCATGTACACAGATCTCTGAAAGTTGCCACCCAGGTAAATAGTGCGGTGAGGAAGGCATATGGCGTACTGGCTTTTATTGGTAGAGGAATTGAGTTCCGGAGTACTGAGGTCATGTTGCAGTTGTATAAGACTCTGGTGCGGCCGCATCTGGAGTATTGTGTGCAGTTTTGGTCGCCATACTATAGGAAGGATGTGGAGGCACTGGAACAGGTGCAGAGGAGGTTTACCAGGATGTTGCCTGGTATGGTAGGAAGATCGTATGAGGAAAGGCTGAGGCACTTGGGGTTGTTTTCATTGGAGAAAAGAAGGTTTAGGGGTGACTTGATAGAGGTGTAGAAGATGATTAGGTGTTTAGATAGGGTTGACCGTGAGAACCTTTTTCCATGTATGGAGTCAGCTATTACGAGGGGGCATAGCTTTAAATTAAGGGGTGGTAGGTATAGGACAGATGTTAGGGGTAGGTTCTTTACTCAGCGAGTCGTGAGTTCATGGAATGCCCTGCCAGTAGCAGTGGTGGACTCTCCCTCTTTATGGGCATTTAAGCAAGCATTGGATAGGCATATGGAGGATAGTGGACTAGTGTAGGTTAGGTGGGCTTGGATCGGCGCAACATCGAGGGCCAAAGGGCCTGTACTGCGCTGTATTCTTCTATGTTTTATGTAACTCAATTACTCAAACAGGCTGTACACCAGACCAAATAATGTTCAACAATTTGTACAATGCCTATTTTGAATGCAAGACCTTTTGGATTGGGCATAATTTGTGTGCGGAACATCAAAACAGATAATCCAGCAATCATTGTGGTGATGGGCAGCTCACTAACGCCTGTGGACCCGAAAGGAGTACTTCTGATTCTAACTGGTGTTTAATATGTTCATATTTTCAAACACAGAGAGAGAGACACGTTTTCAAACTCATGGGATAGCTGACACTGTCATCTCTACTTGTCTGCAGGTGAATTTGAAGTAATAAGTGATTGCAGATCAATAGTAAACGTGTTCAACTATGCAAAAAGGTAAAAACAATGATTGCAGATGCTGGAAACCAGATTCTGGATTAGTGGTGCTGGAAAAGCACAACAGTTCAGGCAGCATCTGAGGAGCAGTAAAATTGACATTTCGGGCAAGAGCCCTTCATCATTCCTGTGCTCTTCCAGCACCACTAATCCAGTGTTCAACTATGCACCAAGTAAGCCATCCACTCATCCAGAACATAAGATGATCATTTGATAAGACTCATGTTGAATACCAGACAGACAAATTCAACCCAGTGGAATATATGCCATGACATCTGTTGCTAATAGTTAGTCCAACTAATCATTAAAAAAATACCTTAACTACATTAGTGAGCTGCCCATCACCATAATGATTGCTGGATTATCTGTTTTGATGTTCCGCACACAAATTATGCCCAATCCAAAAGGTCTTGCATTCAAAATAGGCATTGTACAAATTATTGAACATTATTTGGCCTGGTGTACAGCCTGTTTGAGTAATTGAGTTACCTTCCACTTGATGGTTTTTTACGTCATATCACATGATGCAGTGGTACATAATGATGTAGTGCTGTCAAAAATGAAGCATATAACCATAAGATGTTAAAGGACAAGTCGGCCATTCGATCCAAAGAGTCTGCTCCACCATTCAATGAGATCATAGCTGATCTGATAAGTCTCGACTCTACTCCTCTGCTGTTTCGCCATAACCCTCGATTCCCTTATTGATTAAAAATCTGTCTATCTCAGTGTAGTCTTAAATGTAATGCCAAAGTGACTAAAACTAGCTGATACTAACTGGTAACAAAACAAGGTGTGGCATTGCAATAGCTATGGAATTGTCAAATTGAGAAGTTATGTTTGAGAGTGTGTCTACAAAGGAAATTGCTAAAATAATAGTGTTATCACTATATTTGAAATTCGCTCACTTGCACAATCATTTCTGATCTCATTCTATGCAGCAAATGAGCTGTCATTCCACATTGTTGGGGTAATGTGCTGTAGATTTAGCATATGGAAGTCATCAAGGAATTGTTAAAATCAAAAACTCTTTAAGCAAAGGTATTGTTCTCTGGGCCATATGATAAACCTGACACTTTGAGACTTCCTGGAGTCCAGGATCAATGTGGATAACTCCCAGGACTACTCCCCTGGCAGTCACCACTGCTTGCGGTTATGGACGAGGCTGAAATTTCTCGAATGCATCCAGCATCAATCTGCTGCTTGTCAAGTTTGAGGGACCGCTTCCTTCGTTTAGCTCAAGTCCCCAAATATCAGTGAGATGGCGTATGCTGCATCGATTGGGCTGTGTGAGCCTTTATTAAGTCTGGTGTCTTATCTGAGCCAGGTGGTCTTTCTGGTTTTATTCTCATTAGACTTTATCTTTGTGGTTGGATATAGCTGGACGGCTGCTAGGCAAATTCACAAAGTATTTCAGATTGATTTGATTTGATTTATTTATTACCACATGTATTTTGTTACAAAATACAGTGTCATCATTCTCCGTCGCCATCTTAAAATATATTTTAAAAACCAAAACATAGAATATAAAGACTGAAGAATAAAGAAGTAAACAAAAAGTGTTTGACTTTACATTCTGTTAAGTGTTTTTCCACAGGCCATGACTCTGGTGGCCAGGCACAAGACACTTTGCTGTGCCACCGCTGGAATGAAAGTTGCTGCTCCACTGACATCACTATAAGTCCTTCCTGGACCTCACCAATGAAGGTGCCACTAGTGCAGCCGATTACCACACTGGCCCAAACTCGACTCCACTGCTAGCATGAATCCACTTCACTGCCACTGCTGCCGGTTTCACCCTGGGTTCACACTCACCTCCACTGGCACCTCCATGAGTCTAGATGCAGACACTACAGGAACCCAAACCCACCTCTGCCGCAGCAGCCATGAGTCAGTGCTAGATCCACCTCATCGAAGCAGAAGCTGCTAGGAACCCAAACTCATGTCTGAAGCCAATGCACCAAGTCCATGCTGCTTGGCTCACTCGAGTCTGCACTGGGCCTACTCACTGACCATCACGAGTATATGCTGGATTGCTGTGCATCTATAGTCACATAAAAGCCAGGGTGGCTAAGGATAGCAGGATTTCTTGCTAAAATATATTATTTTACAAGATAAATTCTTCTGACGATCTGGTAGCTTCCTGATCACCATCATGGACGTAGCTTTTAATTCCACATTTATTTAATTCACCGAGTCTGTAATGGGTTTGAACTCTTGGCTCTGGATCTTTTGTCTCAACCCCTGAATTGCCCCTGTAGTTACTTTTCTCTGATTAATATGGTGCACGCTGTCTCACTCATATTCAGCCTCTATCCAATGGTTGCCCTTTTACTGTTCAGTCAGAAGGTTATGGGTTCAAAGCCATTGTTCAGAGACAAAAGGAAAGATTTTAACACTGGTGGAAACAGTGTGCAGAAAGCTGTTAAAGTGAAACAGCTCTATTTTCCAAATCCCTAACATGTTAACACTGTTTCCTTCTTGTTACAGGCACATGTCCTACTGGACACTGCATTGCCTTGAGGAATTAATGTCGATATTTTCCCAGAAATGTATGACGCATGTCTGGAGCAGCTGGGTCTTGAACCCAGCCCTTCTGTCTTGAGGTAGGGACACTACTACCATGGCACAGGAATATTTGAAGTAATCAATGTAAATTGAAGTTCTTCGAAATGTTTGAACTGCAATTGAATTTGAGTCAGCACCATTATGGTAAATCGCTGGCGGGGCTTGGTTGAGCTCAGTTGGCTGAAAGACTGGTTTATTATGCAACGTGACACCAACAGTGTGGGTTTAATTCCTGCACCAAGGTTAAAATAAAGAATTCCCCTTCTCAACCTCGCCTGTTGCCTTAGGCATGGTAACCCTCAGCTTAAACCACCATCACAAAATCCTGCAAACATCTGCCTGCCAGACCTAGCTCTCTGTTAATGATTTTCTGAGCTAGTGGAAGGTTTCTGATTTTTATCCATCTGCGTTGGCCATCTGAGCTTTCTCACCACTTTGTATTGCACTCTCCATTACCCCTTTGTAGTAATTTCTCACTTCCTGTTACCTTGCTTCCCTTTTGTTTCCTTATCATAGTCACTATTCCAGCCTCCTTTTCCTCTTTCCCCACAACCTCCATTCTTTCCTCATCAGTAGCTGATCCATGATCTGATTCGAAGATATTTACACTTGTTCTAGAGAGTTAGGCTTGAGTTTCCTCATGTGTCACAGAATTCCTGAGGCAGAATGTGGGTGTTAAATAGCAGAAGGAAATGGAGCTGCATCTAGTGGACTTTGTGCTACAAATTGGGCTGAACTCTCCTGGGAAAACAAGCTGAAAATTCCCATCCATGTTGAAGCCTAACATTAAAGAAGGGGATCCATCCACCCTCAGATCCTGCTAGGACTGTCTGCTGAGCTCTCAGTGAACTGAGCAATGACAACATTTATTAATCTGATACGTTCCTGGGCAGTGCTTTGACTGCTTTCTGCAAAGATAGTGGAAAGGTAAAAATTATGGGTGTGTCTGCAGCCTTATTGGCATTTTTCTACTTGCAAATTGGCTTAATTTTTCATACGAAGGCTGCCAACTTAAAACAGGCAGCTTTGGGGGAATTGAGTCCCTGATCACTCAGTATATATTCCTGTGGCATTCCTAATCTCTGTAGGTGCCAGCTCTCTGATGTGGTTTGCAGAACTGGGTGCCTACTCACTGTTCTTATTAAGGTGGAGGACATGGAGGTGGTCAATTAAGAGATACTCTTTATGGGGATTGGAACAGTACAACACGTTGGGCCTGGGATTTCCATTTGATCTTGACACTGGGGTCCCAAAGCCTGTGGTTAAAATTCAGCCCAATGAGAAGTTGCAATTACACAACTTGTAGCTGTTTTTAAAATGAGAATAACTTGGTATCTCCTGTGAAGAGACAGTCAGAAATCTGCACTTGTTTGTGCAGCAAGGACACTGTTTCTCCAAAAGCAATTCATACTAAAATTGCCTCTCACTCTTGTGTACGCCAGAACATAAACTTGTTCAGAGCATGAGGTAATCATCATAAACAACTGGAGCCCGAGCGAAGAATGGAACTTCCATTTTTCCTGCTTAAAACATGAAAGTTTGAAGCATTTTGACCAGTATTTATGCATAATATGCAAAATAGGTTAAAGATAATTCAATCATGGAAATTTGTCCATATTTAATGGCACTTAGTTTTGTACCAGAAGTGTACTTTCAAAGTAAAAAGGTATTCAGCGCAGGAGAAGAAATAAAAAAATAATTACATATCATTTTTTAAAATGTGGTTAAAACAGCAAGATGACTTAGGTACTGAATAAAGTTTTGTTCTTAAATTTGCCCCATTCTGTGTCACTTTAATTTCAGGGAGATCTCCTTTCGCCACTCTTGTATGTGTAGCTGTGATAACCAACAGAGACAGTTTGTGCAGCAGGTTTGAAGCAGCATTGCAAAACGATTGATTTATACATGTTCTCCCTTTAATGCCTGAATTTCCTTGCTGTTCCATTCTGGATATTGGCATCTGAAATGGTACACCTCTGAGCCTGACTACAGTCAAATTGGAAATGATTAAGCTTTGTTTCGAATCTCATGCATATGACACATACTTAACATCTACAATCATTTGTTTGTTTACACCATCAATATTAATTATTCAGTTACTTACTCGTTTGAAGCCATAAAAGAAAACAAGGTGACATAATTTGATCCTTTGTGGATTGCTATTAATGTTACGATGAAGTACCAAAATGCTGTAAAATCCTCATTACATGTGCTCAAGAAACTTTTTGATCATCTCTTTCATATATTTCTGCAGTTGCTTACATAATGAGCTGTTAGGGTAAGCTTAAGTGGCTTGCATGTATTGTGTATAGGGATTTATTCTTTACATGAAAATTGTTTGGATTACATGTTAACTAGGAGAGAAAGGAGCCAAATGAATTGTACAAAAACTTTTGTCATATGAGTTCATGCATAGAAACTCTAGAAACTAAATTGAGTCATGTTGTAGCATGAATGCTTAATATTTTTGTAAAAGCTATTTTTCCCATTAGTTATTAGGTTTATCAGAGCAAAAGGTCGATAAAGTGTGGTGCTGGACAAAGCACATCCGAAGCTGCCTGACCTGCTGTGCTTTTTTTAGTGCCACACTTTATTGACTCTGACTCTCCAGCATCTGCAGTACTCACTATCTCCTATTACCAGAACAAAGGAACTCGTTGAGGTAAAAGGACTAAAGTCCAACTAGATTCATACTGGACTCAAAATGTTTATTCTTGTTTCTCTCTCCACAGATTCTGTCTGCCCTGCTGAGTTTCTCGAGCATTCTGTGTTTATATCAGATTTCCAGCATCTGCAGTATTTTGCTTTAATTTGAGTCCAAGTCTGACCTGCTCCAGAGGTGTGTAGTAATGTCAGAACATGTTGATTAAAAATATCAATAATTCAACCATAACGGAGTTGTTGACAAATCAAGATAATCAATTACAATTTGACTTCATGAAAGCCAGACATGAGGTGAGGAAATAAAAAAAACAGAAAATGCTGGAGGAACTCAGCAGATCTGACAGCTTTATGGAGAGAGAAAAACAAAATTAATGTTTCAAGTCCAAAATGACTCTTCAGCGAAGTGAAAATATAATGAGTTTTGTGCTGTTGAGAAAGGTGCAAAGAAGCAAAAAGGCAGAAAGTAGGTCAGAGAAAGGTTAGAGTGTAGGGAGGTTAGAGACCACAGGTATAACAGAATCCAAAGTGAAGTGAGTGGTTCTAGATATTGGACAAAACAAAAATCCAGAAATAAAGGAGAAGAGTCCCATCAGACTTGGAATGTTAAAGACCATAAGACCATAAGAACTAGGAGTGGATGTAAGGCCATTTGGCCCATCGAATCCACTCCGCCATTCAATCATGGCTGATAGGCATTTCAGCACCACTTACCCACACTCTCCCCAAATCCCTTAATTCCTTGCGAGATTAAGAAATTTATCAATCTCTGCCTTGAAGATATTTAACGTCCCTGCCTCCATTGCACTCCGTGGCAGTAAATTCCACAGGCCCACCACTCTCTGGCTGAAGAAATATCTCCTCATTTTCATTCTAAATTGACTCCCTCTATCTCTAAGGCTGTGCCCACAGGTCCTAGTCTCCCCGCCTAACGGAAACAACTTCCCAGCGTCCACCCTTTCTAAGCTATGCATTATCTTGAAAGTTCCTAACAGATCTCCCCTCAACTTTCTAAACTCTAACGAATGCAATCCAAGGATCCTCAGCCGTTCATCGTATGTTAGGCCTACCATTCCAGGGATCATCCGTGTGAATCTCCGCTGGACACACTCCAGTGCCAGTATGTCCTTCTTGAGGTGTGGGGCCCAAAGCTGCACACAGTATTCTAAATGGGGCCTAACCAGAGCTTTAATAAGTCTCAGAAGCACATCACTGCTTCTACATCCCAATCCTCTTGAGATAAATGGCAACATTACCTTTGCTTTCTTAACCACAACCTGCAAGTCAACCTTTAGAGAATCTTGTACTAGCACTCCCAGATCCCTTTGTACTTTGGCTTTATGAATTTTCTCATTGTTTATAAAATAGCCCATGCCTGTGTTCTTTTTTCCAAAGTGCAAGACCTCGCATTTGCTCACATTGAATCTCATAAACTGTCGAAATCTTTCTGTAGCCTCCCCACCTCCTCAGAACTACCTGCCTATCCGCCTAACTTCATATCATCGGCGAACTTCGCCAGAATGCCCCCTGTTCCTTCATCCAGATCATTAATATATAAAGTGAACAACTGTAGCCCCAACACTGATCCCTACGGGACACCATTTGTCACCAGCTGCCATTCCGAAAAAGAACCTTTTATCCCAAACCTCTGCCTTCTTTCAGACAGCCAAACCTCAATCCATGCCAGTAGCTCACCTCCAACACCATGGGTCCTCATCTTACTCAGCAGCCTCCTGTGAGGCACCTCATTAAAGGCCTTTTGGAAGTCTAGGTAGATAACATCCACTGGTTTTCCCTGGTCTAACCTACTTGATACTTCTTCAAAGAATTTTAGCAGGTTTGTCAGGCATGGCTTCCCCTTACAAAATCCATGCTGACTTGTTCTAATTCGACCCCGCACTTCCAATAATTTAGAATTCTCATCCTTAATGATAGATTCTAGAATTTTACCAACAACCGAGGTTAGGCTAATCGGCCTATAATTTTCCATCTTTTGTCTTGATCCTTTCTTGAACAAGGGAGTTAAAACAGTGATTTTCCAATCATCTGGGACTTTCCCTGACTCCAGTGATTTTTGAAAGATTACAACCCAAGCCTCTGCTATTTCTTCAGCCACCTCCCTCAGAACTCTAGGATGCAGCCCATCCGGGCCAGAAGATATATCAATTTTTAGACCTTTAAGTTTATCAAGTACTTTCTCCTTTGTAATGGTCACTATACTCAACTCTGCCCCTGACTCTCCTTAATTGTTGGGATATTACTCAAGTCTTCCACTGTGAAGCCTGACACAAAGTATTTATTAGGTACTTCAGCTATTTCCTTTTCTCCCAATACTAGCCTTCCTGCATCAAGGTTTGGGAGAAGATTTGTAGCTCAGGTGCTCGTTGTTGTTGTGGTTTTGTTCGCCGAGCTGGGAATTTGTGTTGCAGACGTTTCGTCCCCTGTCTAGGTGACATCCTCAGTGCTTGGGAGCCTCCTGTGAAGCGCTTCTGTGATGTTTCCTCTGGCATTTATAGTGATTTGTATCTGCCGCTTCCGGTTGTCAGTTCCAGCTGTCCGCTGCATAAAGTTGGAGTGCGGAGAAAGTGAGGACTGCAGATGCTGGAGACCAGAGTTGAAAAGTGTGTTGCTGGAAAGGCACAGCAGGTCAGGCAGCATCTGAGGAGCAGGAGAATCCACATTTTGGGCATAAGAAGGGCTTATGCCTGACACGTCGATTCTCCTGTTCCTCGGATGCTGCCTGACCTGCTGTGCCTTTCCAGCAACACACTCCTCAATTTGGAGTGAACCAATCTCTACTTTTGCCTCTGGTTTGTTTCTTATGCATTGAAATAAACTTTTACTATTATTTCTAATATTACTGGCTAGCTTACCTTCATATTTCATCCTCTCCTTCCTTATTTCTCTCTATGTTATCCTCTGTTTGTTTTTGTAGTCTTCCCAATCTTCTGATTTCTCAATGCTCTTGGCCACTTTATAAGCTCTCTGTTTTTCTGTGATACATTTCCTGAGTTCCTTCATCAGCCATGGTTGTCTAATTCTCCCTGCTGCTGGGAGGTCTGTGCATAACTCCCATTATGGTTTTTTTGCCTTTGTGGTTCCTCAACTCCACCCACACAGGCTCCACATCATTTGACCCTATATCATTTAATGGTATAGATTTAATTTCATTCTTAACTAACAGGGTAACCCCACCCCCTCTGCTCACCTCCCTGCCTTTTCGATAAGTTGTAAATCCTTGGATGTTTAACTGCCAGTCCCGAACCTCCTGCAACCACGCCTCTGTTATGCCTACCATGTCATAATCATTTACGATGATTTGTGCTGTTAATTCATCTACTTTGTTATGAATGCTTTGAGCATTCAGATAAAGCACCTAAATGCTAATTTTCTTTAATGCTCTAATGTTAACTCTGTCTCTGCCTCTGCCGGTTGTCAGTTCCAGCTGTCCGCTGCAGTGGCTGGTATATTGGGTCCAGGTCGATGTGTTTGTTGATAGAATCTGTTGATGAGTGCCATGCCTTTAGGAATTCCCTGGCTGTTCTCTGTTTGGCTTGTCCTATAATAGTAGTGTTGTCCCAGTCGAACTTATATTGCCTGTCATCTGCGTGTGTGGCTACTAAGGTTAGCTGGTCATGTCATTTCATGGCTAGTTGGTGTTCATGAATATGGATTGTTAGCTGTCTTGACACTCTATACAGTCAACACAGGAATTCTTGGACATCATCAGAAATATGCACATAGACAAGAAAGAAATTATGATCTCATTTGATGTAACGGCACTGTTCACCTCTATCAACAAAACTCTACCCAGAGAAACAATAGTCAACTTGCTGGACATACAGAACAGACACAAGACGGGGAACCTATCAACAAAGGCTGCATACTCAAACTACTGGACCTGTGCCTCACAACACACTTCACATTCAACAACTAACTGTATGAACAAATCAACGGCCCACCCATGGGCTCACCCATCTCTGTAGAGGGAGGAAGAGAGCTTCTTCAAGGAAGGCATCCTTGTAAGAGGATTCACAGTAGGTTGAAATCTTTGAGGAGAAAGTGAGGTCTGCAGATGCTGGAGGTCAGAGCTGGAAATGTGTTGCTGGAAAAGCACAGCAGGTCAGGCAGCATCCAGGGAACAGGAGAATCGACATTTCGGGCATAAGCCCTTCTTCAGGAATGAGGAAAGTTGGTCCAGCAGGCTAAGATAAAAGGTAGGGAGGAGGGACTTGGGGGAGGGGTGTCGGAAATGTGATAGGTGGAAAGAGGTCAAGGTGAGGGTGATAGGTCAGACTGGGGTGGGGGCGGAGAGGTCGGGAAGAAGATCTCAGGTTAGGAAGGCGGTGCTGAATTTGATGGATTTGACTGAGACACATCTCTGGACTCATAGCGGAAGCTGTAATGCAAAGATTAGAACAAACAGTCTTACCGCAAATTCAACCCAAACTCTAGGTCAGATATGTAGATGACACCTTTGTAATAATTAAAAACACAGGAATAGAAAACACACACCGGATCATCAACGCCACACTCACAGGAATCCGATTCACTAGAGAGGAGGAAAAGGACAACCAACTCCCATTCCTAGACGTGATGGTACAGAGAACACCGAACGGAGAATTCACCACAAATGTAACAGGAAAGCCACACACACAGACCAAGTCCTGAACTACGAAAGCAACCACCTCAACACACACAAAAGAAGTTGCATCAAGACACTGTTCAAAAGAGCCACAACACACTGCAGCACACCAGAACTGCAAAAAGAGGAAGAAGAACACCTCTACAATGTATTCGCCAAAAACAGATACCCCCGCAATTTCATCAACAGATGCCTAAGGGAAAGACAGTGGAATGAGGACATGCCACAACCCAAAGGACTAGCCACGTTATCATACATCAAGAACATTTCTGAACTGACAGCCAGACTACTACGACCACTAGGACTCATAACAGCACACAAACCAACAGCCACTCTCAGACAACAACTCACCAGAACAAAGGACCCGATACCCAGCATGAGCAAAACCAATGTACTGTACAAAATCCCATGCAAGGACTGCACAAAACACTGCATAGGACAAACAGGAAGACAGCTAACGATCCGTATCCATGAACATCAACTAGCCATGAAATGACACGACCAGCTATCCTTAGTAGCCACACAAGCAGATGACAGGCAATATGAGTTCGACTGGGACAACACTACTATTATAGGACAAGCCAAACAGAGAACAGCCAGGGAATTCCTAGAGGCATGGAACTCATCCACAGATTCTATCAACAAACACATCGACCTGGACCCAATATACCGGCCACTGCAACGGACAGCTGGAACTGACAACCGGAAGCGGCAGAGACAAACCACTATAAATGCTGGAGGAAACAACACAGAAGCGCTTCATAGGAGGCTCCCAAGCACTGAGGATGTCACCAAGAGAGGGGACGAAACGTCTGCAACATAAATTCCCAGCTCGGCGAACAGAACCACAACAATGGAGTTACATTTGACACTTCTCCTCTGTTCCAGCACAGTTTCTTGAGATTTTTCAACTTATCTCAAGTTTAACAAATCACCCAGTTTCCAGGAGCTGGCAGCAAGGTGGAATTTCCAGAATAGTCGCTGAAAACATCCATGAACTCTGGCAGCATGATGTAAAGTGTGCCACTATTATTAGATTCAGTTTATCCATTGTCAATCTGAATGAAAGACAATGTACACCAGCCAACGAAATCCCTCAAAATATTTGGGATTGTAGATAATTATGAGAGGAGTGATTTACATTCTGGTTCAAATGATGGCACAACCCATCTCCGAAGTGTGCCACTGGGAAAATGTTTAGAAATTTGTTATTGGAAATGGTAGCTGCTAAGTTGTTTCACTTAATGCTTTTTAGCTTTTAATAGGTTCATTCATGCAGAGCATTATTTTCAGCTTTTAATTCTGAGGGCAGCAAATGATACTTATGATACCTGCATGCTTTTAACGGGAGATGAGAAAGTCCCTAATGGGTACAGACATTATCCATCATTTGTACTACTTATTATGTGATGAGAATGTTCTAGTGCCTGAATTCCAAATGGGGTGGGCCTGATCTGGCTGAGACAATGTTTAATAAAACGTATATGTTTACACGGGAATTGAAATTAGTATATGTTACAAAGCAACATCATAAAGAGAGTCAGGAGTAGGCCATTCAGCCCGTCAAGCCTGTTCTGCCATTCAATGAGATCTTGCATGAAGTTCTTCATCATACTCCAGCACTTTCCCCGTATCCCTTATAGAAATCTAACATATTTGGAATATTGTGTGCATTGCTGGTCACTTCACTACAGAAGGATGTGGAGGTTTTGGAGAGGGTGCATAAGAGATTTACCAGACTGTTTCCCGGATTGAAGACTTTTAGCTTTAAGAAGAGGTTGGACAAACTTGGATTGTTTTTGGCAGAGTGTCAGAGGCTGAGGGGCGACCTGTTAAAAAACATATAGAATTATGCAAGTCATGGTTAGGTTGGATATTTGGAGTCTTTTTCCCAGGATGGAAATGTCAAATACCTCAGGGGCATAGGTTTAAGGACAGAGGGAGAAAAGTTTAAAGAAAATGCGTGAGGCAGACATTTTACACAGAGGTGCCTGGAATGTGCTGCCAGGGGAAGTGGTAGAAGCAGATACAATAACAACGTTTGAGAGGCAGTTAGACAGACACATGAGCAGGCAGGGAACAGAGGGATACAGACCATGTGTGAAATAACTCTACAGAGGCAGGTATCCCATCACCGTTGGATGATGGATGGTATGGAGCTGTCCTTAAATGACAAATATAATTTGATTTTAGGATGTGCTCAAATTTCCTGCTGGTTTATGATGGTTGGTTATCTGAAGCCAACACTTCCTGGAGCCTGCAAAGGATGTGAACAGTTTTTCTATTGTTGATCTCGTGTTTGACAAATGAACTGTGTGTATGTCCAGCCACTTTGAGTGGTCACCCATAATGACTTGGAACATTCAGCCCATGAAAGGACCTGCACAGTTGGTGTGTAACCAAGTCCAGGGTTTACCCAGCCATTCCCATGATGTAGGGAAACTGCTGGCGGTAATTTTTTGTCCTTGTTGGCATAGTGGGCACTGGCCCACCAACGCAGCTTTGTCTGCATCCAATCAGATGTAACTTCTTCTAAATGTTCTTCATTTTGGAAACCCCTGGAAGACCCTGGAGGAGTGCGGCCAGTATCTGGCTGTGACCTTTGCTCGGGACAATCACTCTTGCTCCCTATAATAACATAGTATCCCCTACTGTGATCTGGCCTCGCCAGGTCCTAAAAGGCTTCCTCCATAACCACCAGCTGTTTCAATTTTGCCAGGACTGGATCTTTCTGCATCCAGAATCTGATATTGTCAGCTGTGACTGGTGGTGTCCAGAAAATTTAAAACCATTATAGACTCTTCCAGTGGTGCTATAACCGGTGTTGTATCTGCCAGCAGAAGGTGGCTCTTTGTTACTTGGCCTCCCAGATGGAGTTCCAACTTCTACTTAGTATTAGAGCCCAACACTAAATTCAGCCTGAAGTTTATAGGCGGCTCAGCTTTGGCCTCTTTTACTAGACCTAGCAGGGGTTTGTGATCTGTGATTATTACAAATTTGTGTCTGTGGAGGAATTGGTGGAACTTCCTGACTCCAAATATGACCACCAAACTTTCCTTCTCTATCTGAGTGTATTTATGCTTTTCATTAGCCAAAGTCCTGGATGCATACACCATTAGGTGTTCCTCTTCATTGGGCCACCTATGAGCTAATGCTACCCTGATGTTGTATGGGGAAGCATTGCATCCAGATTTCACTTGGTATCAGAGTGTTCCAACACCTTAGAGGATGATAGCTGTTTCTTCACTTCCTTGAAAGCTATGGCTTGTGACTATTTACAAAGCTGACCCTTTAAGAGTTGCCACAAAGGTGCACAGGACAAATGCTAGGGTATGGATGAACTTCCTGTAATATTTTACCAGCCCAAGGAAAGACCTAAGCTCAGGTACAGATGTGTAAATTGGGGCACCTTTGATCACCTTTATCTTGTAACTGGTGTTACCTGGCCTTGTCGACTCTGTAACCCAAGTGGGGTGCCTGGAACACATTTTTCTCATCTTGGGCATATGTCAGTGTGTGAGAAACATCTAAGGACTATGTCCAAGTTCTCTAAGTGCTCCTTATTGGTCTTCCCTGTCATTAGCATGTCATCTAGATAAATGGCGACCTGGGGTAGACCTTATAAAATGTTTATCATCTCCTGAATAATTGCATATGCTGACAATACTCCAAATGGCAGTCTTGTATATTGATACAAACCCTTATGGGTATTAATTGTAATGTACTTCTGGAAATCCTCATCTAACTGCAATTGTGAATATGCATGGCTCACATTCAGCTTGTGAAGGACAGCCTTCATGTCAGCTTTGCATATAAATCCTCTATGCAAGGGATCAAGTATTTATACAGCTTTGAAAATAGGTTTATTGTTTGTTTAAAATCCACAAAAAGGCAAACTGATCCTTTGGTCTTTACATCAGTACGAGCAGTGATGGACGATTCCTTCACTTTCCAGCCTTCTGATTTCTGTCTCTACTTTTGTCCTTAAGGACAATGACACTGATCAGGTCTTGCAGAATGATGGAATTGCTTCCTGGTGCTAGGTGGCCTTGGTTTCTTTGATAGTCCCCAGACCATTCTGAAAAACATTAAGGTATCTAATAAGGACTTCACTCAGGCAGCCATTTTCTAATGAACAATGTTAAGCCAATCAAGGTGAATCTCACAACCAATTTCACCCCATTAAGCTTGGGCTCAAATCTTTTACTACAATCAGTGGTAACTAAACAACTGCTCCTCATAAGAGACCAGAATCGAAGTTGAACCCTAATCTGTACAGGTTCTCAGTCTGGCCAAGGCCTTGTGGAAACTTTAAGAGTTGGCGTCCAGAGTGAATTTTGCTAAAGACTGGTTCTGCAATCACTGAGATGGCTGCACCAATATTGATGTTCATTAGAACCGGGTGACCATTTAACCAGTTGTTCATTCTGATTGGTCCTGATTTGGTTGCTGCTAAGCAATTTAACTTTTCAATACCAGACTTGGGGCAGCACGGTGGCTCAGTGGTTAGCACTGCTGCCTCACAGCGCCAGGGACCCGGGTTCAATACCACCTTGGGTGACTGTCTGTGTGGAGTTTGCACATTCTCCCCGTGTCTGCATGGGTTTCCTCCCACAGTCTAAAGATGTGCAGGTTAGGTGAATTGGTCATGCTAAATTGCCCATAGAGTTAGGGGGAATGGGTCTGGGTGGGTTACTCTTCGGAGGGTCAGTGTGGACTAGTTGGGCCAAAGGGCATGTTTTCACACTTTAGGGCATCTAATCATATAGGTGGACTTACCATGCTGTGTGCTCTCCTGGATACCAGTTGAGAAGTTATCTTACTCCATTTAGGTCCAGTGAGACTCTTTTGCTGTCTCGAGTTCACATACTGGCAGCAACTACAATGGCTTGCCGGTCCGGATTCTGAAGTAAATTGTAACCGTTTGGTCAAGGCATGGCTTGGTTTTGAGGTTTGGCTCTGGGTTGACCTAGAGTCCCTCGGTTCAGCATATGCTCTGAGTGAGGCTCTGCAATTGCTTTCACTCAGGTGGTGTTCCCCAAGCTCAGTCAGCCTAGCGATGTTGTCCACTTCCATCAGAATACCATGATGGAACTCATGCTCCACTTGCTGCATTTTCCAAAGGTAGAGCTAGTTGTAGTGCGTGTTTGAATACCTGTTGGGCTTCAGCAATAGGTGATTTTGTATGGTTACATCATTAATCCCATGTACCAAGTGGACTCGCAGTATCTCATTAAGGGTTAAACCAAAGTTACGTGCCTCTGTCAGTCATCTTAATCTAGTCAAAACTCCCAATATGGATTCCCCCTGTTTCTGGAATGGTTGCATCTCTGAATTGGAGGAGGCTTGGGGTCATAATATTCTTTAACTAAATCCATCAAGTCTTCAAAGATTTTAGTATTTGTACTTCAGAGAAAGTTAGACTTCTAATAACTGAAAATACGGCAGGTCCATAAGCCATCAGGAGAATTAGAGTCATAGAGGTGTGCAGCACCGAAACAAACCCTTTGGTCCAACCCGTCCATGCTGACCAGATAGCCTAAATTACTTGCATCCCATTTGCCAGCACTTGGCCCATATTGGTCTAAATCCTTCCTATTCATATACCCATTCAGATGCCTTTCAAATGCTGTTATTGTACCAGATTCCACCATTTCCTCTGGCAGCTTATTTCAAACACGCACCACCCTCTGTGTGAAAAGGTTGCCCCTTACGTCCCTTTTAAAACATTCCCCTCTCACATAAACCTAAGCCCTCTAGTTCTGGACTCCCCCATCCCAGGAAAAAGACTTTGTCTATTTATTCTATCCATGCCCCTTGTGATTTTATAAACTTCTATAAAGTCACCCCTCAACCTCCGATGCTCGAGGGAAAACAGCCCAAGCCTATTCAATCTCTACCTATAGCTCAAATCCTCCAACCCTGGCAACATCTTTGTAAATCTTCTCTGAACCCTTTCAAGTTTCACAACATTCCTTCAATAGGAGGGAGACCTGAATTGCATGCAATATTCCAAAAGTGGCCTTACCAATGTTCTGTACAGTAGCAACATGACCTCACAACTCCTACAATCAACGCTCTGACCAATAAAGGAACACATACCAAATACCTGTTTCACTCTCCTATTTACCTGAAACTCCATTTTCAAGGAACTATGAACCCAAATTCCAAGGTGTCTTTGTTCAGCAACACTCTCCAGGAACTTACTATTAAGTGTTTAAGTCCTGCCCTGATTTACCTTTACAAAATGTAACAATTCACATCTATCTAGATGACCTCCATCTACCACTTGTCAGCAATTGTCCCATCTGATCAAGATCCTTCTGTACTCTGAGATAACCTTCTTCGTTGTCGAATACACCTCCAATTTTAATGTTATCTGCAAACTTACTAACTATATCTCCTATGACCATATTTAATCATTTATATTAAACGACAAAAAGCAGTGGACCCAGCACCTGTCTTTGTGGCACACCACTGGTCACAGGTTTATTCATTGCTTTTCCTCTGTTCCAATGCCATTTGCCCAGAAAGAATAACGCATTCTTTCCACATAGGCTTAGTTTTCAACAGCAGAATTGAACGGATCAATTTTCCCAAATAACAGCATGATGCCAGAAATGCTTACTCCAACACAAAGGTGACTGTTATGAGCAAATTCCTTCCAAGGTTGCTAATTTCTCCTTGCTGCAGGGAAATAACTCTCTCTATGGCTGCTTCACCATCACCATGTCACCCTTCATTTACACATGCAGAGTCCTTGACTCTGATCCAATTTCTTCAGAGCCAGCTCTCAGAGTGAGCAGAACCTCTAACATTCCTGTTCTAATGTGTCAGCCAAAGCTTCCTAACTGGACCAGATTAATAGCCCCAATTAGAGAACTCATATTCTGTGAAGTCCACCTGGCTAACCTTGTTACAATCATGACAGTGAGCAGGCATATGAAATTAGTATAGAATTACATCATGGTTGGCACAGACATGGTGGGCTGAAGGGCCTGATCTGGTGCTGTACTGTACTATGTTTTATGATCAAACCTCCACTGCCCTCGGGCCAGAAAGTTCTAAAGATTCATCATGTTCTCCCTTATCCTGAGTCTGCATCACCCATTCCAGACACTCACATGGGGCGGCACGGTGGCTCAGTGGTTAGCATTGCTACCTCACAGCACCAGGCTCCCAGGTTTGACTCCAGCCTCGGGCGACTGTCTGTGAGAATTTGCACATTCTCCCCGTATCTGCGTGGGTTTCCTCTGGGTGCTCCGGTTTCCTCCCACTGACCAAAGATGTGCAGGTTAGGTAAACTGACCATGCTAAATTGCCCGTAGTGTTAGGTGCATTAGTCAGAGGGAAATGGATTTGGGTGGGTTACTCTTCGGACGGTCGGTGTGGACTTGTTGGGCCGAAGGGCCTGTATCCACACTGTAGGGAATCTAATCTAATCAAGGAAAACCACCTTCCAACATCTACCCTGCTGAGCCTTGTAGTAATTTAGTATGTTTAGAGTCATAGAGCCATACAGCACAGAAACAGACACTTCAGTCCAACTTGTTTGTGCTGACCAAGTTTCCCAAACTAAACTGTCCCATTTGCCTGTTTGGCCCCTATCCCTCTAAACCTTTTGAATGAGATCACCTTTCATTCTACGAAACTCTAGAGAATAAAGACTTAGAGTATTTAATTTTTCTTCATAGGACAATCACTTATTACAGGAATTAGTTTGGTGAGGTTTCACTGCACTCTCTCTATGGTAAGCATATCTTTCCATAGATAAGGAAGCCAAAACTGCACATAATACAGGGATTGGTCTCACCAAGGCTTTGTGTAATTGTAATAAGGCATCTTTAGCTGAAAATGTGTTGCTGGAAAAGTGCAGCAGGTCAGGCAGCATCCAAGGAACAGGAGAATCGACGTTTCGGGCATAAGCCCTTCTTCAGGAATGAGGAAAGTGTGTCCAGCAGGCTAAGATAAAAGGTAGGGAGGAGGGACTTGGGGGAGGGGCTTTGGAAATGCGATAGGTGGAGGGAGGTCAAGGTGAGGGTGATAGGCCGGAGTGGGGTGGGGGCGGAGAGGTCAGGAAGATGATTGCAGATTAGGAAGGTGGTGCTGAGTTTGAGGGATTTGACTGCGACAAGGTGGGGGAAGGGGAAATGAGGAAACTGGAGAAATCCGAGTTCATCCCTTGTGGTTGGAGGGTTCCCAGGCAGAAGATGAGGCTCTCTTCCTCCAACGGTCGTGTTGCTATGGTCTGGCGATGGAGGAGTCCAAGGACCTGCATGTCCTTGGTGGAGTGGGAGGGGGAGTTAAAGTGTTGGGCTACGGGGTGGTTGGGTTGGTTGGTCCGGGTGTCCCAGAGGTGTTCTCTGAAACGTTCCGCAAGTAGACGGCCAGTCTCCCCAATATAGAGAAGGCCACATCGGGTGCAGCAGATGCAATAAATGATGTGTGTGGAGGTGCAGGTGAATTTGTGGCGGATATGGAAGTGTCCCTTGGGACCTTGGAGGGAAGTAAGGGAGGAGGTGTGGGTGCAAGTTTTGCATTTCTTGCGGTTGCAGGGGAAGGTGCCGGGAGTGGAGGTTGGGTTGGTGGGGGGAGTGGACCTGACGAGGGAGTCACGGAGGGAGTGGTCTTTTCGGAACGCTGATAGGGGAGGGGAGGGAAATATATCACTGGTGGTGGGGTCCGTTTGGAGGTGGCGGAAATGAAGGCGGATGATACGTTGTACATGGAGATTGGTGGGGTGGTAGGTGAGGACCAGTGGGGTTCTGTCCTGGTGGCGGTTGGAGGGGCGGGGCTCAATGGCGGAGGAGCGGGAAGTGGAAGAGATGCGGTGAAGAGCATCGTCGATCACGTCTGGCGGGAAATTGCGGTCTTTGAAGAAGGAGGCCATCTGGGTTGTACGGTTTTGGAACTGGTCCTCCTGGGAGCAGATGCGGCGGAGACGAAGGAATTGGGAATATGGGATGGCGTTTTTACAGGGGGCAGGGTGGGAGGAGGTGTAGTCTTGGTAGCTGTGGGAGTCGGTCGGTGTATAGTAAATGTCCGTGTCGATTCGGTCACCTGAGATAGAAATGGAAAGGTCAAGGAAGGGGAGGGAGGAGTCTGAGATGGTCCAGGTGAATTTGAGGTCGGGGTGGAAGGTGTTGGTAAAGTGGATGAACTGTTCAACCTCCTCATGGGAGCACGAGGCAGCGCCGATACAGTCATCGATGTAGCGGAGGAAAAGGTGGGGGGTGGTGCCAGTGTAGCTGCGGAAGATGGACTGTTCCACATATCCTACGAAGAGGCAGGCATAGCTGGGGCCCATGCGGGTGCCCATGGCTACTCCTTTGGTTTGGAGGAAGTGGGAGGATTGGAAAGAGAAGTTGTTCAGGGTGAGGACCAGTTCAGTCAGTCGAAGGAGGGTGTCCGTAGAAGGGTACTGTTTGGTACGGCGGGAAAGGAAGAAGCGGAGGGCTTCGTGATGGGGGATGGAGGTGTACAGGGACTGGATGTGCATGGTGAAGATAAGGCGTTGGGGACCGGGGAAGTGAAAATCATGGAGGAGGTGGAGGGCGTGGGTGGTGTCCCGAACGTAGGTGGGGAGTTCTTGGACTAAGGTGGACAGGACCGTGTCGAAGTATGCAGAGATGAGTTCGGTGGGGCAGGAGCAGGCTGAGACAATGGGTCAGCCGGGGCAGTCAGGTTTGTGGATTTTGGGCAGGAGGTAGAAACGGGAGGTGCGGGGTTGTGGGACTATGAGGTTGGAGACATTAGGGAAGTAGACCAAAATCTGGTCAAAGAGGTAGGTTTTAAGTAGTGTATATCAAAAAAAAAAGGTGACATTTATATAGGGAATTCCATTTATATAGGGTTGTGGGACTATGAGGTTGGAGGCGGTGGATGGGAAATCCCCTGAGGTGATGAGGTTCTGGATGGTCTGGGAGATAATGGTTTGGTGGTGGGAGGTCATGGTCAAGGGGGCAGTAGGAGGAGGTGTCCGCAAGCTGGCGTCTTTACTCCTATTCTCAAAATCTCTTATAACAAAGGCCAACATACTATTTTCCTTCTTAATTGTTTCCTGTACTTGCAAGTTTATTTTCAATTAGTCATGAATAAAAACACCCAAGTCTCTTTGGAGTTCAACACTTTTCAGCGTTTCTCCATTTAAGTAACACTCTTTATATTCGTATCTAACAGGATTTGAAAGTGGATCATCTTGCCTTCCTCTACTTTTGCTAAATTTCTGCTGACTCACATCTCATCTCCAAATCCCTTTGTGCCTGCTTGCATCCTCCTCACAACTCATATTTCAAGTCTGATTCCTGTCATTTGCAAATATTATATTTGATCCCTACCTTCAAATCTTTGATGTAGATTGGAATAGTTGGTATGAATCTTTGTAGTACCCCATTAGTCACAACCTGCCAACCTGAACACGGCCCACTTATTCCTTCACTCTGTTGTCAGTCCATTAACTAGTTCTCAATCCATATTTCCCTCGGTCACTAAACTCTAATTTTGCTTACTAACCTCTTTTGTGGGAACTTACCAAAATCTTCCTGAAAGTCAAATATATCATAACCACTGGCTTCTCTTTATTCAGCTAGTAACATCCTCAAAAGCTGAAGGTTTATTTCCTGTCAGTTGACTCAGGCCAAATCATTGTTTTCTGTTTCCTATGTGTCACATCCTTTATGATAGATGCGAATGTTTTTACTGCAATTGAAGTTTGGCTATTTTTGGGGTGTAAAATCGGTTGAGTATGCTTTTTAAATTCAAGGCTTAAACTCTTGAATCATATCGTAGACCAGCATATTGGTCCCTATTGTTGTTGGCATCCTAAGTAGCATTAAGTTGATTTAACCATGCAAAGAAGGGTCATGTGCTTGTTTCAGCAAAGTTTACTCAAGAACCTTGTTAAAGCATGCACACCTGTCTGATCGATAGATCAATCTCCTGTCTCTAATTCCTGAATTCCCTAGTCCTGCCTCACTCCATTCTGTATCTCTACCAAAGCTGATCCTAATCCCAGGAGATGAGGTGAGCACTAAATCCCTGTGTCAGTGGTACTGATATCACCAAATGAGGAAAGCAGGGTTATTACAGCATTTAACCAAGTGGGCAGATCTCCCAGGCTGAAAGAAATATTGTCTAGGAGACTTGTTACAGTGTACAGTTGAATTTGTTTATGTGCCCCCCTTGTTCCTCTCATGCTCTGTTCAGACTCTTGTTCTCACAGCATTCTTGCCCTTTCTGTTTCCCGCATGCCTCTGTTCTCAACATAGAGTCATAGAGTCATAGAGATGTACATCATGGAAACAGACCCTTCAGTCAAACCTGTCCATGTCGACCAGATATCCCAACCCAATCTAGTCCCACCTGCCAGCACCCGGCCCATATCCCTCCAAATCCTTCCTATTCATATACCCATCCAAATGCCTCTTAAATGTTGCAATTGTACCAGCCTCCACCACATCCTCTGGCAGCTCATTCCATACAAGTACCACCCTCTGCGTGAAAAAGTTGCCTCTTAGGTGTCTTTTATATCTTTCCTCTCTCACCCTAAACCTATGTCCTCTAGTTCTGGACACCCCGACCCCAGGGAAAAGACTTTGTCTATTTATCCTATCCATGCCCCTCATAATTTTGTAAACCTCTATAAGGTTACCCCTCAGCCTCCGACGCTCCAGGGAAAACAGCCCCAACCTGTTCAGCCTCTTCCTTTGGCTCAGATCCTCCAACCCTGGCAACATCCTTGTAAATCTTTTCTGAACCCTTTCAAGTTTCACAACATCTTTGATTGGAAGGAGACCAGAATTGCATGCAATATTCCAACAGTGGCCTAACCAATGTCCTGTACAGTCCCAGCACGAGCTCCCAATTCCTGTACTCAATACCCTGACCAATAAAAGAAAGCATACCAAACACCTTCTTCACTATCCTATCTACCAGCGATTCCACTTTCAAGAAGCTATGAACCTGCACTCCAAGGTCTCTTTGTTCAGCAACACTCCCTAGGACCTTACCATTAAGTGTATAAGTCCTGCTAAGATTTGTTTTCCCAAAATGCAGCACCTCACATTTATCTGAATTAAACTTCTCAGCCCATTGGCCCATCTGGTCAAGATCCTGTTATAATCTGAGATAATCCTCTTCGCTGTCCACTACACCTCCAATTTTGGTGTCATCTGCAAACTTACTAACTGTACCTCTTATGCTCACATCCAAATCATTTATATAAATGACAAAACGTAGAGGGCCCAGCACCGATCCTTGTGACACTCCACTGGTCACAGGCCTCCAGTCTGAAAAACAACCCTCCACCACCACATGATTGCTTCCTTATTACTCTTTTGCTATCTCTGCTCTCCTGGTGTTTTCTTCACGTTCTTCTCTTCCTGTGCTCCCGCGCTCTCCTGATTCTAGCCAATGAAATACTGCAAAGAAAAGCAGGTAAAACAATGCCACTGATATAGAAAGGTAGGAATTAAAAATGGGAGTCAGCCATTAAGTTAACATGCAGGAATAACAAACAAAATGTTGACCTTTATTCCAAGAGAACTTGAGAATAAGGGTAAAAATGTCTGATCAATATTATAGAGAGCCTTGGTGAGACCATACCTGGAGCATTGCATGCAGATTTGGTCAATGGGAAGACATGTCCCTTGAGCTTGCTATGCTATTCAACAAAACCCCCATTTTCTATTTTCCCACATTATTCTCATAGTCTCTATATCTAGAAATATATCAATCCTTGTCTTGGATATGCAATGATTGACACAGACCTCTGAGGGAGAGCGTTTCAAAGATTCATCATCCTCTGAGTAAGAAATTCCTCCTCATCTCAATCCTTAATGGCCTACCTCATAACTATGTACCCTCGCTCTAGACTCCCCAGCCAAAGGAAGCAGTCTGCCTGTATCTATCCTGTTGAGTCCTGTCAGAAGTTTCTACATTTCAATAAGATCACCTTTCATTTTCCTAAACTTTACAGAAGAGGGGGCAAATGACCACAATCTCTCCTTGAAGGGCAATACCATCAGACCTGGAATCAGTATGTTGAATTTGTATGCAGCCCTCCAAGACAAATATTTCCTTCCTTAATGAGACCAACAGTATACACAATAGCTGAAAATGTGTTGCTGGAAAAGCGCAGCAGGTCAGGCAGCATCCAAGGAACAGGAGAATTGACGTTTCGGGCATAAGCCCTTCTCCAGAAACACATTTTCAGCTCTGATCTCCAGCATCTGCAGCCCTCACTTTCTCCTCGAAGTATACACAATAGTCCAGGTATGGTCTCACTAAGGCTGTACACAGTTGCAGCAAGACTTACTAACTCCTGTACTCAACTCCTCTAGCAAAAAAAGTCTATTTACTTTCCTTTCTGCATAATTGCTTTCTGTAAATAACTGATCTCTTAAAATCATTACTAAAGCTCTTTATACTCAGCTCGTTCATATTATGAATATTATATTGTATTATATTTAGTTGGGGGCCATTACCATTTCACCTGAAATGGGGTTCTTTACGCAAAAAAAGATTCAAGGAACACTGATCTACTTATGGGTTTACATATAATCTGCAACACAGAAACAGATCATCCAGCTTAAATATCTGTACTGACCAATTCTTGGGGTGAAGTTCCCCAATTTGTGATGGTTCCAGATGAGATAGTTCAAACTGCTAACCTCATGATGAGGAAGTTTCTAAAGAGCAGTATCCTTTGGTTAGTCCCCCCCCCCCCACTTGATTGGTCGCAACAAGTTTAATATTTTAAAGGATTCCTTTCCTTGTGGATAAAAGCAATGAATTTAATCAGGCTTTCTTAAATTAACAAAAAGAGAGTTTATTAATGACTGAGCATGAGAACAAATTGTAAAGCAAAACACAGATAGATGGAAAGCAAAACACATACAGGTTATAAATAAGAGATAAGAGCAAAAAGATAATCAATAAAAACTACACATCAGTTTTTGAATTATCCAGGAAAATCAGATAGTTGAACATTAAAGCTATCACACTGCATGTTTCCGTAGCATTGATGTTGGTAGTTAAACAGTTATTTTGAAATTTCTGGTTTTGAAAACCAATTGTAACTCTTTTGTCCTGACTCCTTTGAGCAGTGGTTGACTGATTGAACTGAGATTGAGAAAATGTTTTGGAGACACAATTAAGATTTAACAATGTGCATGGCATATCAGAGGTCTTACACATATCATGACATAATGTATGACAATATTTATATTGCACCACTGCAACTGCATTTTCTCACTCTGGTCCCATCTCCTTCTTTTCCATTCACCCACACATTATCCAAGTATTCTCCATAATTTGTATAGAATTATATAGATCCTCCCATGCAATTGCTGCAGGAATCAGTATGTTGAATTTGTAGGAATTCAATAAAGCCAGCACAATTAACTAAAAATACAGTTTATAGCTACTTATGCTATGAACTCAATTCTACTTGTCACTTACTTTAAAGAGTTCCATTGTTTTAAGAAATCTTTATGGTTCATTCACTTCTTTAGAGATCAACTCAGCTGAGCCAAAGCCCTCTGGAATTCATTGTATTTCTCTCTGGTATTCTAGCTGACGTATTAGCACACAGGCATCCTTCCATTAGGCTCCTGAAAACCAAATTGTGGGAGAACATACCTGCATTCCATGGGGTGAATAATGAATTTGGCATTTTCTCTGATGGAAAGATAAAAGAACAGAAAGCTTACCTCCATAGATACTATCATAGCCTGGAGAATATTAAGCATTATCTGTTTTTATTTCAGATTTTCAGGATTCTGCTTTCGCTTTCATGCTTAAAATATTTATTAAGTTAAAGATGACATAAAATGCAAGATGCTATTGCTGTGAACAGACCATTTTAAAGATCACATGTCAAACTTGGTCTGACTCTTTATGTTCACACTGCTCCTTTTTGAGAAGGAGTTATTGGAAAATGGTCAGGAACAGAAATGTTGGTTGATTTGTCCCTTCTCTAGACCAGGAATGTAGAGGTCAGTTGCATCAGCCTTCATAAAAACCTGGCGTGGATCTTTTATCTTGAACAAAGAACAAAGAAAATTTACAGCCCAGGAACAGGCCCTTTGGCCCTCCAAGCCTGAGCCGATCCAAATGTACTGTCTAAACCTGTCGGTCAATTCCTAAGCATTTGTATCCCTCTTCTCCCCATCTACTCATTTATTCCTGATGAAGGGCTTTTGCCCGAAACGTCGATTTTGCTGAAGCTCCTCGATGCTGCCTGAATTGCTGTGCTCTTCCAGCACCATTGATCCAGAATCTGGTTTCCAGCATCTGCAGTCATTGTTTTTACCTTACTCATGCATCTGTCCAGGCGCATCTTAAATGAATCTACTGTGCCTGCCTCTACCACCTCTGCTGGCAACATGTTCCAAATCACCCTCTGTGTGAAATACTTGCTGTATATATCCCCCTTAAACTTTCCACCTCTGACATGGAAAGCATACCTCTGGTTATTGAATCCTTCACCCTGGGAAAAAGCTTATCTCTATCCACCCTGTCTATATCTTTCATGATTTTGTAAACCTCAATCAGGTCCCCCCTCAATCTCCTTTTTTCTAATGAAAATAAACCTAACCTATTCAACTTCTCTTCATAGCTAGCACCTTCCATACCAGGCAACCTCCTTATAAACCTTCTCTGCACCCTCTCCAAAGCGTCCACATCCTTTTGGTAATGTGGCGACCAGAACTGTACACAGTATTCTAAATGCAGCCGAACCAATTTCTTGTACAATGTTAACATGACTTGCCAGCTCTTATACTCAATACCCCATCCAATGAAGGCAAGCATATTATATGCCTTCTTGACCACTCTATCCACCTGTGCAGCAACCTTCAGGGTACAATGGACCTGCACTCCCAGATCTCTGCTCATCAACTTTTCCCAAGGCTCTTCCATTCATTGTATAATTCGCTCTAGAATTAGATTTGCCTCTATGCATCACCTCACTTTTGTCTGGATTAAAAGCCATCTGCCACTTTTCTGCCCAACTCTCCAGTCTACCTATATCCTCCTGCATTCTCTGACAGTCCCTTATGCTTTCTGCTACTCCACCAACCTTTGTGTCATCTGCAAACTTGCTGATCATACCAACAGTGCCCTCTTGCAGATCATTTATGTATATTACAAACAACAGTGGCCCCAGCACTGATCCCTGTGGAACACCACTGGTCACCTTTCTCCATTTCGAGAAACTCCCTTCGACTACTCCCTACTACTCTTTGCCTCCTGTTGCTCAACCAGGTCTTTATCCACCGAGCTTGAACACCCTGCACACCATGTGACCTCACTTTCTCCATTAGTCTACAATGGGGAACCTTATCAAACGCCTTACTAAAATCCATGTATATGACATCAACAGCCCTTCCTTCATCTAACAACTTGGTCACTTCCTCGAAGAACTGTATTAAGTTGGTAAGGCACGATCTCCCCTGCACAAAACCATGTTGCCTATCACTGATAAGCTCATTCTTTTCTAAATATAAATGGATCCTATCTCTCAGTACCCTCTTCAGCAACTTTCCCACCACCGACTCAGGCTCACTGGTCTGTAGTTACCTGGAATATCCCTACTACCCGTCTTGTACAGGGGGACAACATGAGCAAACCTCCAGTCCTCCAGCACCTCACCTGTGTTTAAGGATGCCACAAAGATATCTGTCAGGGCCCCAGCTGTTTCCTCTCTCGCCTCCCTCAGCAACCTGGGATAGATCCCATCCGGTCCTGGGGATTTGTTCACCTTAATAACCTCTAGCCTACCCAACACAACTTCTCTACTTATGCCAACGTGATCCAGACTAATCAAACTTCTATCTCTAATCTCAAGATTCATCATGTTCCTTTCCTCAGTGAACACTGATGCAAAGTAATCATTCAGAATCTCACCCATTCTCTCAGGTTCGGCACACAGCCTTCCTTCATTATCTTTTAGTGGACAAATCCTTTCTCGAGTTACCCGCTTGCTTCTTATATAAGAATAAAATGCTTTGGGATTTTCCTTAATTCTGTTTGCTAAAGCTATTTCATAACCCCTTTTAGCCCACTTGATTCCTTGTTTAAGACTTGTCCTACTCTTCCGATATTCCTCCAGGCCCGTTCCGTTCTTAGCTGCCCAGATCTTATGTACGCTTCCCTTTTCCTCTTGGCTAGTCGTACAATTTCTCCTCTCATCCATTTTGCCTAGCTCCATTTTGCCAGAGCGGTGAGGAGAGAAGGAGGAGTGAAGCGAGGGCTGCTGGGAGGGGTAACTTTTCCCGCATAAAAAGGGACTTACCTCGGGAGTCGGGCCTCCATTTTGCCAGAGCAGTGAGGAGAGAAGGAGGAGTGAAGCAAGGGCTGCTGGGAAGGTAAGAGCTTAATTTATATTTGGGCAGTGGCGAAACCTGAGACACTACACGTGTAGTATTTCCTTCCCACCACCCCCCCCCCCACCTCTAACCAGAAGAAAAAGACCCTGTAAGGTAAGGCTTTTATTTTTTATCTTTCTTTTTCATTTATTTAAGTTCATTGTTTGGTTTTAGTTAGTTCATATAAAGCTAAGCTTACAATGACAGGGGGCCTCAGACCCATGGCAATTGCCTCTTGCTTGATGTGGGAGCTTAGGAACATGTCTGACGTCCCTGACTCTTACACTTGCAAGAAGTGTGTCCAGCTGCAGCCCTTGTTTGACCACATGACGGCTCTGGAGCTGCGGATGGACTCACTGTGGAGCATCTGCGATGCTGAGGAGGTCTTGGATAGCATGTTTAGTGAATTGGTCACACTGCAGGTTAGAATTGCTGAGGGAGACAGTGAATGGGTGACCAAAAGACAGAAAAAGAGTAGGAAGGCAGTGCAGGTGTGCCCTGCAGTCATCTCCCTCCAAAACAGGTATACCCTTTTGGATACTGTTAGGGGAGATGGCTCACCAGGGGAGGGCAGCAGTTGTCCAGATCATGGCACCGTGGCAGGCACTGCTGTTCAGAAGGGCGGGGAAAAGACTTGTAGGGCCATAATCATAGGGGATTCTATTGTGAGGGGAGTAGATAGGCGGTTCTGTGGCCGAAAATGGGACTTACAGATGGTATGTTGTCTCCCAGGTGCTCGGGTCAGGGATGTCACCAATCGGCTGCAAAGCATTCTAAAAGGGGAGGGTGAACAACCAGTTGTCTTGGTGCATATAGGCACCAACGATATAAGTAGAAAGTGAGATGAGGTCTTGAAAGAAGAATTCAGGGAGCTAGGAGAGAAGTTAAAGGGGAGGACCTCAAAGGTAGTGATCTCGGGATTACTAGCAGTACCACGTGCTAGCCAGGGTAGAAATGAAAAAATAGGCAGGATGAACATGTGGCTTGAGAGATGGTGAGAGGAGGGAGGGGTTCAGATTTGTTGGACATTGGGACTGTGGGAATATTACAAAAGGGATGGTCTACATCTGAACCAGACTGGAACCAATGTCCTTGGGGGAGTTTTTGCTCCTGCTGTTGGGGAGGTTTTAAACTAATGTGGCAGGGGGCTGGGAACCAGAAGAGAAAACAAGTAGGAAGTGAGGTGGAGACTGGAGACTGTAAGAATTACGAAGATAGCATTAATAAAGGGAAGAATAGGCAGAGAGCAGGTGAGCACAAAAGAATTGGTGGTCTGAAATGCATCTACTTTAATGCAAGGAGTATAGTGTGTAAGGCAGATGAACTTAGGGCTTGGATTGGTGCCTGGGAATATGACATTATTGCCATCAGAGAGACTTGGTTTAAGGAAGGGCATGATGATTGGCAACTAAATGTTCCAGGATATAGATGCTTCAGACAGGACAGGGAGGGAAGTAAAAGTGGGGGTGGAGTTGCATTGCTGGTCAGGGACGATATCATGGCTATGCTAAAGGAGGACACTATGGAGGGCTTGGCTAGTGAGGCATTATGGGTGGAGCTGAGAAATAAGAAGGGTGCAGTCATCCTGTTGGGGTTGTATTACAGACCTCCCAACAGTGAGTGTGAGGTAGAAGAACAAATAGGCAAACAGATTATGAATAGATGTAGAGGCAATAGGGTAGTGGTGATGGGAGATTTTAATTTTCCCAACATTAACTGGGATACACTTAGCGTCAGAGGTCTGGATGGGGTAGAATTTGTACGAAGTAGCCAGGAGAATTTTCTTGAGCAGTATGTCAATAGTCTGACAAGGAAAAGGGCCATATTGGACCTGGTACTGGGGAACGAGCCAGGACAAGTGGTAGAAGTTGTGGTGGGGATTTCTTTGGGAACAGTGACCACAATTCTGTAAGTTTTAGAATACTCGTAGATAAAGAAGAGAGTGGTCCTAAGGGAAGAGTACTAAACTGGGCCAAGGCCAATTATATCAAAATTAGGCAGGAGCTAGGAAATGTGGATTGGACACAGCTATTTGAAAGGAAGTCCACATTTGAGATGTGGGAGGCTTTCCTGTTGAAGGAGGGAATATTCCTAAGACAACAACTGCAGACTATTGAGGTAAAAGCCTCTGGATTTTCATGCAATCAGGCACCTGATTAGCTTTCAGCTCAAATTAGGACCCCTGACCAGAAAGTCTCACCCACTTGGAGCCACTGTCCAATCAGAGAGTGACAGCTCTGTTATTTAGCAACGTTATGGCAGAGACTAATATTGAATTAAATGACAAAGTTTTTACCGATGAACAGGTCTGATCAAAGACCCAAATGTTTCATATCCTGAAGTCATGAATGTTTCAATTTATAACATCTGTGATCTTTGCTGGGACATAAGTCAAAAAAAAAGTTTGTTCCTCTGTGGAAGAGCAATCTTGGAAATACAAGTTGACCTACTGTTTATAACCTTAGGTCTCTTGAGAATTGCTTCTTTAATGAAGAAATAAGCCTGTTTCTCTCCACAATTAATGAGCCACTAACAGTATTGCAGCTTTAAAACAACGGAATTCTGCAAAAATGATTTTGTTAGTGGCTCATTAATTATGGAGAAAACATATTTCTTGCTGAATTGCACTAAAAAGCTAAATTTCAGCTACCCCCAAACTCATTTTAAATCACTATTTTATTCAGTCTCAAGAGGCCACATGATCAGTGTTAAAAAAAAGGGCATTCTCTGCACCTGTCAGAGAAATAATTTATAAGAGTTATTTCTCTGACAGGCACAGCTTTGTTTACTATTATGGATTTAAACATATCAAAGAGACAGGTATTATGTTTCAGTTCAATTGCTTAGATAATCACTCTGCTAGTCTAGGTAGAACTTAAAGAAATAATAACACCATAAAATGGCACATATGGAATGGTATTTGAAAATAATCCACATAATTGCACAACTATCTTTATCTTTGCTGCGGTGGGATCATCTGCATTGTTAAGTGTAATATGAAGACACAGTCATTGGGAAGGGGCTGGTGTTTAGAGTTTATCTCAGAGTTTATCACTTATTTATTGTGGTGAAGCTGCAGCTGAGCTTAAAAATATAGGAGTTGCTGGATGGGATGACCTTAGCCTGAGAAACAGGAGTGAAAGGGTGGAGCTGTTATCAAGGTAATAAGAAACTAAAGTGACAGAAGCGAGAATTGGGAGCATTAGGTGAGTTGATGAAAACGCAGGATGAAAATGTAGCATAGACAAGAAAGTGAGGAGGTGCTGGTGCAACTGTGAAATAGAAAAACAATAACAGTAGGAGTTGTTACTAAATATGAGAGCATGAAGCAAAATGACTGAATACACATGTTAAAAGTACATATGAAGAAGAGTATCTGGTTCATCAATACTCTTCCACATCTACTGCTTTGGAACTCTAAGCTCGCTGATTAACTTCTCATTTTATCCAGCAATCTATCTCTCTCTAAAGCTCATTTGAAAGTCCTAAGTAACTGCAGATGGTCCGCATTAGACACAGGCAAATATATTCAAGACCTTGTGTGGACGAATAAAACGTTTTCATTAATTGATCAGAAGCACCTCCCTTTGGTCATTAGTCCCCAGCCAACATCGTGGGGGCTTACTATTGACCTGAAACTGAACTGGACTATCCATATAAATACAGTTTTTGCAAGAGCAGGTAAGAAGAGGCTAGGAATACTGCAGCGAGTAACTCATCGCCTGATCCCCAAGATCTATCCATATCTACAGGACACAAGTCAGGAGTGTGATAGATCATTTCCCACTTGCCTGGATGCGTGCAACTCCAGCAATACTCAAGATGCTGGACACCATTCAGGACAAAGTAGTTTGCCTAATTGGCATCATATTCAGAAACATTCTCTCTTTCCTCGACTATTGCACAGTAGCAATAGTGTATACTATTGACAAAATGTGGTGCAGAAATTCACCCAAGGTCCCTAGTCAGCACCAGTGTATACTATTGACAAAATGTGGTGCAGAAATTCACCCAAGGTCCTTATTCCAAACCCATGAACTCTAACTTCTAGAAGGGCAAGAGCAACAGATATATGGGAACACAACCACTGACTCTGGACTCTATGTAGTCTCATGGCTTTAGCTTAAGCATGGCAAACAAAACCTCTTGCTGGTTACTATATACCATCCTCCCTCAGCTAGTGAATCAGTACTCCTCCATGTTAAACAAGGCCTGGAGGAAGCTGGGAAGGTGGCAAGTGCACAAAATGTTCTTTGGGTTAGGGATTTCAACATTCACCACCAACAGTGGCTCAAAAGCAGTACTATTGATTGGACTGCTCAGGTTCTAATGGACATAGTTACCAGTTTGGCAGGTGGTGAGGGAACCTACAAGGGGACAAAACATACTTCACCTCATCCTTACAAATCTGCCAGCTACAGATGCAAAAGTCCATAACAGTATCAGTAAGAATTATCACCGACTTGTGGATATAAAGTCCTGACTTCATATTGAAAATAATCTCCATCGTATTGTGCAGCATTATCACCATTCTAAGTGGGACAGACTTCAAGCAAATCTAACAACCCAAGATTGGGAATCCATGAGGCACTGTAGGCCATCAGCAGCAGAATTGCACACCGGTACAATCTGCAACTTTCATGGCCCGGCATATCCCCCAATCAACCATTACTATCTGCCAGGGTATCAACCCAGGTTCAGTGGAGAGTGCAGGAGGGCATCACCAGTAGCATTACTAGGCATACCTAAAAATAAGATGTCAACCTGGTGAAGCTATCAAATTGGATTAATTTCATGCCAGTACATAAACAGCATGTGATAGACAGAGTTAAGCAATTGCACAACCAGTCAATTAGATCTAAGCTCTGCAGTCCTGACACATTCAGTTGTGAATGGTTGTGGACAATTAAACAACTCACTGGAGGAGTAGGATCCACAAATATCTCCATCCTCAATGATTGAAGAGCGCAACAGATCATTGCAAAAGATAAGGCTGAAGCATTTGCAGCAATCTTCATTCAGAAATGCTGGGTGGATGATTCATGTCAGCCTCCTCCACTGGTCCCCAACATTACAGATACCAGTCTTTAGCCAATTCAATTTGTTCCACACAATATCAAAATGGTTGGAGGCACTAGGTACTGCAAAGGCTATGGGCCTGACAACATGCTGGCAGTAGTGCTGAAGACTTGTGCTCCAGAACTTGCCACGACCACTAGCCAAGCTCTTCAACACAGATGCATCACAAGCATCTATCCAGCGATGTGGAAAATTACCCAGGTACATCCTATACATAAAAAGCAGGATAAATCAAACCGGCCAATTATTGCATCATCAGTGTCGACAGTGTGTTGCTGGAAAAGCACAGCAGGTCAGGCAGCATCCAAGGAGCAGGAGAATTGACATTTCGGGCCGGAATCTGCGTTCCTGATGAAGGGCTCCGGTTCGAAACGTTGATTCTCCTGCTCCTCGGATGCTGCCTAACCTGCTGTGCTTTTCCAGAAACACACTCTCAACACTGATCTCCAGCATCTGCAGTTCTCACTTTCTCCTAGTTGATTTCAACTTGACTGTGAAGTCTCTTCCGAGGATGACTACCTTGAAGAAGTTCTCCTCCTCTCTCTACAAAGATCTCAGTAAGTTCCTCTCTCACTGTACTCTCCATTCCTGATGAAGGGCTCCGGCCTACTGCTCAGATTCTGCCTGACCTGCTGTGCTTTTCCAGCAACACACTCTCAACTCTGATCTCCAGCATCTGCACACCTCACTCTCTCCCTATTGCGTCAACAGTCTACTTTCAATCATCATAAAGTGATGGAGGGTGTCATCAACAGTGTTATCAAGTAGCGCCTGCTCAACGTCAACAACCCCTGCTCAGTGACGCCCAGTTTGGGTTCTGTCAGGGCCACTCAGCTCCTGACCTCATTACAGCCTTGGTTCAAACATGGAAAGGAGAGCTGAATTCCAGAGGTGAGTTGAGAGTGACAGCACTCGACATTAAGACTGCATTTGATTGAGTGTGGCATCAAGGAGCTCCAGAAAACTGGAATCAATGGGTATCGGGGGCAAACTCTCTGCTGGTTGGAACTCCAGGAAATCTCTTCAGGAGTTCCTCAGAGTAGTGCCCTAGGTCCAACTACCTTCAGCTATTTCATCAATGACCTTCCCTCCATCATAAGGTCAGAAGTGGGAATGTTCACCAATGATTGCACAATGTTCAGCACTGATAGTGACTCTTCAAATACAGAAGCAGTCCATGTTCAAATCCAACAAGATCTGAACAATCTGCAGGACTTGGGCTGAGAACAGTTGCACGACACAAATGGCATGCAATGACCATCTCCAGTAAAAGACAATTTACCACCACATCTTGACATTTAATGGTGTTACCATCCTTGAATCCCCCACTATCAACATCTTGGGAGTTACCATTGACCAGAAACTCAACTTGACTTGCCTTATGAATATAGTGGCTGCAAGAGCAATTCAGAGGGTCAGAATACTGCAGTAAGGAACTCACCTCCTAACTCCCCAGAGCCTGTCCATCATCTACAAGGAACAAGTCAGGAGTGTGATGGAATACTCCCCACTTGCCTAGATCAGTGCAGCTGCAATAACACTCAATACACTTGACACAATCCAGGATAAAGCAGTCCACTTGATTAGTGCTGCATCCACAAGATCCACTCCCTCCACCGCCGATGCTCAGTAGCAGCAGCATTTACTATCTACAAGATATACTGTATAAATTCTCCAAGACTCCTTAGATAGTACCTTCCAAACCTACGACCACTTCCACCTACAAAGACAAGGGCAATAGATACCTGGGAATATGACCACCCGCAAGCTCCCCTCCAAATTACTCACTATCCTGACTTGGAAATATATTGCCGTTGCTTCAATGTGGCTGGGTCAAGTCCTGGAATTTCTTCCTCAAGGGCATTGTGGGTCAACCTACAGCACATGGACTATAATGGTTCAAGAAGGTAGCTCACCACCACCTTCTCCAGGACAACTAGGAACAGCCAGCAATGTCCATGTCCCATGAGTGAATAAACAAGTCACTCACTATGCTGACATGTAATAATCTTGCCTTTCCTCTACTGTCAAAACCTAGAACCTCCTTCATAAAAGCACTGTAGCTGCTGCTATTTAAGGACTGCAGCAGTTTAAGAAGTCAGCTCCACTGCCTCAAGAAGATTAGATATTGGAATCAAATGCTGCCCTCTCAGTGATGCCTGTATTGCCTTGAACAAGTTAAAAAAGGAAATTCCAATTGATAGTGTTGAGAGACTAACAATAGTTGTTGGTAATTATTATGAGGGTGTTAGTTGTTATTGGGAAAACACCATCAGATTGGAAACAGATCCACACACTTGGTTACCTCTTCAAAAAATTCAATCAAATTGTTAGGTATGACCTCCCTCTGAAAATATCATGCTGATTATTGTTATGAAGGTATGGGTGTACTGTACCTTTAAGAGAGTTATAAGATAGCAGAACTACATTACAGCACCAAGTGTTCTGAATAAGGTAACAATGTAATATTTGGTCGAAAGCTAGATTAGCTGGGTTGCCTGGAAATGACAGGTTTGCATTAGGCCAATTAGTTTAAATTTTACCCCCCAAAATACCAAACTCCAATCATGTTTGAATTTAGTATATTGACAATCTTAAAAGCCAATAACACAATCCAATGCTTTGGGGGTATAAGACCAGGGAAAATTGAACAGTTGGAAGGAGGACTGCCAAGCCAATGACATCTGCAGAGTGCCCAGAGAAACGCTCTCTTAAAGGTACTTTTATTCATCAGTGACCGGTGAAGCATAATCCCTAAGAAGAAGAAAAGACGATACAGGAAGATCCAAATAGAAGATTCGACAGCTGGCTGGTTTTCAAAATTGGAATTTTTGGTAAATCTTAATCAAGGGTTTTATCAGATTAGTATTGTAGAAGGTAAAAGATAGGTTAGAGGAAGGAGGGCTAATGCCCGAAACGTCGATTCTCCTGTTCCCTAGATGCTGCCTGACCTGCTGCGCTTCTCCAGCAACACATTTCCATCTCTGATCTCCAGCATCTGCAGACCTCATTTTCTCTTCTTAGAGGAAGGAGGTGCAAAGTTGTTAGTTAATTATTCTCTGTTATTCTCTCCAAGTTTCACAGATTACTGCATGGGGTAAATCTCTTCTGTGTTACTGGTTTAAATTAAGCAGGAGGGTTTACCTCATGTCATAATACTATCCCTGATTAAATCTTGCCTCCCCAAATGGAGATTAATTTTCTTCTCTAGAATTTTTCTATAGTTTCCCTATCACTGACGTGAGACTCACTGGTCTCTAATTCCTGGTTTATCTATACCACCCTTCTTGAAAAGTAGAACCACATGAACTGTCTCCAATTCTCTGGCACCATCCCTGTGGCCAGAGATTATTTAAAAGATTTGATCAGAACCCCTGTAATTTCCTTCTTTGCCTCCCATAGCAGCCTGGGATATAACTCATTTGTACCTGGAGATTTGTCTACTTTTAAGCCTTCCAAAATCTCCATACCTCCTCACTTTCTTTGTTGATCTGCTCAAAAACCTCTCAGTTCCTCTTCCTGAATTCTGTACCTACATCCCCTTTTCCTGAGTGAAGACAGTTGTGAAATATTCATTTAACACCCTATCAATATCCTCCAGCTCCACACACAGATTGTCCCCTTGGTCTCTAATAGCCTCTACTCTCTCCTTGGTGGTCCACTTCCCCTTGATATCCTTATCGAATATCTTGGGATTGTCCTTGATCTTACCCACCAAAGTTTTCTCACACCTATTAGTTGCTTTCATATGATCAAACCAGTACTGTCTATACTCTACCACAGCTTCCGTTGAATTGTTTCCTTTGTACCTGTTAAACACCTCTCTTTTCATTCTTATGCTTTCCTGAATTTTACCCCCTACACATCCAGGATTTTCTGGGCTTGTTACTCCTTCATTGGACCCTAAGGGAAACATGTTGGTTCTGTACTCTTCCCAACTCCATTTTGAACACCCCTGCTGTTTTGCGAAATTTTACCCTCAAGCTGCATTCACAGTCTACTTGGCCAGATTCTTGAGTTGAAAAATGTGGTGCCGGAAAAACACAGCAGGCCAGATAGCATCCGAGGAGCAGGAGAATCGATGTTTCCGGCATAAGCCCTTCTTCAGGCCAGATACTTCCAAATTTTAATAAAATATGCCTTCCCCATCCAAAACCCCCCTTTTGAAGACCATCTTTTCCTTTTCCCATAAGAAACTTAAAATCTGTGGTGTTATGGTTATAATCACCAGAATGTTGTCCCACGGACACCTTGAACACCTGTCTGACTTGGTTTAGATTACTTACAGTGTGGAAACAGGCCCTTCAGCCCAACAAGTCCACACTGCCCCGCCAAAGCGCAACCCACCAATTACCTAACACTATGGGCAATTTAGCATAGCCAATTCCCCTGACCTGCACATCTTTGGACTGTGGGAGGAAACCGGAGCACCCGGAGGAAACCCACGCAGACACAGGGAGAATGTGCAAACTCCACACAGTCAGTCGCCTGAGGTGGGAATTGAACCCAGGTCTCTGGCGCTGTGAGGCAGCAGTGCTAACCACTGTGCTGCCCACTTCATTCCTCAGAATTAGCACGAGCACTGCAGCATACCTTGTGGCACCATCTACATGTTTACTTAAAATGCTGAATGCATTCCAAGAAATCTGCCCCTTCTAAACTATCCCAATCAAATTTGGAACAGTTGATAACCTCTAATATAAATACCTTATTATTATGTTTACACACCCTATTAAGCATTATAGGCCCCTCTCTTGCCTAGGCAGAAGTGTGTACTGCCGATGCTGTAAATAGAGTGGTGCTGGAAAAGCACAGCAGGTCAGGCAGCATCTGAGGAGCAGGAAAATCAACGTTTCGGGCAAAATCCCTTCATCAGGAAAGCCCTCACTTGCCTGTTGACTGTTTGAGAGCCTATAAGGCATATTTTTTCATTCGTGCGATGTGGATGTCATTGGCTAGCCAGCATTTATTGTCCATCTGTTGCCCTTGAGAAGATGCCCTTGAGCTGTCTTCTTGAAGTGTTGCAGTCCATGTGTTGTCCGTTAGTTCACGGTAACGAGAGAGGGAATTCCAGGATTTTGACCCAGTCAAAGGAATGGCGATAGGTTTCCATGTCAGAATGATGAGTGGTTTGGAGGGGTCGCTGCAGATGATGGTATTCGCATGCAGTGTCTGCTCTTGTCCTTCTAGATTGAAGTGGCCATACGTTTGGAAGGTGCTGTCTGAGAATCTTTGGTGAATTTCTAGAGTGCGTATTGTGGATAGTATACACTGCTGCTACTGAAGGTCGATGGTGGAGGGAGTGGATGCTTAATGAGGCTAAATTCACTCTGCCTTGTTGCCCTGACTAAAGAATTCGGTATCCCTATTGAATTAATAATGGTGTTCCCTTCCCTGCTCCCAACAGCACTAACAAACCTAACAATAACGTTGTTGAACAGATATTTTGTGTCACTTCACTAGAGACAATAGAAGTTGCAATCTGGAAATAACTCTAAATCGGGAAACTCAAGAAAATTACAATTACCAGGGAAGTTGTACCGAGTAAATTGTAGGAATTGTGAGTTGTCAAGCTCTCAAGTGGATTCCTTCCTACGGTTTTAAAAATAATGGCAAGTGGAATAGTTAACATTTTGGTTTTATTTTCCAAAACTTGTGGTTCAATGAACATTCCTTTAGGTGCTCATACAACTCCTCGAATAAGAAAAGGGAGGGAGACAGAAAGCAGGACACTGCAGGTCAGTTCACTCAACATTTGTCATTGAGAAAACATCACAAGTGATGTGATATTATAACAGCATTTGAATAAATTCAAGGTAATCAGGCAGAGCCAACTTAGTTTTGCCTAAAGAAATCAAGTTCAGCTAATTTATTGGAGTCCTTTGAAGTAGTAACTTGTGCTGTAGATAAAGGGGAAACTAGTGGGTGTACTGTTAATTTCCAGAAGGAATTTGGTAAGGTTCCACATCAAAGTTAATTGCAGAAAATAAAAGCCTATGTTGTGGGGTAACATATTGGCATGGATAGGAGATTGACTGGCTATCAGGAAGCAGAGTGTAGGAATAAATGGGTTTTTATTAGATTGGCAGGATGATGAGGGAGATACTAAACAAGTATTTTGCATCAATGTTTATTGTGGAGAAGGACATGGAAAATATAGAATGTGGGGAAATAGATGGTGACATCTTGAAAAATGTCCAAATTGTAGAGGATGTGGTACTGGATATCTTGAAACACATAAAAGTGGATAAATCCCCAGGACCTGATCAGGTGTACCCTAGAATGAAGTGGGAAGCTAGTAAAGTGATTGCTGGGCAAAAATGGGGTAAAAACAATGACTGCAGATGCTGGAAACCAGATTCTGGATTAGTAGTGCTGGAAAAGCACAGCAGTTCAGGCAGCATACAAGGCGCAGTAAAATCGATGTTTCGGGCAAAAGCCCTTCATCAGGAATCCAGGCAGAGTGCCTGAAGGGTGGAGCCCCTTGCTGGGCCCCTTGCTGAGATATTTTTATTATCAATAATCACAGGTGAGGTGCCAGAAGACTGGAGGTTGGCTAATGTAGTGCCACTATTTGAGAAAGGTGGTAAGGACAAGCCAGGGAACTATAGACCAGTGAGCCTGATGTTGGTTGTGGGAACGTTGTTGGATGGAATCCTGAGAAGCAGGATGTATATGTATTTGGAAAGGCAAGGACTGATTAGGGATAGTCAATATTGCTTTGTGCATGGGAAATCATCTCTCACTAAACTTGATTGAGTTTTGAAGAAGTAACAGAGAGGATTGATGAGAGCAGAGCGATAGATGTGATTTATATGGACTTCAGTAAGGCATTTGACAAGGTTAGATCTCATGGAATACAGGGAGAACTAACCATTTGGATACAGAACTGGCTCAAAGGTAGAAGACAAAGGGTGGTGGTGGAGGGTTGTTTTTCAGACTGGAGGCCTGTGACCAGTGGTGTGCCATAAGGATCGGTGCTGGGTCCACTACTTTTCATCATTTATATAAATGATTTGGATGTGAACATGGGAGGCATAGTTAGTAAGTTTGTAGATGACACCAAAATTGGAGGTGTGGTGGACAGTGAAGGGTTACCTCAGATTACAACGGGATCTTGATCAGATGGGCCAATGGGCTGAGAAGTGGCAGATGGAGTTTAATTGAGATAAATGTGAGTTGCTGCATTTTGGAAAAGCAAATCCTAGCAGGACTTATACACTTAATGGTAAGGTCCTAGGGAGTGTTGCTGAACGCAGAGACCTTGGAGCGCAGGCTCATAGCTCCTTGAAAGTAGAATCACAGGTAGATAGGATTGTGAAGAAGGCATTTGGTATGCCTTCCTTTATTGGTCAGAGTATTGAGTATAGAAGTTGAGAGGTCATGTTGCAGCTGTACAGAACATTGGTTAGGCACTTTTGGAATATTGCGTGCATCTGGTCTCCTTCCTATTGGAAACTTGAAAGGGTTCAGAAAAGATTTACAAAGATGTTGCCAGGGTTAGAGGATTTGAGCTACAGGGAGAGGCTGAATAGGCTGGGGCTGTTTTCCCTGGAGCATCAACGGCTAAGGGGTGACCTTATAGAGGTTTATAAAATCATGACGGGCATGGATTGGATAAATATACAAAGTTTTTTTCCCTGGGCTGGGGGAGTCAGAACTAGAGGGCTTAGGTTTATGGTGAGAGGGGTAAGATATAAAAGGGACCTAAGGGACAACTTTTTCACTCAGAGCTATTCGTCTATGGAATGAGCTGCCAGAGGAAGTGGTGGAGGCTAGCACAATTACAGCATTTAAAAGGCATCTATGGGTGTATGAATGGGAAGAGTTTCGAGGGATATGGGCCAGGTGCCAGCAGGTGGGACTAGATTGGGTTGGGATATCTGGTCGGCATGGACAGGTTGGACTGAAGGGTCTGTTTCCGTGCTGTATATCTCTATGACTCTATGACTCTATGTCATAAATGATGTGTCACAGGGATTAGTGCTAGGGCTTATATAAATGACTGGAATGAAGAGACCAAAGGTATGGTATCTCCAATTGCAAATTACATAAAGGTAGGTAGGAAGGTGAGTTGTGAATGGGACATAAGACCATAAAACCATAAGATATGGGAGCAGAAATTAGGCCATTTAGCCCATCAAGTCTGCACCACCATTCAATCATGGCTGATAAGTTTCTCATTCCCATTCTCCCGTTTTCTTCCCATAACCCATAATCCATTTGATATTCAGGAACTCATCTATCTCCGTCTTAAATATCCTCAATGAACTGGCCTCCACAGCCTTCATGTGGATTCCATGGATTCACCACTCTCTGGTTGAAGAAGTTTCTCCTTATCTCCATTCTAAAAGGTCTTCCCTTTATTCTAAGTCTGTGCCCTCACGTCGTAGTTTCTCCTACCAATGGAAAAATCTTCCCAACATCTACTCTGTCCATGCCATAGAGCATTCTGTATGTTTCAATTAGATCAGCCCTCATCCTTCTAAACTCTCAAGTATAACCCAAAGTCCTCAAATGTTCCTCATATATTAAGCTTTTCATTCATGTGACCTTTTGGACAGCATGGTGGCTCAATGGTTAGTGCTGCTGCCTCACAGCACCAGGGACCCGAGTTCAATTCCAGCCTGGGACAACTGTCTGTGTGAAGTTTGTACATTCTCCCCGTGTCTGCGTGAGTTTCCTCGGTGTGCTCCGGTTTCCTCCCACAGTCCAAAGGTGTGCAGATTAGGTGAATTGGCCATGCTAAATTGCCCATAGTGTTCAGGGATGTGTAGGTTAGTTACATTAGTCATGGAAAATGTATAGTAATAGGGGAGGGTAATCAGTCTGGGTGGGATACTCTTTGGAAGATCAGTGTGGAACTTTTGGGCTGAAGGGCCTGTTTCCACACTGTAGGATTCTAATTCTTATTCAAATTCATTCTCCTGAACCTCCGCTGAACATGCTCCAGAGCCATTACATTCTTCCTGAGATATGGGGCTAAAGGCTGCTCACAATATTCCAAATGTGGTCTGACCAGAGCCTCATAGAGCCTCAGAGGTTAATCCCTGCTTTTATATTCTAGTCCTCTCAAAATAAATGCCATAATTGCATTTGCCTTCCTAATTACCAACTCAACCTATACCTTGGGATAATCCTGGACTAAAAACTCTCTCAAGTCTCTTTGCACTTCAGATTCCTGAATTTTCTCCCCATTTACAAAATATGCCTCTATTCTTCTTATCAAAGTATATAAACTCACACTTTCCCATATTGTACTTCATCTGCCAATTTTTTGCTCACTCTCCCGACATGTCCAAATCCTTGAGCAGCCTCCCTGTCTCCTCACTATCTGTCCCTCTACCTATTTGCAAACCTAGCCAGAATGCCCTCAGTTCCTTCATCTAGATCATTAATGTATAAAGTGAAAAGTTGTGATCCGAACACTGAGCCTTGTGGAATACCACTTGTTACCAGTTGCCATCCTGAGTAGGACCCCTTTTATCCCCACTGTCTGCTTTCTGCCAGACAGACAGGCTAGCATCTTGCCTCAGGAAGGGGGCATAAGCAAAATTAAGAATGAAATTGTGAGAGTTGGGTTTAAAAATTCCTCATTTACGCAATATACAAGCACTCTGTGACTAGTCTGAAACCTTAACAGTCATAACAATAGAAGCCTGGAGTCAGCAGTTTTACCCATTATATAAACTGGAAGATTTTCTTTCACTGTACTCTTCAGCCTCGGTTTAGTATCTGTGAATCTGTGGAATACTATTGGTACTTTAATACCATTCATCTTCACAACGTTTTCTTCACTCAGGGAATGATGGATGAGTGTGTGCGGAATATTCCCATCCTTCACAGGAGCCTATGTAACTTTTACATTGGTACTTGTTCAGGCTAAGTTTCAGGAAGCCATTTTATTGTACATTTAAGAAAGAAAAATAGAATTTGCATTTATAAAGTGCTTCCAACAATTTTTGAACATTCCAAAGCATTTTGAAGTTAAAATACTTTTGAAGAATAGCTGTTATTGTAATAGATAAGACAGCAGACAGTGCACCAGCGTACAGCAGCATGTCACAAACTTCAATAAAATGCATGACTAGTTCATCTGTTTCAGGTATTGGTCGAGGCATTCTTCAGCTTTTCTCTCAACAGTCATCTTTTATAAACATTGTGCAAAAATGACCCAGACCTTAATTGTGCAAACACCAGGAGCTAGTTCTTGCAAAGCTAAACTGCAGAAATATAACCTAAAGGAGTGCTTATATAACAACAGCTGTAGGATTCATTTGATCTATTCAGTTCCCATTCTTGACTGTTCTTTAGAATATGTCGAGAGTGTGGTGCTGGAAAAGCGCAGCAGGTCAGGCAGCATCCAAGAAGCATTGACTTTTGGGCACAAGGGCTGCTCCTCGGATGCTGCCTGACCTGCTGTGCTTTTCCAGCACCACCCTCTCGACTCTGATCACCAGTATCTGCAGTCCTCACCTTCTCCCTGTTCTTTTGAATAGTCACCTAAGAAAGGAATTTTCAAGCTTGTGATCCTGAAAAAAAACTTGCCACATTACTTTATAATATTTACCATTCCACATGCTAATCAGAAGAATCTATATACAGAAGCAAATAGTTCTGTATTTCAAAATAAATTGTAGGAAGATTTACAGCTCACTTAATAATTATGATAATGTCAAAAGGTGGCACTTTCCTTTATGGTATCACTGCAAAATAAGAGAGGATATTGTAAAACTATTTAAAACAATGTCTGCCACCAGTACAAGTGTTTGGACATTTATAACAAACAGTTTTGAGCGAAGTAAGCATGTGAAAATACAGAATGCATTTCGAGTGAAGACTTCTTAAAACATGTTGCTGCTTTAGATGCAAAATATCATTTTGTAGTCTATTGTCTAAAGGTTAATTATGTACAGAAATAAAGAAAAAAAAATTGGTATTCAGTACATGGACAGTTTGATCTAAAAACATGATAAAGCTGGAATCCACCTTCATCCTAGAATAAGGTGCATCTTGACTCTAAAACTAGATATGAATCACTGAATCTAATGTCTTGCCAAAGCGATGTTAAATTAAGTACCTGCCCACTCTCCAACTAAAAAAAAAACAATTCTGTTCATTCATATTTGCAATTGGGTCTGGGAGAATGGAGACTGAACCTAATTGCCTTTGGTTGCTGACTGATATTGCAATTACTGCATGCTTCAGCTTCAGGGTTAATGTGCCTGCAATTCCATTTGCAGCTCTCAGTTGTACATCAAAGACAAGTCATAGCATGTTAAATAGTTTGGAATCAAGATCACTGGGACATGTTTCTGTGCACTTGTTTCAAGAAAACTTAATGCTAAACAGCCAAGTAATTAAAAGGCTTTTCTTCTAATTGCAGCATTTGGGGAAAGGGGAGAGAAGCAAAAATAGACTCTAGAAATTCACTTGGAGCTGCATTTCTTATTGCCACAATGGGGACTCATCCTTTTCATTGTGTACCAGAGAAAGGGAGGATAATAGTTTTAATTCAGAATATTGGCAAGGGATGAGAATCAAGCATAGTTCAAAAATGGTATCACTTTTTTTTTCAATTTGAAGAAGGAATGCTGGTATTTGGGGATGTGCTCTTCTCCCAAAAGAAACCTGACCTTTTCTGACTTGCTGCAAAAGTATGCGGAAAATATGTTTTGTAACCCCTCCAGGGGTTATTCCATAGCTGAACTCCAAATAAACAAAAAATTGCCTTTTTCTTTCAAGCAGTCAAGTTGGTATTGGTTTCTGAATATGCTTTTATTTCTGTAAAATGGAAGAAATATTCTGTTAAACTGGATAAATTTATGGCAATGGTTTGTTAATTAGACATAGTAATCAACAATGATGTAGTTTCTCATTTTGCAACTTCCTTACATGATTTATTGAATGCAAATAAAGCATTAATTATTTCTATAATTGAATTGACACAAATTAGAATTAAAATGTTTATTTATCTATGCTTGTTGTCCTTTTGCCCTGCTCTGTTGTATAAGGGGTAAGGGTTTGAAAGAATTAAGTAACGTCCAACTTGGTGAGGTCACATGGAATTGGGCAAGAGAATAGCTTTGGATCTTGAAGGAAAAAAGAAGTAACATCAAAGTCCAACTGATAGTATCAGTAAATATAGTGTATAGGGCCAAACTTTCCCCTCCCTGGTGTGGATTGAGAAATAATGGGAAAATACAGAGACTTGGTGGAAACTATGCTCCAATTGCTGGACAGAAACTTGATGGCAACAATTCCTGATATGAAAATCAGAGCAGTCATCTGGTGTACCTACTTCGTAGGTTGGTCCTCCAGCCATCCATCCATCATAGACAGCAGACATCACCATCTCATGGCACACTCCATGGGCAGTAACCTGTACCACCTAATCATGGAAGCTGACATCCGGCATGTACTCAGTGGCTCAGTGATTAGCACTCTACCTCACAGTGCCATGGACCGATGCCATCCTCAGGGGAGTTTGTCTCCCCGTGTCTGTGTGGGTTTCTTCCCACAGTCCAAAGATGTGCAGGTTAGTTAGATTGGCAATGATAAATTTTCAAGATTAGAGTGGTGCTTGAAAAGCACAGCAGGTCAGGCAGCGTCCGAGGAGCAGGAAAATCAAAGTTTTGATTTCCTGATGAAGGGCTTTTGCCCGAAACATTGATTTTCCTGCTCCCCAGATGCTGCCTGACCTGCTGTGATTTTCCAGCACTACTCTAATCTTGACTCTAATCTCCAGCATCTGCAGTCCTCACTTTTGCCCAATGATAAATTGTCCATAGTGCCCTGAGACGAGCAGGCTAGGTGGATTAGCCATAGGGAAATGGGAATTACATGGATAGATAGATGGTTTGTATGTGGGTGGATGCTGTTCAGATGGTTGGTGCAGACTCGATAGGCCAAATGGCCTCTTTCTGTACTGTCAGGATTCTATATACTGGCATCTCTTCATGCTCATGGCACATCACCAAACCACTTACAATATGGTTTTGCATTACAATGTTGCATTTAAGAGCACGTGGTCACTTTACATTGCAATGCTGTTACCAGAGTAGCTTGCATGCAGGCACTTATCTTAGGTATTCATATAGGATGCATTTCTGGTTCTTTGCTTGATCTTAAGGTTCACTCACTTTGTGTCTACTTGGATGCTCACAGTATCTCTGCCTTGCCCTGCCCTGCCTTTTCGTGCTCTGCCTCCTCAACTGGAACTTAACGGCACAGTGTACCTTTTTAGCACAGACACAAAGCCAAGCAGCTTGCTGTGGTTGTCAGCATTCATAAATCAAAAGGGCAGACATGCTGCTGTATGACACTGTACTACATTAATCTCATACCTGCGTCATGTACCAACAGCATATGCAGCAAATACACTGCCTGTGTTTCAACAAGTCAGCCATTCTTAAAGTCCAGGGGCAATAACCCTCAGTCACCTCAAGGGAGACAACATTTAGGAAGGTGGGTCCCTGCACTGTAAGTCAAATGCAACATCCAGTTTCAGTTTAAGGGCTTGGACATAATCAGTTGGCCACTTTGGGTAGTCAGTCAGGGAATGTATCACTACAGTTCAGGGAATGGACCATGGTCAGTCCTGAAGGTCCAGTGCAAGCAGTTGAGAAAGTCTCAGCAAAGTCATCTGGCCACTCATCAAATGGGGCTATCTGTCCAAATTAGTCAGGAATGGACCACAGTTGGTCATGGGGTTCAGCTCAATGAAAGTCAATGGGGTTATCAGGAGTCCCTGCTGTGGTAGAGAAGTGGAGGAAGTCAATTCTGGGAATTGGAAGCAGCGCGCTGAGATGCAAAGGGAACAATAATTGTGAAGAGGGGAGATACAACATGAAGGATATTATTGGAGAGGGTTCAGAAAAAATTGACTTGGATGTTGTTGTTTGAGTTATAACAATAGGCTGGGACTTCTTTCACTGACATGTTGGAGGTTGAGGAGTTTATTAAATCATGAAGAGCATAGATAAGGTGAATAACAAAGGTCTTTTCCCTAGGGTGGGGGAGTTCAAATCAAGGTGGTATAATTTTAAGCTGAGAGGAGAAAGATTTAAAAGGGACCTGAGGGGCAACCTTTTCACACAGGGGGTGTTTTGTATGTAAAATGAACTGCTAGTGGAAGTGGTAGATGCAGGTACAATTACAACATTTGAAAGACATTTGATTGATATATGATTTGGAAAGGTTTAGCAGGATATGAGCCAAATGCAGGCAAATGGGACTACTTTATATTGCGAAACTTGGTCGGCATGGATGAGCTGGACCGAAGGGTCTGGTTCTGTGCTGTAAAATTCTGTGAAGGGGTGTACAAAGTTAAAAATCAGATAACACCAGATTATAGTCCAACAGGTTTATTTGGAAGCACTAGCTTCCAGAGTGCCACTCCTTCATCAGGTGGTTGACAACTGGAGCAGCTCTCCGAAAGCTAGTGCTTCCAAATAAACCTGTTGGTCTATAACCTGGTGTTGTGTGATTTTTAACCTTGTACACCCCAGTCCAACACTGGCATCTCCAAATCATGTCTATTAAGAGGTAAACAATAGTGTATTGGAGAACATGGGCTACCTTGAGCGGGATCATCAATGGTCATAAGCACCTTTGACGCAACAGAGGAACAGTGCAGCACAATGCTTCATGTGACTAAACATTATAGACTGAATCATGCTACATTGAGACAGCCATATCATAACACAGTTAACTTCATCAATAGAAAAAGGTCAATGTGCAAGTCATCTCTGACTCTCAGTGTGACATCTTGAAGTCTATGCCAGGAGCCCTGGAATGATATCAAATCCTAAAATTCTTTAGTGTCTTGTTTCAACTCAAGGGATGGATTCTTTCCAAGGATGGTTACTGGAAGATGAGGGTTACTCTCTGTGACCGTGACTGATGATTCCATTGTAGAAACCCCTGACTGAGGTGAATATATGGCTTTTGCCCGAAACATCGATTTTACTGCTTCTCGGATGCTGCCTGAACTGCTGTGCTCTTCCAGCACCACTAATCCAGAATATATATAACGTAGCCTGCTCTTCCACAAGGGCCATGGTGAAGCAGACAGTTGGCTTCCTGATGAAGTGGTTTTGTTATTTTTGGATCAGTCTGGGGAACCTTGCTGTACAGAGTATGTTGCATTATCCTGACGTACTGTACTCTGCAGAACTGGAGCAGACATAAGGGGATGTGACTAACTCTGAAGAGCTGTGAGACAGCAGTCCTCCTCCAAGAAAGATTGAGAAGGAGAAATGTCACCTTCCGCATGATAGTGTACAGCAGCATCAAGTGCAATCAGTCAGATAGGACTTAATTGACACCCAGATCCTGTAGATGGCTTTGGAGACGCTCAAAAGACAAGCAGTACCTGTCTACAGTATTCCCAGAGGTAAATGCAGCTTCTATTTAGTAGAATCCCAACGGTGTGGAACCAGGCCATTCAGCCCACCACGTCCTCATTGATCCTCCGAAGGGCATTCCACCCAGACCCACCCCATCAACCCACATTTTCACATGGCTAATCCACCTAGCCTGCACCTCCCTGGATACTATGGATAATTTTGCATAGCCAATCCACCTAACCTGCACATCTTTGGACTATGGAAAGAAACCCACACAGCCACAGGGAGAATGTGAAAACTCCACCCAAGGGCAGAATCAAACCTGAGCCCTGATACTGTAAGTGCTGACCACTGAGCCACCTTGCCACCCGATTTATTTGTTTATGCTTCATTTTGACTTGCTAAAAGTGAATGTTTTCAACTGTTTGAAGTTCTTTCCAGTATGTGCTGATCTCATAATGTGCATTGAGCAGACGTTAGGTTAACCTGGATGCTGGGGAAATAGTAGCACTCCCTTAGACAGGGTGCTAATAAGGGATGATGCTAATGCTGGGTAAGCTGTGTAGCTAGTTTCCTGCAAAGTAAAATGTTTACAGATGTGCAGTAGTATTTATGATAAGCTATCAACTGTGTCACCGACATACCCTGAGAAGTGTTTGTTTTTGGTTCTGTCCCTCCACGTGCACAATAAAAGGCATCGTCTGACTGGCGGCATGTGAGCTTGTACATGGCTAAACTTTAAAACATTTTAAAACACTGGGATGGAAACCATGTGGTCCCAGTGCTTTCTCACACTTTAGTCCATAATTTTCTTTTCTATGATTGTTTTGCTTACATTAATTTTGTTATAAACCCACCCCTCCAATATTGATTTCCTTAGGGTCTACAGAATGTTGAACTCTTCAGTGATTAAAAACTGAAACAAAATAGTTATTGAACATGGCTATCATTTCCTTATTTTATTGACAATATCAGCAGTTTTCAAGGACTGTACATTGTTCCTGGTCATCATTTTATCCCTTTCATGAATGTAAATGTTTTTAGTGATTTTGATATTGTTAGAAATGGGGAAAAGTGTTGTTTTTGCAGATATAGAAAAAGCATACAGAAAAGTGGTACAGCAAGAGAACTATTAACCCTGCAGGTATTTAGGGAAGAGTATCTCTACTTTTCAGTGTATAATTGTGGTTAATTAAATACTAACTTTGGTGTGTAATTATTATAGCAAATAAGTTCTTTTTAAAAATTATGTTTTCAGCAAAAAACTGAGATAACCAAAATGCTTGGGCTATACAAAATGATACAAGTTAATGAAATGTCCGAGGTTGGAATGTACCAGCAGAATTGATACAAAATGTTAAACCAGATCTTGATGTACTGTTGACAAAATAATGTGTGTGTCAGCACTTACAGAGAGGAAGGTTGCCAACTTGGGGAAGGGGGAAGTAATAAGGATGGAGCGCAGCTGGGCAGTGGTATGGCACAGTAAGAGAGATTGGGTAATTAGGAGTCTGGAGAGATGACCTCACTCAGCTCAAAGGGTATAACTGTACACTAACCTGAGTTCTAATTTGCTCATTTGCTTGTGCATTTGATGCCCTTTCTTGCAAGATCGTAGAATAAATTGTCTTGTTTTCAGTTTTGGTGGTCTCGTCTAAATTTTATTGAACTTGTTTCTAACGGATTTGGGGGCTTGTCTGGGATCCCAAGCTCTGGTCGCTTGGCATTCTTGGAGAAACGGAGAAGGTGCATCTCGCTGATTTCGGCGATCTCTAGTTTCCCCTTGTTGCCAAGGCGGCTTTGGGCGAGCAAGATCCGGACTGAGACCCTGGAAACAAGACGGGTTGAGACGCGGCGGGTTCAGTCGGGTAACTCTTGTGCACAGGACCCGGGTAAGAAAAAGGTCTTGAATAAGTATTTTCCGGGCGACCGGGGTAGACAACGGTATTTGCTGCTATCACCGCGGGGCAGAGAACACTGATACACGGCTGGTCGGGTAACTCTTTTATACACAAAACCTGGGTAAGATATATTTGTATATCTCCAGGCAACCGGGGCAAGCAACGGTTGTTGCTGCCATTGCCATGGACTGGCGTGCGGCAGGTTTCGTTGGGTAACATTTGTGTACAGAAGACCCGGGCAAGATATATTTGTATATCTCTGGGTGACTGGGGCCGTGGGACAGGGCACACTGACACGCGGTGGGTTTGGTCAGGACAACTCTTGTGTATAGTGTATACAAGACCCAGGCAACTGGGCGAACCAGGGTGAGCAGTGATAGTGGTCTGGATAAGCAACAGTGGTTACTGGGTAAGCAACAATGGTTGCTGCCGGGTATTGCCGCGGGATGGAGCGCATTTGACCAGGTAACTCTTGTGCACAGACCAAGGTATGAAAACGGACCTTTAAGTATTACCTTGGTGGTTGGGATGACCTTGGTGGTCGGGGTTACCTTAGGTGGTCGGGGACGTACGAGAAGTACGGGACGTACGAGTAGTACGGGAAATTGGCAACTTTTAAAATAAAGTGTTTAATTGGATAGATTAATCTGATGAGTAAGATGTCTACCGGATTCGATCACCCAGCCTTAGACCGGTTGTTAAGAGGGGAAAATCCCCCACGCGAAGGTCAGGACCCTGAAGTGGGTGTGGAAGAAGGTGACACCGGACCTCAGTAAGGTTAATTAAATTACATAAAGAAACGGCCGAGTATTAAAATGGGAAATAAGAATAGTTGTTTAAGTGTCGAAGGGGACATGAGAGGGACATCCGAGGACCACATCCCAATGGACAGTCCTTTGGGAAAAATGTTAAGAGATTGGAAGTACAATCCTCGGACGCGAGGAAAGGATAAAAAACAAATGATAAAATGTAAATGACAAACAGCCTTACAGTCAGGAGGAATCAGATTATGCTTCGTGTCAGAAGGGCTAGTAGCTGAAGGGCTACTGAGGGTGCACTTCGTAACTAGCTTATGACCAGACGTCCAGAAAAATATTCAAAAGCTAGAGGGGTCATTGCGGGAAACTCAACGTGTCTGTGAGACACGGGGTGTGTGTGTGTGTGTGTGTGTGTGTGTGTGTGTGTGTGTGTGTGTGTGTGTGTGTGTGTGTGTGTGTGTGTGTGTGTGTGTGTGTGTGTGTGTGTGTGAGAGAGAGAGAGAAAAGAGCTGTACAGCTCGTAGAAAGTTTAACCCTTTGTGATTCGGTTTGAATACACATTTGTTCGTTGGTGAGTGAGTGCTTTGTTCCCTGGAGTTTGAGATCCGGGATTGTTTTGAATCTGATTTCTATTATGGAAATTTTAACATGATTTCTTTTAAGATTAAGGAAATAAAATGTTAACTCCTGCTCTTTTTACAGATCATGACTGCCTTACTATCAGTTTCTAACTAATCTCTTTTATCATTACATAAAAGCGATTTATGGAGGACAGTTGAAGTTTTAACTTGAATAGATAAATCCTTTTTAAAGCAGCTCTGGTTATTTCGTGACCTATAGCATTGTAATTGAGCAATGACTGGTCAGGACTACTTGGGAGGACTAGTTTTGGATTTGAATCGGGGGACTGGAACCGGGTGATTGTGGTGGATTTCAGAGTTGGGAACTGTGTGCATTTTGCATTTTGAATATTAAACACTGATTAAATGAATTTATAAAATATAAATATATATTTACAAGTAAGATTCCAAAATGTATAGTTAGGAACAGGCTTTATAGAAAAGCAAGCATAAATTGATAAATTGAATTTGAGATTACAGGGAGCAAGAAATATTGCAATATTTCTTTAAAAAGTCAAGGTCTAATCAAGACATTGGGTGATGAGGAATGGCCATGAGGTTGCCCTAAAGCTGTTCAGTTGGTTAAATCGGCTCAGCAATTGATCTGGCAAAGTAACATGAGAAGCAGAAACAGAAGGCAAGAATAATGATAAGCCACGGTTGATGAGGCAATAAGGAAAAGGACAAAACTAAAAGGATAAGGAAACTGGAATGGTGGCGGGCAGTATGTTGAAAATAAGGGGAGGAGAAGGGATCGGGGAGGAGATGTTAAGGGGTCTGTTAGACAGGAACAAGGATCAAAGTAGAAATCCCCACAGGCGGGGTGTTATTACTGTGGAAAGACAGGTCACTTTAAGAGAGAGTGTCCAGATCCGAAAAAGGAACTAAAAGCAGTGCCGTTTATGAACCTTGATGGAAAATAGGGGTGTCAGGAGTTCCTGCCCCCGGGGACCCACCAGGAATCTTTGATAAATTTAAAGGTGGGACCTTACAAAGAGGACGTAGTTTTCCTAGTCGATACGGGAGCAGCAAGGTCATCCTTAAATTTTAAACCCAAGGGAGTGGGAACAAAAAAAAAGGTAATCGGATTATGGCAACAGTTTTGTGATGAGAGGCATGAAGAATCAGTTTTGCGTTCATGACGAGATATTGCCACCAAATTGGGGATTGAATTAACTACAAAAGGTCCTAAATATTAATTATTAATTATATATTATATAATTCAATTGTGTTAGCCTGAATCAATATTAATTGGCAGGATTCCTTCATACATTCTCAATTACCTGTCATATTGATTCATGGTTAATTTAAAACATGACTGCATTAATTCATTGTTAATTAAAGAACGGAAAGCTACATTCCTGGCCAGAGTGTGTGCAGGCAGTGGCAGCAATAGCCTTATTGGTAGAGGAGAGTCGGAAACTTATTTTAGTGGTCAGCACCCCACATCAGGTACGGTCAGGAGAAGAAAGGGGCATGATTAGAAGAACTGCTCTGAGGGAATGGAAAAGAGACATCCGGTGGGTGAGGGAGTGATACCAGCCAAAAACAAATTCCCCAATATGGACCACGTTGGAAGGATATGGATGAACACGATAGAGGAAAAATGAGGGACTTTCGAGAAATGGTCATTTTGGGTATTAAAGTGGCGGCACCTAGATCTCAGAATTTTATGAAAGCCTTTGAAGTGAGACAGGCAGTTTCGTTGATGACTTTTGATGAAGATTAGGGGAGTCAGGGCTTCCCTCCTGGAGACCCACCGGGAACCCTTGATAAATTTAAAGGTGGGACCTGAAGGAGAGGAAACGGTATTTTTAGTGGATACGGGAGCAGCACGATCATCCCTAAGCTTTAGACCTAGCGGTGTTAAATTAACTAACAAAGATCTCAAGGTTTCTGGAGTAAAAGGCAAAGAATTCTTAAATCAGAATGCAGGACAATGGCTCACAGACTCTAGGATCTTGAAATATGAGACAATCTTAATAGAACAGGATGACCTTGTGTTAGTCACAGACAGTTGCTTGACTCCAGCTGCATTTCTGTGGCAGAGAAAGGGGGGTGGCCCCTGGCAACCCAGAACATGACTGTCTTGATATTACTGAATATCAGACTAAAGTGCGAATGAACTTAAGAGACGTACCGTCGCATGCGAGAGCTCGGTTATTTATCGATGGGTCCTCCCAGATGATTGAGGGTAAAAAGCACAATGAATATACTGTAGTAGATGGGATAGAGGCGTCCGAGGATTGTAGAGGTCAGTGTGCCAGACTACCACTGCGCCCCCTTTATCTGCTGGCTTGATGGGGAGGTTGGGATTGGAGCAGAGAGATTGGAGGGCTGCGCGTTGTGAGGGTGAGAAGTTGGAGTGGGGGAGGGGGGTAGACAGGTTGAGGCGGTTAATGTCCCGGCAGCAGTTGGAAATGAAGAGGTCGAGGGCAGGTAATAGGCCAGTGTGGGGTGTCCAGGTGGATGCAGTGTGTTGGAGGTGGGCGAAGGGATCCTCGGAAGGTGGGCGGGAATCCTGATTGTGAAAGTAAGCTCGGAGGCGGAGGCGACGGAAGAATTGTTCGACGTCACGGCGTGTATTAAATTCATTGATGTGTGGACGGAGGGGGTGTGCTCCCGTGAGGAGTTTGAGCAACTCATCAACTTCACCAACACATTCCACCCTGACCTTAAATTTACCTGGACCATCTCTGACACCTCCCTCCCCTTCCTGGTCCGAGAGGTCTCTGACCATCTGTTGTGGACACTACTCCCAAACTACGGCACTGCAAGGGCAGGGGTAGAGATACATAAACTGGCAGATGCCCTTGAGAAATTAATTAATAATACCGCCGACGTAATGGGAGAAACTAAGTCTCAAATATCGGCCATAGCCACCGAAATGATTGCCACAAGACTAACAGCCTTACAGAATCAAATGGCTCTAGACTATCTCTTGGCCGAAAAAGGGGGAACCTGTGTATGATTGGTAAGGAATGCTGCACCTTCATCCCAGACGCCTCTTCCCTAGTGAAAGATAAGGCAGAAATAGTAAAGAAAAAGATAAATAATATAAAAGAAATTGAGGATAAACTTCAAAAAGATGAGAAATGGGGACTGACCGGTTGGGGAAAATGGTTAGCTAATTTAGGCATTTATGTATTACTGATAATAATAGGTTTAATTATAGGATTTAACGTGTTAAAGTGGATAATGAGTAAGTTGATAATGTCCTTAGGAGGACAACAATCAATGATGGTCATGACAAAATAAGCGCACAAGAAAGAGAGAGTAATAGATTACTCCTAGAGTTTGAAAAAAAAACAGACTTAGGAGAGCAGAACTGGCAAGATTGTGAACCTCTACACCTTAGGGTGAAAAGAGGGCAGAAAATAAAAATTGCAAAAACAACAAATGGTAAAAGAAAAGAAATGGGGGAGTTGTTAGAATTGGGGAAAAGTGTTGTTTTTGCAGATATAGAAAAAGCATACAGAAAAGGGGTACAGCAAGAGAACTATTAACTCTGCAGGTATTTAGGGAAGAGTATCTCTACTTTTCAGTGTATAATTGTGGTTAATTAAATACTAACTTTGGTGTGTAATTATTATAGCAAATAAGTTCTTTTTAAAAATTATGTTTTCAGCAAAAAACTGAGATAACCAAAATGCTTGGGCTATACAAAATGATACAAGTTAATGAAATGTCCGAGGATAGGGTGGAGCGCAGCTGGGCAGTGGTATGGCACAGTAAGAGAGATTGGGTAATTAGTAGTCTGGAGAGATGACCTCACTCAGCTCAAAGGGTATAACTGTACACTAACCTGAGTTCTAATTTGCTTTCATTTGCTTATGCAATTGAAGCCCTTACTTACAAGTTCGTAATAAATTGTCTTGTTTTCAGCTTTGGTGGTCACGTCTAAATTTTATTGATTTTTGTTTCTAACAATACCACTCAGAAACATCTTTACGTACTTCGTTTTGGCTGGTTTTATTTGTTTTTTCAAAAGGTTTTATTGTTTTTTATGTTATGCTTACTTGCTTAATCTGTGTTTTCTTACAACTTTGTGCACTTTTTATTTTAGTTTCATGTTGTCTTTTATCGATTTAATGATCCATGTATTTCTTTTGGCAAGTCGACTGTTTTGAGTGGGTGGTCTTGGGGGAGGTCAGATATCTTATTTCACTATAAATATGTTGGTTGAGTCTAAGATGACTCTGATGGAATTTTTGTTTGAATCTGCTTGTTAACTTCCATTGCTTTCTCTTTCCCTCCGAGGGTCTGATAAGGTCTTTTTTGCCTTTTGGTCTGAGTACCATTACCATTTGTTCCACTTGGTCTTACTCCCCATTTGTTACAACACAAAACACACCATTGTTCTAACACCATTTAGTTCTGAAATGGAATCACATTACACTTGAAACATTAACCCTGTTTCTCTCTCCACAGATGCGACTGGACCTACTGAGTTTCTCCAGCACTTTCTATTTGTATTTCAGATCTCCAGCATTTCTGCAGGGTGGCGATGGCATTATGGTATAATCCAGAGACCCTATTAATGTTCTAGGAACCTGGATTCGAATCCCAGCACAGCCAATTGCGGAATTCAAAAAGCCAATTAAAAGTATAATGATACATGTGAAATTGCTGTTGATTGTTTTAACAGCCCATTGGTTTATTAATGTCCATTAAAGCCTTTAGGGAACCAAAGGCCTGGTCTGACCAATACTACAGGTAGCAAAAGTCCCAATCAACTAAAGATCCTCAGCACAGTCTGCAACAAACACATGCAGAGCCAGGGTGATTTCTGTCTGGGTTTATCGTTCACCCTGGAAGTCCAATTCACCCTCCGCTTGAAGAGAACAATCAACCAAACCTAACACTCTCAACTGAAACTAACTTTTACACATCAGGCTACCCAGCAGCTGACATTATAAAACCTACACAAATACCGAACAATCAATTTCAATCAAAATACATTCACACATACTGCCAGGAAGCCAAGTGACCTCAAAAGAAATGCAATGGACAAGACAGATTTGAGCAGAGATAACAGGGTATACAGTCTGTACAACTGCTCGCTTAATCTGACTTGAGGGAGAGCTTTCTTCAGCAACAAGTTTCTGCAGAAACAGCTTCCTCACAGGCTCCTGCCCCAAAAAGCAGCTTCAGAAGAAAGAACCACAGAGGCCGAACAGAGAAGCTGAATGTGGAAGTCAAACCAAGGTTGTCTTCACAACAAAGGACATTTGAGAGGCGGGGAAACCAACCAAGTGCTATCTGAACCACAGCTTCCAGACATGGGCCTGTTCTGAATTGAGAGAACCAACAGCACGAACCTCAGCAACCATGTGCACTTTACAAACGTGTTTTCCTCAGTTGTGAGCTGAAACTCCCGAGACTCCAGCTTTCGCCAACTTCCTATTCTAGAATGTCATGCATGCCTCAAAATTCAGGAACCAATCCTTGCTGTGTCGTTGCCAAGTGTCCGTAATAGCTATCTTGTTGTATTCATTTACTTCAATGTTCTTTATCAATGTGTTTACTTTGTTATGAGTAATCAGTGCAATTGGATTCAAAGTCTTTAGTTTTGTCTTTTTGATATCTTTGTGCTATCTAGTCTTGAATGTTGTTGTGTTCATTTGTCTTCTCAGCCATAGTGTCAGAGTCAGACAACATGAAAAGAGACCCTTTGGTCCAACCAGTCCATGTCAATCATGTTCCCAAAATAAACTAATCCCGTTTGCCTGCATGCGGCCCATATCTGTCCTGAACTTCATTTTCATTATGACTATTTTGTTTTTATGTAGCCATTGCTACAGGCTTGCCCAATCCCTGCATTTGTACAACTCACCACTTCACAGCCTGTATTAGGGGCTGATGTAGAATTCTCATCATATTCTTACTTCTTTTTGTATTGGAGGCAAAAAGCATCACGTCTTTCCATCCTGCATTTTATTTAGGATGTACGTCTTTTGAATTTGCTGTGTATCAACAGGTATGGTTTAACAAAACCATTTTGCCTGTAGAAATTCTTACATACAGTAATTAGCAATTATTCAGGAAGTCACTTACAGACAATTGACAGCTATCTTCTACTTCCAGTCAGTTTTCATTATTGAGCTTGAAGTTCTTTGTTACAGTTTTTAAGTTTCAAGTTAAAGTCAGATATTAAACTACATCTCAGTTTGAAATAAACTCATCAATGCTGACCAGAGAATTTCCAATCTCATCAGTTTCCCAATAATTTAATGATCCAAACTTTTATAACCATGTCTGGCCTTTAGGACTTTATTTCAGCACTTTCAGAAACTGAAGGGTTAAGTTGGAGATAAGAATTAAATTGAACAAGAACCCATAATAGAAACTATTTGTGGACTAGACTCACTTGGGAAAAAGAAAAATGGACAACCAAATAAATTGAGCATCTGTGATATTGGTAGCAACGTTTTTGTTTGCTACATGGGTACATTTTACAATGACAATGTTACACCATGAATTGCTTCTGAATCTCTTGAGCGTCTGTAACACAACTTTGGATGGGAATATGTATAAGTCATTTGCAATCTGCTGCTAGATGTGAGACTCCCAGATCACATAAATAACTTTTCATTTTAGTGCTGACTAAATATAGCACTGGAACACTTATTTCAAAGTGCAATTTAACCAGAAGTTCATAAAGCAGCTGCTTTGTAGCTGTTTGATTCACACTGTTTGCATTATTATGAGCACTCTTATTTATTGTTGCTTCTGGCATATTAACGTAAAATTTTACAATGCAATCAAGCCATTCAGCTCAACTGGTCTATGCTTTTGTATGTGCTCCACATGAGCCTCCTTACTTCATATTCTATCAACAAACCCTTCTATTCCTTTTTTTCTCATGTATTTATCCCCAGTTCCTCTTCACATGCTTCTCTCTCAGGGCAGTGTGGTCTCATACATCTGGAGCAGTGTCAAAAGAGGGTCAATAACCTTCTCCACTGCACCAAGTTCCACTATTTTTATTCACTCTTACTCTGTCGTTGGTACAGCACCTATCTTGCACTAAGGCTCATGCTGTAGCTCTCCCATTATTGCATGAAACATCTTCCCTCATTCTTGTTTGCCCACTCCAACCTCACCAACCCTCCATACCCTCTGCACTGCCTTCTCACTCACTCAGGACAATTCATCACTTTTCCCCTACTTGCACCAGCACTTTAAAGCTGTGCCAGCCACTCTCACCTCTCTCAATCCCACCGTTTCCTCTCATTCCAGTAGGAAACAAATTGGTAAAAGAGGCAAGGCAGCTGGTGGGATGCTGAACTTTTGGCTCTTCAACCCTAACGAAGAGAGGAGCCTGACTATGACCATCCTAGATAGCTGATAACGTACAAGCCCTTGGACTGGTATCGGAGGCCGTCGTTGACTTACTGTGCCGGACCTCCTGACTGAGGGGTATCCCACTTGATGATTAAGAACTGCTGACACCTATGACAAGGTTCCTGGCTTTGTGTCTGAGTGAATAGAAAGGGATATATTTTTGGTTGTTTTCCATTCAATTTCACAAAGCTTGGCGAAACAGCTTGCTGTGCTATGTTAAGTAAATTTTTCTTCCTGCCTTTCAGAAGCCATTTTAATAAATGAAGTTTCCAAGTATTAAAATCATACAGCATTTGAAAATTGATGCTCCATATTTAATGACTATCTTATCATATTGTACCAGGAAATCTCTGTAGTACATGGTTCAGAAAGCATCTGACAGCATTGATACTAATTGAATTCAATAATACCACCTGAAGGATGAGGACTAGATGGAAGATTAAAATACAATCTCATCGGAGAAAGAGCAATGGCTGGGTTCTTTGAACAGTCTTTGTAGTCAGATAGAAACTGCTCTTTTCCCCTGTAATTAGTTGCACAGTTGCAATAAATAACATCCTGTTTAATGTACGAGCTGATTCTCATTAGACAGTACACCACATAAACCTTAAAAGAATTCAAATGAGTGAGAGCATTAATAAGAATAAAAGTGCAGAGAGATTAATGATGATCATTGTTCTAAGATCCATTTGGTTCACTAATGTCCTTTAGGGAAGGAAATCTGCCATCCTTACTTGTCTGGCTTACATGTGACTCCATAGAACGTACAACATAGAACATAGAACATTACAACGCAGTACAGGCCGTTCGGCCCTCGATGTTGCGCCAACCAGTCATACCAATCTGAAACCCACCTAACCTACACGATTCCATGTACATCCATATGCTTGTCCAATGACGACTTAAATGAACTTAAAGTTGGCGAATCTACTACTGTTGCGGGCAAAGCATTCCATACCCTTACTACTCTCTGAGTAAAAAACTACCTGTGACATCTGTCCTATATCTATCACCCCTCAATTTAAAGCTATGCCCCCTCGTGCTCGCTGTCACCATACTTGGAAAAAGGCTCTCCCTGTCCACCCTATCTAACCCTCTGATTATCTTACATGTCTCTATTAACTCACCTCTCAACCTTCTTCTCTCTAACGAAAACAGCCTCAAGTCCCTCAGCCTTTCCTCGTAAGACCTTCCCTCCATACCAGGCAACATCCTAGTAAATCTCCTCTGCACCCTTTCCAAAGTTTCCACATCCTTTTTATAATGTGGTGACCAGAACTGTACACAATACTCCAAGTGTGGCCGCATTAGAGTTTTGTATAGCTGTAGCATAACCTCATGGTTCCGGAACTCGATCCCTCTGTTAATAAAAGCTAAAACACTATGTCTTCTTAACAACCCCGTCATCCTGGGTGGCAACTTTCAAGGATCTGTGTACCTGAACACCGAGATCTCTCTGCTCATCTACACTACCAAGAATCTTACCATTAGCCCAGTACTTTGCATTTCGGTTACTCCGACCGAAGTGAATCACCTCTCACTTGTCCACATTAAACTCTATTTGCCACCTCTCAGCCCAGCTCTGCAGCCTATCCATGTCGCTCTGTAACCTACTACATCCTTCGTCACTGTCCACAAGTCCACCGACCTTAGTGTCGTCTGCAAATTTACAAACCCACCCTTCTTTGCCCTCATCCAGGTCATTTATAACAACGATGAACAGCAGTGGACTCAACACCAACCCTTACGGTACACCACTGGTAACTGGACTTCAGGATGAACATTTCCCATCAACCACCACCCTCTGTCTTCTTTCAGCAAGCCAATTACTGATCCAACCTGCTATATCACCCACAATCCCATTCTTCCGCATTTTGTACAATAGCCTACTGTGGGGAGCCTTATCGAACGCCTTGCTGAAATCCATATACACCACATCAACCAGTTTACTCAATAAGGTTTGTGAGGCACAACCTACCCTTCATAAAACCGTGCTGACTATCGCTAATCAAATTATTCTTTTCCAGATGATTATAAATCCTAACACTTTATCAACAACTGAAGTAAGGCTAACTGGTCTGTAATTACCAGGGTTGTCTCTACTCCCCTTCTTGAACAGGGGAACCATATTTGCTACCCTCCAGTCTTCTGGGACTATTCCTGTAGACAATGACAAGTAAAAGATCAATGTCAAAGGCTCGGCAATCTCCTTTGGCTTCCCAGAGGATCCTAGGTTAAATCCCATCTGGCCCAGGGGACTTATCCATTTTCACATTCTGCAGGATTTCTAATACCTCTTCCATGTGAACCTCAATCCCACCCAGTCTAGTAGCCTGTTTCTCAGTATTCTCCTCGACAACATTGTCATTTTCTAGAGTGAATACTGTCGAAAAATATTCATTTAGTGCTTCCCCTATGTCCTCTGACTCCACACACAACTTCCCAGTACTATCCTTGATTGGCCCTAATCTTACTCTCGTTATTCTTTTATTCCTTTAATACCTAGAGAAAGCCTTAGGGTTTACCCTGATCCTATCTGCCAACAACTTTTCATGTTTTCTCCTGGCTCTTCTGAGCTCTCTCTTTAGGCCTTTCCTGGCTACCTTGTAATCCTCAAGCACCCTAACTGAGCCTCCACATCTCATCCTAACATAAGCCTGCTTCTTCCTCTTGACCAGAGATTCCACTTCCTTCGTAAACCACAGCTACTGCGCTCTACAGCTTCCTCCCTGCCTGACAGGTACATACATATCTAGGACACTCAGAAGCTTTTCCTCGAATAAACTCCACATTTCTAATGTGCCCATCCCCTGCAGTTTCCTTCCCCATCCTATGCTTCATAAATCTTGCCTAATCGCATTGTAATTGCCTTTCCCCCAGCTGTAACTCTTGCCCAGTGGTATACATCTATCCCTTTCTATCACGAAAGTAAACATAACAGAATTGTGATCGCTATCACCAAAGTGCTCACCTATGTCCAAGTCTAACACCTGGCCGGGCTCATTACCCAGTACCAAATCTAATGTGACTTCGCCCCTTGTTGGCCTGTCTACATACTGTGTCAGGAAGACCTCCTGCACACACTGGACAAAAACTGACCCATCTATAGTACTTACTATAGTGTTCCCAGTCAATATTTGGAAAGTTGAAGTCCCCCATGACAACTACCCTGTCTCTCTCACTCCTATCGAGAATCATCTTTGCTATCCTTTTTCTGCATCTCTGGAACTATTCGGAGGCCTATAGAAAACTCCCAACAGGGTGACCTCTTCTTGCCGGTTTCTAACCTCAGCCCATACTACCTCAGTTGACAAGTCCCCTAACATCCTTTCTGCAACTGCAATACTGTCCTTGACCAACCATGCCACACCTCCCCCTCTTTTACATCTTCTCTGTTCTTACTGAAACATCTAAATCCTGGAACCTGCAACAACCATTCATGTCCCTGCTCTATCCATGTCTCCGAAATGGCCACAACATCGAAATCCCAGGTCCCAACCCATGCTGCAAGTTCACCCACCTTATTCCGGATGCTCCTGGTGTTGAAGTATATACACTTCAAACCAACTTCTTGCTTGCCGGTGCCATCTTGTGTCCCCGAAACTTGATTTCGGACCTCCCTACTCTCAACCTTTTCTATACTCGAACTACAATTTTGATTCCAATCCCCCTGCTGGATTAGTTTAAACCCACGCCAATAGCCTTAGCGAATTTCCCCCCCCAGGATATTGGTACCCCTTTGGGTCAGATGAAGTCCATCCTGCTTGTAGAGGTCCCACCTACCCCAGAAAGAGCCCCAATTATCCAAGAATCCAAAACCCTCCCTCCTGCACCATCCCTGTAGCCACGTGTTTGCCTCACTAGCATGTGGCACGGACAACAAACCAGAGACAACAACTCTGTTTGTTCTAGCTCTAAGCTTCCAAGACTCCAGACCCATAATGAAGTAGTTCAATATTATCTGCTCTCTCAAATGGCCTAGAATGTAACTCAATTGTATCAAATTGCTAAAAAGTCTCAAAATAATAAAACCAGACAGATCACCTAGGCACCGGAAATGATAACTGCCTTGTTGATCTTGAAAAGTTCTTACAACACTTGGGAGAGTCGTCTTGTATTCTGGTCAAACAATAGCCTACTGTAGTCATACTCACAGAATCACAGCTTACAGTCAATAACCCAGACAACACCATCACCACCGCTTGGTCTTGAACACTGGCAGACCCAGCAGAGGTGTCAGCGCACTCTTATAACACTTGGTAGGGACTTGCCCTTGGAGTTATTCACATTGACTCTGGATTTCATGCGGCCTCCTGTCACCAGGACAAACATCAGCAAAGAAACTTACTGCTGACTCCCACATGCCACAACCGATCTATCAGTATTGTATGACGTATCATGTTGATCACCACTTGGAGGAAGCATGAGGGTTATAGAGCATGGAATTAAAACCTTCAGTCCAACTCATCCTTGGTGACCATATTTACTAAACTGAACTAGTCCCATCTGTCTGCATTTGGCCTATAAACTTCTATGAAGAGAAAATGAGGTCTGCAGATGCTGGAGATCAGAGATGGAAATGTGTTGCTGGAGAAGCGCAGCAGGTCAGGCAGCATCTAGGGAACAGGAGAATCGACGTTTCGGGCATTAGCCCTTCTTCAGGAATGAGGAAAGTTTGTCCAGCAGGCTAAGATAAAAGATAGGGAGGAGGGACTTGGGGGAGGGGCGTCGGAAATGTGATAGGTGGAAAAAGGTCAAGGTGAGGGTGATAGGACAGATTGGGGTGGGGGCGGAGAGGTCGGGAAGAAGATTGCAGGTTAGGGAGGCGGTGCTGAATTTGATGGATTTGACTGAGACAGGCTGGGGGGAGGGGAAATGAGGAAACTGGTGAAATCCGAGTTCATCCCTTGTGGTTGGAGGGTTCCTAGCCGGAAGATGAGGCGTTCTTCCTCCAACCGTCGTTTCGCTGTGGTCTGACGATGGAGGAGTCCAAAGACCTGCATATCCTTGGTGGAGTGGGAGGGGGAATTGAAATGTTGAGCTACAGGGTGGTTGGGTTGGTTGGTCCGGGTGTCCCAGAGGTGTTCTCTGAAACGCTCCGCAAGTAGGCGGCCTGTCTCCCCAATATAGAGGAGGCCACATCGGGTACAGAGGATGCAATAGATGATATGTGTGGAGGTGCAGGTGAATCTGTGGCGGATATGGAAGTTTCCTTTGGGGCCTTGGAGGGAGGTGAGAGGGGAGGTGTGGGCGCAAGTCTTGCACCTCCTGCGGTTGCAGGGGAAGGTGCCGGGAGTGGAGGTAGGGTTGGTGGGGGGTGTGGATCTGACGAGGGAGTCACGGAGGGAGTAGTCTTTACGGAATGCTGATAGGGGAGGGGAGGGAAATATATCCTTGGTGGTGGGGTCCGTTTGGAGGTGGCGGAAATGACGGCGGATGATGCGCTGTACATGGAGGTTAGTGGGGTGGTAGGTGAGGACCAGTGGGGTTCTGTCCTGGTGGCGGTTGGAGGGGCGGGGTTCAAGGGCGGAGGATCGGGAAGTGGAAGAGATGCGGTGGAGGGCATCGTCGATCACGTCGGGGGGGAAATTGCGGTCCTTGAAGAAGGAGGCCATCTGGGATGTGCGTTTTTGGAACTGGTCCTCCTGGGAGCAGATGCGGCGGAGTCGAAGGAATTGGGAGAATGGGATGGCGTTTTTGCAGGGGGCAGGATGGGAGGAGGTGTAGTCCAGGTAGCTGTGGGAGTCGGTCGGTTTGTAGTAGATGTCCGTGTTGATCCGGTCGCCTGAGATAGAAATAGAAAGGTCGAGGAAGGGGAGGGAGGAATCTGAGACTGTCCAGGTGAATTTGAGGTCGGGGTGGAAGGTGTTGGTGAAGTGGACGAGGAGGTGGAACAGTTCATCCACTTCACCAACACCTTCCACCCCGACCTCAAATTCACCTGGACAATCTCAGATTCCTCCCTCCCCTTCCTCGACCTTTCTATTTCCATCTCAGGCGACCGGATCAACACGGACATCTACTACAAACCGACCGACTCCCACAGCTACCTGGACTACACCTCCTCCCATCCTGCCCCCTGCAAAAACGCCATCCCATTCTCCCAATTCCTTCGACTCCGCCGCATCTGCTCCCAGGAGGACCAGTTCCAAAAACGCACATCCCAGATGGCCTCCTTCTTCAAGGACCGCAATTTCCCCCCCGACGTGATCGACGATGCCCTCCACCGCATCTCTTCCACTTCCTGATCCTCCGCCCTTGAACCCCGCCCCTCCAACCGCCACCAGGACAGAACCCCACTGGTCCTCACCTACCACCCCACTAACCTCCATGTACAGCGCATCATCCGCCGTCATTTCCGCCACCTCCAAACGGACCCCACCACCAAGGATATATTTCCCTCCCCTCCCCTATCAGCATTCCGTAAAGACCACTCCCTCCGTGACTCCCTCGTCAGATCCACACCCCCCACCAACCCAACCTCCACTCCCGGCACCTTCCCCTGCAACCGCAGGAGGTGCAAGACTTGCGCCCACACCTCCCCTCTCACCTCCCTCCAAGGCCCCAAAGGAAACTTCCATATCCGCCACAGATTCACCTGTACCTCCACACATATCATCTATTGCATCCTCTGTACCCGATGTGGCCTCCTCTATATTGGGGAGACAGGCCGCCTACTTGCGGAGCGTTTCAGAGAACACCTCTGGGACACCCGGACCAACCAACCCAACCACCCTGTAGCTCAACATTTCAATTCCCCCTCCCACTCCACCAAGGATATGCAGGTCTTTGGACTCCTCCATCGTCAGACCACAGCGAAACGACGGTTGGAGGAAGAACGCCTCATCTTCCGGCTAGGAACCCTCCAACCACAAGGGATGAACTCGGATTTCACCAGTTTCCTCATTTCCCCTCCCCCCAGCCTGTCTCAGTCAAATCCATCAAATTCAGCACCGCCAATCTTCTTCCCGACCTCTCCGCCCCCACCCCAATCTGTCCTATCACCCTCACCTTGACCTTTTTCCACCTATCACATTTCCGACGCCCCTCCCCCAAGTCCCTCCTCCCTATCTTTTATCTTAGCCTGCTGGACAAACTTTCCTCATTCCTGAAGAAGGGCTAATGCCCGAAACGTCGATTCTCCTGTTCCCTAGATGCTGCCTGACCTGCTGCGCTTCTCCAGCAACACATTTCCATCTATAAACTTCTATACTTTTCCCTTCCACATATCTGTCTAAATATTTTTTAAATGTTGGAATTGTACTTGCCTCTATCAGCTCGTTCCACTTTTACACCTGCTCTGTGTGAAAATGTTGCCTCTCAGGTTGCTTTTAAATCTTTCCCCTTTCATCTTAAACCTATGCCCACTAGTTTTGGACTCCCCTGACCTGGGGAAAAACTCCTTGGCTGTTCATCTAATCTATGCCATTCATGATTTTATAAACCTCTATAAGATCACCCCTCAGTCTTCTATGTTCTAGGGAGAAAAGTCCTTGCCTGTCCTGTTTCACATTTTCAATCAACCCTCCAGTCTTATCCTTGTAAATATTTTTGGAATTCTTCCCAGTTTAATGACATTCTTCCTATAGCAGGGTGACCAGAACTGTACACTGTACTCCAAATGTGGCCTTATCAATGTCTTATACAGCCACAACACGATGTCCCATCTCCTGTACTCAATGCTCTGACTGAGCAAGGCAAGTCTGCCAGACGCCTACTTCACCACCCTATCTACCTGACTGTGCTTTTCCAGCACCACACTCTTCAACTGTCTACCTGGGGTGCCACTTTCAAGGAAATATGCACCGGTACCCATGGGTCTCTCTGATAACATTCTGTAGAACCCCACTGTTAACTGTGCAAGTTCGGATATGGTTTCTTTTACCAAAATGCGAAACCTTGCCTTTATCTAAATTAAACTCCATCTGCCAATCCTTGGTCCACTGGCCCAGTAGATCAAGATCCTGTTATCCACTGTACTACTATTTTTGGAGTCATCTGCAAATTTATGAACCATGCCTCCTATACTCTCATCCAAATCGTCCATCTAAATGATGAACAGAGGTGGACCCAGGACCGATCCTTGTCACACACTGCTGGTTACACACCTCTCATTGAACAACAACCTTCTCCCACCAGCCTCTATCCCATACAGTCAAGCTTATTTTGTATCCAATTAGGTAGTCTCTCCCTGGATCTCGTGTGATTTAACTTTACTAACCCAGCCTATCATGCAGAACCTTGTCAAAGGCCTTGCTAAAGTCCATGGAGGCAATATCTTCCACTCTTCCTTCACTTACTTGATGGCCACATCCTCAAAAGATTCTATCAAATTTGTGTGACATCATTTCCCGTACACAAAGCCATGTTGAATGCCCTAATCAGTTCTTGTCTTTCCAAATGCAAGTAGATCCTGTCCCTCAGAATCCCTCTAAAAATTTACCCACCACTGACATCAGGTTCATCAGACTATTATTTTATGGCTTTTCTTTGCAGCCTTTCTTAAATAATGGCACCACATTAGCCAGCCTCCAGTCTTTCTGTGCTTTACCCATGGCTGTTGGTTATACAGGTATCTCCGCTGAGGGCCTTAAAATTTCTTCTCTAGCTTACCACCAAGAGTAACAATGATGCAGAATCTACTCTGGGTGGGTGACTTCAATGTCCACCAGCAAGAGCGGCTTGATAGCAGTACTACTGACTGAGCTGGCCAGGTCCTAATGCACAAAGTTGCTAAACTGGATTAGCAGCAGTTTGTGAATGAACCAATAAGAAGCAAAAATGTACTTGACTTCATTCTCATCCATCTGACTCTTGCAGATGAATCTGTGAGTGACCACTGCATGGTCCTTAATGAAGTAAAGTTTTATATTCACACTGAGGATACCCCTAATTCTGATTTGTGGTGCCATTACTGTGTGAAATACTATACACTTGAAACAGGTCTAGCAATTCAAGACTGAGAATCCACTAGGCACTGTGGACCACCAGCAGCTACAGAATTGTACAATCTGACACTTCATGGCCTGGCATATTCCCCACTCTCCCGTGAGTATCAAGCCAGGGAATCAACCCTGGTTAAATGAAGAGGGCAGGATGGCCTGCCAGGACCACAAGACCATTCGAGCAGTATTAGACTATTCGGCCCATTAATCTGCTCCACCATTCAATCGTGGTTAATAGGTTTCTCAACCCCATTCTCCTGTCTCCTCCCCATAACCCTTGATTCCCCTTGCTAATCAAGAACATATCTATCTCTGATAAATACACTAAATAACTTGGCATCCACAGCCTCCTGCAGCAGTGAGTTCCACACATTCACCACCCTCTGACTCATCTCAGTTCTAAAGGATCATCCCTTCGTTCAGAGGCTGTGCTCTGGCCCTAGTCTCTCCTACTAGTGGAAATATCTTCTCCACATCCATTCAATCCAGGCCTCTCAATATTCTACAAATATCAATCAGATCTTCCTCATCCTGCTAAACTCCATTGACTACAGACCTAGAGTCCTCAATTGCTTCACATATGATAATCTCTTCAACCCAGTATCATTCTTGTAAACCTCCTCTAGACCCCCTTCAACGCTAACACATCTTTCCTTGGATGCACAGCCCAAAAATGCTCACATATTCCAAATACGGTCTGACCAGAGCCTTGTACAGCCTCAACAGTACATCTGTGCTATTGTGTTCTATCTCTCTCAAAATGAATGCTAACATTGCCCTTGCCTTTCTAACTGCCAAGTGAACTTGTATGTTAACCTTCTACAGCCTCCTTGCTATCTCAACACTTCTTGACCATCCACTTATTTTGGTGTCATCCGCAACAATAGGCTGTATGCAATTGCACACTATATGGCATGTGGGAGTTGGGGTGAGGAAATGGGAGAAGGTGCCTCAAGATGCAAAATTATTGTCTTCGACCTTGAGACCAGAAAGCTTTAGTGATTCCAGGCAGAAAATGAAATTCTATTCATTCATCGAGATTGTTCATGTATAATGTGGTCCCAAAATGTACCTTTGTGGAACTCCACTAGTCACTAGCTGCCACCCTCTAAAAGGCCTAAACTGCATCCTGTGCATTCTGCCTTTTAGTCAATCCTTTCTCAACGTCAGTACCTTGCCCCTCACACCATGGAGTCTTATCTTATTTAGCAGCTCCTGTGCGGCACCTTGTCAAAGGCATTCTGGAAATCCAAATTGATCACATCCACTGGCTCTTCTTTGTCCAACTTGCTTGTTACCTCCTCAAAGACTTCAAACAGAATTTTCAGGCATAATCTCCTCTTGATAATGCCAAACTGACACAACACACTGCAACCCGTCACTTCAAAACATCGCCATGTTTCCTGGCCAACATCTCTGCCCAAGGTTTGTTGCAGTGCTCTAGCGAAGCTCAGTGCAAGCTGAATGAATAGAATTTCATTTTCTGCCTGGAATCACTAAAGCTTTCTGGTCTCAAGGTCGAATACAATAATTTTGCATCTTGAGGCACCTTCTCCCATTTCCTCACCCCAACTCCCACATGCCATATAGTGTGCAATTGCATACAGCCTATTGTTATCCACTAATAGTCCCCATTAGCAGCTACTCAGTCTCCCAGGCTGAATCTTATCCAAAAAAAACAACGAATGTTGGCTATCTTAACAGGTCAGACATGGAGAGAGAGCACGCTAACGTTTCGGGTCTAGATGACACTTTAGCACTGATGAACTGAAGTTTGGAGGGGACAGCATTTATTAAATAGTTTGGGAAGAGTGGGGGAAGTGGGTGTAGGGTGCTGATGGAGGAAAGATATCGATTGTTCAGATTAAGTGATTGGAATGTGAGAATGGCAGAACAATGTTGTGTCTCCAGTCAGATCTGAAAGGACAGTAAGTGGCGGGAGGGGGAAGGAGAGGACATGATAACAAGCTAAAAGAAAGGGAAGAATTGAGAGTTGGTTCACAATCCGAAGGTGTTAAACTCAATATTAAGTCCAGAAGGCTGTAAAGTGCCTAGTTTGAAGATGAGATGTTGTTCCTCCAGTTTGCGCAGTGATTCACTGTCAACATTTTTTCTCCATCAGCACCCTCTACACAGACTACCCCATCCCTACCCCTCCCAAACTATAGCATAAATGTTGCCCCCTCCACACTTCATTTTGGCTCTGATGAAGAGTCATCCAGACTCAAAACATTCGCTTGGTCTCCCTCCATGGATGCTGTTTTATCCACTGTGATCTCAAACATTTGTTGTTTTCAGTACAGATTCCAGCATCTGAAGTAATTTCTTGCCCATTTTGTTTGTCCAACTGCTTTTCTGTCTCTCTTTGGGCTCAATCTCCACTTATCCTTTACTCCTTAAACCACCACCTCCACGCTAGCTTCTGCATAAAAGACAACATTTTCCTAGCTACCATCAGTTCTGAAGAAGGGTCATTGGACCCGAAACGTTAATTCTGACTTCTCTCCAATGTCCTGTCAGATCTGCTGAGTGTTTCAGCAATTTCTGTTGTTGTTTCTGATTTCCCGCTTCTGCAGTTCTTTCAGTTTTTATTTCATACTGACTCAGCCCTGTTTTATTATGCAATTGCAAGTACTCAGCAATTTCATCCCTCATTATGCATCCTAAAATCTTACCAATGACTGAGGTCAGGCTAACCCGCCTATAATTTACTGTCTTCTGCCTCTGTCCCCTCTAAAACAGGAGCAGCATCAATCGTACCTAAAAATGAGATGTCAACCCGGTGAAGCTACAAAGTCGGACTACCTATGGGCCAAACAGCATAAGCAGCAAGTGATAGATGGGACTAAGTGATAAATGGGACTAAGTGATTCCACAACCAACAGATCTTATCTCAGCTCTGCAGTCTTTCCACATCTAGTTATGAACAAAACAATTCACAAAAGGCAAAGGCTCCACAAATATCCCTGTCCACAGTGATGACGGAACCCAACACATCAGTGTAAAATCAAATGCTTCAGCCTTGTTCACAATCTAAAGCGAGAAGTGCTGAGTGGATAACTCATCTCAGCCTTCACCAAGAGGTCCCCAGCATTACATATACCACTTTTTAGCCAATTGTATTCACTCTGCATTTCAAGAATTAGCTGAAAGCACTGGAAATGCACTGAAAGGCTATGGGCCTTAACAACATTGTCGTAATAGTACTGAAGTCATGTGCTCCACAACATGCTGTGCCTTAGCCAAGTTGTTCCAGTACAGTTACAAGTGGAAAATTGCCCAAGTGTGTCCTGTGCATAAAAAGCAAGACAAATCCAACCCAGTTAAAGTGATGGCAAGTCTCATCAGGGCCACTTAGCTTCTGACCTTGTTACAACCTTGGTTCAAACATGGACAACACAGTTGAATTCCAGAGATGAGGTGACTGACAGCACTTGATATCAAGGTTGCGTTCGACTGAGTGTGACACTAGGGAACCCTAGTAAAACTAGAATCAATGGTATTGGGGGCATGTATAGCACATAGGAAGATGGTTGATGTTGTTGGAGTTCAGTCATCTCAGTTCCAGGAGATCGCTACAGGAGTTCCTCAATGTACTGTCCTAGGCCCAACCATCATTAGATGCTTCATTGTGACCTTGTTGCAATTATTAGTTGAGAAGTGGGGATGTTTGCTGATGATTGTACAATTTTCAGCACAATTAGCAACTCCTTAGATATGGAATGTCTAAATGCAGCAAGACCTGACCAATACTCAGGATTGAGATGACAAGCGGCAAGAAACATTCACACTACAATGTGCCTTGAAATGGCTGCCGCCAACACATGACTATCTAACCATCATTCTTTGCACTTCAATGGAATTTCTGTCACTGAATCTCACATCCACTATACCGCACATTCTGGGCATTAACATTGACCAGAAAGTGAAGCCAACTATGCAAGTAAATACTGTGGCTAAAAGATCAGATCAGAGCCTAGGAACTTAGTGATAAGTAACTCATCTCTTGACCCCCCTGAAGCCTGTCCACCATCTACAAGGCACAAGTCAGGAATTTCTTGGCGTACTCCCCACTTGCTTGGATGAGAGCAATTCAAACAACAGTCAAGGAGTTTGACACTATCTAGGACTAGGCAGCCCACTTGATCAGCACCACATCCACAAATTTCCCTCCATCACTGATGCATGGTAGCTGCAGAGTGCACCATACAAGAAGCACTGCAGAAATTCACTTATGTTTCTTCCAAATCTTCATTCAGAAGGAGTGGGGCAGCTAATAGATGGGAACACCATCACCTGCAAGCTCCCCTCCAAGCTAGTCACCATCTAGACTTGGAAATATATAGTGTTCCTTCAGTGATACTGGGTCGAAACCTGGGACTCCCTCCCTCGTGTGTGTCTAACTGTGTGGCAAACAGGAAATTGGCTTTCATTGCTAGAGGGATTATACAAGGTGTTGGTGAGGCTGCACCTGGAGTATTGTGCGCAGTTCTGGTCTCCTTCCTTGAGGAAGGATATATTGGAGGCTGTGCAGAGGAGGTTCACACATCTGGGCCTGTACTTGCGAGAATTTAGAAGAATGAGAGGGGATCTTATGGAAACATAAAATTATGAAAGGGATAGATATGATAGAGGCAGGTAAGTAGTTTCCGCTGATGGGTGAGGCTGGGACTAGGGGACACAGCCTCATGATTAACGGGAGTAGATTTAGGAACAAGATGAGAAAGAACTGCTTTTCCCAAAGAGTAGTGAATTTATGGAATTCTCTGCCCAAGGAATCAGTAGAGATGGCTTCATTAAGGATATTTAAGGTATAGTTGGATGGGTTTTTGCATGGTAGGGGAAATAAGGGTTATGTGGATAATGCAGGTAGGAGGAGCTGAGATGATGGTAGATCAGCCACCATCTTAATGAATGGTGGAGCAAGCTCGATGGGCCAAATGGTCTACTCCTGCTTCTATTATTATGATACTATGAAACAATGAAACTGCATCAAATGGACTGCAGTGTTTTAAGAAAGCAGCTCAACATCACCTTCTCAAGGCAATTGAGGATGGTGAATAAATGTAGGCCCACCCAGTAACTCCCAAATCTCATGAATTTAGAGAAAAAAAGTGCCCATGCATACCATGAGGCACAGATAAAAACTTAATAGAAGCACCAAGGTTATAAGAGAAACTCTTATAACCTGGCAATATTAGGAAGCCAAAGAGTCAAAAATATTAATGATCAGGAGGAGTTCATTTCAGTGATGGGCCATCTTGGAAACTAGCCATCCTGGAGAAAACAAAATTTGAATTATTACTTCTAAACTGGATATGAAGCCAGAGCTGGAGAAGTAAATAAACCTTTGCACATAATTAGAGGTATAGGAGTTGAAGTTATTACTCTCCAAGGGGTAAAAGGAGAAAACACATTTGAAACAGAACTGGAAGCTTTTGGTAATTAGAACTAGAAAAATTCCAACAATAGTAACAGAAGAATGCAGCATCTAGGGATATCCGTGCTGACTTCATTCATGATCGCGACTGAGTGGAGACTTGCATTGGAGAGAATATTTAGGCTGGATAGAAAGATTTTAATCTCTTACAAAATCAAAGGATGTGGGGAGTAAATGGGAAAGTGCAGTTGATGTAGAATCAGCTACCATTACATTGAATGGTAGAGCAAGATCAAGGTAACATATGTTCAATTGGTCTACTCCTATTTCTGATAGAATCAGAGAGTTATACAGCACGGGCACAGACCTGTCAGACCAACTCATTCACTCTGGCCAGACATCCCAATCTGACCTAGTCCAATTTGCCAGCATTTGGCCCATTTCCTTCTAAACCCTTCCTTTTCATACACCAATCAGGATGCCTTTTCAATGTTGCAACTGTACCAGCATCCACCACTTCCTCTGGCAGCCTGTTCCATACACATATTACCCTCTGAGAAAAAGTTACCCCTCAGATCCTTTTAAAATCTTTTCCCTTCAAGCTATGATCTTTAGCTTTGGACTCCCTCCAACAGCCACCCCCCCCCCCTCCCCCCTCCCCACCATGGAAAAAGATCTGGATATTCACCCTATCCATGTCCCTCATGATTTTATAAACTTCTAAAAGGTCACCCCTCAGCCTGTGACATTCCAGGGGAAAAGAGCCTCAGCCTTTTCAGCCTCTAACTATAACCCAAACCGTCTAATTCTGGCAACATTTTTGCAAAGCTTTTCTGCACCCTCTCAAGTTTAACAACATCCTTCCTACAGAAAGCTGACCAGAACTGCGTGCAGTATTTTAAAAGTGGCCTCACCAATGTCCTGTACAACTGCATCATGACATCCTAACTCCCGAACTCAATATTTTGACCAATGAAAGCAAGTGTACCAAATGCCTTCTTCACTAATTTGTCAAAGAATTATGAATCTGCATCCCTGGGTCTCTTTGTTGACCAACACTCCTCAGGGCTTTACCATTAATTGTGTAAGTCCTGTCCTGGTTTGATCCTGCATTCCTGTTTGTTGCTTTCCCGCTGTGATTTGATATTTGTAGTAGTGAATGTACTATCACATCAACATTATACTCTTTTAAGCAATAGTTTTATTCTGTAATGAGTCTGATCAGCTTTACTCAGCAGGCTGTTTTGCATTTTCCAATGCTTTTTAACATTTTCTTCCATGCACTTTCTCTCCTATCTCCAGTAGCTAACAACATGCAAAGCAGCTGAATATTTGATACGCAGGAACAAAAAAATGCAACTGAACAGGTTTTGCTGTATTTGTTACTGTAGTGTGCAAGGCATTGTTTAGCTCAGTTGGCTGGATTGATGGTTTGCAATACAGAGTGATACCTGCAGCCTGGTATTGGTCATTTCTTGCACTGGCTGAGGTTACGCATAAAGGATTCTGATTCTCAACCTCTCCCCTTGCCTGAGATGAGATGACCTTCAGGTTAAACCACTACCAATAGTTCCTTGAATGAGAGAATAATCTGGTAAGACTGTGATGACTTTCCCTTTTTGCTATGGAGAGCATTTCCCAAGAAGTCTGAGGAAAGCTGCATAAGCAGATTTTGCAGGATATCCCCAATTGCCTCAACACTCTTGGGTTATAAAGTGCAATAGTTAGGCAGGGGTCTTGTTCTTTATAGTTTTCTAGCAATTCTCACTGGATAGGATTGTGTGGGGCCAAGGCTGGGCTTTATAGTAGTACTTCATGTAGGTGTTCATTATCTAAGTTTATGATTCAAGAATGGTTGTCTGGAAGAGAACTGTGAATTGTACCACAACAGAAACTGTGCTTTCAGAGAGGCATCAGAAAAGGTCGGACCAACATTTCCAAAATAAATTCAAAACTCACCAAAAGTTGAGATTCTTTTTTCCTGCATTAGGAAGAGAGACACTCTGGCAGTCCTGATAAGCTATGTGATATAGATGTCTAGAATCCTTGGTCCAACAGTCAGAATATATTGATGATATGGAAATAAAATACACGTGAACCAGAAATAATTAAAAATTGATCAATTCTTCAATTCAATTTATGAAGCTTTCCCATTCGATAGCTCAAAATGGATCAAGACAGTCAGATGCAAAATCAGTTAGCATTAAGTGAATGCATGCAATATCCACAAGAAAATATAATCATAGGCAACGTTTCACACATGCAAAGCTTAGAATCATAGAGTAATGCAGCTCAGAAATAGACCCTTCCGTCTAATGAGTCCGTGCTGAACTTAATTCCAAACTAAACTAGTCCCATCTGCCTGCCTTTGACCCATTTCCCTCCAAACCTATTCATGTACTTATCCAAATGTTTTTTAAATGTTGCAATTGCACTCACATCCAGAGAAAGTGATGGGAGTTCATTCCACACATGAGCCACCCTCTATAAAAAGATTTGCCCCTTCATGTCTTAAATGGGCAGCACGGTGGCACAGTGGTTAGCACTGCTGCCTCACAGCGCAAGAGACCTGGGTTCAATTTCTGCCTCAGGCGACTGACTGTGTGGAATTTGCACATTCTCCCTGTGTCTGCGTGGGTTTCCTCCGGGTGCTCTGGTTTCCTCCCACAGTCCAAAGATGTGCAGGTCAGGTGAATTGGCCATGCTAAATTGCCTGCAGTGTTAGGTGTAGGGGTATGGGTGGGATGCGTTTCAGCCGGTCGGTGTGGACTTGTTGGACCGAAGGGCCTGTTTCCACATTGTAAGTAATCTAATCTTAAATCTCTCTCTCCTGTCACCTTAAAAATGTGGTCTCCGAGTCTTGAAATCCCCTATCCTAGGAAAAGACAACTACCATTAACCCTATCTATACCCCTCATTATTTTATAAACTGCTACAATGTCGCCTCTCAATCTCCTACAGTCCTGTGAAACAAGTCCTAGCCTACCCAGCTTTTCTTCATAATTCAAACTTTCCACACCCAGCAACATCCTTGTAAATCTCTTCTGAACCTTCTCCAGCTTAATAACATTCTTCCTCTAACTGGACAACCAGAATTGGACCCAATACTCCAGATGTGGTTTCACTGACGTACAATACAACCTCAGCATAGTTTCCCAGTTCTTATACTCAAAGGACTGAGCAACGAAGGCAAGCATGGCAAATCCTTTTTAACCAGACTATCTATATGTGATGCAAACTTCAAAGAATTATGTACCTGAACACTAGGTCCCTCTGTTCTATAAAACTACCCAAGGCCCTACCATTAATTGTGTACATCCTACACTTGCTTGTTGTACCAAAATGCAATACCTTGCATTAATCCAGGTTGAACTCTATCTGCCATTTTTCAGCCCATTGACCAATTTGATCAAGATCCCTTTGTAATCTTAGAAAACCTTCTTCACTGTCTACTATGCCACCAGTTTTGGTGTCATCCACAAACTTACATGTAAACTAAGATACTAATAAACCAGGTTGATTCTGGGCATAAGGTCTATTAAGTGAACGACACTTTGAGCTTAAACCAAATGCAAAGTCTAGGTACAATGATAATTTTTGTAGCTTTGAGTTGCAAACCCTTTAAATTAGCAGACAAATTAGCAGACATTAGTTAGAATCAAGTTCACCTGATTTTGTTGGTATTTAACTATACTAGGGATTAAACTTTAAATAACTGAAAATTTAGAACATAGAACAGAGAACATAGAACAATACAGTGCAGAACAGGTCCTTTGGCCCTCGATGTTCCGTCGAACTGTGAACTATTCTAGGTTCAACCCCCGACACTATCCCAGCATTATCCATGTGCTTCTCCAAAGATTGTTTAAATCTCCCTAATGTGGCAGAGTTAACGACATTGGCAGGCAGGGTCTCTGAGTAAAGAACCTGCCTCTGACATCCGTCTTAAATCTATCACCCCTCAATTTGTAGTTATGCTCCCTCGTACAAACTGATGTCATCATCCTAGGAAAAGGACTTTCACTGTCTATCCTATCTAATCCTCTGAGCATCTTGTATGTCTTTATCAAATCCCCTCTTAGTCTTCTTCTTTCTAATGAAAACAGACCCAAGTCTTTCAGCCTTTCCTCATAACAGCTTCCATCCAGACCAGGCAACATCCTGGTAAATCTCCTCTGCAACCTTTTCCAATGCTTCCACCTCCTTCCTGTCTGAGGTGACGAGAACTGTACACAATATTCCAAGTGCGGCCGCACCAGCGTTTTGTATAGTTGCAGCATGATATTGTGGTTCTGGAACTCAATCCCTCTACCAATGAAACCTAACACACCGTATGCCTTCTTAACAGCACTATCCACCTGGGTGGCAACTTTCAGGGATCTATGTACATGGACTCCAAGATCCCTCTGCACATCCACACTAACAAAAATCTTTCCATTGACCCAGTATTCTGCCTTCCTGTTATTCTTCCCAAAGTGCATCACCTCACATTTAGCTGCATTGAACTCCATTTGCTACCTCTCAGCCTTATTCTGCAGTTTATCCAAGTCCCCCTGCAACCTGTAACATTCTTCCAAACTGTCCACTACTCCACCGACTTTAGTGTCATTTGCAAACTTACTAACCCATCCTCCTATGCCCGCGTCTAAATCATTTATAAAAATGACAAACAGCAGTGGTCCCAAAACAGATCCTTGTGCCACACCTCTAGTAACCGGACTCCAGACTGAATATTTTCCATCAATCACCACTCGCTGCCTTCTTTCAGAAAGCCAGTTTCTAATCCAAACTGCTAAATCACCTTCAATTCCATCCCTTTGCATTTTCTCCAACAGCCTACCATGTGGAACCTTATCAAAGGCTTTACTGAAGTCCATGTACACCACGTCAACTGCCCTACCCTTATCTACATGCTTGGTCACCTTCTCAAAAAACTCAATGAGGTTTGTGAGACACAACCTGTCCTTGACGAAGCCATGTTGACTATCTGAAATCAAATTGTTGCTTGCTAGATGATTTTAAATCTTATCTCTTATAATCATTTCCAAAATCTTTCTTACAACAGACGTAAGGCTCACTGGTCTATAATTACCTGGGTCAGCTCTACTGCCCTTCTTGAACAAGGGCACAACATTTGCAATCCTCCTGTCCTCTGGTACTAAACCTGCAGACAATGACTCATATCAAAGCTAAAGGCTCCGCTATCTCTTGCCTCGCTTCCCAGAAAATCCTCGGATAAATCCCATCTGGCCCAGGAGACTTGTCTACTTTCATTCCTTCTCGAATTGATAACACCTCATCATAACTAACCTTGATCCTTTCTAGTCTAATATCTCACGTCTCATTCTTCTCCTGTACGATATTCCCCTTTGCCTGAGTAAAAACCAATGAGAAATGTTCATTTAGCACCACTCCAATCTCCATATGATCCACACTCAACTTCCCACTTCTGTCTTTGACTGGCCCTATTTCTACCCTAGTCATCTTTTTATTCCTCACTTACCTATAGAAAGCATTAGGGTTGTCCTTTATTTTACCTGCTAAAAACTGCCCGTGTCCTCTCTTTGCTCTTCTTAACTCCCTCTTTAAATCCTTTCTAGCTAATCTGTACCTTTCCATCGTCTCACCTGAACCAATCAGAATCCAGTTGGTGGCTCGTAGAAGGGAGGGGGAGGGGGAGGGGCTGCCATCAACCGGATTCATTCTTCCCATTGACCAACCAGGTTGTACCCTCTACCTATCTTCACCTATCCCCACTTCACCACCCTGCCCACCCTCACCCCGTTTATCTGCAGCTCCCCCTACACCCAACCCCAGTCTCAAAGAAGGGTTACACTTGAAACATCAAATTCTCCACCTCCTGATGCTGCCTGGCTTGCTGTGTTCTTCCAGCCTGCTGCCTGTCAGCTTGAGTGCCTTTCTTAATTTCATTACTCTTCCTAAAATGTGGGAGTTCAGAAACCTGGCTTGTTACTTCATCTAGTGGTAAATTTCTTTTGTAACTTTGCCAATCACCAAGATAGTCTCTCTTTATGTTGACAGCCACATCTGCTGTGCTCTTTCCTCATTACTTCCCAGATGGTAACCTCATACATTTACTATGTAAAGATTGGAACTTTATCATTGTTGTTCCAGCCAACTGACCGATTCCACTCACCATAGCTACAATCCATTCAGAAGGTCATTAATTCTGTCCTCTCCTGTTCAAAGTCTTCAATTTCCAGGATCTCAGTTCCAGTTAGGCTTCAGAGGTTCCCTTTGACCCCCAGAAAAATATTCGTCAAATTCCTTCTCACTCCTATTCCACCCTTGCTTAATGACTAACCTAAATCCCCTCTCTTGCAATGTGTTCCTCTTACACTGAGCTGCTTTTTGTTCCTTGTAGCATTGGTCATTCGTTCAATTGTAGAGTCACTGCCTCCTGGAAATCTGTCCCTAAATTGTTTCATCCTTTCTTTTCCCTTTCTGGTTTAAAATGCCTTCCTATGTTTTATTTATTCTGCCTGTTCATTCTTCCCTTACACATTGTGCCCATTTTCCCATCTTTGATATTGTTTACTGTGAAGAAAACTATATAAATGTACAAAGTTAAAAATCACACAGCACCAGGTTATAGTGAGATAACAGAGTTCTACATGAATGCATGCAGTTTTTGAGCAAAGTACAATGTAACTCTGCAAGTACAAATTGACCCCACAAAATATGTGTGCATGTGGGTCTTTGTCTGTGTGTGTGTGTCTGTCTGGGGTGGGGGTTGTGAGTGTGAGAAAGTGTGTGTGTGTGTAGTGAGTGCAGAGTGTCTTAGGTCTGTGAGGGGGTGCATGTATGAGTGTGGGAGTGTGTGTATCTATAAGGGTGTGTGTGGGTGTCTGTGTGCGCATCTGTGTGTACCTGTGTCCGTGTGTATGTGAGAGTGTGTGTGTGTGTGTAGTGCAATGGTGATCACCTGTAATGTGACATGAACCCAAGGTCCCAGTTGAGGCCCTCCCTATGGGTACCGAACTTAGCTATCAGCCTCTGCTTGGCCACTTTCCTCTGCTGCCTGTCCCGAAGTCCACCTTGGAGGATGGTCACCCGAAGGTCCGAGGCTGAATGTCCTGGACCACTAAAGTGTTCCCCAACTGGGAGGGAACCATCCTGTCTGTTGATTGTTGTGCGGTGCCCATTCATTCGTTATCGTAGCCTTTGCTCGGTTTCCCAAATATACCATGCCTCCAGGCATCCTTGCCTGCAACGTATAAGATAGACAACGTTGGCTGAGTTACATGAGTACCTGCCATGTACAAGGTGGGAGGTGTTCCCACGCGTAATAGTGGTATCTATGTCCACAATCTGACACGTCTTGCAGCGTCCACCGTGACAGGGTTGTATGGACATACACACATACACACTTTCTCACACTCACAACCCCCACCCCAGACAGACACACACACACAGACAAAGACCCACATGCACACATATTTTGTGGGGTGAATTTGTACTTGCAGAGTTACATTGTACTTTGCTCAAAAACTGCATGCATTCATGTAGAACTCTGTTATCTCACTTTTTAGATTAGAATCAATCTAAACCTCATGGCATAGACAGAGAACACAGGGGGCCAACACCTTCAACATGTTGTCTAGCTATCACCATTGTTAACAGCTAACCCAAGAATGCAACTTTAAAAATAAGGTTTAATGATTTACACATGAAAGAAGTGAAACAATCACTGTATTCTAACAGATGGAAGGCTTAACAGACAATCAATTTTTCAATGTAAAATTTCAGTTACATCACACTGTAAATTTTTGCTATAAATTCTGTGTTACGATCGAGCCCTCCACTATCACCTGATGAAGGAGCGTCGCTCCGAAAGCTAGTGTGCTTCCAATTAAAACTGTTGGACTATAACCTGGTGCTGTGTGATTTTTAACTTTGTACACCCCAGTCCAACACCGGCATCTCCAAATCATATATAAATGTAAATTGCTGATATTTTGAAACAACTAGCAACTGGTTAGGATGAGAGTTGATACATAAGCTGTTCGCAAATGAGCCTTTGCAGTTTGGGGAATTATTGCATCTGCTTTTGTGTTTCGGTGGTTATCATTTTCTGCAGTCTGTTGGGATAGGCGGAATAGATGTATATATGAATTTAAAATTTTGAATGATTTTAACAGAGTGAAAGAGCATTTCCATTGGATAGAATGGCAGGAGTGAGAGAATACCTATTTAAAAATTGTTTCATGAAAGTGAGGAAATTTGAGAAAAACAATTCTTCACAAAAATGGTTTATGAAGCATGAAATACTTGTCCAGAGAAGGTATTGTTGCAGCTTATTCCGCTCTATATTTTTAAATAAAATTGAACGAGGGATACAGGAGCATGAAGCACAAAAGCATGAAAAGAGGATTACTCTTTGTGTTACTATAAAGAGCTGGCACAAACACAATGGGCTGAGTGGCTTCTTTTCTTCATTTGTTTATGGGATCTGAGTAACCTGAGAAGGAATAATATATTGTGAATGATAAGTTTAAAATCAACCAAGAGAATGGAATGGAAGTCACATGTTGGAGGAGGCAGGAGCAGTGATTCTCTTCCTTGGAGGATTCTGGTGAAGCATTTGGGTTTCCGTATCACCTTTGATCCAAGCTTCAGAATTTCCATAATTGACCAACAGCAAATTCCAGGCTAAAAAGAAGTTTCACTTAATAATTTTCTTTAGAGTTAAAAAGCAATTGGGACCATGTAAACCAAAACAATAGGTGGAATTTCCTGTCCCAGCACCGGACAAGTACTAATAATGAGGAATATTAATCAGCTGGCCATGGGCTCTCTGCTTCTCACTCAATTGAAAGTCCCAATTTGAGAAATTGGCCTGTTGCTCTGTCGGTAACGCAGCCAGGGTGAGACATGTCAATTGATGGGACTGTAAACAGCCCTACCACCCAAAATGCTTGAGCCCTTGGTTGAAGAGTCAAAAAGTGTGGTGCTGGAAAAGGACAGCTGGTCAGGCAGCATCCGAAGAGCAGGAGAATCGATGTTTCGAGCATAAGCCCTTCATCAGGCATGAGTTTTCCAGCACCATATTTTTCAACTCTGATCTCCAGCATCTGCAGTCCTCACTTTTTCCCTCGGTTGAAGACCAGTGTTGGGGTCCCTTGGGTGACAAGGGATGTGGAACATCGAGTGAAGATGAAGAAAGATGCTTACTTAAGGTTGAGGAGGCAAGGATCAGACAGGGCTCTAGAGGGTTACAAGGTAGCCAGGAAGGAACTGAAGAATGGACTTAGGAGAGCTAGAAGGGGGCATGAAAAAGGTTTAATAGGTAGGATTAAAGAAAAATCTCAAGTGTTCTACACTTATGTGAGGAACAAGAGGATGGCCAGAGTGAGGGTAGGGCCATACAGGACAGTCAAGGAAAATAGTGCCTGAAGTCAGAGGAAGTAGGGGAGGTCCTTAATGAATACCTTTCTTCAGTACTCACTACTGAGAGGGACCTTGACATTTCTGAGGATAGCATGAAACAGAGTGATATGCTAGGACAGGGTGATGTTAGGAAGGAGGATGTGCTGAAAATTTTGAAAAAACGTAATGATAGGTCCCCGGGCCAGACAGGATATACCCAAGGTTGCTACAGGAAGCAAGGGAAGAAATTTCTGCACCTTGGCGATTATCTTTGCATCACTTTGTCCACTGGAGTAGTGCCAGATAATTGAAAGGTGGCAAAAGTTATTCACTTGCTCAAGAAAGGCAATAGGAGTAATCCTGAGAATTACAGATAAGTCAGCCTTATGTCATTGGTAGGCAAAGTATTGGAGAGGATTCTGAGAGACAGGATTTATGATTACTTGGAAAAGCATAGTTTGATTAGAGATAGCATGGCTTTGAGAGAGGCAGGTCATGCCTCACAAGACTTACTGAATTCTCTGAGGATGTGACAAAACACATTGATGAAGGTAGAGCAATAGATATGGTGTATATGGATTTTAGCAAGGCGTTTGATAAGGTTCCCAGTGGTAAGCTCATTCAGAAAGTAAGGAGACATGGGACAAAGGAAAACCTGTGTCTGGATGCAGAATTGTCTGGCCCATAGAAGACAGAGGGCGGTGTTAGATGGAAAGTACTCAGCCTGGAGCTCGATGACCAGTGGTGTTCCACAGGGATTGGTTCTGGGACCTCTGCTTTTTGTGATGTTTATAAATGACTTGGATGAGGAAGTGGAAGGATGGGTTAGTATGTTTGCTGATGACACAAAGGTTGGTGGAGTTGTAGATAGTGCTGTTGTAGGTTGCAACATTGCCAGGATGCAGAACTGGGTTGATAAGTGGCAGATGGAGTTCAACCTGGAAAAGTTTAAAGTTCCAAAATTCACTTTGGAAGGTTGAATTTGAATGCAGAATACAGGGTTAAAGGCAGGATTCTTGGGAATGTAGAGGAATAGAGGGATCTTGGGGTCCATGTCCACAGATCCCTCAAAGTTGCCACCCAAATTGAAAGGGTAGTTAAGAAAACGTATGGTGTGTTGGCTTTCATTAGCAGTAGGATTGAGTTTAAGTGCTGCAATGTTATGCTACAGCTCTATGGAGCCCTGGTTAGACCATACTTGGAATATTGTGTTCAGTTCTAGTCACCTCATTATAAGATAGATATAGAAGCTTTAGAGAGGGTGCAGGGGAGATTTACTAGGATGCTGCCTGGACTGGAGGGCATGTCTTATGAAGAAATGTTGAGGGAACTAGGGCTGTTCTCATTGGAACGATGGAGGATGACAAGTGATTTGATAGAGGTACACAATGTGTTGAGAGGCTTAGGTAGAGTGGATAACCATGGACTTTTTTCCCAGGGCAGAAATGACTATCATGAGAGGGCATAATTTTAAGGTGATTGGAGGAAGGTTTAGGGGAGATGTCAGAGGTAGCTTCTTTACACAGAAAGTGGTGGGCACATGGAATACACTGCCAACAACGGTAGTAGAATCAGATACATTAGGAACATTTAAGTGACTCTTGGATCATGACGTAAAAGATAGTACAATGAAGGATATGTAGGTTGGTCTGATCTTAGAGCAGGATAGGAGGTCAGCACAACATCGGGTGCTGAAAGGCCTGTGCTGTGCTGTACTCTTGTAAGTCTGGATGGCATGTGACTTGGAGGTGAACTTGCAAGTGGAGATGTTCCCCCACGTATCCCATTGTCCTTCTCGGTGTCATTGATGGAACCTGGTGAGTTCCTTCAACTACTTTCGTTTAGCACATGGAGTGAATCAAACTGGCTGAAAACTAGCATCAGTAATGCTGAGGGGGGCCAACATGGATCATTATTCATCACTGATGGCACTATCTCAAGAAAGATCAGGGAATTATTCTGTTGACCTGGCAAATACTTATCCCTCCATCAACATCACAAATATAGATTATCCAGTGATGATCTCATTTCAATTTGTGGGAGCTTGCTGTGCACAAAACAGCTGCTATATTTTTACAATCTAACAATGACTACATTTCAAGTATTCCTATATCACTCCTAAGCATTTTGGTGAACACTGTGATGGTGAACAATGCTGTATAAATGAGAGCCATTTTTTCTCCAGTTGCAGAATATTCAGTATTAGCAACACTGACATGAGATATGAGGTGCAGAATGTGCAAATTTGTGCTTTAGTTGCAAAACGGTTTGTGCTGACACATTGAATCTACCCCATAAAATTTGATTTAAAAATACAGTAAACAATTCTGAACATGCTCAGGAAGACCTTTGCTAAAAGGCTATTGTTATCAGCATTATGTTTTCATGCCAATTGGGACTACATGTTGGCCTCCATTACATAAGCTGCAGGAGTTGAGATAGGCCATTTGGCCATTGAGTCTGCTCCACTATTCAAGGAGATCATGATTGATCTGATTATCCTCAACTCCACTTTCCTGCCTTATCCCAACAAACCTGATTTTCTTACTAATTAAAAATCTGTCTGTCTCAGCCTTCTGATGTGTCCAAGTGTCACCTACCGTGTGAACATTCTGAATTGGGAAAGACTTCAAAGGCCGAAGGAAAACACCCTCCAGAAATGCTTGATATCTAAAATACAGAAATGTTGAAGCAATTAGATTAGATTAGATTTTTTTAGATTAGATTAGATTACATTACAGTGTAGAAACAGGCCCTTCGGCCCAAAAAGTCCACACCGACCCGCCGAAGCGAAACCCACCCATACCCCTACATTTACCCCTTACCTAACACTACGGGCAATTTAGCATGGCCAATTCACCTGACCCTGCACATCTTTTGGACTGTGGGAGGAAACCGGAGCACCCGGAGGAAACCCACGCAGACACGGGGAGAACGTGCAAACTCCACACAGTCAGTCGCCTGAGGCGGGAATTGAACCCGGGTCTCAGGCTCTGTGAGGCAGCAGTGCTAACCACTGTGCCACCGTGCCGCCCCTTTTTTTAAAGACTTCTTTACACTCCCTTTCATATTATTAAATTAGATTACATTTAGATTACAATGTGGCAGATATGACAGGTTAAAAACTGTCTGCCATCATTGAGTTCTAGCAAAACTGGAATCAATGGGTGTTGGGGACAAACTCTCCACTGGTTGGAGTCATACCTGGCAAATAGGAAGGTTGCTGTGGTTGCTGGAAGTCAGTCGTCTCAGCTCCAGGACATCTCAACAGGAGTTCCTCAGGATTTGGAGGTCCTAGTGTTGGACTGGGGTGTACAAAGTTAAAAATCACACAACACCTGGTTATAGTCCAACAGGTTTAACTGGAAGCACTAGCTTTTGGAGTGCTACTCCTTTACTATCAACCAGCGCTCCAAAAGCTAGTGCTTCCAAAAAAAACCTGTTGGACTAATAACTTAGAGTTCCTCAGGGTAGTGTCCTTGGCCCAACTATCGTCAGCTGCTTCATCAATGACCTTCTCTCTATCATAAAGGTCAGAAGTGGGGATGTTCGCTGATGATTGCACAATCTGCGCCTCTAGATAAACAGTCCAGCAATAATACCACTAGGCCATTGCCTCCCAAAGGTAAACTAATTTATTGTTTTCTTTTGAAGTGGCAACAAGCAAGGTAGATAAAGAGGAACCAGTAGATATGACATATTTTCCAAAAGGCATGTGAGAAGGTACCGCACACAAGACTACTTAATAAGATAACGGCCCATGGTGCTAGGGGTACTATATTACCATTAATAGAAAATCACTGAACTAATAGAAAATAAAATGGAGTGAAGAGTCAAGGGGTCAGTACTGGGGCCACCATTATTTACAATATATATCAATAAGTTAGTTGACGGATGTGAATGCACGATCACCAAGTTTGGGGATGGCACTAAAATAGATGGGAAAGACAAATAGTGAGGATGACACAGGAATCTCCAGAAGGATATAGACAAGTTAATTGGACAGATAAAATCTTGGCAGGTGGAACATAATCTGGGAAAATGTGAGGTAATGCACTTCGGCAGGAAGGATAGATGAGCTGAATAATATTCAAATGGGGAAAGACTGCAGAAAGCTGCAGCACAGAGAAATTTGGGATCCTAGTGCATGAATCACAAAAAAGTGCCATCCAAGTGCAATAGTTAATAGGGAAGGCAAATGGAATGCTGGCCTTTATTTCAAAGGGAATGGAATATAAAAGTAGGGACTTTTACTCAAACTCTACAAGGCACTAGTTGACCACAGCTGGAATACTGTGAACATATTTGTCACCGTTATATAAGAAAACATATAATGACATTGAAAGCAGACTGGAGAGAGTTCATCAGGTTGTTCCCAGATATGGAGAGATTTTCTTATAGGAGAGATTCTGTACATTGGGCCTACACAAGAGATAACCATTAAAACATTTACTATTCTTAGGGGATGAATACTGGGTAGATACAGAAACATTGTTTCCCTTGTGGGACAATATAGACCAGGGGGCATAATCTTAGTGTAAGGAGTCATCCATTTAAGACAGATATGGGGAAGAATTTATTTTCTTCTGAGTGGTTAAATGGTAGAATTCTTTACCACAAGGTTTGTTAAATATATTCAAGGCAGAGTTAGACATATTCTTAATCAATAAAGGAATCAGGGATTATAGAGATAAGGCAAGAGATTAGAATTATTAGATCAGACATGATCTCATTACATAGCAGAGTAGACTCAGAGTGGGCCAAAAAACTTACTTCTGCTCTTACATCTTACGGTCTTGTCAGGAAGAGGACACACAATAAAATACAGACTTGGGAAAAATAAAACACAATTTATACAACATGAGAAGACGCTGCTGATTGATTGGCCCATTGTTAGCATGGAGATCAAGTAGGACCAATTAACTATCAATCTCAGTCTTCAGAACAGACAAGATTGATATGCTCAATAAACAAAATATCCTTGTGACCAGAGTGTGTAGCATGTTAGTTCACGCTGAACTAGCCTGTGCTTGCAAGGGTCAGAACACCTCATCCAACATTAGATGGCATTTCCTAAATAATCTAGATTGTGCTAAATATTATATCGGAAACCAATTAATAGATTGATGCATTTGCATGTGTTAGAAGCTATGTATAATACCACAAGGGATCCTGTTTTATATAAACAGAAATCATTTGTACCTACCGTCCATCATTTTCATTGGCAGTCATCATGATCACTTTCTCAATCACTGCTGCATTCCCATGGCAACACCCTAAGCAATCAGATGATACCTGCCTGGTTTGAGAACCAAGATTGACATTTAACTATGTTATTGACATTTATATTCCTATGCCAATGATGGCCTAACCAATCAACATCCTTTTCTGAAATTGCATATGTTGGAGTTGCTTTTCCATGTCAGGTTTCTTGCATCATTGTCCTGATGAGTACATGATGAAAAACTTAAATTTTCATGTCTCCCTTTAGCAATGATTATGTTCTGTACTACAAAAACAAATTAAATTCAGCCAATTATAATCCCACACACTTAGTCGAAATAGAAACATAATAAAGGAAAGAATCTGAAGGTGGTGTTATCAAGAAACTTCTCAATTTGGGTTCCTCCAGGATAACTTAGCATCAGGGCTTGGTCCAAAGATGGTGAAAACCACCTTGCAGTGGTTGAGGTCCAACCATCTTCAAGCTGTAGTATGTGGCGATGCTTCACCATCTTCTGAAGTACAAACAGGATTGGGCAATATTTGCTGACTGCGAGGCCTAAATTCCATGAAAGATTTTAAAAAGTGGATGCACAAAGAATGTCCTATGTGATAGACCACCTGAACTTCTTGGAAGATGCTGCAAATAAAGTTGACTGTGGAACCCCTTTTCAGAGAGGATTTGACAAGGTGTCTCAAAGGCAAAGAATAAAGCAGAATATTTTTTAATTCTCCTAAGAGATGTTTGCATTGTTGGCTGGGCCAGCATTTATTGCCCATTAGGGGTTGCTCTCAAGAAGATGTTGATGAGCTGCCTTCTTGACCTGTTGCAGTCCATTTGGTGTAAACACACTCACAATGTCATTAAGGATGGAATTCCAACATTTTGACCCAATGACACTGAAGGATCAGTGATATATGGATGGTGAATGACTTGGAGAGTAACCTGCAGATGGTGGTGTTCCTATGTATCTGCTGCCCTTGTCCTTCGAGCTTGTGTGGTTCAAATTTTGAAAAGTGCTGCCGAAGGAGCCGTGTGATTTCTGCAGTTTATCTTGTAGATAATACACACTGCTGCTCCTGAGAATTCATGTGTTTATAAGATAGTCTGGGGCTAGAGATGAAAGTGTGCAAATCTTTGTAGATAGTTCTAAAATAGGGAATACAGAAAAAAAACAGAACGTGGCATAAAATAAATTGAAATTTCAACAAGTAAGTTGCATGACCTTTTGGGCAAATTGAACGGCACAGGCTACAGTCTATTTATAATTCTAATTGTACAATTTAAATATTTTAGTATTAAAATCTCATTTTGATATATTGTTTGTATCCCTTAATTCTACTTATTGTACAGTTCAATTTTTAGAGCAATAAGCAAGTCTGAATTACCAGACAAGAATGTGTATAATGAAGGGAAGAAGTAGTAGAGATTTTGAAAGTATTTAACATTGATGTTTGTTGGGTTGTCATTTCCAGAACAGGGAACTTTTAAAAGGCCTGAACTCTTTAAATGGAGCCAAACTGATATCTGAGCACGGCTGGTAAGGTCTAATTTCCCTTGCCCTGAGTGGTTTCACAGTTTTTTTTCTGTAGTTCTACTTTGGTTTCATAGTTACCATTAGGTAAATTTTATATTCCAGACCACTGAATTCAAATTTTACCATCTACCATGGTAGGATTTGAACCCATGCCCACAAAACATTAGTCTGGGATATAATCTTTAATAATGGGATATGCTGGGTTCCATTCTTTGAAATGTAAATCCCAGAACTTCTTTTAAATTACGCTCTCAAGATAGATCAGCTTTTTAAACAATTGGTATGAAGTCTGTCTGTATCCCATTGCAATGTCAGACTGACACACCCGCTGTATAGTTTTACAGAGTTTAATATGGATTCATGCAGTTTTTGAGCAGCAAAATAAAATGTAATTCTGCAAAAAAAAGTTTATTTTATAATATTATAAAAGATGGAATTTTTAATCTAAGACTGTTTACTGCATCTCCGTGACACCGGGCTCCTTTGGCTATAAATTCTGTGAGCATGATCTTAACTTCCACAACCACTTGATGAAAGAGCAGCCCTCTGAAAGCTAGTACTTCCAAATAAACTGTTGGACTATAACCTGGTGTTGTGTGATTTTTAACTTTATTGATATGGGGCTCAAATGTGCTCACAATATTCCAAATGTGGTTTGATCAGAGCCTTATACACTGTCAGCAGTACATCTCTGAAGTGCATAACCTCACACCTTCCCTCATTATACTCTATCTTCCACCTCTTTGCCCAGTCTCCTGGCCTGTCTGAGCCCTTCTGCAGACTCCCCGCTTCCTCAACATTGCCTGCCCCTCCACCTCTCTCTGTGCCATCTGCAAACTTAGCAACAATGTCAGTTGCTTTGTGCAGGTAGTTTGCGTACAATGTGAATAGCTGTAGTCTCAACACTGACTGCTGCAGAACTCCACTAGTCACTGGCTGCCATCCTGAAGAAGACCCCTTTTACACTACTCTGCCTTCTGCTAGTCAGCCAATCCTATATCCACATCAGTACCTTGTTCCGAACACCACAGACTTTTATCTTATTTAGCAGCCTCCTGCACAGCACCTTGTCAAAGGTCTTATGGAAATCTAAATAGATCATGTCTGTTGGCTCTCCTTTGTATAGCTTACTCATTCTCCCCTCAAAGAATTCAAACAGATTTGTCAGGCATGACATCACCTTGATGAAGCTGTGCTAACTCAGCCCTATTTTACCATGCACTTCCAACTACTCTGCCATTTTACCCTTAATAATTGATTCTAAAATCTTAATGACTGAGGCAATTCTATCCTAAAATACACACTCACAACCTACATTTTTCTTAGGATTTTCACAACATACTGCTCAAGTGTGAATCATTCTACTATTGTATTTCCTCAAAAGTAAAATTTTCCAGAACAATCTCAGACCTATTGTTTAATGATGAGGTGAAATACCAAGTGAATCTTGATGGAGGTAATGGCTGCTGAGATGTCACAAGTTTCAGCTGATCACATTTACACTGAGAAATTACAATAACACACAACTCGTTATAATAAAGAGCAAAAGCAGCCCCTGTAGAGTCAGCTATACAGCCCAATTCCCTTCTCCATAACTGTTTTACATCTTTATTGAACTGCTCTGACACCCGCATTCTGTAGCCCATTCATTTCAGCTTTTGCAGACATTAAAGGTAAAATTCTGTAATAAAGAAAGCTAAACTAATAAGGTATAAATTGGCAGTTTTTCCTCGCAATATGGAATTGGTTGGTATTGCTAAGGATACATTAGTCTGAGGTTGGAGGGTGGGATTATCCTAGACAAGCTCATCAATAGAACCAGCTGTCCAGGTCCTGAAAGGCAGAACAAATTACTGCCATTACATGAATGAAATGGCGTGGTCACAGTAATTATGCTGCAGCATGAGACACAGGTGTTCCCAAAGAAAGGAGTGACATCCACAGCACAGAATGACTCCAAAGAACAATGCAGCCTCATGCACCTATTACCAAACCTTTTGTAGCATACATCAGTTGAAATATTAAGAAGTTAATGGGTTTCTTTTATCATCAACTTTGTCACACTACTTTGATTTGAATGTACTAATTCATCTTTTCCTCTTCCCCTTGTCCTCCTCCTCCTCTATGTTTGCAGGCAGGTCGGTTGCAATAGCATAATAATTTGGGCACTTAAGGTTAAAAGATTAGAAGTCTTTGTTTTTAACATTAACTGAATAAAGTATGCATGTTAATTTCTAAACATGTTGAAGTTCACTCCAATGCCCTCTACCCAACACATCATCTCAGAAACAAATACTTGTTCTGTTTATCAAATTGTTTTTAACTCCTGTCCTTTCACAATGCAAGTTTATACTTAGCAATAAACTTAAATAGCTAATTTCTTACAATTAGACATAAGGCAATTGAACTGAAATTTTAAGCCTGCTTCATTTTCCCTAGATACTACCAAAACGGCAATGTATTTTGAGTGTTTTCATATTCCTTCTAATGCTGATCTCCAAATAATTGCTGGGCCTCTGTTTGGATCGTCCCTTCACATCAACCCCTCAGCTGCTTCTTATATATGGCAGGTTTCATTCATAGTCCATCAGGAGACATGAAACCTCATCATCTGGCACCCATTGCTGTTTTCTCTCCTTTTCTTGCTATTCAGCAAATCAGCATTATACCAGCTTAACTGAAAGGTACTAAATGAAAATGAATTTTCCTTTCCCAGTATTGTGCGGAAATGATGAAATTCTGGCATGCCACAGTGGAGCAAACCATGTGAGGATTGTTAGTTGGAATTTAATACTCCACTTTTAAATGTAATTGTCCAAAGGAATGTTTGCATCAGGTTTTATGTCAGCAGCTAAAAACATTAAATCAAACTTCTAACAGACTGACATTTTAACAACGACGACTGGGGAGAAGATCGCCAAGAGTACAATAGGTGGATGGAGGTGGGGGTGCAGGTGATAGGTCAGAGGGGAGGGTGGAACAGATAGGTGGGAAGGGAGATTGGCAGGTAGTTGAAACTTTATTGCTGGAACAGCACAGCAGGTCAGGCAGCATCCAGGGAACAGGAGATTCGACGTTTCGGGCACAGGCCCTTCTTCAGGAATCCTGAAGAAGGGCCTGTGCCCGAAACGTCGAATCTCCTGTTCCCTGGATGCTGCCTGACCTGCTGTGCTGTTCCAGCAATAAAGTTTCAACTTTGATCTCCAGCATCTGCAGACCTCACTTTCTCCTCGAAGATTGGCAGGTAGGACAGGTCATGGAGACAGTGCTGAGCTGAAAGGTTAGAACTGGGGTAAGGTGAGGAGTGGGTGGGAGGGGAAATGGGGAAACTGGTGAAGTCCACATTGATGACCTGGGGTTGAAGTGTTCCGAGGCAGAAGATGAGGCGTTATTTCTCAGACGTTGGGTGATTAGGGAGTGGAGGTGGAGGAGGCCCAGGACCTGCATGTCCTCGGCAGAGTGGGAAGGGGAGTTGAAATATTGGGCCACAGGGCGGTGGGGCTGATTGGTACGGGTATCCTGGAGATGTTCCCTAAAGCGCTCTGCTAGGAGGTGTCCAGTCTCCCCAATGAAGCGGATACTGCATTGAGAGCAACAGATACAATAAATGACATTGGTAGATGTGCAGGTGAAACTTTGATGGATATGGAAGGCTCCTTTGGGGCCTTGGATGGAAGTGAGGGAGGAAGTGTGGGTGCAGGTTTTGAAATTGGTGCCAGGAGGGGAGGGTGGAGGTGGATTGTTGGTGGGCATGGACCTGACCAGGTAGTCACGGAGGGAATGGTCTTTGCGGAGGGTGAGGAGGGAAATATATCCCTGGTGGTGGGATCCGTTTGGAGGTGGCGGAAATGTCAGCGGATTATGTGGTTTATGCGAAGGTTGGTAGGGTGCAAGGTGAGGACTGGTGGGGTGGTGGGGGGGGTGTGGGGGGGTGGAGATGGTGGTGGTTCTGTCCTTGTTGCGGTTAGAGAGGTGGGGTTTGAGAGCGGAGGTGTAGGATGTGGATGAGATGCATTGGAGCGCATCTTCAACCACGTGGGAAGGGTAATAAATGTTGGCCAACTAGCGACACCTATATCCCACAAAATGAATAAATTGGGGAAAAAAAACTCAGATAAGATGGCCACCTAATTTGCATTATCATACATTTTTCACTTCAACCTAATTGGAAAAGTGATTGCAAGCCTGAAAAATGCATTAAAACCACTGCCCATCTGAGCAGTGAGGAGGACGTACAAACATATGAATTAGAAGAAGGAATAGTTCACTTTGCCCCTCCACCCTACTCCACCATTCAGTAAGATCTTGGCTGATGTGATTACCCTACATTTCCACTTGCATATAACCATTTACACCTGCCTTTGAATATTTCTAAGTCTCCTTCCACCACCTTTTGAGGAAAAGCTTCACAGAAATATAACCTTTGGTGAGAAAAATAACTTCACATCTCTGTTTTGAATGGTTTATTTTTGAGAGACAGACTTTGTAGTTCGAGGTTCACCCACAAGAGAAAACATCCTCATATCTCCAGCCCCTTTAACAAGGCACCTATGACAATCACATAAAGCATTCAACATTTGGAAACAGATCATTAAAGGCTAATGGCTTGAACAATGAACTCTGGTTTAAGACAGCTTGTAAGACATCAACTAATCAATAAACCAATGAACTTACAATTGGAATATACAACTGAATTCAAATTACTGAAAGAGAACGAGAGAGTATTCACATGACAAGTCAACACCTTTGTCTATGAAACCAATGATTCTCTCCACAATTCTCCAAGTAACAGAAATTATGTGGGGTCCGTTGGCCTTTCTCAGTTTGCCAGCTTTGAGTTCTGCCTGCTATTGTTGATTGTCTCTCTGTCAGAGATTTTAAAGAGAAAGTTTAACTCTCCAAGCTGCCAAAAACTATTTCTCTTCCCTATATCTTTAACTGAGAAGCATCAAGACCATCAAATTCAGACTGAAAACAACGCAGTCTCTAAAGCCCACGCCTCCTCCCCCACCTCTATCCAAGGCCCTAAAGGAGCCTTCCACATCCATCAAAGTTTTACTTGCACATCCACTAATATCATTTATTGTATCCGTTGCTCCCGATGCGGTCTCCTCTACATTGGGGAGACTGGGCGCCTCCTAGCAGAGCGCTTTAGGGAACATCTCCGGGACACACGCACCAATCAACCACACCACCCCGTGGCCCAACATTTCAACTTCCCCTCCCACTCTGCCAAGGACAAGGAGGTCCTGGGCCTCCATCACTGCCGCTCCCTCACCACCAGACGCCTGGAGGAAGAACGCCTCATCTTCCGCCTCGGAACATTTCAACCCCGGGGCATCAATGTGGATTTCAACAGTTTCCTCATTTCCCCTTCCCCCACCTCACCCTAGTTCTAAACTTCCAGCTCAGCACTGTCCCCATGACTTGTCCTACCTGCCTATCTCCTTTTCCACCTATCCACTCCACCCTCTCCTTCATGACCTATCACCTTCATCCCCTCCCCCACTCACCCATTATACTCTATGCTAATTTCTCCCCACCCCCACCCTCCTCTAGCTTATCTCTCCATGCTTCAGGCTCACTGCCTTTATTCCTGATGAAGGGCTTTTGCCCGAAACGTCGATTTCGAAGCTCCTTGGTGCTGCCTGAACTGCTGTGCTCTTCCAGCACCACTAATCCAGAATCTGGTTTCCAGCATCTGCAGTCATTGTTTTTACCTAGTTGATTTAAACCCTACTGTGAATCCTCTTGCAAGGATGCCTGCCTTGAAGAAGTTTTCCTCCTCTCTCTACAAGAATCTCGGAGTCCCTCTCCCACTGCAACTCCGAGGTCATTTCCTCTGACCTGAAGGTCTTCAACCATGTCATGAAACAAACTCGCTACCACAGCCACATTTGCTTCCTCAGTGCCTGCCTCCGTAACCAACTCATCCCACACGGACTCCAGACCACCTTTAAACCAGCAGAGTTCGGACCCAAACAGGACAAACAGTACAGACTACAGATTCAAAAACACCAGCAACAGTTCTCCTTCAAGATCCTCCGCTCCACGCTTGCAGCAATGCGCCGGCACCTAACCTCTCTACAGTCAGCCCTGCCCCAGCTGAGGGCCACACTCTCTCAGAATTGCAAAGGACCCACTCTGTACTACATCCTCAGGAGAATTCATACTCTCAACAAACAGTATTTCAATTCCACCTCAAACATCAAAAATTGTAAGTACAACAAACTTTTATCAACCCACCTCCATAGCCAGCGCTCCTCAAACATTCCAGAAGATTCCCCTGGCCTCACAATCTACTCAGACGCCATTAGCCATGCGGCTGATGCAGCTGCCACCCCCGCTGTCACTTCCGCCCCCATCATGGCCAATTCCACCCCTCACAATTCATCATGCATCACACGTGACATCATTTCCGCCCTTCACATCATCGCTGATGCCACATGCTCAGTGACATCCGCCACCCCTACTGCCGTGGTAACCACCACTTCTGCCCTCACCAGCTCCACTCACCTGCATTCTGCTGACATGCCCCCCCACAGACCCCACTGTCACTATTCCCACCCCCCAGAACCCCGAGGGGAACACTACCCCTGCTCATGACTCCACCCCCATTCCCCCGACCATCACACCCACTCCACTTACAAGTTCCGCCCCCTTTCCCAGCTCTACACCCACACCAGATCCCACCTCCCAGCCCTGCTGAGTTTTCACCATCCCTCCAGACCTCCCCCTCACTGAGGACAAACGATCAGTCCTCAGCAAAGGACTCACCTTCATCCCCCTCCGTCCACGCATCAATGAATTTAATACACGCCGTGACGTCGAATAATTCTTCCGTCGCCTCCGCCTCCGAGTTTACTTTCACAATCAGGATTCCCGCCCACCTTCCAAGGACCCCTTCGCCCACCTCCAACACACTGCATCCACCTAGACACCTCGCGCTGGCCTCTTACCTGCCCTCGACCTCTTCATTTCCAACTGCCGCCGGGACATTAACCGCCTCAACCTGTCTACCTCCCTCCCCCACTCCAACCTTTCACCCTCACAACACGCAGCCCTCCATTCCCTCTGCTCCAATCCCAATCTCAGTATCAAGCCAGCGGATAAAGGGGGCGCAATGGTAGTCTGGCGCACTGACCTCTACACTGCTGAAGCCAAACACCAACTCGAGGACACCTCTTCCTACCGCCCCCTTGACCATGACCCCACCCCCCATCACCAAACCATCATCTCCCAAACCATACAGAACCTCATCACCTCAGGAGATCTCCCACCCACGGCTTCCAACCTCATAGTCCGGGAACCCCGCACTGCCCGGTTCTACCTCCTTCCCAAGATCCACAAGCCTGACCACCCTGGCCGACCCATTGTCTCAGTATGCTCCTGCCCCACTGAACTCATCTCTACCTACCTCGACACTGTCCTTTCCCCCCTCGTCCAGGAACTCCCCACATATGTTCTAGACACCACCCACGCCCTCTACCTCCTCCAAGACCTCAGTTTCCCTGGCCCCCAACGCCTCATCTTCACCATGGATATCCAATCCCTCTACATCTCCATCCGCCATGACCAGGGCCTCCAAGCCCTCTGTTTTTTCCTCTCCAGACGTCCACAACAGTACCCTTCCACTGACACTCTCATTCGTTTGGCTGAACTGGTCCTCACCCTTAACAATTTCTCCTTTAAATCCTCCCACTTCCTCCAGACCAAAGGGGTAGCCATGGGCACACGTATGGGCCCCAGCTATGCCTGTCTCTTTGTTGGCTACCTAGAGCAGTTGATCTTCCGTAATTACACCGGCACCACTCCCCACCTCTTCCTCCACTACATTGATGACTGCATTGGCACCACCTCATGCTCCCGCGAGGAGGTTGAGCAATTCATCAACTTCACCAACACATTCCACCCTGACCTTAAATTTACCTGGACCATCTCTGACACCTCCCTCCCCTTCCTGGACCTCTCCATCTCCATTAATGACGACCTATTTGACACTGACATTTTTTACAAACTCACCGACTCCCACAGCTACCTGGATTACACCTCTTCCCACCCTACCTCTTGCAAAAATGCTATCCCGTATTCCCAATTCCTCCCCCTCCTCCGGATCTGCTCCCAGGAGGACCAGTTCCACCACGGAACACACCAGATGGCCTCCTTCTTTAGAGACCGCAATTTCCCTTCCCATGTGCTTAAAGATGCCCTCCAACGCATCTCGTCCACATCCTGCACCCCACCCCTCCAACCGTAACAAGGACAGAACACCCCTGGTGCTCACCTTTCACCCTACCAACCTTTGCATAAACCAAATCATCCACCAACATTTCCGCCACCTCCAAACAGACCCCACCACCAGGGATATATTTCCCTCCCCACCCCTTTCCGCCTTCCGCAAAGATCGTTCCCTCCGTGACTACCTGTTCAGGTCCACGCCCCCTACAACCCACCCTCCCATCCTGGCACTTTCCCCAGCCACCGCAGGAACTGTAAAACCTGCGCCCACACCTCCCTCACCTCTATCCAAGTCCCTAAAGGAGCCTTCCACATACATCAAAGTTTTACTTGCACATCCACTAATATCATTTATTGTATCCGTTGCTCCCGATGCGGTCTCCTCTACATTGGGGAGACTGGGCACCTCCTAGCAGAGCGCTTTAGGGAACATCTCCGGGACACCCGCACCAATCAACCACACCACCCCGTGGCCCAACAGTTCAACTCCCCCTCCCACTCTGCCGAGGACATGGAAGTTCTGGGCCTCCTTCACCGCCACTCCCTCACCACCAGATGCCTGGAGGAAGAACGCCTCATCTTCCGCCTCGGAACACTTCAACCCCAGGGCATCAACGTGGACTTCAACAGTTTCCTCATTACCCCTTCCCCCACCTCACCCTAGTTCCAAACTTCCAGCTCAGCACTGTCCCCATGACTTGTCCGGACTTGTCCTACCTGCCTATCTCCTTTTCCACCTATCCACTCCACCCTCTCCTCCCTGACCTATCACCTTCATTCCCTCCCCCACTCACCTATTGTACTCTATGCTACTTTCTCCCCACCTCCACCCTCCTCTAGCTTATCTCTCCATGCTTCAGGCTCTCTGCCTTTATTCCTGATGAAGGGCTTTTGCCCGAAACGTCGATTTCGATGCTCCTTGGATGCTGTCTGAACTGCTGTGCTCTTCCAGCACCACTTATCCAGAATCTAAAGTTTACCCATGTGTTAATCAACTTGATTTGGTTAAACTATCCTTCCCACTCGGTAATCCGTATTTCTGTGAGTTTGGACTTCATGCACATGCAGAGTCAGTGTATAACCCTTTGTTAAGCACAAGAAATCTTGTTTGATTGGTTCTTTCATAATTGCTTGTCTACCTTGGATTTCAGCATCTGCAGTTGTTTTTGTCTGTTTCATAACTACAGCATGTTAACAATTAAATATTCACGGAACTAACACAAAAGGACCTGTTAGGGTCACATGAGATGAGGTAAAGAGGGGAGCCATTTGACTGTTCCTCACCTGGCCATTAAATTAAATTCCCTACAGTGTGGAAACAGACCCCTTCAGCCCACACTGAAGAGTAACCCACACATAACCATTTCCCTCTGATTAATGCACCTAACACTATGGGCAATTTAGCATGGCCAATTTACCTGACCTGCACATCTTTGGATTGTGGGAGGAAAGCAGAGCACCCGGAGGAAACCCACGCAGACACAGGGAGAATGTACAAACTCCACACAGATAGTCACCAAAGGCTGGAATCAAACCTGGGACCCTAGTGCTATGAGGCTGTAGTGCTAACCACTGAGCCACCGTAATGTTTAATATGCAGCAGCACTTCTAAGGATAATCCTTGGGTTAAACATTTCAATGTTTATAGGAAAATCAGATCTGAGGTGAATTCAGTTTGTTCACTAAAAGCTTTTGCATCTGGAGGCATAAATATAAGATAGCCATTATTAGGTCAAATGAGTAACTCAGGAAGAATGTCTTCAACTGAGAAGCATTGAGAATATAGAACCCACTGTGGCTGAAGAAGATAGCGCTGATACTTTTAAGGCTAGGCTTGAAATTTATGAGAAAGCGAAGGGAATAGTCAAATAAAGAGGGCAGGCTGGGAAGGGATAATTAGAATGTGAGAAGACTCAGCTAGGTTCACTGGCATTGGGTAATCCAGCTTGTGGCCTGATTTGGTGCTGTCGATAATATTTAATATTAGAAGCAAATAGCAAAAGGACATGGATATTGCAGGATTATCTGGGGTTTTCTCAGATTTCACAATGATCATTGGATGTGTGTAGAACTCAAAACTTTGAGTTTGAGAATCCGTGTGACTCAAAAAGATGTATGTCTGTGGAATATTAAAACCAGATAGTTATTTCTCCATATATATTTTATTTGTTGTATATCCACTACCTTATCTGAATTGAGTACACTACCTTCCTCAGATTATATGCTACCATTTGTCATGTCCCCTTTCTAGACAGCTTCAAAAAATATCTTCAATTCAAAAACATTGCAAGGTGCTCTTTCTTGGTGAATTGTGGAAAATGAACATTGTTCATTTATAGCCTCTTTACTCAGCTGTCCAGTAACATTTGCCCTTGATTTTGTTCTGGAGGAACTGCAGAAGATTATTTTCAACGTAGATAGGATTTCTCTCTCTAAATCTTACCATTTCTCTCTCCCACTTTCTGACATTTTTAAAAGTCTGCCTCTTTAATCAAGTTTTCAACTTCGTGTGCTGTCCGTGTGCCTGTTGGGGCAGTTGTGAATGCATGTCTTTGTAGGTGTTGTATGTTGTATGTGAGTTTGTGTGCAGATTGTATGTGTTCCTTGTGTAAACATATGTGAGCTGTATATAGGCATTGTATATATATCTGTGTGTGTGAGCTGTCTGTGTGCACATTCTATGCAATATAATTATGTTAGTGAGTAGGGTGACATGGCAATGTCACAGGCTTGGGGCAAATAGAAAAATCAATGACATAACAGTAAAGTCATTATCCAGGTCAACCTCATACAGGCTAACCTGTCCAGACGTTGGTTCCCAATTCTTGCTGGCTCAGCTTGAGCAATGAAAGTGATATTATGGTTGGTTTCAACATGCGAGCTAAGCAGTTGAAAAGTATACCATCCAAGTTTTCCTTTATCATATGATGAATCAGTGACGTCCAACTGGAGAGTCTGTTCATTGAGTGAGGGCAGAACCAGGTTTAATTGTGAGACCCTTTATGACAAAATAGTTAACAACACCTGAGCATAATTTACTGAGCAAGATTCAGTCCAGTTGCAAGTGTGTCACAGGGTGTGAGGACAGCAGATGCTGGAGATCAAAGTGTGTTGCTGGAAAAGCACAGTCGGTCAGGCAGCATCCGAGGAGCAGGAGAATTGATGTGTCAGGCTGAATTCCTGCTGATGGGCTTATGCCTGAAACATCAATTTCCCTGCTTCTTGGATCCTGCTTGACCGGCTGTGGTTTTCCAGCACCACATTCTTTGACATGGTATATGTCCACTTATGTCATGAACACTGACCTTGACATAACCTCCGTGGTCAACCTCATTATTATACTTTGGGCATTCTCTGGGCATCAGAAATTCTTCAGGGAGAGTTCACTCAGTTAGAGGTGAGGCATGGAACCCCTTGGCAGATTTAAAATCCCGAAGCAGGCATCATCATGATCATATTTGTGAACCAAATTCACAATCTATACGTCTTTAGGTGAGCAGAGAGTTTCATGAGCTGGAGTGAGTAGTGAGATGCAGCAAGGAGACCGCCTTTTGAAGGAAGCACTAAGGAACCTCAAAAGGCAGCCCAGGGAGCTAAATCAACAGCCCTGCACAAGGCCAGAAAGTACAGGAAGCCATTTATTTGACTCTATCAGGCCACATGAAATGAGAAGAGTTAAGGTGTACATTCCAAAAATCTTAAAAACACTTCTGCTACTTACACATTGTCTAACAGTGCTGCGCTATTAATGCCTTCAATCTTCACCTAGGAATCAGGGAGTTATAGAGAAATGTTGTAGAGTCATAGCGACGTACAGCATGGAAACAGACCCTTCAGTCCAACTTGTCCATGCTGATCAGATATCCCAACCTAAGCTAGTCCCACATACCAGCATCTGGCACATATCCCTCCAAGCCCTTCCTATCCAGATGTCTTTTAAATGTTGCAATTGTACCAGCCTCCACCACTTCCTCTGGCACTTTGGAGAAAGGGGCATTTTCAGAGTAGCAATCTGTAAAATGTGGAGTGCCGTAATTATTTAGAATACATGTCTGCCATCCTGGAAGCAACCAGTCACTGAACTCTGGCTAGCAGTTCCAGAAAGTGGGATGTCACCGCTGAAGATGCCGAAGCCTGACTCTTCAGCACATCATTCTCCCCGCGACAATTGATGACTTTTGGTTAAGCTTCCTTTGGGCCTGCCAGCTTGCTTCTGAAGGCTTTGAGAGGTCCACCCACCTACTCCTGAAATGTTGTCAAGTGGTTGAGCCAAACTCCAACTGAAGATGCAGTCCAGCCATTGTTATATAACCATTAACCCCATTTACTGCACTGCCAGCCAGGGAAATAAGAAAATTTTCGGCACAGCAGGAAAAGTAACTGAGACAGTTGAAGTAGCCAGTGAGAAGTTGCCTTTGATCGATGGTAATTTAGAAGGAAACATGCTTTGATTTTGTAATGCATTGCTAATTCTGTCCTCAAGTTTGAAGAAGAGGATGTGCAATTCGGGAAGCTGACTGGGTAGTTAAAATGGTTAGCAGAGTCCTGGACACTCCTAATGTAAAGCCAAATCATAACAAAGGGCTGCAATATTTTGAGGGTTCTGCCAGTTGTGAACAGACAAAGATGCCAATTAGACCTGGTGTCTGGCAGAGCTGCCCACTCTCTCCTGGCTTGTTTATGTGTTGTATATTGTCCTGCTGCTGAGTTCATCAGAAAGGATGCAAGTTTGTGAGGGGTGACTATTCCTGGCAGTGGAGACCTGCATGTCAAAGTCTTCCTGTACATGAGTGACATTACCGTCTTCTGCTCAGATCCTCTGTCAGTGCGCAGGCTCATGAGCATCAGAGACCAGATCAAACTAGCCTCGAGAGCCGAGGTAAATCATGGCAAGAGTGAGGCCATGTTCTTTGGGAACTGGGCTGACCGATCCTTTATACCATTCACCATCAGAGCAGATTGCCTGAAGGTGCTGGGAATATGGTTTGGAGGGGGCAAGTGCATGAGCCAAAACTTGGGAGGAGCACAGTGCCAAGGTGAAGCAGAAACTGAGCTTTTGGGAGCACTGCTCCCTCTCCATTGCAGATAAAACCTGGTCATCAGGTGTGAGGCACTCTTAGTATTGCTGTATCTGGCCTATCCCCCAAGCCTGCATCACTACAGACCCCTGAGCATTCTTCCACTTCCTCTGGAGGTCAAAGATGGACAATTTCTGCAGGGAAAGCACATACAAAGCTCTCAAAAAGTGTGTGGAAAGATGCTTCCAATGCTCCCCTAGTCCAGAAGGCCACTTTTGTGTGTAGCTGCACCAAGTTGTGCTTAGACCCACAGTAGGTAAATACCAAGTGTCACGGAGGTTCCACCTGCCCCCAATGTTATGAAGGATAGGTCTTGCAAAGAAAGCACCCTTGACTATAAGTTCTTCAGCAAGTGGTCAGCACGAGGAGTTCTCAAGACCCTGTGGGAAAAGGGGAAGGTGGATCCTGTTAGTTGTTTCCCTCAGCAGACTATCAGAGTCATTTGGCAGAATTCCTCATTCTCCAGAACTTTCCAGCAAGCACCAAGATGTATCTTGGCTGGTGGGGAGAAGGGCAGCACGTGTCAGATCCTTCAAGTATGTCCGGGTTCTCTCTGCCACCGCATATTGCCTTTGAAACGGCTGTGCTGGTTAAGAGATTGTCACACATCTCCTTTTGGTATGTGCCTTTGCAAAGAAGGTCTGGAGAGAGAGAGAGGCAGTGGTTCATCACCCCTGGAGTAACTCCGTGATGCAGGACTCTGTGCTGTTTGATCTGTTCCCTGAGATACACAGCAAGACAAACATTGACTGTGCCTAGAGGGCCATCGACTCTTTGGTGTCCCCGAAACCTGTTGGCCTCCCAATGTAAAGAGCTGACCTTGAATGAATGTTGTTCATTGGCATATAGTGCACAGTCCAAGATTCTGTGTGAGGGACTCACTAAAGCTTGGGGTAGCTGCCCCCAAAGTGCGGTGGGGGAAGACTACCATCTAAGGTCTTTCTGCTGAAGCATAATGAGGGTCTGTTCAGTTAGCAAACTCTCTTGTTGCCTCAATTAATGTAAATGGAGTCCTGCATGAGTAAGAAATGCCTTTGGCTTTTGCAACTGTAAGGAATATCAACTTCCAACGTTTGTTTTTCTTGATATGCAGAGCTGCTTTGGTATCTGTGAATGCAGGTAAAGATTGTTTCATGAATAAAGTATATTTTCGCAACAAAGAAAACATAGGTGCCTATTAACTGGCACCAGGGACCTATTGACAATAATTTCAGAATTCTCATCAAAAGCAAAACAGACTTTCCTGGAATTCAACAGAACTGAACAATAGCATTTGATGGTAGGTATGATCTCAGAAGATTGATCAGACCTATAAAGAGTAAAGAGAAAAAGTACTGCTAACAGAGTTGAATAACTCTGATGCAATCTTAAAGACTCACAGAATGTTACAAAAATCAGAGATGCAGCCATCAATTCATAAAAATACCAGCAAGCGTGAGAAAAGAAGGTGGTAGATGAAACAGAGCTAGACGCAAGAGGAAAAGAGAGCAGAGAAGAGCTGGCAGATCAACACCCAACTTCAAATAGAAAGAATTAGGAAAGTAAACCAGCCAGAAACTGTTACAGTCAAGGTTTCCCAAAAGAAATGATGGAGACTGTGGAATACATTTCATGAAGTACAGAAACGCTTTAAAATATCATGTAAGAAATAGACAGTATCATAAAAAATATTTCTCATTATAACACTACAGCAAGACCTTATGCAAAGGATACTGGTGTGTTCCTAGATTATGCCTTCATTATCCTGCTTAGAAGACAAATGTACAATTGCAAAGGTGGCTTATGAAATTTCAGGAAAAATAAATTGGTTAACTGTCTCCTGCAGAAATGATCATCATCCAACAATATAGTGAACACCGATGAGCCAGGCGCAAAATATGCTGTCTGCAGTTTCACCTGCTATTCTTCGCTCTACAGAGTTGGCTCTCCCTCCTCCAAATCTGGAATTACTAATTGATTGCTCCAAAAACATTCCCACCCTAAGTCCTGGGTCATCTTAATTTTCCAACTTTACTTCCAACCAGAAGCAAAAACCAGCAGAACTTGAAATTGGTCTGACTCATCTTGTATCCTTCAAAATGGAGCCAGTGTGACCTTTTTTATCATTTGTTCATGGGAAATGGGTATTACTGACTCATCCAGCATTAATTACCCATTCTTATTCTCTAAGTACATTTAAGTTTCAAAACCATTATTGTGTACCTGGAGTCACATGTAAGCCAGACCAGGTAAGGATGGCTGGTTTCCTGTCCTAAAGCATATTAGTGAACCAGATAGCTTTTTATTACAGTCAAGAGTGTGATGCTAGAAAAGTACTGAAAATGTGTTGCTGGAAAAGCGCAGCAGGTCAGGCAGCATCCAAGGAGCAGGTGAATCGACGTTTCGGGCATGAGCCCTTCTTCAGGAAGGGCTCCTTGGATGCTGCCTGACCTGCTGCGCTTTTCCAGCAACACATTTTCAGCTCTGATCTCCAGCATCTGCAGTCCTTACTTTCTCCTGCTAGAAAAGTACAACAGGTCAGGCAGCATCTGAGGAGCAGGAGCAGGAGCAGGAGCATTCTTCATGAAGGGCTTATGCCCGAAACATTGATTCTCCTGCTCCTCAGATGCTGCCTGACTTGCTGTGCTTTTCCAGCACCACAGTCTCGACTCTGATCCCCAGCATCTGCAGTGCTCACTTTCTCTGGGTTTTTATTACAAAGCACCTTTTATTTCAGATATTTTATCGCCATCTGCCAAGGTGGGACTCAAACATACCAGAAATTGTCCGGATCTTAACGTTATTCGACACCACCACAACGGCACCGCTTTATTTCCAAATGTTACAGTTCTTTCCTCTGGGAAGCTCTTAAGAGTTACAAAATCCAAGGCAGACAAATAGTTATGAGGTAAAACTCAAGTAGTATTTCAATGAATTGCAGAATTGTCTAGAGGGGATGAATGGCCTACTCTCCTTCCATGTTCCTGAACAGGTTTTCTCCTGTAAGGACATCAGCCATTGTCAGAAAGACCATTGTTGGTAAAGGCATGAACAACAGTGGCCTTGCAAGGCAAAACGAGAAGAGGTAAACAACAGTAAGGCATAATGAAATGAAAACTGACACACAAAAAATGTAAAAAGCACAAGGGACAATTTTCCACAGGAGTTATGTTGGAATCCCTATGGGTAAAAGGCAAATATTAGTTGGGAAGGTTTCCCTTTGCTCCTTTTCTGCTTGATGCAACACCCGAGGATTTTCGAACAGCGAAATTATTTATCTGACCACAGATGCAAAGCATATTTCAGTGAAATGGTAATGGCATATTTTGTATTATTAATGCTGAGTGTTCCTGAATTTCAAAATTGTTTCGCTGCATGGAGGAATGCTGTGGGGGGAGGGGGATCAGAAATTAAAATGTAAATAACCCCCCAAAGGTGTCCCTTGAAATTTCAGGGAAACATATTCTTTAGCTGTACCTGAGGCGATCAGCATGCTCCACTGATGGAGCTCCCCAGGGTTTGCAGATTTCCCACCTTCCTTCAGGCAAATTGCCTAACATGGATTTATAAAGAACATACAGCATAGAAACCAGTCATCTGATCCAATTTATGTTCTTTCGAAACCTCTTCCCACCGCTCTTCATACAGACCAGTAAAAAATTCTGTCAAGGCAGCAAATGCCAGCAATACCACTCTTTGTATATGGGAACCTGTTCTACTGACAGAGAAAGCATTTGGACAATTCACTGTTCTCCTAATTTGCACAGGCTTGACAAAAATTCAAAGTTGCAATAAGGTTCTTGTGAGGTCACCAAATAGTTTCAAGGAAAAAGGGATGGAAATACGTCTGTGCATCTGAGGAAAGAGAAGTAGGGTGAATATTTCGGGGAGGGTCAATATTATTTTAGTTAAATCAGGCACTAATCTGGACAGCCTCAGAATGCCTCTGACTTCAGGCCCCAGGAGGTTAGAAATCCTGTTACTGAGAACTGCTGGTCAATCAGACATGAGCATCTTTTGAGATGGTAGCTGCTGCTTGTAGTACAGATATACCTTATTGTTAAAGATCGCTGGAGGGAGATATGTGGCCAGATAATAATCACAACCAGAGATTCACTGAATAGAGGCGATTTGAGTGGTGAGATGGAAGGGCTGTGGATGGGGAGATATGGCTTGCCATAGCCGTTCCTTTCCTGATGCTTTGTCTGTTAAAAAGTGGGGGGCACTGTTAACCTATGAACAAGGGGTCGTATTGATGGGCTGCTGGGAAAAGCAACAAGATTTGTTAGTCTGTTTTCGCTGACAACAGGGTATTGATGAAATTCCTGAGCCCAACATTCAATCCCAATAGGCTCAGCAATAATTAGTCTCAAGTAGCTCATTAATGAACCTGGCTGTTTTACCATCACCACTGGGACTCGCTCATTGAGGGACACTTCTCCCCTTCACTGCTAGTCAGATGGGTAGCCTCCCATCTGTTTCCTCTGGCCTGCCTGTCCACCATCTTTCCTGCCCCTCGAGTAAACTCATTCTTTCTGATTTCCAGAATTCACAGTATTTTGTTTTTGAAGTAGTTCTAAAATGATGTTGTTTTGTTCCTTGCTGAACTCAGCACATTGGCAGTCAGACATACTTGGCTGATTCAGCAATGAATGAAGACTCAGAGACTGTTGGTGCACTCACCTGAACCTGCCCTATTGTAGCTTATAGGCATACTTACGTCAGGCATCTGATTAGCAAGCACAGTACTATCATGGGGACCAATTCATTTACACAGGAAACAGGAAAGAACAATTAAATGAATTCATCTGGGATGTGTGGATTAATCAATTTGTGTAATTTAGTGTTTAACTTGGGCACTCTGTTACACTTGTTAATATTGTCTCAGCAAGCATTTACTTATGTATTACTGGTGTTACAGGACACAAAAATAACTCAATTATTAGGTTTCTAGTTCCAGCTTTGTGCAAGTCAATGATTTGTTGATAAAGTTAGTGATAACAGGAAAGTTGTTTGAAGCACTGATGTGTCAGGAGAAGGAGTCTTAACACCTGGGGCTGGATTTCCCTCTTTTGATGGTATTACCTTCAGGTGGAGCCCTTGCTCTTAGGTCACAACTAAAGCTACATATTTCCTGAGAGTGATTTACCATGCAGGGTGGGGCAAAATCCCCATCACCATGTAGACCAGAGGAAGGGCAGTAATTGCTCCAAGCACTGAGATCTTTTGCCACTCAATCCCATGGAATGACAACAGAAGGAGTGGATAAGGAAACAAATCTGTTGGAAATCCAGAGTCTGCTTCACCATTTGATTATACTAATCACTGCATGATTTGAAACTATTTTTCCAAGATCCTACTGCATTTGGACAGAGCTGCAGAGGAAATCATTGCCTCCCTGCTTTCCTGCTTTTTGTTATATGCTTAATAAAATCTTAACAAGAACATTGCACATGTATCTTTTGTCATTGATTTAAGAATATGATCTTTTGAGTTGCTTTACTTCTGTTAGCCAATTATATTGCCAGTCATTCAAAGACATGGAGCACAATTAGAAGGACATTTCATTCCCTACCTCCAGAATCAAGGCATGACTAGTCACAAAAATAATTTTGTGCTGCTGGCAATAATAAACTCTGAGGTGGTCATTTAGTTCCTACATGATTGGTTTAGATAATGAGGGACTTAAATTCTTTTTGGGTGTAACCTTCTGGAATGCCAACTTTACCATCTTTGCCTTACAGTATCTAGCAAAGGGCAATGTCATTTTTTTAGATTGGTGACTAGAGTGAACCTGCCCCAGAAATCAGAAGCATAAACTTATGACAGTGCTTGTTAATGCCTGATTCTCTCTAACAGTCTCTCACAATTTCAAATAAAATCTCTTCTTCCAATATGGCCTCTGGAAATGAATGAGATTGCTAGTTAATACTGAAGTATTTTGATAAATCGGTGTTGTTGACTTGTAGTTGCTTGCAACTCAAGTATAGATTTCTTCAAATTTACTTAGAACCATTATAAACATTAGAAAAGACATCATTCACTTTACTCACTCGATCATCTGAGCTGTTCGGATAAATGTTTATTCGATAACACCTCTATTCACATACCTACTCACATACTTAAAATATAAACTGATGAATAAGTGTTGTCAGTGACAACTCTGATCACTTTATAGCACATTGAAAGATCAAGCTTGAAGCATTATCCAGGATGTTGAGGCAATAGATAAGACACAGAACAGATTCACAAAACTACAAATACAAAAGCAAAATACTACAGCTTCTGAAATCTGAGCCAGTGACCCTGAACTTCCAGTTCTTCATGTTGATTCTGCTCTGATCTTTCTTTCTGAGCCTGCAAGAATGTCCTAAAGAAGCTGAATGCGTCTTGTCTTTCGATTGAGCACTTTATCTCCTTCCAGAATCATCACTGAATACAGCAGTTTTGGCTCATTGCTGCTGCCCAATTTTGTTTTCTCTGTTTTTTTTTGCTTATTTGGTATTTCTCTCACATTTCTCTTGGATTTCTTGTAGTTTGAGTTAGAATGGCTGCATTCTCTTCTAGATACATACGTTGTTTTTCTTTACTTGTCCCATTTCCATTCCTTTTGTCCATACACCATTAAACCTATTGTCATTGAAACTCGCCTGTTTTTTAACCCAAGTAACAGATCTTCTGTTTTATTCTTACTCCCACACTACTCCCTTAGACTCACTCAAGATTTATTGTGTATCTTTCCCAATTCTGGTGAAAGTCACAGTAATGCTATTCAATATGAAGTAAATCTGGTTAAATGCTCTCTTGTTGGAGATGGTGATTTCTTGGGATTTGTGTGGTGCAATTGTTACTTCCATTGATCACTCAAACTGGATATTGTCTAGGTCTTTCTGCATTTGGACATGGATTGCTACAGGAGTCATGAATAGTTTTGAACATTTTGTAATCCCCAAGCAAATATCCCCACCTCTGACCTTACAGAGTCATACAGTCATACGGCACGGAAATAGACTCTTCGGTCCAACCGTGCTGAACATAATTCCACACTAAACTAGTCCCACCTGGCTGCTCCTAGCCCATATCCCTCCAAACCTTTCCTATTCATGTAATTATCCAAATTATTTTAATGTTGTAATTGTACACACATCCACCACTTCTTCAGGGAGTTCATGCCACACGCAAACCAGCTTTGACGCAAAAAATTTGACCCTCGTGTTTTTTTGAAATCTCTTTCCTCTCACCTTAAAAATGTGGCCCCTAGTCTTGAAATCCCCCATCCTAGAGAAAAGGCAGCTACCATTAACTCTATCTATATCCCTTCAATAAGGTTGCCTCTCAACCTCCTGTGCTCCAGTGAAAAAAGTCCCAATCTTTCCAGCCTTTCTTTATAACTCAAACCTTCCAAACCCAGCAACATCCTGGTAAATCTCTTATGAATCGTCTCCAGCTTAATAATTCCTTCCTATAACTGAGCGACCATAACTGGACACAGTATTCCAGAAGAGGCCTCACCAATGTCCTATGCAACCTCAGTATTGCTTCTCAAGTCCTCTACGTGAAGGACTGAGCAATGAAGGCAAGTGTACTAAATGCTTTTTTAACCACCCTGTATACATTTGACACAAACTTCAAAGAATTATGGAGCTGAACCCCTAGGTCCCTTTAGTATATACAACACTACCTAAGGCACTACCATTAATTGTATAAGCACGACCCATTTTTTTTACCAAAATGCATTACCTCATGTTTGTCCCACTTTGCCATTTTTCAGCCCATTGAACCATTTGATCAAGATTCTTTTATAATCTTAGAAAACCTTCTTCACTGTCTACAATGTCACCAATTTTGGTGTCATCTACTAACTATGCTACATCTTACTAACTATGCCTTCTATATTCTCATCTAAATCATTCATGTAAATGACAAACAAAAAAGGAGCTAGAACCGATCCTTGTGGAACACCACTGGTCACAGGCCTCCAGTCTGAAGTACAACCCTCCGCCACCATTCTCTATCTCCTGCTGCTAAGTCAATTGTGTATCCAATTGGCAAGCTCACCCTAAATCCCATGTGGCATAACTTTATTAATTAGTCTACTATGCGGAACCTTGTTGAAGGTTTTACTGAAGTCCAAATAAGCAATGTCTGCCCTCGTCAATCTTTTTGGTCACTTTCTCAAAAAAACAATCAAGTTTGTGAGACATGATTTTCCTTGCACAAAACCATGCTGACTATTCCTAATCAGTGGTTGCCTCTCTAAAGGACCTTTATGATGGAGGGAAGGTCGTTGATGAAGCAGCTGCACACTGGACTTAGGACACTACTCCAGGGATCAAATGCAGTGATTCCTGATACTAAATGAATGAGCTTCAATAAGCACAACAATCTTCCTTTGTGTCAGGCATGTCTGCAACCTGCAAAGTGTTATTTCCCTGATCTGCATTGATTCCAGGTTTTCTTGGGCTCCTTGATGCCACACTTGGTCAAATGCTGCGTTAATGGCAAGGCCTGTGACCAAAGCTCCTTAGACAGCATCTTCCAAATGCATAATCACTACTGTTTAGCAGGGCAGCAAATACATGGGAACACCACTACCTGCAAGTTTGCCTCCAAGCTGTTCACCATTCAGCCTTTTTGTTTTACTTATTTACTTGTGAGATATGGGTGCTGCTGGCTGGCAGCATTTATTGCCTGTCTCTAGTTGCCCTTGAGAAGGTGGCGACTTGGAAATATATCTTTATTCCTTTAGTGACACTGGGTCAAAATTCTGTGATCTCACCTCAGATAACATTGTGCACTTACCTACAGCATGTGGATTGCAGTGGTTCAAGAAGACAGCTCATCACCACTTTCTCAATTTCAACTAAGGACTGATAATAAATATTGGCCCATTTAGCAATAACAACATTTCCTGAATGAACATAAAAGTGTAAATTGCTAATTTGGGGAATGGATCAAGACACAATGAGCCAAATGGCATTATGAAAAATCTATGATTCTGCGTTTGTTTTTCAGATCAACAGGAATTACTTGGACCTTTCCCCATTGCAACATCTGTACAATCAATAAATGTGTATGACTGGGAAATGCAATCAAGTAGTCTCTACTGTATAAAATATTAGTTTAAAAATCAGACAACACCAGCATATTTATTTGGAAGCTTTTGGAGTGCTGCTCCTTCGTCAGGTAACAAATTTATAGCAAAAGTTCAAAATGTCATGCAACTGATGCGATATATTGAACACACTTGGATTGCTGTTAAGTCTTTCATCTCTTAGAATGGATTGCAGGCTTCCATTCATTAATATGTAAATCCCAGAACTACTTTCAAGTCGCTTTCTTGAGATGACTTAAGATTTTATAAACAAAAATGACATCTCAGCTCAGATAATGCATTAAAGGTGTGAGGTTAGAATTTGTTTGTATTCCAATCTTGAGTCAGACTGGTCTATTTCCAAAGTAGAAATTTATAAAATGTCACATGGATTGACTGCCTGCACTTTGTGTGCTTTTGGAGCAAAATAGAATATATCTGCAAACACAATTCTGCAAATGCAAGTTCACCTCAGAATTGTGTGTGTGTTTGTTTGTTTTAATATGTTTAGGGTGGAAGCTAGGGAAGTGCAGCATTGTGAGGTTATCTGTGGATTTGTGGTACAGTGAGGGACTGACATGCCCATCCTTGATGGAGATGCATGTAACCAGGAATGAGACAGATACGAAAGAGTAGTCCATGGTAAGTCTGATGTTGGGATGAAACTTGTTGATATCACTGTGTAGTTGTTTCAGTGACTCTTCGTTGAGGAAGAAATGTCATCAATATATCTGGTGTATAGTGTTGGAGGTTCTGTGCAGCAAAGAAGTCTTGTTCGAACTGGTGCATGAAAATGTTGGCATATTGGGGTGCAAATTTGGTCCCTGTGGCTGTGCTGTGTGTCTGAATGAAGAACTGGTTGTCAAAGATGAAAACATTGCACTCGGGGATGAAGCAGATGAGTTGTAGGATGGTCCTCAGAGATTGGCAGTTGTTGGTATTGAGTACTGAGGCTGCTGTAGCAATTCTGTCATTGTTGGGGAAGCTTGTGCCAAGGAATGCTCGGTGGGTGTTGAGTTTCTGTCAGAAATCTGTAGTGTTACGACAGAAGCTGGAGTTCTCCTGTGCAATGGGCTTCAAGATGCCCTCGACATAGCCAGAGAGGTTCTCACACAGCATCCCCTTGCCTGATACAATGGGACGTCCAGGTGAGTTGGTTTTGTGCATCTTCGGAAGGTAGTAGAAGTCCGCTTTCGAGAAGTATGTGGGATGAGAGAACATAGGGAACTCTGCAGGACTAGATCGAAAGTCTTGACCAATGTGTTTAGTTCACAGGTGTGCTCTTTGTTTGGAAGTGTTCCTGGTTGTACAGTTGTCGGTACACTTACTTGCAGTAGGCCGTTCTATTCTGAATGATGATGGCACCTCCTTTATCTGCTGGTTTGATGACAATGTTGCCAGTGGTTTTGAGAGTCTGGATGGCATTGGGTTGTGATCGGTGATGTTTTGCTCTACCTTGTGGGTGCGGCTGATGAATCTGGTATTTATACATTTCCTGACAGTTTGAGCATACATGTCAAACCTAGGGCAGCGACCCTCCAGAGGGGTCCAAATCGACTCCTCCTTTGCTCACTCCACTACAGATCCCTCCGTGAAGTCTGGTCTGGTTTGTCAATTCTCTCACTGGGATCACTGTTGACATCTTGGAAGAGTTCCCAGAGTCTCATTCATCTGATGAATTCCTCCATGTCTGCTGCAAGACCAATGGTGGTGGGACAGTCATTGAGCCCTTAGGTGAGAACTTCAATCTCTTCCAGTTGAAGAGTGTGGTCTGAGAAGTTGATGATCGATTTCCCCGTTGTGGTAATGCTTTCAACTGTGATGCCGGGGAGGCTTGGCTACTGCTGGTGGTAATGCCAAGTTTCTCCAGTTTCTTCTTCATGTGCATGCACGTGGTGTAGTTCTGTTGCCTTATCTGCTTGGCAGTGTCTCGTAACTGTATTGTTTGTATCTTAAGTGCAAGCTGGGAGTGTGGACTCTATCTTGATTTCAAGGTTATGGCGCCTGCTGTAGAGTAGGTGCACGAGATGATTGATGAGTTTGCGAGAGGAGTGACGGCAAAGTGTCTCGGTGTAGTCTGTGTTGTAGGTCAACTTAAGTGGGTTTGTGATCTGTAATCCTTTTGGGATCTTTCCTGCTTTCTTGCATTTCTGCAGAAACTTGATGTCTGTGTCGATATGCACGATCTTCTTCGAGATCCTCTCCACTTTGAACCGGCAGTTAGTGGTCTCAATGGTCACAGAAATTATAGCACAGGATCAAAGTGTCATGCAACTGATATGATATATTGAACAAACCTAGATTGCTGTTAAGTCTTTCAACTTTTAGATTGGGTTGCAGATTTTGATTCATTAATATGTAAATCCCAGGACTTCTTTCAAGTCACATTCCCAAGATAACTTAAGGTTTTATATAAAAAAAGCAGTGTTCCAAAAGCTAGTGTTTCCAAATAAACCTGCTGGACTATAACCTGGTGTTGTGTGATTTTTAACTTGTCCATCCCAGTCCAACACCAGCACCTCCTCATCATCTATAGAATATGTTTAATCAGATGACTGGGGGCCAGGCCTAATTTATTGAACACTGCAGAGAAAGTTTTCCTTTTGTCAAATGTTTATTCAACTATAATCCATATGTGGAGCTTTTGTGGAACAGGAGAAAATACAGAATAGAAGAAACGACAGTAGTATTAATAAAACAGTGAAAGAAAATGGGATAATGATCAGATGGGAGAAAAGAAACACTTTGAGCCAGAGGAAGAGAGAGGGATTCTAAGTGGTGATTTTTTTTCCTGTATTCTCTGAAGAATTAAAACAAAATTATCATTGTGTATTGAAAAGGTATTGTTAGTAGATGTCTTGTGACAGAGTTTCTTCACATGCATTTTTATTTAGTCATCTAACCCCACTAATTCCTATTTACATGGTTTTAATCAAACACCATTCCCAAAGAGATGGATCTGACTGGGAGTCCACAAACCTGCATATAAACATAATGGTAAGATTACAATTATTTAAACTATGAAGAGAAAGACAATTGAGAAAAACAATTAATTTCCTTTGTTGTACTGTTGTTCAGTCCCCCTGTCTTCACTCATGATTCTGCCTTTACGAAGGTAAAACTCCAGTGAGGTAGTCTTTCATCTCATTTCCAGCATAATTGGAAATTGAAAACTTGAATGGGCATAATTAGAATTAATTAGAGGAGATAGATATTGAATACTTATAAATTATGTAAAAAATCCATGAGGACTGTAAGATTAAACCAAATGCTAGACTGGAAAAAAACTGCCATCAACTACACTTGCTGTGATTTTATGCTTGTCATTGTGTTAATGTTATTTTCACCCAATTTATAGCAAATATTTTATACTGGCTGTAAATAGCCTTCAATTACAATGGTGTTTGATTATGAAAAATGTTTTGTCAACTCATCAGAATTCAGCATTGCTTATTGCCCTCTGCAAAATAAAAAGGCAAGATTTTCTCTGCTGGTTATGCACAGTAACCTTTTCAAATCAGTGTGTGGCCATTCTTCTGTTGTTTTTGGTGTAGTTCCTTGCTTTATTTTGAAAGTAAATAGTAACGGGCAAAACATCGCCAATACATTTCAATGCTACATTCGTCTGGGATGTTTCAATCACCTCACATTAAGTAGTTTTTAAGGTGAAAAATGAAATACCACTGATTGCGAGAAATGTGTGGAACCACAGGAGATGGGTGGGATACTAAACAAGTATTTCATATGAGTGTTTACTGTGAAGAAGGATATGTAAGCAAGAGGAATCTCATGAAATTAATTGTGAAATCTTGAAAATTGTCCATTTTACAGAGGAGGGGGTGCTGGATGTTTTAAAACGCATAAAAGATAGGACCTGATCAGGTATATCCCAGAACTTTGTGGGAAGCTGGAGAAGTGATTGCTGGGTTCCTTACCGAGATATTTGTAGCACTGATAGCCATGGGTCAGGTGCTGGAAGACTGGTGGTTGGCTAATGCAGTGCTGTTATTTAAGAAGGGTGGTAAGGAAAAGCCAGGGAACTATAGAGTGAGTCTCATGTAAGTGGTGGATAAGTTGTTGGAGGGGATTCTGAAAGACAGGATTTACATGTATTTGAAAGGCAAGGACTGATCAGGAATAGTCAACGTGGCTTTGTGCATGGGAAATCATGTCTCACGAACTTGATTAAGTTTCTTGAAGAAGTAACAAAAAAACAGATGAAGGTGGAGCAGTGGATGCTGTCTATATGGACTTCATCAAGGCGCTCAACAAGGTTCCTCATTGTAGACAGGTTAGCAAGGTTAGATCAGTTGAAATACAGGGAGAGCTAGCATTTGGATACAAAATTGGCTTGTAGGTAGGAGACAGAGGGTTGTGGTGAAGGGTTGCTTTTTGGACTGAAGGCCTGTGACCATTGGTGTGCCTTAAGGATCGGTGCGGGGTCCATTTCTTCTTCTCATTTATATAAATGATTTGGATGTGAATATAGGAGGTAAGGTTAGTAGGTTTGATGGTGACACCAAAATTGGAGGTGTAGTGGACAGTGAAGAAGGTTACCTCATGGTACAACGGAACTTTGATAAGATTGTCCAGTCGGCTAAGGATTGGCAAATAGAGTTCAATTTAGATAAATGTGAGGCATTGCATTTTGGAAAGGTAAACCAGGGCAGGACATATACACTTAATGGTAAGGTCCAGGAGAGTGTTGCCAAACAAAGAGACCTAGGGGTGCAAGTGCAAATTTCCTTATCACCAGTGGACAGGGTGGTGAAGAAGGCATTTGGTATTTTGACTTTATTGAGTATTGGAGTTGGGAGGTCATGTTATGGCTGCGCAGGTCATTGGTTAGACCATTTTTGGAATACTGCGTTCAATTCTGGTCCCTGTACTATAGGAAAGATGTTGTGAAACTTGAATGGGTTCAGAAAAGATTAACAAGGATGTTGTCAGGGTTGGAAAGTTTGAAGTATAGGGAGAGGCTGAATAAGCTGGAGCTATTTTCCCTGGAGTCAGAGGCCTAGGAGTGATGTTGTAAAAGTTTATAAAACAAGAGGGACATGGATAGGGTGAATAGTGAGGATCTTTGTCCGAGGGTAGAGGGCATCGGTTTAAGGTGAGATGGAAGAGATTTAGAAGTGACCTAAAGGGCAATCTTTCCATGAAAAGGGGGGTGCATGTATTGAATGAGCTGCCAGATGAAGTGGTGGAGGCTGGTATAACTACAATATTTAAAAGGCATCTGGATAGATGGATAAATAGGAAGGGTTTAGAGGGATATAGGCCAAATGCTGGCTAATGGGACCAAATATCTAGTCAGTATAGACTAGTTGGACTGAAGGGTCTGTTTATGTGCTGTACAATGCCATAATTCTATGACTCTAAATAGAAGATGAATAGGCTGGATTGTCTCATTTAATAGAATTGAAGATCGACTTATTTAGTCACCATAAGTTAATTTTGAACAGATTTCTTTCCTTTAAATAAAGGGATCAAAAGTGCTTACAGTACTCTAGATATGGTTTCACCAGCACCTTGTACAGTTGCAGTAAGACTTACATCCTCTTATACTCCAACTCCCTTGAAATAAAGGCCAACATTCAATTCATCTTCCTGATTACCTGTTGCACCTATTGCTCGCTTTGCGTTTTGTGCACAAGTACTACCAAGTTCCTTGTGTTGCAGCTTTCTGCAGTTTTCCTCCATTTAACAGGCAAGTGGGACTAGTTTAGTTTAGGAAAGTTGGTCGACATGGACTATTGGATTGAAGGGTCTGTTTCCATGCTCTATGACTCTCTAACTCCAATAAATTAGTCGGACACTATTTCCTTTCATGAAGCTATGCTGACTCTACTTGATTAAATTATGCTATTACTTCTTTAATAATTGATTCTAATACTTTTCCAACAATAGGCGTTAGGCTAATCAGCCCACATTTTGCTTCTCTCCCATTTTAAATAGGGTTATGGAATGAGCTGCCAGAGGAAGTGGTGGATGCTAGTACAATTGCAACATTTAAAAGGCATCTGGATGGGTATATGAATAGGAATGGTTTGGAGGGATATGGGCCGGGAGCTGGCAGGTGGGACTAGATTGGATTGGGATATCTGGTCAGCATGGACAATTTGGACTGAAGGGTCTGTTTCTGTGCTGCACATCTCTGTGACTCTATGACTCTATGTGCAGGTCAGGTGAATTGGCCATGCTAAATTGCCCATAGTGTTAGGTGCATTAGTCAGAGAGAAATGGGTCTGGATGGGTACTCTTCGGATGGTTGGTATGGACTTGTTGGGCCGAAGGGCCTGTTTCCACACTGTAGGGAATCTAATCTAATCAAAGTAAACATCTTTCAGGATCGAGAGGATATGCACTTGAAAGCTAACCATAAGGTTAATTATAACATCACTATGATGTACAATCAGATTCAGCCTCAGACTATTGTCGGTGAGGGAGAGTCATGACTGAGAATTTTTAATTATTATTTTATTTGTTTAGGGGAAGTAGGTGCGAGGCAAGGAATAGGGAGAGAGAAGAGTTGAACACGTGGCTACAGGGATGGTACAGGATGGAGGGTTTTGGATTCCTGGATAATTGGTGTTATCTTTGGGGTAGGTGGGACCTCTACAAACAGGATGGTCTTCACCTGAACCAGAGGGGTGCCAATATCCTGGAGGGGAAATTTGCTAATGCTCTTCGGGTAGGTTTAAACTAATTCAGCAGAGAGTTGAGAACTTAAATTGTAGTTCAAGGATAGACGAGGTTGAGAGTAGGCAGGTCCGAAATAAGGGTTGCAAGAAGGCACCAGCAAGCAAGAAGATGGTTTAAAGTGTGTCTATTTCAGTGCCAAGAGCATCCGGAATAAGGTAGGTGAACTTGCAGTATTGGTTGGTCCCTGGGACGTTGATGTTGTGGCCATTTCAGAGACATGGGTAGAGCAGAGACAGAAATGTTTGTTGCAGGTTCCAGGATTTAGATGTCTCAGTAGGAGCAAGAAGATGGTAAAAGAGGGGGTGGTGCGGAACTGTTAGTCAAGGGCAGTATTACGGTAGCAGAAAGGACGTTTGAGGACTCATCAACTGAGGTAGTCTGGGCTGAGGTTAGAAACAGGAATGGAGAGGTCACCCTGTTGGAAGTTTTCTATAGGCCTCCAAATAGTTTCAGAGATGAAGAGGAAAGGAGAGCAAAGATGATTTTCGATAGAAGCGAGAGTAACAGGATAATTGTTATGGGGGAACTTCAACTTTCCAAATATTGACTGGGAATACTATAGTCAAATACTTTAGATGGGTCAGTTTTTGTCCATTGTGTGCAGGAGGGTTTTGAATTGAATTGGAATTGAATTGAATTGAATTTATTGTCACGTGTACCGAGGCACAGTGAAAAGCTTTGTCTTGTGAACAATACAGACAGATCACACAATTAAGTAGATAGTAAGTAATAGGTAAACAGTGGCAAAAAACAAAACATAGGTACAGGCAAATGTTAAGAATTTGTGAGTCCATTCAGTATTCTAACAACAGTAGAGCAGAAACTGTTATGAAACTGGCTGGTGGGTGTGTTCAGGCTTCTGTACCATCTGTATTTTGCGACGCAGTCATGGGTATACAGTGAGTACAGTAGGGGGCTGAGTATGCACCCCTGGCGGGGGGGGGGTGGGGGTTCCAGTGTTGAGTGTTAGTGACGATGAAATATTGTCCCCAATCTTCACTGATTGTGGCCTGTGGGTCTTGAAAACTGAGGATTTAGTTACAGAGAGTGGGGCTTAGTCTGAGATCACTAAGTTTGGTAATCAGGCTTGAGGGGATATTGGTATTGAACGCTGAACTGTAGTCAATGAGTAGGATTCTTACATAGCTGTTCTTGGTGTCAAGATGTTCTAGGGAGGAGTGAAGGGCAAGTGATATGGTATCTGACGTGAATCTGTGGTTTGATGGGGAGATTGGAGTGGGTCAAGAGTAGTGGGGAGGCTGGAGTTGATTAATGCCACAACCAACCACTGTGATCACTGAAGTTAGGGACAAGGGGCGGTCATCATTGAGACATGCTGCATGAGCCTTCTTAGACACAGGGATGATGTTGGCCCTCTTGAAACAGACAGGGACGGTGGCCTGCTACAGGGAGAGGTTGAAAATGTCCGAGAAGAGCTGAAAATGTGTTGCTGGAAAAGCACAGCAGGTCAGGCAGCATCCAAGGAACAGGAGAATCGACGTTTCGGGCATAAGCCCTTCTTCAGGAATGGCTTCCTGAAGAAGGGCTTATGCCCGAAACGTCGATTCTCCTGTTCCTTGGATGCTGTCTGACCTGCTGTGCTTTTCCAGCAACACATTTTCAGCTCTGATCTCCAGCATCTGCAGTCCTCACTTTCTCCTCGGTGTCCGAGAAGACCTTTGCCAATTGATCTGCGCATGCTCTGAGAGCACGGCCTGGTACTCCATCTGGTCCCATTGCTTTCCTTGGATTCACACGGAGGAAAACTGATCTGATCTCTGATGCAGTGATTGTTGGGATAGGTTCATCAGGACTTGTCGGAATAGGTGTTACCTCTCTGCTGGAACTCTGTTCAAAGCGAACATAGAAGACTTTGAGATAATTAGGAAGGGATGTGTCATCATCTGCTATCTTGCACTGTCTCTTTTTAGAACCTGTGATGTCCTTCAGTCCTGGCCATAGTCGCCGGCTATCTGCCTGGGTCTCTAGTTTGGATTGGTATTGGTCCTTGGCTTCTTAATGGCTCTGTGAATGTCAGCCTTGGATTCCTTTTATTTGAGTTGGTCTCCTGATCTGAAGGCCTCACACCTGGTTTTAGCAGGTTCTATATGTCCTCATTCATCCAGGGTTTCCTGTTGGGGAATGCCTGGATTGACTTCCTCAGTTTGCAGTCTTCCACACACTTGTTGTTAAAGTCTGTGACAGTACGTAGACAGGCCAACAAAGAGCAAGGCCACATTGGATTTGGTACTGGGTAATGAACCCGGCAGGTATTAGATTTGGAGGTAGGGAAGCCTTTTGATGGTAGTGACCAAAATTCAGTTATGTTTACTTTAGTGATGAAAAGGGATATGTATACACCGCACGGCAAGAGCTAAAGCTGGGGGAAAGGTAATTATCATGCAATTAGACAAGATTTAGGATGCATAGGATGGGGAAGGAAACTGCAGGGCACGGACACAATAGAAATGTGGAGGTTATTCAAGGAACAGCTACTGCGAGTCATTGATAAGTATGTACCTGTCAGGCAGAGAGGACGTTGTCGAGCGCAGGAGCCGTGGTTTACTGAGGAAACTGAATCTCTTATCAAGAAGAAGAAGACTTATGTTAGGATGAGATGTGAAGGCTCAGTTAGGGCACCTGAGAGTTACAAGGTAGCCAGGAAAGACCTAAAGAGAGAGCTAAGATGAGCCAGGAGGGGACATGAGACGTCATTGGTGGATAGGAGCAAGGAAAACCCTAAAAGCTTTCTACAGGATTATATGGGATAAAAGAATGACTAGAGAAAGATTAGGGCCAATCCAGGACAGTAGTGGGAAGTTGTGTGTGGAGTCAGAAGAGATAGAGGAAGCGCAAAATGAATATTTTTCATCAGTATTCACACTGGACAAAGACAATGTTGTCAAGGAGAATACTGAGAAACAGACTACTAGACTAGACGGAATTAAGGTTCACAAGGAGGAAGTATTAGAAATTCTGGGAAGTGTGAAAATAGATAAATCCCCTGGGCTGGATGGGATTTATCCTAGGATTCTTTGGGAAGCCAGGGAGGAGATTGCAGAGCATTTGGCTTTGATCTTTATGTTGTCATTGTCAACAGGAATGGTACCAGAAGACCAGAGGATAGCAAATGTTGTTCCCTTGATCAAGGAGGGAGTAGAGACAACCCTGGTAATGATAGACCAGTGAGCCTTGCTTCGGTGTGGGTAAAGTGTTGGAAAGAATTATAAAAGATAGGATGTATAATCATCTTGATAGGAATCAGTTGATTAGGGATAGTCAACTTGGTTTTTTGAAGAGTGGGTCATGCCTCTCAAACCTTATTGAGTTCTTTGAGAAGGTGACCAAACAGGTGAAGGAGGGTAAAGCACTTGATATGGTGTTTATGGATTGCAGTAAAGTGTTTGATAAGGTTCCCCATGGTAGGTTACAGCACAAAATACAGAGGCATGGGATTGAGGGTTATTTAGCATTTTGGATCAGAAATTGGCAAGCTATAAGAGGACAGAGGATGGTGGTGAAGATCTAAAATCTGGAATTAGACTGTTGTCAGGAGTAACCATTTTATGCATGCTTTTATTAACCACAAAATGGCTTCTTAATGCAAAGTAACATAACAAAATGGTTTCAGGCTGCATATTAACACAATGTTTAAAATGGCTTCTCACACTGCTAAAGGCTGAATTCCTGCCTTGCTGAGCTAACTGAATCAAAAGATAAAGCAGACAATAGAGCCATCACAGTATGGAATTAACTAAGCTAGATAGGACATCACTAACCATCCCAGTTAACTTTGAAATGCAGTGGGAAGAGATAAATGTGTAGTAAACAACTTTTTTTCCTAGAAAATATCTCTGGGTTAATCTGCTGTCCATTATGTCATTTTATTACAATTTATTGGATTTATTCTGTAAGTAAGGCTGTACTATTTCTTAAGAAACATATAAAAATTGCCTTTGTTCCAAGTGAAATTGTGCAGTTTCTTCAAGGAACACAGAAGCTTTTAACCTCTGCGTTGCTGGACAAACTTGTGCCTGGCGTCATAATAAACTGTGAAATCTTGCTGAAGCAGTCCGCATTCCTGTTGATTATTTGACCGATCGCAGAACCGAGAGACCCCTCCCAGGGGTCGAGATCGTCAGTGGTTGATGGAAAATGTTCATCCTGGAGTTGAATTATCAGTGGTGTACCACAAGGATCTGTTTTGGGTCCACGCTGTTTGTCATTTTTATAAACGACCTGGATGAGGGTATAGAAGAATGGGTTAGTAAACTTGCAGATGACACTAAGGTCAGTACAGTTGTGGATAGTGCCGAAGGATGTCGTAGGTTACAGATGGACATAGAGCTGGGCTGAGAGGTGGCAAATGGAGATTAATGCAGACAAATGTGTGGTGATTCACTTTGTAAGGAGTAACAGGAATGCAGAGTACTGACCTAATGGTAAGATCCTTGGTAGTGTAGATGAGCAGGGAGATCTTGGCGTCCATGTACCTAGATCTCTCAAAGTTGCCAATCAGGTTGATAGGGTTGTTAAGAAGGCATACGGACTGTTAGCTTTTATTAGTAAAGGGATCAAATTTCAGAATCATGAGATCATGTTGTAGCTGTACAAAACTCTGGTGTGGCAGCACTTGGAGTAGTGTGTGCAGGTCTGGTCACTGCATTATAGGATATATGTGGAAGCTTTGGAAATGGTTCAGAAGAGATTTACTGGGATGTTGCCTGGTATGGAGGGAAGGAGAAAGTGAGGACTGCAGATGCTGGAGATCAGAGCTGAAAATGTGTTGCTGGAAAAGCACAGCAGGTCAGGCAGCATCCAAGAAGCAGGAGAATCGACATTTCGGGCATAAGCCCTTCTTCAGGAATGAGGAAGGTGTGCCAAGCAGGCAAAGATAAAAGGTAGGGAGGAGGGACTTGGGAGAGGGGCGTTTGGAATGCAATAGGTGGAAGGAGGTTAAGGTGAGGGTGATAGGCCGGAGTGGGGGTGGGGGCGGAGAGGTCGGAAAGAAGATTGCAGGTCAAGAAGGCGGTGCTGAGTCCGAGTGTTGGCACTGAGATAAGGTGGGGGGAGGGGAAATGAGGAAGCTGGAGAAATCTGCATTCATCCTTTGTGGTTGGTGGGTTCCTAGGCGGAAGATGAGGTGCTCTTCCTCCAGGCGTCGTGTTGCTATGGTTTGGCGATGGAGGAGGCCAAGGACCTGCATGTCCTTGGCGGAGTGGGAGGGGGAGTTAAAGTGTTCAGCAACAGGGCGGTTGGGTTGGTTGGTGCGGGTGTCCCAGAGGTGTTCTCTGAAACGTTCCGCAAGTAGGCGGCCTGTCTCCCTAATGTAGAGGAGGCCACATCAGGTGCAGTGGATGCAGTAATGATGTGTGTGGAGATGCAGGTGAATTTGTGGCGGATATGGAAGGATCCCTTGGTGCCTTGGAGGGAAGTGAGGGGGGAGGTGTGGGCGCAAGTTTTGCATTTCTTGCGGTTGCAGGGAAGGTGCCGGGAGTGGAGGTTGGGTTGGTTGGGGGGTGTGGACCTGACGAGAGAGTTGCGGAGGGAATGGTCTTTCCGGAACGCTGATATGGGAGGGGAGGGGTCCTTGGTGGTGGGGTCTGTTTGGAGGTGGCGGAAATGACGAAGGATGGTACGATGTATCTGGAGGTTGGTGGGGTGGTAGGTGAGGACCAGTGGGGTTCTGTCCTGAAGGCGATTGAAGGGGCGGGGTTCAAGGGTAGAGGAGCGGGAAGTGGAGGAGATGCGGTGGAGAGCATCGTTAACCACGTCTGAGGGGAAATTGCGGTCTTTGAAGAAGGAGGCCATCTGGGTTGTTCGGTATTGGAATTGGTCCTCCTGGGAGCAGATGCGGTGGAGGTGAAGGAATTGGGAATATGGGATGGCGTTTTTACAGGGGGCAGGGTGGGAGGAGGTGTAATCTAGGTAGCTGTGGAAGTTGGTTGGTTTATAGTAAATGTCCGTGTTGAGTCGGTCGCCCGAGATAGAAATGGAGAGGTGTAGGAAGGGGAGGGAGGAGTCTGAGACAGGGTCCAGGTAAATTTGGGGTCGGGGTGGAAGGTGTTAGTAAAGTGGATGAACTGTTCAACCTCCTCTTGGGAGCACGAGGTAGCGCCGATACAGTCATCGATGTAGCAGAGGAAAAGATGAGGGGTGGTGCCAGTGTAGCTGCGGAAGATGGACTGTTCACATATCCAATGAAGAGGCAGGCATAGCTGGGGCCCATGCGGGTGCCCATAGCTACTCCTTTGGTTTGGAGGAAGTAGCGCAATGGATGACCTATCTGTTAGCCTCTGGTTAGGATTGGAAAGAGAAGTTGAAGGTATGGAGGGGAGGTCTTACAAGGAAAGTTTGAGGGACTTGAGGCTATTTTCATTAGAGAGAAGAAGGTTGAGAGGTGACTTAATTGAGACATATAAGATAATCAGAGAGTTAGATCGGGTGGACAGTGAGAGTCATAAAGTCATAGAGATGTACTGCACGGAACGGACCCTTCAGTCCAACTCATCCATGCCGACCACATATCTCAATTCAATCTAATTCCACCTGTCAGCACCCGGCCCATATACCTCCAAACCCCTTTTATTCATATACCCATCTAGATGCCTTTTAAATGTTGCAATTGTACCAGCCTCCACCACTTCCTCTGGCAGCTCATTCCATATGCATACCGCCCTCTGCGTGAAAACGTTGCCCCTTAGGTCTCTTTTATATCTTCCCCCTCTCACCCTAAACCTACATCCTCTAGTTCTGGACTCCCCCACCCCAGGGAAAAGACTTTGTTTATTTATCCTATCCTTGTTCCTCAAGATTTTGTAAACCTCTATAAAGTCACCCCTCAACCTCTGATGCTCCAGGGAAAACAGCCCTAGCCTATTCAACCTCTCCCTATGGCTCAAATCCTCTAATCCTGGCAACATCCTTGTAAATCTTTTCTGAACCCTTCCAAGTTTCACAATCCTTCTGATCGGAGGGAGACCAGAATTGCAAGCAATATTCCAACAGTGGCCTAACCAATCTAACCAATGTCCTGTACAGCCGCAACTTGACGTCCCAACTCCCCCTGTACTCAATACTCTGACCAATAAAGGAAAGCATACCAAACACCTTCTTCACTATCCTATCTACCTGCAACTCCACTTTCAAGGAGCTATAAATCTGCACTCCAAGGTCTCTTTGTTCAGCAACACTCCCAAGGACCTTACCATTAAGTGTATAAAGGTGTATAAGAGAGCCTTTTTCCTCATGGTGATGGCTAGCACGAGGGGGCATAGTTTCACATTGAGGGATGATAGATATAGGACAGATGTCAGAGGTAGTTTCTTTACTCAGAGAGTAGTGGGGTGTGGAACTCACTGCCTGTAACAGTTGTAGTCTCACCAACTTTAAGGGCATTTGAATGGTATTGGATAGGCATATGGATGAGAATAGTATAGGTTAAATGGGCTTCAGATTGGTTTCACTGGGCGGTGAAACATCGAGGGCTGAAGGGCCTGTACTGTGCTGTAATGTTCGATGTTGTAGGTATCCCTTGAAAGCTACATTTATTGCCTATCCCTAATAGTGATGGGGACTGGAGACAGTCACTTCAGTTCTCCCAACATCTTTTTGGATCCACTCATTGTACTCTTTGCTACCTTCCCCCACCCTCCTCTCTGATCTATCACCTTCATCCCCACCCCCATCCACCTATTCTACTCTTTGCTACCTTCTTCCCAGCTCCAACCCCTCTCCCATTTATCTCTCCACCCCAGAGGCTCCCTGTCTTCATTCTTGATGAAGGGTTTTTGCCCGAAACGTCGATGTTCCTGCTCCTCGGATGCTGCCTGACCTGCTGTGCTTTTCCAGCACCACTCTAATCTAAACTCTGGTTTCCAGCATCTGCAGTCGTCACTTTTGCCTAGTTGATTTTAAACTTACTGAGAATTCTCTTGCAAGGATGTCTACCTTGACGAAGTTCTCCTCCTCTCTCCACAAGAATCTCAGTGAGTCTCTCTCTCTCACTGCAACCCCCAGGTCATCTCCTCTGCCCTGAAGCTCTTCAATCATGTACTGAAACAGATTGCAAGGTTGGTCAAACTGAATGCGAGGTGATCTGCACCTTATTACTGGTATCCCCAACATCTACAGAGAGAAGCAGCAAACCTCATTTTGACAGTCATTGTTGGTGGCAGTTCCTTTTCCCAATGCCAGTCTACCAACAAACCCTGGCACTTTTAAAATGAGCTGTGGGAACCTACTGTTTTGCAGTTAAAGGAGAAAGAGAAATGGAGATATGTTCACAAACCTTTCCGCACAAAAGTAGAATGATTGAAAGTAGTTGGACATTTTGCATCTAATGACCTTTACCAAAATCTCTTGGGCTGTTATTTCCCAAGGCTACAATAATTCTGACTGTAATTCCGACACTGTCTGACTGCTCAACACAGTAACATGATTTGACCAAGACTTCTTGATGATATTTCAAGCACAATGGCAAATTTTCTGAAGAAGTTACGGGGAAACGATTGAGCGCCAGTGCAATAAAATGAGCTGTGCTAGTTCTTCTCCTTAATGGAGCAGTATTTGAAGTTGTTTTATGTTATGCCACAAAACTAGCACAGTTTCTCTATCCCCTGTGGGATTGCACAATTGCTGTCAATAAAGTTAGTTCTGGTTTACAAATAGAATCATTTTAGACTTGATAGGTCTTTCGGGTTCAACTAGCGGAAATTAATGACAGGAAAACAAGGAAGATGGGCAGTAAAAATAAATGATTGCATTCTAGGAGTGAATGAATCATTGAAAGATTTTTCAGAGAAAGCCATGCAAGTGTCCAGAAATCAGGAGATATAGTGTGAAGGCATGGAAACAGACCCTTCGGTCCAACCCAACCAGATATCCCAACCCAATCTAGTCCCACCTGCCAGCACCCGGCCCATATCCCTCCAAACACTTCCTATTCATATACCCATCCAAATGTTGCATGAGATTGTGGTCAAACAAAAAGAGACAAGCACGTGGAGGGAAAGAACCTCTCTTGGTCCTAAAAATGTTTTAGTTTCGCTATAATTTTTGATGTATGATATTTGTTAATACTTCATTCACAAGGACTGAGCGATGGAGATATCTATCCTTTCACCTTATGCGTCAGCGTTAAGTTCCAATCCAAATTAATGTGGCTTTGAGAGCATAGACACAGCATAGTCTGTAACATTCTGCTGAACTTTGGGCTCTATACAACCAAATGAATTTCAAAAGGAAAGGCCTTGCAGGGAAACCAATCCAAAACTATATCCAAACCACCATGTTCATCTCTTTAAGTGACTCATTGGAACATAACTGAAAAGACCAGAACTTCTTGTTCATCTCTGAAAGCAAATCTTAGCAGGACTTATACACTTAATGGTAAGGTCCTAGGGAGTGTTGCTGAACAAAGAGACCTTGGAGTGCAGGTTCATAGCTCCTTGAAAGTGGAGTCGCAGGTAGATAGGATAGTGAAGAAGGCATTTGGTATGCTTTCCTTTATTGGTCAGAGTATTGAGTACAGGAGTTGGGAGGTCATGTTGTGGCTGTACAGGACATTGGTTAGGCCACTGTTGGAATATTGCTTGTAATTCTGGTCTCCTTGCTATCGGAAAGATGTTGTGAAACTTGAAAGGGTTCAGAAAAGATTTACAAGGATGTTGCCAGGGTTGGAGGATTTGAGCTACGGGGAGAGGCTGAACAGGCTGGGGCTGTTTTCCCTGGAGTGTCGGAGGCTGAGGGGTGACCTTATAGAGGTTTACAAAATTATGAGGGGCATGGATAGGATAAATAGACAAAGTCTTTTCCTTGGGGTCGGGGAGTCCAGAACTAGAGGGCATAGGTTTAGGGTGAGAGGGAAAAGATATAAAAGCGACCTAAGGGGCAACTTTTTCACGCAGAGGGTGGTACAATTGCAACATTTAAGAGGTATTTGGATGGGTATATGAATAGGAAGTGTTTGGAGGGATATGGGCCGGGTGCTGGCAGGTGGGACTAGATTGGGTTGGGATATCTGATTGGGTTGGTCCGAAGGGTCTGTTTCCATGCTGTTCATCTCTATGACTATGATCTTTGCGAAGGTGGTTGTGAACAATCTTCCTAAACTACTCGTTTCACACATAATGCTGTTAGGGAGAAGACTGCAGGTTTTTAATTTAAAAAAAAAACAATTAAGACTTGTTGGTATGCTTCCAAATCAGGATGATATGTGATTTAAAGGGGAACTTGAAGGTGGTGATGTTCCCTTATGTCCTCAGCCCTTGTCCTCCTAGATTGTAGAGATTGTGGGTTTGAAAGATGCAGTGGAAGGAGACTTGACAGGTTGCTGCATCGTGTGTGAACACACGAACAAGAGTATGCCATTTGTCCCTTCGAGTCTACTCTACCATTCAATAAGATCATGGCTGATCTGATTTTAACTTCAACTCTACATTCCTGCATATCCACAATAATCTCTTTATCCTCTTGATAATCAGGAATCTGCCTTAAAAATATTTAAAGAGTTTGCATCCACTGCCTTTTGGGGAAGGGAATTCCAAGACTCACAATCCTTTCAGAAATAAAAATGTTTCCTTATCTCTGTTTTAAATTAGTACATTCTTAATTTTAAACTCGGACCCCAAGTTCTAGATTCTCCACAAGAGGAAAGAGTCTTTCCACATCCTCCGGGTCAATTCCTCTCAGATTCTTATCTGTCTTCTATTCTAAACTCCAGAGAACACAAGCCTAACCTGTCTAGCCTTTCCTCCTCTCACCCAGGTATTAGTCTAGTCAACCTGCCCTGAATTGTTTCCAATGCATTAACATCCTTCTGTAAAGATGGTGACCAATAATGTGTACATTTCTCACTGATGTACTGTATAACTGAAATATAACCTCACCACTATCGCATTCAATTCCCCTTGCAATAAACCAGAGCATTATATCGGCTTTTCTGATTATTTGCAGTACCTGAATGCTAATATTCTGTGATTCATGCATTAGAACACTTTAAACTCTCTGCATCTTACCTCTGCAACCTTTCACGATTGTAAGAATAAGCTTTTTATTCTTTTTGCCAAAATGGGCAATTTTCCAAGTTGTACTCTATGTGCCAGATCTTTGCCCACTCACTTGACCTGTCTATATCCATTTGGAGACTCCTTAATGTCCTTTCACAACCCACTTTCCTCCCTATCTTTATACCTTCAGTCAATTTAGCTACCATACCTTCGATCTCATTATCCAAATCATTTTTCTAAATTGTAAACAGCTGAGGCCCCAGCAACAAATATGGCATGAAACTTGTAATATCCTGCTGGGCTGAAAAAGATCTACTTATTTGTACCCTCTGCTTCGTATTGGCCAGCCAATCTTCTATCCATGCCAATAGGTTACTCCCTGCACCATGAGCCTTTAGTTTCCACAGTAACCGTGGATCTGGCTCCTTATCAATGGCCTTTGGAACTCTAAATAGTATACATCCACTGGTTTCCCTTATCTATAGCATGAGTTTCTTCTTCAAAGAACTTCATGAAATTAATTTGTAATGATTTCCCTTTGACCAAACCATATTGGTTCTGCCTGATTAATCTTTTAGTAATTCTTCACTTTTTAAAACTATTCTGTCCAATCTACCACTGTTCTTTGCAGAATTATATGTTTTTTTTGCATCTGATACTTTGACATTTTCAGCTAACCATGAATATCTGCCTCTTAGAATTTTTCTTATTTATTGGAATGTATGTTTGCATTTTCTGGAATATGCCCTTAAATGTTTGCCACTGCATCTCTCCTGACTTGTTCCTTGACTTAAATTGTCAGTTGCCAGTATCTGCAGGTAGCATGCACTGCATCCATTATGAGCCAGTGGTGAAGAATATGAATGTTAACAGTAATGGATGGGGTGTCGATCAAATGGGCTTTGAGTCTGAATAGTGTCAATGTGGTTGGGGGCTCAATGATCCAGGCAACTGCTGCATATTCAATCATGCTCCTGATGTGTGCCTTTCAGATGGTGAATATATTTTGGAGGTCAGGAGGGGATTTACTCATCAGAGAATTCCCAATCATCTGCTCTGGCCATAGTATTTTCATGTTGGTTCAATCCAATATCTGGTAAACGGTGACTCTCAGGATTTTGATGGTGGTTCATTGTTGATAATGTTTTTGAATGTCACTGGGGGATGGTTAAATTCTCTTCTGTTAGAGATGATCATTACCTGGCACTTGAATTGTCTGATTGTTACTTGTGTTCTTATGCTTTTGTCACTTATCAACCCACACCTGAATATTTAGGTGATGTTGCATATGGCTTAGTAACTGAATTCCAAAAAGCACCAAACACTGAGCCCTGTATAATCTTTAGCAAAAATCCTCACTAACACTCAACACTGCCCCCCCGCCCCCCCGCCCCCCCTCCCCCCAGGGGTGCGTACTCAGCCCCCTACAGTACTCACTGTATACACATGACTGCGTTGCCAAATACTAGACTAATGCCATTTCACTGGTGACACCACCATAGTCAGTCGCATCTCAGATGGTGACGAAACAGACCACAGATGGGAGGTGGAAGACCTGGAAAAATGGTGCACTGAGAACAACCTAACTCTCAATGTCAGCAAAACTAAGGAACTCATTATTAACTTTTGACAGGATGTTCCTCATGCCCCCCTACACGTTAACAGAACAGAAGTGGAATGAGTGAAGGCTGTCAAGCTCCTCAGAGTGGTCATCCACAACAAGCTTTCTTGGACTCTTTATGTGGACATACTAGTTACAAACTCTCAACAATGTCTCTTCTTCCTCAGGCAGCTGAGAAAATTTGGCATGACGGCGAAAAACCTTGCCAACTTTTATATGTGCGCAATCGAGATTATTCTGTCTGGATGTATCACTACCTGGTATGGCAACTGTACCATTCAAGATCGGAGATGGTTAGAGACAATGGTGAACTTGGCCTGGGCAATCACAAAGGCCAGCCTCTCAAATATAGAATCCATCTACAGGCCTGCTGGGAAAAAAAAGGCCGCCAGCATTCTCAAAGATCCATCGCACCCTGGCAATGTTTTTCTACAGCCTCTACCATCAGGAAGAAGGTACAGAAGCCTCAACACATGCACCAGCCAGTTTCGTAACAGTTTCTACTGTACTTTTGTTAGAATACTGAATGGACTCACAAACTCTTTGCATTTACCTGTACCTGTGTTTTTGTTTTTGCCACTGTTTACCTATTATTTACTTATCTATGCTACTTAACTCTGTGACCTGCCTGTATTGCTCGCAAGACAAAGCTTTTCACTGTGCCTCGGTACACGTGACAATAAATTCAGTTCAATAAATTCAATTCAATTCAATAAATTCTGACCTTACGTGGGAGGGAACGTTATTGGACCTCGACAAGTAGATTCTTGTGTGTGAAGTTTCAGTTCCAACAGCTTGGAAGTGCAACATGTGGTCACCAATACAGGATTTTGAATGGGTTCTGTTCTTGAGTCTGTTCACAAGTTGATTTGTAAACAAGTCGGCGCATTATGCAGGAGAGTATAAAATAGCCATTGCTAAGTACAGGAAATGTTTGTATATTGGATCTTTAAAATTACACCTCTGTATGGGGTCATGTTGTAAGTACGCCTGTTGGTAAATTAGGTGTTCGTAAATTGGGAACCCCCTATATCTTTATTGGACCTCACAACCTGAACTTAATCCTGTTCTTAACCAGATATTCATCTAAAAACATTAATTAACACAGCTGCAGTTTAAAGTCTGTTCCAAAAATAAAATCTACAATTCTACAGGGGGCAAATAAAATTCCTTCTAATCCCATATCTCTCTTGAGGCTTATTAATTCTATGTCTGAGGATCTGAATCGACATATGACTTCAATAGCTGGAGGCGTTTTCTGAATTTTAATCAATTCTCTTCCATGTGTTGGTAATAGAAATTGGATCTTTCTAAGCTTTGACCCACTTTATTCCTGTAAACTGTTTGAACTCCATTTTTCGAATTAGTGTAGATGTAATCTCAGGCCATCACTGTGATCAGCTTTATACTGACTTAGAATTTGAACGCATTGACATTCCAACTAGTATCAGCAGAGAGTGGAATCACAGGCAGAACAATGTTATCTGTAGGCCTGCTGTCTATACAATCCACGACCACCACCCTGGGAGAGGTTAAAGAAAGGCTTTCCCACTAGATTAAAGACTGACTGCACTGGCCAGGTGGAATGAGCCACATACATCATGAATATGTCATGTCTGGCTTTAGTTGACCATACATGAGTTAGTGCTATCAGCAAATAAGGAAATTCACTTGTGTTCAGTGTATGGAAGGTAGAAGGAAAATACAATATAATAGTATTGACATGCATTTGATTAAATATAATGTTGGAGCAAATTACTGTAGATGTTGGAATCTGCACTGGGGCATCATCTAGACTTGAAACGGTCTCTCTCCATGTATACTGCCTGACCCGTTATGATTTCCAGCCTGTCTTGTTTCCAGAATAAAATTGACATGTTTGATTACCATCCGAGTGTAAATAGTAAGTGAGGACAAGAATGAGTTTTGCTGTGCCAGACCCATATTTGAATCAATTATAATGACTGACTGGGCGAGACAGCATGCAGTCATCACAAAGAGGGTGGGAATTGATCCACTAACTTCAGCAATGTAGATTGTAAAGATTAATTTGGATTGTGTTGCTCATTTTAAAAATAATTTATGGGATCTGATCGACCCTGGTCAGGCCAGCATTTACTGTCCAACTTTGAGATGGTGTTGGTGAGCTGCCTTCTTGAACTGCTGCTGTCCACGTGCTATAGATAGACTCACAGTGCCATTAGGGAGACAATTCAAGGACTTTTGACACAGCAATACTGCAGAAACAGCACTGAGGGTGTTGTGCAGTCTTTGGTTTTCTCATGGAACTGCTGTCATTATCCTCGAAGTGGAAGAGGTCGTGGACTTGGAATGTGCTATCTGAGGACCTTGAGTAAATTTCTTCAGTGTGTCTTATAGGTAGTACATACTGTCGCTGAGTGTGGTTGGTGAAGGGAGTGGATCCTTGTGGATGTAGTACCAAATAAGAGCACTGCATTGCCCTGAAAAGTGTCTAGTCTCTTGAGTGTTGTCCTAACAACACTCATCCACGAAGTGGAGAATAGTCCATAACACCCCTGCCTGAGCTTTATGGATGGTGGAAGCCAGGAGGTGAGTAGGTGTTGTAGGATTCTTAGCCTCTGACCCTTTCTTGTAGCCAGATTCATCAGCTCTTCCTTCAACAGCATGCATTTAGGAATATGGTATTTCCCCTTTAAACTTTAATTGGCACAATTTACTTTTTACCCTCTCTCACCAGGACCACTTTGATTGATTTAAAATCAGTTTCTCTATGAATAATGTGTCAGTGCCTTTTCTTGCTCTACAGGGCACAATAACCATTTTGTCGAGCCGATGAACATATCTGAGACCTGTTCTTCAGTGTATTTTTACCATGCATTTCCTTATGTTTCTTACTCCAAATGTAACAATCACTTCTGTGCAATTGCACTCATATCCCAAGATCATGCCATGCATCCTGGGCTTTCAGATAATCATTTCAAAAGATTAAAATTCCAGGGGTGTTGGGGGAACATACCTATCCTCCCCAACTGGCCCCAGTATTTCTGGTGGTGGCCAAGTCATCCAGCTCAGTTCTCTTTAATAAAAGGTTCATGGGCAGTGACGCACATATCTCCAAGAGAATGCTGTCAATAATTAATTTCAGCTACACTTTCCTTTCACTTGATACGTTTTTTTTGAACTGCATCTAAGTCAAATTATTCCAATTCAATATTGTGTAGCTTTCCTATCATTATGTTTTATTTGAAGTGGTCCATCCCATGAACTATCATTCTGTCTGATTCGGGAATAATGAAGAATCTTTACTGTCGCGTTTAAAACTAAACTTATTTTCATCACAACTTTAAAACAGTAATTAAATGTTACGATGTGGTTTCAGAAACTATTAACTGCCTTTTTGTTCTTTCTGAAAAGCCACATTTCATTTTCTCAAAAGTAACCTTCTGGAATATGATTCTTGATGTTTTTTTCTTTTAAAATTATCCCAAATTCAATTATAGCAACAATATTCTTGAGGGGTTTTTCATGTGTAGTTGAGCAGAATTGTTGAGCTGACAGCTTTTGTTCATGGTCAGTTCATTTCTTCCCCAACAATCTTTCTCATTTTGCTGGTACCAATTACAGCAGGTTGTTTTATTGATCCCAATTTCAGAAACGATTATGGCAAGACTTCGTGATTTTCTCAGAAGGCAGTAAGTGGCCTAACTGGTCAAGATCAGGTCTCTGAAAGCCTTTAGCCTTTGATGTCCATGGGTAATCTGCAAGATTTCCAGGCCCCTGATAGTGGTAAGAAGGTAGATCTTGAGACCTGTTTAACAATACAAAAACAAATTCCACTGTGGCTGCAGTTATTTCTAAATTTAGAAATCAAACATTTAGCCACGTAGAAGATGTTCAGTATGTCAGCAGAAATGGTTAACCTTCTCTAATCTGAGAAGGGGCAGCAACCCAAACACCAGGTGACAAGAGTGCTTGCATTATTTCCTTGCTCATATCTCTTTCTTACACTTTTTTTCTCCTGGAAAGTAGAACAAATGCATACATATTCAAATTAGATGCTTACCAAAGTCCTGCTTATCTGTATGTTTTGGAACATGTTGAACTTGCTCCATGGCTAGAAATTCATTTGTTAAACTGTTTTGATCAAACCAGTTTTGAATCTGTGATGCTTGTGGCCTATTCCTTGTTTTTGTGTTGGTAAGGAATGCTGACATTGTGATGGTCGTGGGAACTCTCTCTTATTACAATCCAACTTTCTCTGGCACTTCTTTTACTGTGCTGGAGGAAAGGGACTGGTTCAGGGTCATGACCCATTTTCTAACTGTATTGGAGGGACTTTGACCCGCCTCTGAATTTGCCCTGTCCTGGGTAACATTGCACGTCAGTTTTGTCTCGCTACATTGGAGAAGTGGAACAGTGGGGAAAGCACTTTCAACTATAGTTCAAGGTGTCCTGCCTTGTTTTGTGCAATTGAAACAGCTGTTATCTGTCCATAGTTTTCTGTTTGACATATTTTGATTTTTGCTAAATTGGGGAGAAGTTGTTTCATAAACCGTCTGTAAATCAATGTCTAGAATATCCAGTTACAGCATTTTTCCTTGTGTTGCACATTGCATTTTCTAATGGTAATCATTTTCACCCTGCACCTTTTTTGTCTGCAACTTCTTTATTTTTCTCATCAAGCTGGAAAAGACTGCAGTCTAACTTATTCAGAAAACACCAATTATAGTCCAAAAGGTTTATTTGAAAATACAAGCTTTCGGAGTGCTGCTTCTTCATCAGGTAGTTTCGTCACTGGCTAGGACTATAAATTGGTGTTGTGTGATTTTTAACTTTATTGATCCCAATTTCAGAAACGATTATGCCAAGACTTGGTGATTTTCTCAGAAGGCAGTAAGTGGCCTAACTGGTCAAGATCAGGTCTCTGAAAGCCAAGCCCAACACCGGCACGTTCACATCATAACTTATTCAGGACTGTTTTGAACTCAATTGTTTCTTTAAAAATCTTTTTCAACAGCTGATCATGGACGGACCCATATTTAATGTGGCATACATCTACAATCTCCAGCACAGTTCCCTCTACGGTTGCTTCTATCTTTTTCTGCTAATCTTTCTATCTATCAGTTGCATTCTAAAATATCCCAATGCCTTGGTAAGTTCAATCTAAGAATGCAGCTTCTCAAATTCAAAACCAATTAAGCATTGACTCCTGTGGGATCATCTGCTGAGGTAACCCTCCTTTCAGCAATACCTTACACTTCAGCAACATTTTACTAATGAGTGGTCTGGCCTAATCTTCACAGTTTTAATGACTTTCTGCTTACCAATAGCAACCCATCAGTGTTGGGTATGCTAGAGGTTATTAAGGTGACAAATCCCCAGGACCGGATGGGATCTATCCCAGGTTGCTGAGGGAGGCGAGAGAGGAAATAGCTGGGACCCTGACAGATATCTTTGTGGCATCCTTAAATACAGGTGAGGTGCCGGAGGACTGGAAGATTGCTCATGTTGTCCCCCTGTACAAGAAGGGTAGTAGGGATATTCCGGGTAATTACAGACCGGTGAGCCTGACGTCGGTGGGGGGGGGATGTTGCTGGAAAGGGTACTGAGAGATAGGATCTATTTATATTTGGAAAAGAATGAGCTTATTGGTGATGGGCAACATGGTTTTGTATGGGGTGATCATGCCTTGTCAACTTAATAGATTTCTTCGAGGAAGTGACCAAGTTGATAGATGACGAATGGGCTGTTGATGTCATATACATGGACTTTAGTAAGGCGTTTGATAAGGTTCCCCATTGTAGACTAATGGAGAAAGTGAAGTCACATGGTGTGCAGGGTGTTCTAGCTAGGTGAGCAACAGGAGACAAAGAGTAGTAGTTGAAGGGAGTTTCTCAAAATGGAGAAAGGTGACCAGTGCTGTTCCACAGGGGTCAGTGTTGGGGCCACTGTTGTTTGTGATATACATAAATGATCTGGAAGAGGGCACTGTTGGTATGATCAGCAAGTTTGCAGATGACACAAAGCTTGGTGTAGTGGCAGAAAGCATAAGGGACTGTCAGAGAATACAGGAGGATATAGATAGACTGGAGAGTTGGGCGGAAAAGTGGCAGATGGCTTTCAATCCAGACAAATGTGAGGTGATGCATTTAGGCAAGACTAATTCTAGAACGAATTATACAGTGAACGGAAGAGCCTTTGGAAAAGTTGATGGGCAGAAAGATCTGGGAGTGCAGGTCCATTGTACCCTGAAGGTTGCTACACAGGTGGGTAGAGTGGTCAAGAAGGCATATAATATGCTTGCCTTCATTGTACAGGGTTGAGTATAAGAGCTGGCAAGTCATGTTAAAATTGTACAAGACATTGGTTCGGCCACATTTAGAATACTGTGTACAGTTCTGGTTGCCACATTACCAAAAGGATGTGGACGCTTTGGAGAGAATGCAGAGAAGTTTTACGAGGATGTTGCCTGGTATGGAAGGTGCTAGCTATGAAGAGAGGTTGAGTAGGTTAGGTTTATTTTCACTAGAAAAAAGGAGATTGAGGGGGAACCTGATTGAGGTTTACAAAATCATGAAGGGTATAGACAGGGTAGAGAGAGACAAGCTTTTTCCCAGGGTGAAGGATTCAATAACGAGAGGTCATGCTTACAAGGTGAGAGGTGGAAGGTTTAAGGGGGATACATGCGGTAAATATTTTACACAGAGGGTGGTGGGCATTTGGAATGCGTTGCCAGCAGAGGTGGTAGAGGCAGGCACTGTAGATTCATTTAAGATGTGTCTGGACAGATGCATGAGTAGGTGGGGAGCAGAGGGATACAGATGCTTAGGAATTGACTGACAGGTTTAGACAGTAGATTTGGATCAGCTCAGGCTTGGAGGGCCGAAGGACCTATTCCTGGGCTGTAAATTTTCTTTGTTCTTTGTTCTAACTCTGCCTCTTCTGTTCAGCACCTTCTGACCTGAGTCCTCCCTTCAGGTCCTTTTGATAATCAACTGCGTGGCTCTCGAGTAGCCTTACTGCACTAATTGTAGGTGGTAAATAAAATGTACTCACCTCTTTGTAGGGCCAAGCCCAGGATCTGATAGGACCATCCTTCTCAACTCCGCTATTGTTGCAGCTAATCTCCAACTCAGGCCACAGGAGGACCACTCGGGAATGCCAATCAACTTTGTGTGTTTATTCAATCAACCAGACAGAGTCAGTCTTGGACTGGCTGAACAAATTCTGTCTAATGCACTTTCCAGCTCTTCCTGGCACCATCTGACCCAGACAAATCTCTGTCTGAAACAAGCAGAAAGGCAATCTATTCCTGAAGAAGGGCTTATGCCCGAAACATCGATTCTCCTGTTCCCTGGATACTGCCTGACCTGCTGCGCTTTTCCAGCAACACATTTTCAGCATCAATCTTTATTACCCCACCATAATTTATGTATACTTTGTTTAGGGTAGCACAGTGGCTCAGTGGTTAGCACTGTTGCCTCGCAGCACCAGGGATCTGGGTCTGATTCTCTGCCTCGGGTGACTGTCTGTGTGGAGTCTGCACATTGTCCCTATGTGTGTGTGGAGTCTGCACGTTCTCCCCGTGTCTGTGTGAAGTCTGCACATTCTCCCCGTGTCTGTGTGGAGTTTGCACATTCTCCCCGTGTCTGTGTGGAGTTTGCACATTCTCCCCGTGTCTGTGTGGAGTCTGCACGTTCTCCCTGTGTCTGTTTGGAGTCTACACATTCTCCCCGTGTCTGTGTGGAGTTTGCACATTCTCCCTGTGTCTGTGTGGAGTCTGCACATTCTCCCCGTGTCTGTGTGGAGTCTGCACGTTCTCCCCGTGTCTGTTTGGAGTCTACACATTCTCCCCGTGTCTGTGTGGAGTTTGCACATTCTCCCCGTGTCTGTGTGGAGTCTGCACGTTCTCCCCGTGTCTGTTTGGAGTCTACACATTCTCCCCGTGTCTGTGTGGAGTTTGCACGTTCTCCCTGTGTCTGTGTGGAGTCTGCACATTCTCCCCATGTCTCTGTGGAGTCTGCACATTCTCCCCGTGTCTGTGTGGAGTCTGCACGTTCTCCCCATGTCTGTGTGGAGTCTGCACGTTCTCCCCATGTCTGTGTGGAGTCTGCACGTTCTCCCCATGTCTGTGTGGAGTTTTCACATTCTCCCCGTGTCTGTGTGGAGTTTGCACATTCTCCCCATGTCTGTGTGGAGTTTGCACGTTCTCCCATGTCTGTGTGGAGTTTGCACATTCTCCCCATGTCTGTGTGGAGTTTGCACGTTCTCCCCGTGTCTGTGTGGAGTCTGCACATTCTCCCCGTGTCTGTGTGGAGTCTGCACATTCTCCCCATGTCTGTGTGGAGTCTGTACGTTCTCCCCGTGTCTGTGTGGAGTTTGCACATTCTCCCTGTGTCTGTGTGGAGTCTGTATGTTCTCCCCGTGTCTGTGTGGAGTTTGCACGTTCTCCCCATGTCTGTGTGGAGTCTAAGCGTTCTCCCCGTGTCTGTGTGGAGTTTGCACGTTCTCCCCATGTCTGTGTGGAGTCTGCACGTTCTCCCCGTGTCTGTTTGGAGTCTACACATTCTCCCCATGTCTGTGTGGAGTTTGCACATTCTCCCCGTGTCTGTGTGGAGTCTACACATTCTCCCCATGTCTGTGTGGAGTTTGCACATTCTCCCCGTGTCTGTGTGGAGTCTGCACATTCTCCCCATGTCTGTGTGGAGTTTGCACATTCTCCCCGTGTCTGTGTGGAGTCTGCACATTCTCCCTGTGTCTGTGTGGAGTCTACACATTCTCCCCGTGTCTGTGTGGAGTCTGCACGTTCTCCCCGTGTCTGTTTGGAGTCTACAGATTCTCCCCATGTCTGTGTGGAGTTTGCACATTCTCCCCGTGTCTGTGTGGAGTTTGCACATTCTCGCCGTGTCTGTGTGGAGTCTGCACGTTCTCCCCGTGTCTGTGTGGAGTTTGCACATTCTCCCTGTGTCTGTGTGGAGTCTACACATTCTCCCCGTGTCTGTGTGGAGTCTGCACGTTCTCCCCGTGTCTGTGTGGAGTCTGCACGTTCTCCCCGTGTCTGTGTGGAGTTTGCACATTCTCCCCGTGTCTGTGTGGAGTCTGCACGTTCTCCCCGTGTCTGTTTGGAGTCTACACATTCTCCCCGTGTCTGTGTGGAGTCTGCACGTTCTCCCCGTGTCTGTGTGGAGTCTGCACGTTCTCCCCGTGTCTGTGTGGAGTTTGCACATTCTCCCCGTGTCTGTGTGGAGTCTGCACGTTCTCCCCATGTCTGTGTGGAGTCTGCACGTTCTCCCCGTGTCTGTGTGGAGTCTGCACGTTCTCCCCGTGTCTGTGTGGAGTCTGCACGTTCTCCCCGTGTCTGTGTGGAGTTTGCACATTCTCCCCGTGTCTGTATGGAGTCTGCACATTCTCCCTGTGTCTGTGTGGAGTCTACACATTCTCCCCGTGTCTGTGTGGAGTCTGCACGTTCTCCCTGTGTCTGTGTGGAATCTACACATTCTCCCCGTGTCTGTGTGGAGTTTACACGTTCTCCCTGTGTCTGTTTGGAGTCTATACATTCTCCCCGTGTCTGTGGGGAGTCTGCACGTTCTCCCCGTGTCTGTGTGGAGTCTGCACATTCTCCCCGTGTCTGTGTGGGTTTCCTCTGGGTGCTCTGGTTTCCTTGCAAATTGCTGAAGATGTGTTGCTGGGAAAGCGCAGCAGGTCAGGCAGCATCCAAGGAGCAGGAGAATCGACGTTTCAGGCATGAGCCCTTCTTCAGGAATGAGGAAAGTGTGTCCAGCAGGCTAAGATAAAAGGTAGGGAGGTGGGACTTGGGGGAGGGGCATTGGAAATGCAATAGGTGGAAGGAGGTTAAGGTGAGGGTGATAGGCCAGAGTGGGGATGGGGGCGGAGAGGTCAGGAAGATGATTGCACGTTAGGGAGGTGGTGCTGAATTCGAGGGTTGGGACTGAGACAAGGTGGGGGGAGGGGAAATGAGGAAATCTGGAGAAATCTGAGTTCATCCCTTGCGGTTGGAGGGTTCCTAGACGGAAGATGGGGCGCTCTTCCTCCAGGCGTCGTGTTGCTATGGTCTGGTGATGGAGCAGTCCAAGGACCTGCATGTCCTTGGTGGAGTGGGAGGGGGAGTTGAAGTGTTGAGCCACGGGGTGGTTGGGTTGGTTGGTGTGGGTGTTCCAGAGGTGTTCTCTGGAACACCCACACCTCATCTTCTGCCTAGGAACCCTCCAACCACAAGGGATGAATTCAGATTTCTCCAGTTTCCTCATTTCCCCTCCCCCAACCTTGTCTCATCCCAACCCTCGAACTCAGCACCGGCAATCTTCCTCCTGACCTCTCCGCCCCCACCCCCACTCCGGCCTATCACCCTCACCTTAACCTCCTTCCACCTATCGCATTTCCAACGCCCCTCCCCCAAGTCCCTCCTCCCTACCTTTTATCTTAGCCTGCTGGGCACACTTTCCTCATTCCTGAAGAAGGGCTCATGCCCGAAACGTTGATTCTCCTGCTCCTTGGATGCTGCCTGACCTGCTGCGCTTTTCCAGCAACACGTTTTCAGCTCTGATCTCCAGCATCTGCAGTCCTCACTTTCTCCTTTCCTTCCACATTCCAAAGATTTGCAGGCTAGGTAGATTGGCCATGCTAAAATTGTCCCTAGTGTTCAGAGATTTACAAGCCAGGCAGATTAGCCACAGTAAATGTGGGGTTATGGGAAAATGGTAGTGTCTGGGTGGGATGTTCTTCGAAGGGTTGGTGTAGACTCAATGGGCTGAATGGCCTCTTTCTACACTGTAGGGATTCTATTTTTACATTTTATTCTTGAATAAATAAACAGAAATCTTCTGTCATAGATCCTTCTCTTAACCTGTCTGCTGGTATCAGTTTATACTGTCTCATCTGCTGTCAAGGCTGGCGCAGGCCTTAGGACGTATAGGGTGACCCTGTATCCGTGGGTCTAGTTACTGCGGTTTTGCTTATCCGTGGTTTCGCATGGCCTGAATATATAAAAGGGAACATTCCAGAACCAGGGACCAGGAGGCTGCTGGGAAGGTCAATTTCCCATTGAAATGAATGGATTTGCTCCTATCTATGGTTTCAGTCTTCCGCAGTAGGAGCTCGAACATATCTCCCATGGGTATGGAGGGCGTACTCCATGAGCTTCTTCTCCAGTCATTTCTGCTGACTTAGGCATGTGGTTTGTTCAAAGTTCAGGGTTGCTAAAATGTACCTTACATTTAGCTTGTAGGTAGTATCTTACTCCTGTTGTAACCCCCTTTTTAGAAAATCTAGTTTATGTCTCACTAAGATACGAAAATGGGTATTAAATCGAACTTGAAAAGGCTACAAACATTCAACAGGCCAGATAGCATCTATAGAGAGAAAAACAGAGTTAACATTTCAGGGCAATGAACTTCATTCTCAGAAATATTAGTGGCTTCAGAATGAAAGAAAGCAGACGCTTTGTAAAAACAGAATTCTATGGAGGATTAGTTCTGATCTGAACGCTGGCAGCTCCACATCTCCAAAGCAATGAGAACAACTGCAGCTTTGAAGAAAATCTCTTGTCTGGTTTTTGAGCTTTTCACAGCTTCAGTACAATGGAGGTTCCAGGGAGAGAGAGAGAGAGAGAGAGAGAGAGAGAGAGAAAGAGACACTTCCCATTATCACAAGACAATAACTGTTTCAGTGGGAAATCAGCCAGTTTAAATTCTGAATTATGATGGGCACATTATTGAACTATAAATAACATTTTAGAAGATAGTTAGCATATGAAGCCAAATACTTGGATTATACTTATTGAGAAAAACATCAGCACGGAATAATCAAATACTTTGCTGTTTCTGGTACCAGTTATCTGGTCAGGTGCAGCATTGCCATCTGCAATGTGAGTGTCTGCCTAATCTGTTATACTGATAAGACATAGCCCAAAATGAGCTGTCCACCTCAAATGTTCCAGAGAATGTGTTGCATTTTTACAGTTTTTTTTTCTGTGAGATATCTGAATTTTAATTTGAATTTATTCCCAATTAATGCTAGATTAAGGGGACTTACTTCATGTAGCTCAGTACTGATTAAAATTGGCTGAAATTTCTCCTTAACTTTGATTTCTCACAGTCTGAACTTCTTTTATTCATAGGTGAGGTGTGGCATCACTGTCTGGGTCTGCATTCATTGACCATTCCCCATTGCCCTTGAGAAGGTGGTGGTGAGCTGCCTACTTGAACTGCTCCAATCCATGTGCTGTACGTACAATCGATCCACAATGCCGTTCGTGGGAGGAGTTCCAGGATTTTGACCTTGTGACTACAGTAGAACTCAGGTTTCAGAGTTAGATGCCAATATAGGTGAAATCTAATTGCTCACATGAGGCAATGTTTACAGAAAAAAAAACTAAACATAAAAGGTAATTGAGTACTTCTGTAAGTGGAATGCTCCATATTCGCATTTGGTGTCTGAACCCTTAATAGCTCATTCCAATTAATTACTCTGTGCATGTAATGTCTTGTACTTACAAGATTAAATGAGCTGTTCACACATTTCAGTTGCTGAGGAATAGGCCTGACATAGAAAATAGAGATATTAATATTCAAAATTGAATACAAGGGATATATAAAATATATGTACTTTCTGAAAGATTGCAGATATTGAAACTAAGCACATCAAATTATCTGTTTGTGTTAAATGATAAAATTATACTCAAATGGAAGATATAGATTTGCTGATATGTCAAAATAATTAATTACAAATGTACATGCATTTTATATTAAAAGTGATAATCAGCCCCAACATTTCAAAGATATTGTGTCTGTACATTACAGACTGAACTTACGGCAGCAGAGCTGGTTATATAAAGTGTACCAAATATGACAGAAGACCCCCACTTATCTAAAATTTCAAAGTAATCGGTCCACAGAAGAGAGTGCTCCTGGGTTTAAGTGGAAAGAATCAAATATCAGAATAGAGAGTAAATGGTAACCACTTGTCTTTGTAATAACTGAAGCAAAGCACAGGGAAGATCTTCTTGTCAATTCAGGGTTAGTTTGGCTGAAAAGTCAATGGCAGAGAAAAAAAAGTAAAAAGAAAAATTGCTCCAAGAGAACAATTTGGCTGGAAGCAGTCAAAGTGAAATAAAACAATTCAAATTGGAACTGATGAGAAAACAAGTCTGATGAAAATAGAAACACGAGGCACTAAAAGGCAGATGTATTGGCTGCCAGATCTTTTTGATTAGCCTTTCTATATTGTCCAGCAAATGGACTGCAGAGGCAGCAACTGCAAAGAAGCAGTGAGCCTGAGCAAATGGTCATTTGGCACCTGCCTCAAAACATGGCAGGAAGCCTGGAATAGCACTTCCTTAGATTGGGCACAATTTTCTCTGAGTCACCAGGTTCAAGACCCACTCCATGGCTTCAGCACAACAATCACTGCTGGAAGTTCAGCCTTTCAGCTGAGATGTTAAACAGAGGGACCATCCACCTGCTTGGCGAGATGTAAAAAAATCCCATTGCATATTTTTTTGAAGGAGAATAGAGGATTTATTCCTCATTTCCTGGCCAATATCCTTCTCTCCTTTTCTCTCCATCAATATTGGAAAAGAAGATTATCTGACTTTATCATGTTGCTGTGTTTGGGAGTTGGCTGTGTTTGGATTGGCTGCTGTGTTTTCTATATTACAATTGTGGCTATACTTCAAAAATATTTTATTGATTGGAAAGTGCTTTGCAACTTCTGGTAGTCTTAATAAATGATAAATAAATGCTGTCCCCCTCTCCTCTGTGTTGTTCTATCAGGCCAGTATCAGGGTGTTGATGGAAGCTAGTTTACACCCAAATCAGTGAACAATCTTTATTAAAGTATAATCAGAAAGGAGATTTGGTTAAAAAAAAGACATCTCTAGAACCTTACAAACCTGGCCTCAGTTCCATATGATCATATCATCATAGACATACCTCCTTATGCACATACTCAGTAGCTATTATTAGAGTAAAAGGATAGTTAATTCTTAGCTCCTCCCTTTATACTTCTTTCTTGCATTGCATCAGAAAATTTTCCAATGCACAAGTGGTGACCCCTCAATATTTTGGTGCCAGTGTTCCTGTTATATCATGAATTTCATGTCAGACAGCCACAAAATTATGCATTCAAGCTGGCTTTCCATAAATCTGTGTTCTGAGTTCACCTACGCAGGCAAATTGTTCACCAAACGGTCTCACTGGAAATGTTGGTCTGGCTCCAATTAAATCATCTGAACAAAGCATTTGTTTCAGTCAAGCTGAGATAGCTCCCATGTGAATAAGTGAGCAAGAACAAGAAGGAGTGATGTCAGAATTAGTGAAAGAAAAATAAAGAACTGATGAACTAAGTGCTGAAGTTCAAATCTTTACATATTCACGATCGCAGTTCCTGCCTTGCAGTTGACCTTCAGTCTCATTTATTAATTTTTCTTAATTTGCTTTTATCTCAATGAACTTAGAGTTCACTCATTCCACTGTCAATAAGTCATGATCTAAAAGTGATTTTAATCTGCCTGAAGTCTCAGTGAAGTTTCCACTTGGAGTTCCCAAATAAATATAAGTGATTTGAAAAGACACCGTGTGGGATTGGACTTTTGCAGAGAGTATAGAGCAGGGGGAAACAAGTCAGGAAGGATGGCTGATTAGTCAGGATACAAAATGTTGGTTTTCTGAAAGAGAGTTAAGATGTAGAGGTTAAGTCAGCAGCTTCACATCAGCCAGCGGTCAGTTCCTGCTTGTAATACCACACCATGAATATTTATAATGCTAAACGTTTATCAGAAATTGAGTGCTACCTTCAAGGTTATGTCAACAGTATGCAGGTATCCAGTGGCACCCAGTTCATGTTTGATTAAAGGTGATAGGAACAGATGTCTTTGCATCTCAGAGGTCAGAAGTTTTCTTGGCTGAACTGTTGACAAAGGGAGAGAGAGAGAGAGAGAGAGAGGGAGGGAAGGAGAGGGAGAGCAGGAGAATGGCAGCTTGCATGGAGGCTGTCAACTATGGGTTAGGGGTTAGGGGGCAAGGATGAGTGTGGAGTCAAAGAGGAATGGAAAAGGGGTCTCCAAGTCAGGACAAAGGATTTGGAGAGAGATGTGTGTCAGTCCTGGGGTTCTGGGTGTGTTGAACCAAACAAAACAATGAGATAACCGAGGCAGTGTAATAGTGGCCATGATGTGGAGTCTCTCTTTTTGTTCATAAGGCTATTTCATGGCTTGCCTGTACCTGCAACCAGCTGATGGTGGGTATCACTGCTGAGAAACTTCCAGCCTCCCATGTCTCCCATGATGACACATTAAACATCAATCAACAATGTGCATGAGCTGGCACTCACCAGCACACATTCAGCTGAAGGTTTCTAACATTGCATTGCACAATTTGAGCAGTCAAATGCCAGTAGAGGAAAGAAGTTTTATTTTGATTAGTTATTTGTGGAGAACTCTGTTCATCACATGTACAAATGGTCTGACAATATGTTCATCTGTGCTGATGATATCCGATGTAGTTTGATTTGATTTGATTTGATTTTCTTTATTATTGTCACATGTGCCGAAGTACAGTGAAAAGTTTTGTTCTGCGTGCAGCAGAGGCAGATCATAATGTACAAAGATCATAGGATGATTGAACAGAGTGAGGAATACAAAGTTACAGCTCCAATTAAGGTGCACACAAAGCAAGATCAACATTAATGTTGAAATTTGAGAGGTCCATTCAGAAGGCTAATAATAGCTGGGAAGGAGATGTTCTTGAACCTGCTGGTATATGTGCTTAATCTAGCGTCAGCTGTAGTACCACCAAGCTCCATCCATCTGCCAGATCCTGAACAAAAACATTCTAATGTTAACAGGAATCCTGCAGCTCACATTGAACCTCAAACCTGCTGGATTTAAACTGGGGCTGCTGCTACCACAACCCTCTCAAGCTCAGGCCATATGCCAATCATATTCAGTGGCAGAACACATCTGGCACTGGTCAGCTCACGTATATCATATTGACACTAGATTGAATGCAATGCAGCAAGACCTAATGAAGACCTCCAGTCAGCACCCCTTCCCGGGGTCCTGTTCTGTGAAGCATCACTCCCACACACATCCACTGATTAATGAAGATCTACAAGCTGGTTGAAGCTATCTGTATCTACCTATTTCATAATGACATGGACATTATGCCTGCCTTCTGTCACAGCATTGATTTGGAAGTCGCAAACAAGTTCCATATAACCAACCCCATCTGTTGAATTAACACCACAATGAGGTCCTTGCTAAGTAGGTTCAGGGCAAACCAAGGCCCCTGGACACTCTTTAAGCACTTGTGCAGAGACACAAACAATGTTGTACATTACCATGGAGTGTCTCCCCAAGAGACTAAGTGGTGTACCAATGACCTTCAGTTCAGTAAATGAGGAGGAAATCACTTGTCTTCAGGGATTCGTACTCATTAAATAATACTGTAAGGAACTAGAAGTTACATGAAAGATGTGCATTTGCAATAGGAAATATATGCTTTCCAACCATTTCTCAAATTCTCTAATTTAAAATGATGAGATGTGGACTCATTGAATTTACAAAATTCTTAAAGGGGTGGGGTGGGGTGCGTAAGGCAGAAAGTCTGTTTCCACTGGTTGGGGAGGGTATACAACTTATTTCAGAGCTAGGTGAGGAGGAATTTCTTCAGAGAGGGTAGTGAGTCTGTGAAATTCTCTATCCAAGAGAGCTGTGGAAGGTTGGTCACTGAGCAAGGTCAAGACAGAGAACAATAGGTAATGTTTTAGATAATATGTTTCGAGGAATAAGGGAACAGAGTGAGACAATGAGGATAAGGCTTAGGTGAGATTTTACAGAAGTTTTCTCAAGCATGGGGCATCTGGACAGAATCGAAATGGAGAAACTTTCCCCACTTATAAAATTATCAAGGAACAGATGGCATCTTCTTGTTATCAGTGCTTGGTAAAGATATTCTGCAGCAATGTAAGTAGCAGCCATGCCTCAGTAGATGAGTGACGATGATAACATGGTCATTAGCACATTCACTTAGCCTCTTGACAGCCACCTCCCTGGATTGAGCCTTGATCAGGCCTTTTACAGTTGTATACAGTGATGCCTTAACAGCGAGAACCAAAAGGAGTAGATAGCTATTGGGCTGTCCGTAAACTCAAAGCAAAGAATGTTATCTTGGAGTGACAGTTGCAACATCATGACAACGTGCATACATGTGCAGCCATTTTCTACAACAACTTTTTGATCTTAAGGCGAAAATAGTTCGTGCATTTAAGCACAAAAAGCTGAATGAGAACATTGCAAGCTAAATGGCATATGGCCCTTTTGAGTTATATTTTACACAGAGGAGATACTGGGCAAGCAGTGAGTCTAGACTAGGACCTGCAAAAACTAGTTAGCGAGGTGCAGAATGCGAGAAGAGTGCAGTATTCTGATGGCCAGAGCCATCCTCCAGTCACGATAAAGAATACCTTCAGATTTCTGCTGTGGTGAGTATGAGATATCCTGATCACAGATACAATGGACTGAATGGCCTCTTTCAGCACCATAACCAACCTGTGACTCCATGATGTAGAGTGAGTAAAGGTTCAATGGCTTTCTGTGTTCAGGCAGGCTTAGCATTTTCAGGATGGCACCTGTTACTAGTAATATTTCACAGAGATCAGAATAGGACTACAATTAATAACAATATACATTAATGACTTAGATGTGGAAAGTGCTACAGCCAGGTTTGTGAATGGCACAAAAATAATGGGAAGGCAGGTGGTGAGAATGACACAAAGAGATGGCAGAGGGATAAAGACAGGTTAAATGAGTGAGCAAAAAAAATTGGCAGATGGAATATAATGTAGGAATCTGTGTGATTATGCATTTTGGCACAAAGAATACAGGACCGCAATATCACTTAAATGGAGAAGAATTACAGAAATCTGTATCACAGATGGATTTGAAGTCCTCGTCTGAGAATCACAAAAAAACCCATGGTGAAGGCAGTAGATCGAAGATAGACTCTTTCGGTTATAGTTTTTTATTCTTCTTATTCTTTAACTATTCGAAATGGCACAGGCTTTTGGTGACATTTGAAGCTTTTCACTCTATTTTACTGCATTATTCACTGTAAAATGCAAGTGATGATAAATCATTCAAATTTAAATTTACATTTAATGGGTATTAGGGAAGGCAAATGGAATGTTGACCTTGACTTCAAAGGACACAATGTATGAAAATAGGGAAATCTTGTGAAGACTATACTAGGCACTAGCTAGATTACAACTAGAATACTGAGAACAGTTTTGGTCTCCTCTACCTGCAGAAAGCTATACTGGCATTGGAAGCAGTCCAGAGAAGGTTCACTAGGCGGATCCTGGGACTGAAAGAACTGCCTTATAAGGAGAGGTTCAATAGCTTGAGCCTGTATTATTTAGAATTTAGAAGGATGGGAGGCAACCTTGTTGAAACACAAAAGATTCTTCGGAGTCTTGGCAGAGTAGATGCTGAGAGGTTATTTCTCCATGTTAGAGAGTGTAGGACCAGAGGGCATAATCTCAGAGTAAGGCATTGCACATCTAAGATAGAGATGAGGAATTTCTTCTCTCAGACAGTAGTTAACTTTTGGAATACTTCATTACAGAGGGCTGTAGAGTTTGGGTCATTAAATATAATCAAAGTTAGGATAGAATTTTTTTTAATCAGTAAGGAAATCAACGGTTATGGGGAAAAAGCAGGAAAGGGGAGTTGAGGATAATCAGATCAGCAATGATCTCACTGAATGGTGGAGCAGACTCAATGGACTGGATGGTTTACCATTGCCATGTCTTATGGTCTTATGGTTCACACAGCAGAGCACATAAGGGTCACATTTGTAAGCTGCAGTTGAGTTGCGAGGCTTGTCACATATCTCTCCTATAGCATTGAGGCTTGTATGTCAGCTGCTTATGGAAGTGCATACAGGAAAGATATGAATGAAGACTGTGATACACAGGCACAATAAATAGAATTACAGCTAAATGCACTATAAATCACGCTAACATAAATTCATATTGGCTTTGCAGTTGAAGGCAGAGGAAAGGACCAAGAAGATGGCCCTGACTGGGGGATAGTCAGTTTAGCTGCACCCAATTAGAGTAGGACAAGTGGCCTTGGAACTGGCTAGGATATCTGAGCAGCTGTCTGTCAGTGATAGAACATGGTGGTAATAGTGAACATCATGCTGTCCCATCACTATGCACATGGGCACAGTGGTATGAAGGGTGCAATGATGGGGGTATGTCATGAGTGCAGCACATGCTAAATGACTCCTTTGTGCCTGTCACAGGTCCCAGTCCTACTCACCCAGCTTTTGCAGACCAGATCAGCCCTCAGACACCAGGAAGGAAGGAAGGAAGAGGAGGAGAAAGAAATGATTGAGGAGGCATCACATCTGATTGGCACATGCTCTACCAACACAATTAACCATCCATTAGAGGGAAAGCAGCACATGTTTAGAGTGAATAAAATCCTTGAAGGAAGGGGAAAGTGGCTGTGATGCTCCTGTCAAGGATCTTTGGGAGTCAACGTTTGGACCACAGTATTTGACAATCATCAGCAGGTGTGTGTAGATCTGGTTGGGTTCCCTGAGGCAGTAGAAGTTCTTGGATTGTGTCTGCATGTAGTCATGAACTCCACGTTGACCTGGGGGCTCCAATCATGAGAGATTAGCCATGTTCATTGAGAGACACATGCTGCAGCACGGAGAGCAGATTGAAGAATAGTGTTTCAGCCAGGATAGGGTGTCGGCCTCCCTCAGTAGGCTGGATCAGTCTGCTCCGCGTATGAGTGCTGATATCCACAAAATAAATGAGGATTCCTTGAACAGGTATTTAGATCCCCTGTTGGCACAATGGTTGCTGGGCTGGACGTCTGCTACATTCCAATACCCAGATCCATCAACCACATGTGAATGTCAAGTCTGAATGTGAGGAGGCCAAGGGTTATGGAAAACATGAATGTTGTATATGGCATCCACTCCAGAAACAGGACCATTGTTTGGAATGGATGTTGCATTTATTCATTCAAAGAACAGTTGCTGTACAGTTGTGGGCACATCGTCTGCAATATGCCTTATTTGCATTTATGCTGGCGCATGTAATCTTATCAGCATGAATAGAATGCCAGGGCTGGATTATGACAAAATGAAGACGCCCACAGCATTACAAAAAAAAGTATTATTCTAACATAAATGTCAATGAAAGTAAAAGTATCAAAGTTTTATATTTGCATATGTAAGTTGAAATGAAAACAATGATCTTACAAAAATATTTTTGTATTCACTCATGGGATGGGGACTTTGATGGCTCAGACCGCATTTATTGATTACCTAGCTGTCCTTGGGAAGGTAGTGGTGAGTTGACCCTTCAAACGTTGCAGTGCATTTGCTGTTTGCAGACCAACAAAGTTGTTAGTGAGAGAGAGTTCCAGGATTTTGACCCATACATCTTACAATAATTTGTTTTTGCATTATAGAATACTTTTAAAGTAAAATACTTTGTGATTCTTAATTAGTAGAAATGAAAATTTTTAATCCCTGCACGTAGCTGACAGAAAGAGCATGTACATGAACTTTGCCTGTTTCAAGTCAATTACTTTGGTGGCAACCATTTGCAAGCTTACTTCTCAGGGCAATACCTTGATTAATTACAGTCAAATTGCTTGGTTTAAAATTTTGACAAAGTGTGACAGCTAATTGTCAATCATCAATAACTGGTGCATTCTGAGTGACAATGCCACCATCAAACAGAGTCTACTTGCCAACTAATTAGCATCCTCCTCTCATACAATATAAATGTTGGTTTTCCCCTTAAATTGGTATTCTAATGAATTGCAAGTTGAAAAGCTTTAACAAAATGTATCTTTTTTCAACATTTAAAACATGTTATTTCATGACTTTTACAGTAAAACATTGATGATGAACTCAAATGATAAGCTGCAAAGTTTACCACTTTCTAGTCAGATAATGTTTAATGCAGATAGCTTTTCTTGCAGCATTGATGTCTGCAGTTCATTGAATATTTTTAAAGCAGAGTAGATTTTTGTTCAGCAAGGGAATCAAAGGTTATCAGGTGCAGATAGGAATGTGAGTTGAGGCCATAAAAAGCTCAGCCATGATCTTATTGAATGGGGGAAAAGGTTCCAGGGCTCAATTATCTATTTCTGTTCTCAATTTGTACATTCATATGTTGGGTTTTGACGTTTGTCAACTTTAGAAATGATCTTTCTCCTGAACAGATTGTTATCATTAGACTCAAAGCAAGTAAAATATTGCTTTTACATTAGGGAAAGGCAACTGAATCTTGTCTTGGATGATGACTTGATACAGATTTTGGTGCAATAAACATCCATTATCCAAATATATTTTCTTTATATGAACTTGGAAGTGCTTTGTTTCTCCTGTGAGATTAACATGAACATCATTAGGATAATAAAAGGCACCTGGATAGGTATATGAATAGGAAGGGTTTAGACGGAAAGTGAGGACTGCAGATGCTGGAGATCAGAGTCGAGAGTGTGGATCTGGAAAAGCACAGCTGGTCAGACAGCATCCAAGGAGCAGGAGAATCGATGTTTTGGGCATAAGCCCTTCATCAGGTTTAGAGGGATATGGGCCAAGTGCTGGCAAATGGGATTAGATTAGGTTAGGACATCTGGTCAGCATGGACGAGTTGGACTGAAGGGTCTGTTTCCAAGCTGTACATCTCTATGACTCTATGGCTCTAATCTGCCATCACAAACTTTATACCATCAGGTCAAAAAACAAACAACACCAGGTTATGGTCCAACAGGTTTATTTGAATTACAAGCTTTTGGAGCTCCGCTCCTTCCTCAGGTGTGGTATGATAGGGAGGTATAAAAATAAGTATTTATAAGCAAAAAATTAACAACTTTAAAACTAGTTGCCCTTGTTGAATCCTTTAATTAGGTAGGAGGTAGACTGATAATTAAAATGCAAAATCCAGATTCCTTTCAAGTCTTTGTCCCTCGATAATTAAAGGTTTAATCAATGTACAAGATGTAATACCTCAGGTTGGACAATGCACTTTAGGTGTGAGGTCCTGCTTTAAATCTATGTTTTAAGCTGAGGTAATGATTTATTTTTTTGGCAGAAAAGAATCTTGAATTCCACCCAATATGTGTGGGCGTGTGTATGTTATTCTTTTCACAGAAAATAATCTTGAAGTAAATGATTCCTACGTGTGTGTGTGTGTGTGTGTGTGTGTATTTATATTATCAAACAGCTAATTTTTGGAAACATCTAAATCAATCAAAAGCAAAAAATTGTTTGTAATGTTTTCTTATAAACATGGTCTTTTCCTCAAATAGTCTCAAGTGCATTGAACATGGTAACAATGGATTTCACTCAAAACCTGTATCTTGGAGAGTGTGTTCCATCAGTCTTTGGAGCAAGACCATCATTCACTTCCCTTTTCCTCATTCTTTTTCTTTTATTCATAGACTTGTAGTGGACATCTGTCAGATTTTCTTTTATCTTGAGTTCAATTTCCTCAAAACATTCTCAGGTTTCTTTCAAGACGTGACAGAGGAGCATTTGACATTTTGTACATGCAGTAATCTTTGTATCCTGTTGGGCTCTTCTGGTTTTGTGGAACTGATCAAAGAAATGATTCTAAGATCAATAATTCGAGACTGTAAGACGTAAGAGCAGGAAGTAGGCCATTAAGCCCAAAGTGGAGACTGCAGATGCTGGAGATCAGGATTGAGAGTACGTTGCTGGAAAAGCGCAGCAGGTCAGGCAGCATCCGAGGAGCAGGAAAATTGACGTTTCGGGCCAGAGCCCTTCATCAGGAAACAGGGCAGAGGAGAGGACTTGGGGAGTACAGTGAGAGGGGGACTCACTGAAATCTTTGTAGAGAGAGGAGGAGAACTTCTTCAAGGTAGGCATCCTTGAAAGTGGCTTCACAATAAAGTTGAAATCAACTAGGAGAAAGTGAGGACTGCAGATGCTGGAGATCAGAGTTGAGAGTGTGTTTCTGGAAAACCACAGCAGGTCAGGCAGCATCCGAGGAGCAGGAGAATTGATGTTTCGGGCTGGAGACCTTCATCAGGAAAGGGCAGAGTCATTCAGTCCAACAGAGTTCTCAGCTATGCTTGAAGTAGTCTTTGCATATGTCTTTCATTTAATGTCAGAGGGATTTTTTGATTTGGTGGAATCAGGACCTCAAAATAATTTGAGTACTGGCCTGCATTTTGTAGAGGCAGAGAAGAATGTGTATGTTTGTTATATGACAGCAATAAAATGTCTGGCAATCAGACAGAAATCAACTGTAACATGGCCATCAAGATCCAATGACTGTTCAGCACATGGAAAATATATACTTACCTTTCTCTAGAAACATTTACTGTTTGCCATTTTACCTCCCTGTCTTGTCAGCTGCATTATCAGCTGATTATTACCTGCGCTGACTGAAGTCAACATTGCAGCCCTGCCTCCATAATCCATCATTATGTTGGCTATACAGCCATATTTACACCACCATGTTTTCCTAATTCAAAGAAAGTTGGAAACTATCATCTCGTGGCACATATCTTACAACAACCAATCAGTGATGAATATGTGAAAGGTCTGAGGGACAATCAACAGATGAAATGAAGTATCCTGCTTTTCTCAAGTTATGCAAAATACATTCTTGTACATTTGCAGCCATTCTCATCATATTGCTTCAGCGAATTCTAAAACTTCCCATTCACTCCTGTCCATTCACAGGATGCAGAGGTCATTGCCCAGTTCACCATGTATTGCCTATCCCAATACCCAGGGGGCAGTGAAGAGTCAACCACTTTGCTGTGGGTCTGGAGTCACACGTAGCTCAGAGGACATTAGTGAAAGATTTTGTTTTGACAATCGACAGTGATTTCATGGTCTTAATTCCAGAACTTGAACTATTGAATTTTATCGATATCAAATTTCACCATCTACCATGGTGGGATTCAAACTTTGATCCCCAGAAGATACTGCGGGACTATGATTGAATAGTCTAGTGATTTTAGGGGAGGCAATGTCCTAGTAGCATTTTCACTAAATAATTAATCCAAGCACTCTGATAGTATTCTGGGGACCTGTGTTCAAATCTTACCGTGACAGACAATGGAGTTTGAATTCAATTTAAGAAAATCAAAAGTTGTTGACCATTGAACCATGTGGTTCAGTAACATCTTTTAGGGAAGGAAATCTGCCATCCTCACCCGGTGAGGCCTATATGTGATTCCAGACCCACAACAATGTGGTTGACTCACAAATGCCCTCTGAAATGGCTTAGTAAGCCAGTAAATTTTATCAATCGCTACAAAGTCTCAACAAAAAAATGAAACTGGGTGGATCATCTGGCCTCAACTTAGGCACCAGAAAAGACAACGACAGAAACAGCCCTGTCAACCCTGCAAAGTCCTCCTCACTAACATCTGGGGGCTAGTGCCAAAATTGAGAGACCTGTCTCACCGACTAGTCAAACAACAGCTTGACATATTCATGTTTACAGAATTGTACCTGAAAGAAAATGTCTATGACACCACTATTACTATGCCTGGACATATCCTGTTCCACTGGCAACTGACCCAGCAGAGGCAGTAGCACAGTGGTATACAGTTGGGAGGGAGTTGCTCTAGGAGTCCTCAACATTGACTCTGGATCCCATGAAATTTGGTGGCGTCAAGTTAAGCATGGGCAAGGAAACCTTCTGCTGGTGACAACTTGTTGAACAATACTCGGAGGAAGCACTGAGAAAACAAAGGCATAATATTTGTTCTGGGTAGGGGATTTCAATGCCTACTACCAAGAGTGGCTTGGCAGCTGCACTGCTGATCAATCTGGCCAGGTCCTCAAGGACTAGCTGCTAGACATGGTCTGCAGAGTCTCTCAGAGTCTTAGAGTCATAGAGATATAGAGCATAGAAACAGACCCTTCAGTCGAACTCATCCATGCCAACCAGATATCCTAACCTAACCCAGCCCCATTTGCCAGCACTTGGCCCATATCACTCTAAACCCTTCCTATTCATATACCCATCCAGATGCCTATTAAACACTGTAATTGTATCAGCCTCCATCATTTCCTCTGGCAGCTCATTCCATACATGCACCACCCTCTGCATGAAAATGTTGCCCCTGAGGTACCTTTTATATCTTTCCCCTCTCACCCTGACCTATGCCCTCTAGTTCTGGACTCCCCTACCCCAGGGAAAAGACCTTGTCTGTTTATCCTATCCATGCCCTTAATGATTTTATTAACCATTTATAAGGTCGCCCCTCAGCCTCCGATGCTCCAGGGAAAACAGCCCCAGCCTGTTCAGCCTCTCCCTATAGCTCAAATCCTCCAACCCTGGCAAAATCTTTGTAAATCTTTTCAGAACCCTTTCAAGTTTCACAACATCTTTCTGATAGGAAGGAGACCAGAATTGCACATAATATTCCAAAAATGGCCTAACCAATGTCCTGTATAACAACAACATGACCTCCGAGCTCATGTACTCGATGCTCTGACCATATAAAGGAAAGCATATCAAATGCCTTCTTTACTAGCCTATCTACCTGCGACTCTATTTTTAAGGAACTCTGAATCTGCACTCCAAGGTCTCTTTGTTCAGCAACATTGGTGGGCAGCACGGTGGCACAGTGGTTAGCACTGCTGCCTCACAGCGCCAGAGACCTGGGTTCAATTCCCGCCTCAGGCGACTGACTGTGTGGAGTTTGCACGTTCTCCCCGTGTCTGCGTGGGTTTCCTCCGGGTGCTCCGGTTTCCTCCCACAATCCAAAGATGTGCAGGGTCAGGTGAATTGGCCATGCTAAATTGCCCGTAGTGTTAGGTAAAGGGGTAAATGTAGGGGTATGGGTGGGTTGCGCTTCGGCGGATCGGTGTGGACTTGTTGGGCCGAAGGGCCTGTTTCCACACTGTAATGTAATCTAACCTGTAATCTAATCTAATCTAATCTAATTCCCTAGGACCTTACCATTAGGTACATAAATTCTACTCTGAATTGCTTTTCCAAAATGCAGCACCTCGCATTTGTCTAAATTCAACTCCATCTGCCATTCCTCAGCCCATTGGCCCATCTGATTAAGATTCTGTTGTAATTTGAGGTAACCTTCTTCACTGTCCACTACATCTCTAATTATGGTTTCATCTGCAAATTTACTAACTATACCTGCAATGTTCACATCCAAATCATTTATGTAAATGACAAAAAGAAGTGGACCCAGCACCAATCCTTGTGGCACTCCACTGGTCACAGGCCTCCAGTCTGAAAAGCAATCCTCCACTCCCACCTTCTGTCTTCTACCTTTATGCCAGTTCTGAATGCAAATGGTTTGTTCTCCCTGTATTCCATGAGATCTAACCTTGCTAACCAGTCTCCATGAGGAACCTTGTCGAACGCCCTTTTGAACTCTGTATAGATCACGTCCACTGCTCTGCCCTCATCAATCCTCTTTGTTACTTCTTCAAATAGCTCAATCAAGTTTGTGAGACATGACCTCCCATGCACAAAACAATGCTGACTATTCCTTATAAGTCCTTACCTTTCCAAAAACATCTAAATCCTGTCCCTCAAGATTCCCTTGTGTCTGGGGGCATGGCTGAGCTGTCTAAATCACTGGGTTAAGACTCCCGTCTCTAAGGAGGCATGGGTCCAGATCCCACCACTGCCATTTGTGCGGCTTGCCTGTTTTGTCACAGGAATATGCTGGCAGACAGCAAAGTGGTTTGAAGTGTGTCTACTTCAAGCCAGAAGTATCCAAAATAAGGTCGGTGAGCTTGCAGCATGGATAGGTACCTGGGACTTCGATGTTGTGGCCATTTCGGAGACATGGATAGAGCAGGGTGAGGAATGGATGTTGCAGGTTCCAGGGTTTAGATCTTTCATTAAAAACAGGCAAGGCGGTAAAAGAGGGGGAGGTATGGCCTTGTTAGTCAAGGATAGTATAACGGTGGCTGAGAGAGCTTTTGATGAGGACTCGTCTACTGAGGTAGTGTGGGCTGAGGTTAGAAACAGGAGAGGAGAGGTCACATTCTTGGAGTTTTTTGTAGGCCTCTGCAGAGTTCCAGGAAGGTGGAAGAGAGGATTGGCAAAATTATTCTGGGTAGGAGTGAAAGGAACAGGGTGGTCATTATGGGGGACTTTAACTACCCCAACATTGATTGGAAATATAGCTCTAGTACGTCGGATGGATCAGTTTTTGTCCAATGTTTATAGGAGGATTCCTGACACAGTAAGTCGAAGGGCCGACAAGAGGGGAGGCCACACTGGATCTGGTGCTTGATAATGAACCAGGCCAGGTATTTGATTTAGTTGTAACTGAGCACTTTGGAGAGAGTGACCATAATTCAGTTACATTTAGTTTAGCGATGAAACGGGATAGGTACATGCCACAGGTCAAGAGTTATCGATGGAGCAAGGGCAATTATAATGCGATTAGGCAAGAATTAAGATGCATAGAATTGGATAGTAAAATGCAGGGGATGCAGACAATTGAAATGTCGAGCTGGTTTAAGGAACAGATATTATGTGTCCTTGATAGGTATGTCCCTGTCAGGCAGGAAGGAAGTGATAAGGTAAGGGAACCATGGTTTACTACAGAAATTGCATCTCTTATTAAGAAGATGAAAGAGGCTTATGTGTTGATGAGACAAGATGGTACAGATGAGGCGATGGAGTTACAGATCAGCTAGGAAGGATTTAAAGAGAGAGTTAAGAAGAGCAAAGAGAGGACACGAGCAGTCTTGAACAAATAGAATAAAGGAGAACCCTAAAGCTTTCTATAGATATGTGAGGAATAAAAGGATGATTAGAGTAGGAATAGGGCTAGTCAAAGACAGAAGTGGGAAGTTGAGTGTGGACCCTGTAGAGATCAGAGAGGTGCTAAATGAATATTTCTCATCAGTGTTCACTCAGGAAAAGGAGAATATTGTAGAGGAGAAAAATGAGGTACGAGATATTAGACTAGAAAGGATTGAGGTTAGTTACGCACAGGTGTTATCAATTCTTAAAGGAGTGAAAGTAGACAACTCCCCTGGGCCGGATGGGATTTATCCGAGGATTCTCTGGGAAGCTAGGGAGGAGATAGCAGCCTTTGGCTTTGATATTTGAGTCGTCATTGTCTACGGGTTTAGTACCTGGGGACTGGAAGATTGCAAATGTTGTACCATTGTTCAAGAAGGGCAGCAGAGATAACCCAGGTAATTATAGACCAGTGAGCCTTACTTCTGTTATAGGAAAGGTTTTGGAAAGGATTATAAGAGATAAGATTTATAATCATCTAGCAAGCAACAATTTGATTGCAGATAGTCAACATGGCTTCGTCAAGGGCAGGTCGTGTCTCACAAACCTCATTGAGTTTTTTGAGAAGGTGACCAAGTATGCAGATGAGGGTAGGGCAGTTGACGTGGTATACATGGACTTCAGTAAAGCCTTTGATAAGGTTCCACATGGTAGGCTGATGGAGAAAATGCAGAGGCATGGGATTGACGTAGACTTAGCAGTTTGGATTAGAAGAAGGCAGTGAGTGGTTGTTGATGGAAAATATTCAGCCTGGAGCCCGGTTACTAGAGGTGTGCCACAAGGATCTGTTTTGGGACCACTGCTGTTTGTCATTTTTATAAATGACTTAGACGCAGGCATAGGTGGATGGATTAGTAAATTTGCAGACGACACTAAAGTCTGTGGAGTAGTGGACAGTTTGGAAGAATATTACAGGGGGATTTGGATAAACTGCAGAATTGGGCTGAGAGGTGGCAAATGGAGTTCAATGCATCTAAAATGTGAGGTGATGCACTTTGGGATGAATAACAGGAAGGCAGAATACTGGGTCAATGGAAAGATTCTTGTAAGTGTGGATGTGCAGAGGGATCTTTGAGTCCATGTGCATAGATCCCTGAAAGTTGCCACCCAGGTGGATAGTGCTATTAAGAAGGCATACGGTGTGTTCGGTTTTATTGGTAGAGGGATTGAGTTCCAGAACCACAATATCATGCTGCAACTATACAAAATGCTGGTGCAGCCACACTTGGAATATTGTGTACAGTTCTGGTCGCCCCGTTACAGAAAGGAGGTGGAAGCATTGGAAAAGGTGCAGAGGAGATTTAACAGGATGTTGCCTGGTCTGGAGGGAAGATCTTATGAGGAAAGGCTGAGAGACTTGGGTCTGTTCTCATTGGAAAGAAGAAGGTTGAGGGGGGATTTGGTAGAGGCATACAGGATGATCAGAGGATTAGATAGGGTAGGCAATGAAAGTCTTTTTCCTCGGATGATGACGTCAGCTTGTACGAGGGGTCATAACTACAAATTGAGGGGTGATATATTTAATACTGATGTCAGAGGCAAGTTCTTTACACAGAGAGTGGTAAGGGCAAGGAATGCCTTACCTGCTAATGTAGTCAACTCAGCCACATTAGGGGGATTTAAACACTCCTTAGATAAGCTCATGGATGATTTTGGGATAGTGTAGGAGTTCACATAGTTCACAGGTCGGCGCAAGATCGAGGGCCGAAGGGCCTGTTCTGCCCTCTATTGTTCTATGTTCTATGTTCTAAATTGCCGACCACTGATGGCTCACCAGTCTATAATTTCCTGGCTTTTCCTTACCACCTTGCTTAAATAGTGGCAACACATTAGTGACCCTCCAGTCTTCTGGCACCTCACCTGTGACTACTGGTGATACAAGTATCTCAGCAAAGGGCCCAGCAATCACAGAGTTCTAGGGTACACCTGATCAGGTCCTCGGGATTTATCCACTTTTATGCATTTCAAGACATCCAGCACTTCCTCCTCTGTAATATGGACATTTTTCAAGGTGTCACCATCTATTTCCCCATATTCTATTCCTCCCATGTTTTTCTCCACAGTAAACATTGATGCAAAATACTTGTTTAGTATCTATCCCATCTCCTGCGGCTCCACACAAAGGCCACCTTGCTGATCTTTGAGGGGCCCTATTCTCTCCCTAGCTACACTTTGACCTTAATGTATTTGTAATAACCCTTTGGATTCTCCTTAACCCTATTTGCCAAAGCCATTTCATGTCCTCTTTTTGCTCTCCTGATTTCCCTCTTAAGTGTACACCTACTAACTTTATACTCTTTGAAGGATTCACTCGATTTCTCCTCTCTGTACTTGTCATAGACTTCCTTATTTTTCTGAAACCAAACCCTCAATTTCTTTAGTCATTCAGCATTTCCTCTAACTACCAGCCTTTCCTTTCACCCTAACAGGAATATACTGTCTCTGTGCTCTCGTTATCTCATTTTTGAAGGCTTCCCATTTTCCAGCCATCCCTTTACCTATGAACATCTGCCCAAATGAGCTTTTGAAAGTTCTTGCCTTCCTCCAATTTAGAGCTTCAACTTTTAGATCCAGTATGTTGTATTCTATCATTATTTCAAAGCTAATAGAATTATGGTCGCTGGCCCCAAATTGCTCCTCCAATGACACCTCAGTCACCTGCTCTGCCTTATTTCCTAAGAGTAGGTCAAACTTTGCACCTTCTCTAGTAGGTACATCCACATACTGAATCAGAAAATTTTCTTGTACAAGCTTAACAAATTCCTCTCCATCTGAACCCTTAACACTATAGCAGTCCCAGCCTATGTTTGGAAAGTTAAAATCCCTACCATAACCACCCCATTATTCTTACAGATAACTGAAATCACCTTACAAATTTGTTTCTCAATTTCCCACTGACTATAGGGAGTATACAATACAATCCCAGTAAGGTGATCATCTCTTTCTTATTTCTCAGTTCCACTCAGATAACCTCCTGGATTTATTTCCGGGAATACACTCCCTCAGTACAGCTGTAATGCTATCCTTTATCAAAATTTCATTTCCCCTCCTCTTTTGACCTCCTTTCTATCCTTCTTATTGCATTTGTCTCCTGGAACATTAAGCTGCCAGTCCTATCCATCCCTGAGCCACGTTTCTGTATGATATGATATCTCAGTCCCATGTTCCTAATCATGCCTTGAGTTCATCTGCCTTCCCTGTTAGGCCCCTTGTACTGAAGCAAATGTACTTTAATTTATCAGTCCTATCTTGTTCTCTGCTTTGTTTCCGCCTGCCCTATCTGTTTGACTCTCTCTCTCTCTCTCTCGCTCCTAACTCTACCATTCTCAGATTGATCTCTTTCTTCACTATCTCCCTGGGTCCCACCCTTCCACCTTACTAGTTTAAATTCTCCTAAGCAACTCTAGCAAATCTCCCTGCCAGTGTATAAGTCATCTTCTAATTCAGGTGCAATCCATTCTTCTTGTATAGGTCACCTCTACCCCAGAAGAGATTTCAACGATCCAAAAATGTGAACCCTTCTGCCATACACCAGCTCCACAGCCAGACATTCATTCTGCTCTATTCTTGTATTCTTACCCTCACTGGCTCGTAGCACAGGGAGTAATCCAGATATTACTACTCTCGAGGATCTGCTTTTTAAATTACTGACTAACTTTCTATATTCTCCCTTCCGAATCTCATCCTTTTCACTTCCTATGTCATTGGTTCCAATGTGTACAATGACCTTCTGCTGGTCACTCTCCCCCTTGAGAACATTCTGCACTCTCACTGAAACATCTTTGGTCCTGCCACCAGGGCGGCAACACACCATTCTGATTTTTCGTTGCTGGCCACAGAAATGTCTATTTGTGCTCCTGACTAGAGAGTCCCCTAACACAATCGATCTCTTTGAACCCAATGTGCCCCTCATTTCATTAGTGCTTGTCTTGGCTGTTTGTGCTACACTCCCCTGAGAGTCCATCACCCCCTACATTTTCCAAAACAGCAAACTTGTTTGAAATGGGGATAGCCACAGAAGAATCCTGCACAACCTGCCTGTCTCACCTTCCTTTCCTGGAGTTGAGACACCTATGTGACTGTACCTGTAGCTTTTCTCCCTTCCTATAACTGCCATCCATCACATCCCCTTGCTCCTGTATACTCCTCATTACCTCTAACTGCCGGTCCAACTGATCCATGCAATACGATAGGATTCGCAAACAAACACATTTACTGCAGGCATAATCATCAGTTACATGGAAACTCTCCCTAAATCTTCAAATAAATTGCCAGCTATTAACTTTAAATGCATGTAAACAAGCTTCCAGACACAAAGCATGACTCAGAATTTAAGAATAAGACTAAAATGATCTCACATCGTCTTAACACACACAAAGCAGAGCTTTTAAAAATAGATTTAAATGCATACACTAAGAGATCAAAAATAGTCCTGGCTCAATGCTAGTACCTTGAGGAAAAAAAGGACTAATGCAATTAGTACTCCAACTGACTTGGCTACAACTCAGTTACAAAGTAAACAACTCTAATTAGAAGGAGACAAAGAAAAAACAGAAATATAACTTCGAGAAAAATGAGAAGTGCAAAGATGAGAGCTCAAAAGAGAGGAAGAAGAAGAAGAAAAAAAGAAGGGAAAGCAAAAGGGAGGGAATGAGACTGAATTAGATAAAATAGACAAGACAGTCTATCTAACTCAGTCTTCGAAAAACTTAAAGTCTCCATGAACTTCTCAGGAAGTGAATTCCACAATCCAATGCCACTTTGTAAGAAAAATAATCTCATCTCTGTTTTAATCATTAAATTATGTCTCTTAGTTTTAGTCTTCCCTGCAGGAGGAATCATTCTCTGAGTATTCACCCTATTCGGACCCCTCATGATCTTAAATATGTGAATAATGTTCATAACATTATTATTTGGAAACTTGGGTTCTTAAGTGGTGGAAAAATGAATTTTAGTTTATAGTTTTGTAAAGATCCAACTTTTCTTTTAAAAGTCAGGAAATAATTTTAAAAGAGGGTTTATAAGAAGTATTTCCAAGAAACTTCCAGGGTGGCACGGTGGCTCAGTGGTTAGCACTGCTGCCTCACAGCACCAGGGACCCGGGTTTGATTCCTGCCTCAGGCGACTGTCTGTGTGTGGAGATTGCACATTCTCCCTTTGTCTGCGTGGGTTTCTTCTGGGTGCTCTGATTTCCTCCCACAATCACAAAAGATGTGCAGGTCAGGTGAATTGGTCATGCTAAATTGTCCATCTGTTAGGTGCATTAGTCAGGGGTAAATTTAGGGTAGGGGAATGAGTCTGGGAGGGTCAGTATGGACTTGTTGGGCCAAATGGCTTGTTTCCATACCGTAGGGAATCTAATCTAAAAAGAAATTGTATGATGCTTGCTAAATGACGAGCAAGCTCCCCATTGTTAAGGTGTTTGCTGACTTGAGTTTTGTGATGCAGAGGGAGAGAGAGTCCAGAAGCAGGTTCATTCAGAGGAAAGAACAACAGTAGAGGTACAATCCCCAATCAGTCAGGACAGGGCTCAAGGTCTGAATGGCGTAAACGTCAGTGAGAAGAACTTGTCAGAAACTGAACACTGTGGAGGGGGATGGAGGGAAGCCCATGTTAAGGAAAAAGTTAGCAATTTGATTAAAGAAGATCATTAACTGAAGAAAATAGCTGTGAGGTGAGCACAAGTTTGTGAAAGAAAGCTTATCACATCTTTCCGGCAAACAAGAAGCTTTGGCATGGAGTTAGGGGTAACTCTTAACTGGGGCCTGAGGGTCTGAAAAGTTATTCCTGGCACAAAGCGGATGAATCCTTCATTCTGACATTTGTAATTCGACCAATCCACTAATTCCTGTCTAGTGTAATATAGTTGAAACTTTATTGCTGGAACAGCACAGCAGGTCAGGCAGCATCCAGGGAACAGGAGATTCGACGTTTCGGGCACAGGCCCTTCTTCAGGAATGAGCAGAGAGTGTTCAGCAGGAGAAGATAAAAGGTAGGGAGGAGGGACTTGGAGGAGGGGAGTTGGAAATGTGATAGGTGGAAAGAGGTCAAGGTGAGGGTGATAGGTCGGAGTAGGGTGGAGGCGGAGAGGTCAAGAAGAAGACTGCAGGTCAGGAAGGCGGTGCCGGGCTGGAAGGATCCGGCTGAGACAAGGTGGGGGGAGGGGGGATGAAGAAACTGGTGAAGTCCAAGTTCATCCCCTGCGGTTGGAGGGTTCCCAGTCGGAAGATAAGACGCTCCTCCTCCGACCGTCGGGTTGTTGTGGTTTGGCGGTGGATGAGTCCAATGACCTGCATATCCTCGGTGGAGTGGGAGGGGGAGTTGAAATGCTGTGCCACAGGTTGGTTGGGTTGGTTCGTCCGGGTGGCCCAGAGGTGCTCCCTGAATCGCTCCGCAAGTAGGCGGCCTGTCTCCCCAATATAGAGGAGGCCACACCGGCTGCAGCGGATGCAGTAGATGATGTGGGTGGAGGTGCAGGTGAATCTGTGGCGGATATGGAAGTTTCCCTTGGGGCCTTGGAGAGAAGTGAGGGGGGAGGTGTGGGCGCAAGTGTTGCACCTCCTGCGGTTGCAAGGGAAGGTGCCGGGAGTGGTGGTTGGGTCGGTGGGGGGTGTGGATCTGACAAGGGAGTCGCGGAGGGAGTGGTCTCTACGGAAAGCTGATAGGGGAGGGGAGGGAAATATATCCTTGGTGCTGGGGTCTGTTTGGAGGTGGCGGAAGTGACGGCGGATGATGCGCTGTACATGGAGATTGGTGGGGTGGTAGGTGAGGACCAGTGGGGTTCTGTCCTGGTGGCGGTTGGAGGGGCGGGGCTCAAGGGCGGAGGAGCGGGAAGTGGAGGAGATGCGGTGGAGGGCACCGTCGACCACGTCGGGGGGGAAATTGCGGTCCTTGAAGAAGGAGGCCATCTGTGTTGTACGTATTTTGAACTGGTCCTCCTGGGAGCAGATGCGGCGGAGACGAAGGAATTGGGAGAATGGGATGGCGTTTTTACAGGGGGCAAGATGGGAGGAGGTGTAGTCCAGGTAGCTGTGGGAGTCGGTAGGTTTGTAGTAGATGTCCGTGTTGATTCGGTCGCCTGAGATAGAAACAGAAAGGTCTAGGAAGGGGAGGGAGGAGTCCGAGACTGTCCAGGTGAATTTGAGGTCGGGGTGGAAGGTGTTGGTGTAGTGGATAAACTGTTCAACCTCCTCGTGGGAGCACGAGGTAGCGCCGATACAGTCATCAATGTAGCGAAGAAAAAGATGGGGGGTGGGGCCAGTGTAGTTGCGGAAGATGGATTGTTCCACATACCCTACGAAGAGGCAGGCATAGCTGGGGCCCATGCGGGTGCCCATGGCTACTCCTTTTGTTTGGAGAAAGTGGGAGGATTGGAAAGAAAAGTTGTTCAGGGTGAGGACCAGTTCGGTCAGTCGAAGGAGGGTGTCGGTGGAAGGGTACTGGGTGGTACGGCGGGAAAGGAAGAAGCGGAGTGCTTTGAGTCCTTCGTGATGGGGGATGGAGGTGTACAGGGACTGGATGTCCATGGTGAAGATGAGGCGTTGGGGACCGGGGAAGCGGAAATCCTGGAGGAGGTGGAGGGCGTGGGTGGTGTCACGAACGTAGGTGGGGAGTTCTTGGACTAATGGGGACAGGACCGTGTCGAGGTATGCCGAGATGAGTTCGGTTGGGCAGGAGCAGGCTGAGACGATGGGTCGTCCGGGGCAGTCAGGTTTGTGGATTTTGGGCAGGAGGTAGAAACGGGCGGTTCGGGGTTGTGGGACTATGAGGTTGGAGGCGGTGGATGGGAGGTCCCCTGAGGTGATGAGGTTATGGACGGTCTGGGAGATGATGGTTTGGTGGTGGGGGGTGGGGTCATGGTCAAGGGGACAGTAGGAGGAGGTATCTGCGAGCTGGCGTTTGGCCTCAGCGGTGTAAAGGTCAGTGCGCCAAACTACTACTGCGCCTCCCTTGTCAGCTGGTTTGATGGTGAGGTTGGGGTTGGAACGGAGGGAGTGGAGGGCTGCGCGTTCCGAGGGTGAGAGGTTGGAGTGGGTGGGGGGAGTGTGGGAGTTCAGGTAGCGGTTAATATCGCGGCGGCAGTTTGCTATGAAGAGGTCGAGGGCAGGTAGGAGGTAGGGCAGCATTTCAACTCCCCCTCCCACTCCACCGAGGATATGCAGGTCATTGGACTCATCCACCGCCAAACCACAACAACCCGACGGTCGGAGGAGGAGCGTCTTATCTTCCGACTGGGAACCCTCCAACCGCAGGGGATGAACTTGGACTTCACCAGTTTCTTCATCCCCCCTCCCCCCACCTTGTCTCAGCCGGATCCTTCCAGCCCGGCACCGCCTTCCTGACCTGCAGTCTTCTTCTTGACCTCTCCGCCTCCACCCTACTCCGACCTATCACCCTCACCTTGACCTCTTTCCACCTATCACATTTCCAACTCCCCTCCTCCAAGTCCCTCCTCCCTACCTTTTATCTTCTCCTGCTGAACACTCTCTGCTCATTCCTGAAGAAGGGCCTGTGCCCGAAACGTCGAATCTCCTGTTCCCTGGATGCTGCCTGACCTGCTGTGCTGTTCCAGCAATAAAGTTTCAACTTTGATCTCCAGCATCTGCAGACCTCACTTTCTCCTAGTGTAATATAGTTCATGGTTTCCTTTTGTTTGTTTACTAAACATAAAGCTGGCAGCCCCTTGCAAATATGTACCATGACTGACCCACCATGATAAACAAAAAAAAACTTATTGGACAGAATCTTATCAGAGCTTGAGTGATGTGGGTCATGGCAAATCTGGAAAGATCATGTGAAGAGTCATGAAAAGTCATTCCTGATGTTGAAAGCAACTCATTGCATTTTCAAACAGAGTTTTGGATGTGGAAATGAGTTTCTCATCAGGCAGCAGTGAGATGCTTATTAATGGGGATTATTGTTTACTAACAGTCTTATTGACTACAAATCCCACCTCATTACCACACAGCTTCCTAATCAACCATCATGAGGAAACTAGCCACCATCTTGGACATTGGCAACAACATCTCAGGGAATGCTCTAAGGCATCTGCCATGCTTACCCATCATCCACCCACAGTGGCAATTGATGCCAGTCAGTATCCCAGAACCTTTCTGTTACCAGTCAACTTGCAGGACACTTCTGCTCTTTAATGCTGCAATTTGGAGCACACCAGCAACTAAGATTGGAATGCTGCTACAAGGGTATTATGCACACACGGACAGACACCCAGATCATGGAGTAGACCAGGTTGCATCTCAGGGCTGCTCACTTGCTCTTTTACTACTTATTCACTTTGAACCTATGTGGATGCTCATAATACAGACCACATTTGGACTACTGTACACAGTCCTGTTTACCATGTTTAAGGATGGAAGTACATTGGAAGCAGCACGGATGTTTAACAGGCTAATATCTGGAATGGGCAGGTTGTCTTTGGAGGAATGTTTTGGGCAGGCTAGGACTTGCAGTTTAAAAGGATAAGAGATGACTTGATTGAAATACAAAAGGTTCTGTGGAGTCTTGACAGAATACATGGGGAGAGGACATTTCCTCTTATGGGAGGATCTAGAGGTTACTGTTTAAAAATCAGGGAGTTTCCATTTAAAAAAGAGATGAAGTGAAATGTTTTCACTCAAAGGATCATGCACCTTTGGAACCCTCTTCCTGAAACGTGGTGGAAGGAGAGTCCATGTATATTTTAAGGCAGAGGTTAAACGATGGGTGGAGGGGATGTGGTGGTTATCAGGGATAGGTGGGAGTGCAGATTTGAAGTACAATTATATCAGCCTTAGTGGCAGAGTAGGCTTGAGTGGCTGAATGGTGTACTCCTGCTCCTCACGGTATGTTCCTATTTTCATATGTACACATTTCGTAAATGTGGTCCACTCACAGAATCACCTCAAGAAGGGTCAGCATACTGCCCTTTGAGAACCAACAAGGGGGTGTTTGTTTGATACTGTTCATCAATGTTTTAGATGGAAAACCTCTGTACCTGGCATCATATTGGCACTGAAACCCAGATCCACATGATTCTTTTGCGGTAGATAGAAACCCATTTTGGCTTGACAGCAGCATGCTGTTGGTTGACAATGCCATTTGTGAGTTTACCACAAAGTAATTTTACCACACGCTTGTTGCTTAAACCTCCTGTGATACATGTGCCAGGATAGCCATATCCCTCTGTAGAACAAAGTCCTCTAAGCAACCTCTATTTAAATAGATACCACTTTCTTATCAGATGGCATGTTAGGCATATAGGTGGCAGCAAACATTGTTTGTAAGCACATACAGAAATATATTAGAGGTAATGAGCAGGACGTTAAATTTCTATGTGGAAATGGCAGGATTGTAAAGACAGGAACTGGCTTCAAAGGAGTATCAGGATTTGTCTTACATGATCATCCTGGACTAGTAATAAAACAAGGAATAAAGCTGGAGAAACTCAGCAGGTCTGGTAGCATGTGAAGAGAGAGTTAGATTTAATGTTTCAAATCCACCATGCCTCTTCTACAGAACAGCAGCACTAGACTTGCATTCCGTTGACTACTGAAGATTAAGGGATTATCTAATTAAAGTGTTTATGATGATTAAAGGATGATAAGGCTGGAGGGAAAAAAGAATTTTCTGAAAGATGAACCCAGAACAAGGCAGTGTATTCTTAAAATAAGAGCTAAACCATTCAAGTGTGAGCACATCACAAAAGGCGAGTAGAAATCTGGAACAAAAACGCTAAATAGATATTGATGCTCGATCAACTAAGTTCAGAGCTAAAATTGATAAGCATTTTGATATACATGGGTATTGAGGCTTGTGGAACCAAGGGATGTTGATGTAATCAAGTTACATATCAACTGTAATTTAATGCAATGTCAGACTAGGCTTAAGGTGTACATTGCTTCTATTACTGGACCAAACTATAGCTCTGACTTGGTGTCCAGAGTCTGTAATGGTGATTAGGTCATGCCTTTCCCATTATGTACCTGTACTTCCAGAAGGCTTTTGATAATGTGCCTCATTAAAGGTGAATACACAAGGTAAGATCCCCTGGGCTTAAGGATAATTATAGCCTGGACAATCAGGTAATCAATAGAATTTAGACAGAATAAATGGGTCTTTTTCTGGTTAGCAAGATGTAATGGTGAGATGTGACAGAGTTTGGTCCTGGAGCACCAACTATTTGCAATTTATGTTAATGATTTGAATGGAAGATAAAATATATTGCAGCCAAATTTGCAAATGACAAGTACAAAAGTCGAGGTTAATGAAATGCTAAAGGAAATGGACAAAGTAAATGTAAAGCAGATGGTTTCCCCTTGTGAGGCAATTTCGAATGAGAGGTTATATTTTAGGCTGAGTAGTAGCAGATGATTTTTTTAAAAATGAGGAATTATTGAATTGATTTGAATTTATTGTCATGTGTACTGAGGCACAGTGTAAAGCTTTATCTTGTGAGCAATACAGGCAGATCACATATTAAATAGCATAGATAGTAAATAATAGGTAAACAGCAGCAAAAACAAAACACAGGTATATGCGAATATTAGGAGTTTGTGAGTCCATTCAGTATTCTAACAACAGTAGGGTAGAAACTGTTTTAAAACAGCTGGTGCGTGTGTTCAGGCTTCTGTACCTTCTCCCGATGGTAGAGGTTGTAGAAAACCATTGCCAGGATGGAATGGATTTTTGAGAATGCTGGCGGCCTTTCTTTGACAGCGGGCCTGGAAGATGGATTCTATAGATGGGAGTTGGCGTTTGTAATTGTTCGGGCCGAGTTCACCACTCTCTGCAACCATCTTCAATCTTGAATGGTACAGTTGCCATACCAGGTAGTGATACATCCAGACAGAATGCTCTCGCTGGCGCACCTATAAACGTTGGCAAGGGTATTTGCCATCATACCAAATTTCCTTGGCTGCCTCAGGAAGAAGAGACGTTGTTGGGCCTTTGTAATCAGTGTGTCCACATGAAGAGTCCAAGAAAGCTTGTAGATGACCAATTCGAGGAGCATGACACTCTCCATTCATTCCATCTCTGTGCTGTTAATGTGTAGGGGGGGCATGCGTAATATCCTGCCAAAAATCAATAATGAATTGTTTGGTTTTGTTGGCATTGAGGGCTAGGTTGTTCTCAGTGCACCACTTTTCCAAGTCTTCCACTTCCCCTCTGTAGTCTGTTTCATCGCCATCTGAAATTCGACTGACAGTGGTGATGTCATCAGCGAACTTGTAAATGGCATTAGTCTGGTATTTGACAACGCAGTCATGGGTATACAGTGAGTACAGTAGGGGGCTGAGTGCACACCCCTGGGGGCCCCAGTGTTGAGTGTTAGAGAGGATGAAATATTGTCCTCAATCTTCATTGATTGTGGCCTGTGGGTCAGGAAACTGAGGATCCAGTTGTAGAGAGTAGGGCTTAGTCCGAGATCATGAAGTTCAGTAATCAGTGTCGAGGGGATAATAGTGTTGAAGACTGAACTGTAGCCAATGAGTAGGATTCTTATATCACTGTTCTTGGTGTCAAGATGTTCGCGGGAGGAGTGAAGGGCAAGAGATATAGCATCTAACATGGATCTGTTGGTCCAATAGGCAAATTGGAGTGGGTAAAGGGTAGTGGGGAGGCTGGAGTTGATTAATGCCATGACCAACCTGTCAAAGTACTTCATGACCACCGAAGTTAGGGCCACTGGGCGGTAGTCATTGAGACATGCTGCATGAGCCTTCTTAGACACAGGGATGATGTTGGCCATCTTGAAACAGGCTGGACAGTTGCCTGCTGCAGGGAGAGATTGAAGATGTCCGAGAAGATCTCTGCCAGTTGATCTGCACATGCTCTGAGTGCACGGCCTGGTACTCCATCTGGTACCATCGCTTTCCTTGGATTCAGATGAAGGAAAACTGATCTGACCTCTGATGCAGTGACTGTTGGGGTAGGTTTGTCTGGACTTTTTGGAATAGGTGTTACCAATCCACCAAAGTTCTGCTTTGTGTTCCGTCTCCAGGGTGTTAGTGGTGGAGTACAGCACATCCAGACCTTCCTCAACCTTTGCTTGTGGCGGTATGTACACAGCAGTTAGTATCGCAGCGGGAAATTCCCACGGTAGATAGAAGGGGCAGCATTTGATGGTGAGGAGTTCAAGGTTTGGGAAGCAATGGCTGCCCAGGGTTGCAATGTCCATGTATCACAAGTTGTTGATGAAAAAGCAAAGCCCTTCACCCTTTGTCTTACCCGAGGACGCAAACAGTCATGAATCTGTGGAATTCACTACCCCAGAGTATGGCAGACGTTGGGACACTAAGTAAATTCAAGGAGAATATAGACAGATTTTTAATTAGTAAGGTTTGAAGGGTTATAGGAAGCAGGCAGGAAAATGGACTTGTGGCTGAGATGAGATCAGCCATACTATATTAAATAATGGATCAGGCTCCAGGGACTGAATTGCATACTCCTGATCCGAGTTCAAACCTTCTCACGTTCTGCTCCAGTTTTGTTAATTGGCTTGAATGTGGGTATCTGGCAAACGACTGAAAAATCCTTTTCCTAAAAATAATCATAGTAAGTAGTGTTATTTCTATAATAGTGTTTTTATGACTGGTTACTTATAGTACTCAATATTGACATTGTTGACTTCATTGAAAGCTTCAATGTGCACAGTGACCTTCTGAGTAGAGGGCTTATGTCAGTTTATAATCTTATTTAGAGTTAGATCGTCATTTTTGCAATTTAAGCTGCAACTTTACAACTGTTAGATAAGGAAGTTGTTCACACTGGAAAATTTCCTGTACAATGTGACTCTTCTATCTTGTCCTACCAGGTTCACCCACTTTGCTCTGAGATTGATGCTGAGTAAGGCAGGGAAAAGACTTGGAAGGCATCCTCCACAAGGTTGCTGCCAGTCTGGTAGGAGACAGCTGACTGGGCAAATGCTACCACCAACACATGGGTCCAAAGCCAAAGAATATGGCAGACCTGCAGAATACTGCCAAGATGAGGCTATGCACCAGCTTTCCAAGCCAAGTGGTTGCCTCAAGTATGAAAACATTAAAGTGTTTCTTCACAAACTGTTACTCCATTCCTGCTGTCATATTCTCAGCTTCCACATAACCTTAAACTTTTTAAAATGAGTATCAAATATGGCTGTACTACAACAGAGCACAAGTGCAAGCTACAACTTAGAATCAAAGTTATTGTCTTCCTTCAAAAAGAACACCAATTGACTACAAGAATATCAAGGTTAAAGTGATGGATGAATTTGCAAGGCTGCCCCAATCTTGATGTATGTAAATAGTTATGTTTGGGCCACTCACTCAGAAGCACAATAACGACGCTCATTAACCATAAAAAGCAGTCTGAATGTGATAATTTAAGGGCATAAAAATTGGGACAACTGTCGACCTACAGAGTTCCTTGTGTTTGCTCAACATTTCCATACAATCAAATTTCATCTTCTGTTTCAATTCCACCTTTCTGCCTGCTCCCCATATGCCTTGAATCACTGAGAGACCAAAGATTTTTGATCTTGCTCTTCATGCACCTTTTCTGCAGCAGTAACATTGTATTTTTCGCTCTGTTCTATTGCCCTAATGCATGTTGTATGGTGGGATCTGACTGTACTGCATGCTAAACAAAACTTTTCACTGTACCTAAGTACATGTGACAATAATAAATCAAATCAATAAAGCAGCATCCATAACCCTCTAAGGTAAGCACATTCCAAAAATTCACAACCTTCTGAGTGAAGGAAGTTCTCCTGATCTCACCAACTGATCCCTTATCATGAGACTGTGTCCTTATGGTGTAGGTTAACCAGCTAGACAGAAAAAGAGCCTCTCAGTGTCTGCCATGTCACATACCTTCAGAAATTTTCAATGCTTTGATCAAGTCACCTCTCATTCTTCAAAAAAATATAGGAAGAGTACAGCTCCAACAACATTCAAGAAGCTTGATACCATCCAGTACTTGCTTGATTATCCATCATCTTCAACATTCACTCCCTTCACCACTGGGGCACAGTGGCAACATTGTGTACCATCTCCAAGATGCACTGCAGTAACTCATCTCAGGGAGTCTCTCTCGCACTGCAACCCCCAGGTCTACTTTCTCCCCACCCCCACCCTCCTCTCATTTATCTCTCCACCCTGCAGGCACCCTCCCTCTATTCCTGATGTAGGGCTTTTGTCCAAAACAGCGATTTTCCTGCTCCTCGGATGCTGCCTGACCTGCTGTGCTTTTCCAGCACCACTCTAATCTAGACTCAAGGCTCCTTTGATAGCACCATTCAATCTGAAACTTTTACCACCAGGCAGGACATGATGGCAAGTTCCAAGCCACAAAGCATCTTGACATGGAACTATATCGCTGCTCCTTCACTGCTGTGGAACAAAATCTTAGAACTCGCTCTTTAATAACACTGTGGATCTCCATACAGTTCAAGGATTGAAGAGTTTCACGGAGGCACCCCACCATCACTGCTTTCCCCAGGACAATTACAGACAGGTCAGATATCTTATCTAGTCAGTGACAGCCATGTCCCATAAATGAATAAAACTCCCAGGGACTACCTAACAAATGCTCCAGGACAAGTGCAATTTCCTTCAGTCTGGAGACCACAACAGTTATCGTACTCCAGTGGTCTCACAAAAGCCCAGAACAATTGTGGCAAGGATTTCTTTATTTTGGAATCTGATCATTTTTCATTTTCCTTCCTAATTTCTTGCTGTACCTTCATGCTGATATTTTTGGTCCTTTCACAAATACACTCCATATTTCCCTGAATATCAACATTCAGAAGTTTAGCATATTTTACATAATAATCTTTGCAAAGGCACATTGCAGGAGATGTGAGATAGTCACTTCACCACTGTACTTACCCTGAGTGCCGTCTGCAGAGATTTTGGGAATACATGCAAGATCTGACAGGTAGTACCATTCTCACCACCAGCTCTGTCACAGCAATGAGGCATTCTGTCAAATGACTTCAGCGTCTGCTTAGGAAACTATCCAACAGGACAACCCTTCTCCTTTTCCCATCAGCAAGTAACAGTTCATAGAATGGTGACAGCCAAGGTGGCAGAGGGATGATATTGGCTTGAGTTCCAGCAGAGTTTCCTTTTCAGCTGCAGTCAGTTCATTGCTGACTAAAGTGAAGTTGTTTGAGCCTTTCAATTATGCTGCAGTACTAGGACAAGGTGCATGGGTTTGACTGCATATCATTATTTGTATAGTTCAACAGAACAGCTTCTCTGCACTCTGTCTATGTGGCAGCTCTATCAGCATATATCAGAAAGCCAGCCAGAGCACATCCAGTGAGTGAGACCTAGATTCCAATATGAAAGTGACTGTTAAGTTTGGCTTCAACATGCTTTGAGTTCAAATAGAGAACATTCTAGAGATTGCTGTCTTGAGCTTTATTCTTTTTTAATTAGGGGACATTTTGAGGGACTGCTCCAAAACCGTGTTGCAACTGGAAATAGTTTTTTTTTCTTAGGATAATGGCATATCCAAAACCATCGCTGCAAATGACAGTGTTTTTTGCAAAATGTGCATAATAACCATCTTTTATGCAACAATTAAATGTAATTTTTGTGTTGCACTGTTACTGCCAGACCTGCTGAGACTCTCCAAAACTTTCTGTTTTGATTTTATGCAACAATATTCTGATTACTGGTTCTAAACAAACAAAACTAATCATGGAAGTCACAAAAGGTGGGAAGACTGATTTGTCTTTAGCCTCCATCACTAGGCCTGTCACCTGACCACTGGAGCCGTCCCTTTACTTGACAACTGTTCTCAACCTTGATGTAATTTTTGACCTTCTGTCCTATATCTTCATCCTCCTCAGAACTCTTTACTTCCCCCTCTGTAATAATAAACATCTTTGCCTCTGCCTCATCAAGAGTATTCTATCCAATTCTGGAACCCACATTATAGGAGGGATGCGATAACACCCGACAGAGTGCAGAGCAAGATTTACCAGGATGCTGCCTGGGCTGGAAAGTTTCAGCTATGAAGAGAGATTGGACAGATGGGGCTGTTTTCCTTAGAGCAGAGGAGATTGGACAGAGGACATCGTGGAGATGTATAAAATTATGAGGGACATAGATAGAGTGGACAGGAAGACATTTTCCCATTGCCGGAGGGATCAATGACTGGGGTCCATAGTAAGGGGTAAAAGGATGAGTGGAGATATGAGGAAAAACTTTTTCACTCGGAGGATGGTGGGAATATGGAACTCATTGTCTGTAAGGGTGGGAGAGACAGAAGCCCTCATAACATTTAAGAATTATTTAGATATGTACTTGTGATGCCAAGGCATGTAGGAGGCAATAGCTGAGTACTATTATCGCAGCACTGTTAATTCGGAGATGTAGGTAATCCTGTTGTGCAGATGGCAGAATTTGAATTCAATAAAAGTCTGGAATTAAGAGTTTAACAATGACCATGAAACCATTGGTAATTGTTGTGAAAAACCTAATGTCGTTAGGAACATGGCATCAATTTCCAAGGAGGGTGCCTGTAAACAGGAAAGTGGCTTGAAGTGTGTATACTTCAATGCAAGAAGTATACGAAATAAGGTAGGTGAACTTGCAGCGTGGGTTGGTACCTGGGACTTCGATGTTGTGGCTATTACGGAGACATGGCTAGAACAGGGACAGGATTGGCTGTTGCAGGTTCCAGGATTTAAATGTTTTAGTAGGGTCAGAGGTGGGGGTAAAAGAGGGGGAGGTGTGGCATTGCTTGTCAAAGAAAGTATTACAGTGGTGGAAAGGACGATGGATGAGGACTTGCCATCTGAGGTAGTTTGGGCTGAGGTTAGGAATAGGAAAGGTGAGGTCACCCTGTTAGGAGTCTTTTACAGGCCTCCTAATAGTCCTAGAATCATTGAAGAAAGGATAGGGAAGGTGATTCAGGAGATGAGTGACAGTAATAGGGTGGTTGTTATGGGGGACTTTAACTTTCCTGATATTGATTGGGAAAGCTATAGCTCAAGTTCGTTAGATGGGTCAGTGTTTGTTCAATGTGTGCAGGAGAGTTTCCTGACACAATATGTAGACAGGCCAACAAGAGGTGAGGCCATACTGGATTTGGTTCTGGGTAATGAACCAGGCCAGGTGTTAGAATTAGAGGTAGGTGAGCACTTTGGGGATAGTGACCATAATTCGGTGATTTTTACTCTCGTGATGGAGAGAGATAAGTGTGTACTACAGGGCAAGAGTTATAGCTGGGGTCAGGGAAATTATGATGCGGTGAGGCATGACTTAGGATGTGTGGCTTGGAAAAGTAGACTCCAAGGCAAGAGTGTAAATGATATGTGGAGCTTGTTCAAGGAGCAACTATTGAGTGTCCTTGATAATTATGTACCTGTCAGGCAGGGAGGAAAGGGTCGTGCGAGGGAGCCATGGTTTAATAAGGAATTGGAATCCCTTGTTAAATGGAAGAGGGCGGCCTATCTCAAGATGAGACGTGAAGGTTCAATTGGGGCGATTGAGAGTTATAGGGTAGCCAGGAAGGACCTGAAGAGAGAGCTAAGAGCAGCAAGGAGGGGACATGAAAGGTCCTTAGTCGGTAGGATTAGGGAAAACCCTAAGGCTTTCTATAGGTATGTTAGGAATAAAAGAATGACTAGGGTAGGAATAGGTCCAGTCAAGGATAGTAGTGGGAAGTTGCGTGTGGAGGCGGAAGAGATTGGGGAGACACTGAATGAATACTTTTCTTCAGTATTTACTCAGGAACAGGGCATTGTCGTCGATGCGAATACTGAGTCACAAATAAGTAGAATGGATGGCTTTGAGGTATGTAGAGAAGAGGTGTTGGAAATCCTGGAAAAGGTGAAAATAGATAAGTCCCCTGGGCCTGATGGCATTTATCCTAGGATTCTCTGGGAAGCAAGGGAGGAGATTGCAGAGCCATTGGCCTTGATTTTTATGTCCTCTTTGTCTACAGGAGTAGTGCCAGAAGACTGGAGGATAGCAAATGTGGTTCCCTTGTTCAAAAAGGGGAGTAGGGATAACCCTAGTAACTATAGGCCGGTGAGTCTCACTTCTGTTGTGGGCAAAGTCTTAGAGAGAATTGTAAGGGATAGGATTTATGCACATCTGGATAGGAATAATGTGATCAAGGATAGTCAGCATGGTTTTGTGAAGGGCAGGTCGTGCCTCACAAACCTTACTGAATTCTTTGAAAAGGTGACGAAGGAGGTTGATGAGGGGAAAGCGGTAGATGTGGTATATATGGATTTTAGTAAGGCGTTTGATAAGGTTCCCCATGGTAGGCTACTGCAGAAAATACGGAGATATGGCATTGAGGGTGAGTTGGAGGTTTGGATTAGGAATTGGCTGGATGGAAGAAGACAGAGGGTAGTAGTTGATGGCAAAGTTTCTTCATGGAGTGCCGTCACTAGCGGTGTTCCGCAAAGATCTGTTTTGGGACCATTGCTGTTTGTCATTTTTATAAATGACCTGGAAGAGGGGTTAGAAGGTTGGGTGAGCAAGTTTGCGGATGATACGAAAGTCGGAGGAGTTGTTGACAGTGAGGAAGGATGTGGCAGGTTACAGCAGGATATAGAGAAGCTGCAGAGCTGGGCAGAAAGGTGGCAAATGGAATTCAATGTAGCTAAGTGTGAGGTGATTCACTTTGGGAAGAATAACAAAAAGATGGGGTACTGGGCTAATGGTCGGATACTTGGTAGTGTGGATGAGCAGAGGGATCTTGGTGTCCATGTACACAGATCTCTGAAAGTTGCCACCCAGGTAAATAGTGCGGTGAGGAAGGCATATGGCGTACTGGCTTTTATTGGTAGAGGAATTGAGTTCCGGAGTCCTGAGGTCATGATGCAGTTGTATAAGACTCTGGTGCGGCCGCATCTGGAATATTGTGTGCAGTTTTGGTCGCCATACTATAGGAAGGACGTGGAGGCACTGGAACGGGTGCAGAGGAGGTTTACCAGGATGTTGCCTGGTATGGAAGGAAGATCGTATGAGGAAAGACTGAGACACTTGGGGCTGTTTTCATTAGAGAAAAGAAGGTTTAGGGGTGACTTGATTGAGGTGTACAAGATGATTAGGGGGTTAGATAGGGTTGACAGTGTGAACCTTTTCCCGCGTATGGAGTCGGGTATTACAAGGGGGCATAGCTTTAAATTAAGGGGGGGTAGATATAGGACTGAAGTTAGGGGTAGGTTCTTCACTCAGCGAGTCATAAGTTCATGGAATGCCCTGCCAGTAGCAGTGGTGGACTCTCCCTCTTTATGGGCATTTAAGCGGGCATTAGATAGGTATATGGAGGATAGTGGGTTAGTATAGGTTAGGTGGGCTTGGATCGGCGCAACATCGAGGGCCAAAGGGCCTGTACTGCGCTGTATTCTTCTATGTTCTATGTTCTATGTTCTATGTCCTTTAGGGGAGGAAACTGCTGTCCTTACCTCATCTGGCCTCCCTATGTCTCTTGACCCACAATCATGTAGTTCACTCTGAAATATCTCTGGGAATTTAGGGATGGGCAATAAATGCTGGCTTAGCCAGTGATGCCCTGAACCTGTGAATGGATGAATGAATGAAAATGGCAAGCAAGGCAATGGGCCAAGTGCTGGAAAATGGGATTAGAATAGTTAGGTGGTTGTTTTTGACCATCATGGATGAGTTGGGCTGAAGGTCCTTTTTCTGTGCTGTGGATTTCTATGATTCTATGACTTATCTCACCTGCTGCTGAAATGTTTATCTACACTTTTGCTACTTCCAGGATTGATTATTACACTACTTTCCTGGGTTTTTTTTCCCATTGTTATATCCTCAATAAATTTGCATTCACCTGAAACTCTGATCCTGAGCCATGCTAAGTCTCCATCACTGATTGCCCCCTGTCCTCAGAGTGATACATTATCACCAAGTCCAGCAATGTCCTGATGTAAACATTACCATCTTGGATTCAGCTTTGGATCCAGACCTAGACTTCTCTGCATTGCTCAAATTCTCACCTTGTGCGTCCCCAGTTTCCCTCACCCTTGCATTGGTGGCCATATACCTGTCTGGATAAGCCCTAGGATCTGTAATTCTCTCTCTGGAGCTCTCTCCTTGCTTGAGACACTCCATAAAATTTGATTCCGTGAAGAAATTCAGGTTCAGGGACTCTCAATTCAGCTCAAACCTCATTCCACACACCCTGTTATGGTCAGACAGAACTGATTCAAAAATAAATCATGTCTGACTGACAGTCACCTCAGGGGATCTGCTCCAAAGTGGAAGTCAAGTGCTTAGCCATGTAAGAAAGCTAACTTGACCTCATTGATTAATTTTGATCATTTAGCCAAGTTAGTAAAGTCAAAGTGTTGCAAATGATTTCAACACACAATAAACAATTCCTTAACACTGGTCATTTAAGAATGGGAAAGAGGACAATATTTTCCATTATTGTTTGTGGTGGAAACACCTAAAGCATTTGTATGCTAAGTTCTTACTTTGTTTGACAACGGTCATCCTTTGTAGTGTCAAAGTTGCAGCAGGCAAGATGATGCCACAGTTTACGTTTTACTGTGAATTGCATGTCACTTGTGGGATTAATTTAATCATTATATGCTTTTAGATTTATCTTTTTTTGTCAGGGAATCCATTTTGCTGATGAGAGCTCAGCTGTCCCTGATGAGTCTACAGGTCAGAAAATTACTGATCTCAGCAAATGCACAGTTTATAATAAATTGTAATATAATACAGAATAATGAGATTCTCTAACTATGAAATTAATAGGAAGTTATTAGGCAAAAGGTTGCATTTCAATGCCAATAAAGGGGCTTATTCTGGTATTTTTCATTCAAATATCTATTCCCAAAAGTAATGTAAATTAATGTTTGAGATAACTGACACTATTTAACTAATGTTTTTCTTGATATTAAGGAGGTTATACAAAGTGACTCAAATTCTAGCAGGGCTGGATTTTTGCCAGATTTTACATTCCCCAAAGGCCTAAGAAAATGTACAACCCAGCATTGCCCGCACTTCTTCCAGTCTTGGTGCAAAATTCATTTCTGTGAAGCAAGTGATAGGAAGGTTATCCCTCCAAAGTAAAGGAGGGGACAAGGGGAGACAGTGGCTTAGTGCAGTTGGTTTAAATTTTCATCCGAGAGGTGGTTAGCAGGAGTCAGGAAGTTTAAGAACATAGCTATAATAGTGGGATTTTCATTCTTGGTAGGGCTTGACAGGGTGGGGGCATGTGGGTTGGTAGGGTGCAGCTGGAAATTGTAGTCATGGTGTCACTGCCCTTGGAAAGAGTTCAGAGGCAGCCAAAGAGTATAGAGGCAAGCTGGTTAAAAGAGTCACCATAGTGCATGAGGACTTTGTTCTCGTTCCAACAAAATAAATTAAAGAGAAAAGGCTGTCTTTTAACCATCACTGCTCACGCCCTTCAGTTTCCCCACCCAACCCGGAACTCATCGTCCCAATTCCATGCCTACATATGGCACTTCCGATAGCCACCCCAGCCTCTCATTCCCACCATGTTAACCCATGTTCTTCCATTCACCTGTCACATGCCAAACCATGACATTTCCATCATGTGGAGGTGCCAGTGACACCTAGGGTGGACAAGGTCAGAAGTTACACGACACCAGGTTATAGCCCAACAGGTTTTTTTGAAATCACAGGCTTTCAGAACACTGCTCCTTCATTAGATGAAGTGAAAAGAAGTACCCAGGCACAGACCTTATAATCAGAGGGATCAAAAGATGGGATGAGTGGAGTGTTGAGTCTCTGCAGTAAATCAAGAGTGTCAGACAGTGTGATTAGCAAGTGAAAGGATGATTATAATTTGATTAATCGAAGCAGACAGATAATTATTAAAACGAAAAGATGCTGGAGATGAACCAATTGACTGGAATAACATGATAGGTATAAGATTCGTATGCTGAGTGTCTAAACAAAGTAACAAGAAATCCAAAACTGTACAAACTAGTTAAGGTAGGGAGATCATAACAAGTTATCAAGGTGATGGTGTCAAAACAGGTCAGTAAGGAAGTGTTTACAGATATAGAACAGTATGGTGGGGTCACATGTAGCACGACATGAATGCAAGATCAGGATTGAGGCCAGCTTAATTGGTATGGACCTTGGCTGTCAGTTTCTGCTCAGTGGTTCTGCATTGTTGTGTATCTCAAAAGCTGCCTTAGAAGATGCGTACCTGAAGATTGGAGGCTGAATATCTTAGACTGCTGAAATGTTCCTGACTGGGAGGGAACATTCCTGCCTGACGATTGTTGTGTGTTGTCCATTCATCAGTTGTTGTAGCATCGGCATGGTCTGCTGATATACCATGTCTCAGGGCATCCTTACTTGTAGCATGTGAGGTAGACAACATTGGCCGAGACACATGGGCATCGGTTGTGCGCATGGCGGGTGGTGTTCCTGTATGCGACGGTGGTATCCGACTCAATGATCTGACATGTCTTGCCAAGGTTACAGTGGCATGGTTGTGTGGTGTCACTGTTCTCCTGAAGGCCGGATGGTTTGCTATGAACGATGGCCTGTATAAGGTTTAGTGGATGCTTGAAGGCAAGAAGTGGAATTTGGGAAGATCTTGGTGAGATGTTCATCGTCATCGAAGGTTGCAAAGTACATGGTGTAGTTTCTCTGCTCCAGGGAAGTACTGGACCATGAAGGGGACTATGCTGTGTTCTTCACAGCCTTCAACACGTCATCGATGACGATGAATATCTCATCAAGACCTTCCCAAGCCTCCACTTCTCGCCACAGCAACCTCCGCCTCCCCATTGATACACTCTGACCAGAGTGATCTCCAGCTTTTGTTGTTTTTTTGTACAGATCCCAGCTTCTGCAGTAGTTTGCTCCAATGAAGGGCACTCTATCGGTTGTGTCCTATGTCTGTCTTCTGAGGAGGTTGTTGCAGTTTTCAGTATGGCACATCAGAAATGGTGATCAATGAGTTGAACATCATATCCCATTCTTCTGAGGGCGTCCTTCAGCATCTTTAGGTATCCATTATGTTCCTCTTTATTTGAGTAGTTTCTATGTATATGCAGGGCTTGTCCTGAAGGAATGTTTTTTTTAAATCTGGTTAGGATGGAAACGAGACAACTGTAGAATTCTGAAGTTATCAGTAGGCTTGCAGTAGAGTGAAGTAATGAGGTGTCCATCCTTGATGGAAATGAATGTGTCCAAAAATGAGACTGATTCTGGAGAGTAATCCTCCTTATTGTCCTGTTTGATATCATCGTCTTCATAACATGTTATGATCTCTCTACCTTAATTAATTTGTACAGTTTTGGATTTCTTGTTACTTTGGTTAGACCCTTGGCATGTGACTGTTATACGTATCATGTTATTCCAGTCATTTGGTTTGTTTCCAGCGTCATTTTTAAAAATATAATTATCTCTCTTCCTTAATTAATTGGATTATAGGTCATCGCTTCACTTGCTATTCAGCTGTTAATACTTTACTCACATTGTCTGACACTCTTGATCACCCACAGAGACTTATTATTCAGCCTGTTGACACTCCGCTCATCCCATTTGTATGACCGTTTGATCTCTCTGGTTATAGATTCTGAATCTGTGTCCTTCTCTTCACTTCAAATAATGGCGGAGCAGCGCTCCGAAAGCTAGTGAAAGGGCTAATGCCCGAAACGTCGATTCTCCTGTTCCCTAGATGCTGCCTGACCTGCTGCGCTTTTCCAGCAACACATTTCCATTTGTGATTTCAAATAAACCTGTTGGACTACAAGCTGGTGTCCTGTGACTTCTGACCATGACATTTCCATGCCTATTCACCAATTGGACAGAATCAAACAATGCTTTAATACAATATTAAATACAAGTGTTAATCAACCTGACCTTTAAAGTATCAATAGCAGAAACTTAGCACCACTTTTAAGACCATTCTCTGTCCTGGATTCTGTCACCATCTCCCTAATCAAAATGTTGATTGTTTAAAAATCTTGGTTAGATATCATCCCAAAGCTGACCTACCTGCTCTGGTGAGTACAAGCACTCAACAGAGAGATGTCAGAACAGGAGAAAGTGAGGACTGCAGCTGCTAGAGATCAGGGTTGAGAGTGTAGTGCTGGAAAAGCACAGCAGCTCAGGCAGCATCCGAGGAGCAGGAGAATCGACATTTCGGGCAAGAGCCCTTCATCAGGAAAGATGTCAGAATAGGCCAATGTTTTCAACACTGGACTGAGGCTGACCTTGAATTCTCTCTTTTCTCACTTGGAATCAAGAAGAATAATGAGAAATACAAAGAATTTTCTGCATTTACTTTTGTCTTAGGCTCAGGAAAAGGATTCCTTTGTCCTTGCGATGCAACAATGAGTGAAAAGTCCTTTCTATCCTTTGACCATGTCTACTTAGCAATCGTAAAACCATCTATAGACACAAGCCTTTCCAGCTCACCATCCCATGGAAATTTTGGAGTTTCCAGGATTAATTTTGCTCTCTACTCCTCCTGCTGTCTTTCCTTCTCAGGTAGTGTGTGCAATCTTTTGTTGCTTGTCAAAAGAATGCCTGCTATTGCCAGTCATAGTCTCTTGAATTTGACAAGAAGTTGTGGATGGTCATCACTTCTCTTCTGGAAGTCTCACTGAGATAGTGCACTGTCAGATGCCCTATCCACTTAACTGAAGTTTTCCATGTAGAGGTGTCATTACAACTCATCTAGCGTGCAAGCTGATGCCTTTAGATTTGAAATGCACTTTTCAGGTAAATACAGGTTGACTATTTGAAACAGACATTAATGACAACTTGCAGAAGAAACACTTATCATGGTTGACCCTGTTAGTCAATTAAAGTTCGGAAGGATGTTGAAGAGCTGCCAACCATTAACTGTCACTTTCTATATTCTAGCTGCTGCATCGTTAAATTGTGTGACCCATTTCTGCATTCTCCCTACACACCTTCCCTCCCATGCTGCAACCAGATAGTGCCTATCAGAATAGTCTTTCCATGATCCCTTCAGCCTCCTTTGTTCTGGGTTTACTTTTTGGCCCATTGATAAGAACTGCTGTATGTTGACATGTCTGCATTCTAGAATGGGGTCAGCATCTGAGTTTTGGGGAAAGGGGAGATGGTGACTGTATATTGGGTGTAGTATCCTGTCCCCACTACACTCAATGATGGAATGTTGAGTTTTTAGGTGAATAATTGTGCTTAGAAGGAAACAAAAAGGATTCAAGAGAATAAATGCTAAAGAAAAATTCAGAAACCAGAGTGTTAATTTGAATGACATGATGTAAGTGATTCTGATGGTATTGATATATAATGTTTATACAATGTGGAAGCAGTAAAATGTATCTCTTCAGGTTAGCCACATTTGGCTCATCAAGATAGATAATAAAACGCTGCAACAGGCTTCCTCAGATCAACTCAGAAGGCGTGATATTGGGCTTGATTCCAACAAAGTCATATTTCAATCTTTCTCATCCTTAAATTGACTGTGAAAATAATCCCACAGTGAAGGAGCTTTGACGTGGTGAGTAGTGATATCAGTGCAATACTGAGTTGTACAGATATGCACTATAATTTCTGCCCCATGCTGTGTTATCTTATCTCATCTCAGAAAGTGATAAAGCTATTACAATTGTCTACTTTTGATTCAGAGTCAAGGAAGGGGAACAAGTTCTCCTGTTCAACAGGAACATGAGTAAAAATGAGATTTCTGAATACTTGGAAATGTATGGTAAAATGGGGCAAAGTCAGTATAGTTTCATCAAGGGGAGATCATACCTGACAAATCTGTTAGAATTCTTTGAGGAGTGATTGAGCAGGTCAGACCAAGGAGAGTGAATGGATGTTATCTACTTGGACTTCAAGAAGGCCTTTGACAAGGTGTCACACAGGTAAGTGCTGAGTAAGATAAGGGCCCATGGTGTTAGAGGTAAGGTGCTAGCATGGATAGAAGCTTGGCTGCCTGGCAGAAAGCAGAGAGTGGGGATAAAAGAGTCTTTCTCAGGATAGCAGCCAGTACAAGTGGTGTTCTGCATGGCTCAGTGTTGGGACACGACTTTTCACTTCATACATTAATGATCTAGATGAAGAATTGAGGGCATTCTGGCTAAGATGATACAAAGATAGGTAAAGGGAAGGTAGTATTGAGGAGGTGGGAAGGCTTCAGAAAGATTTGGATAGGTTAGTAGAGTGGACAAAGAAGTGGCAGATAGAGTACAACGTGGGAAAATGTGAGGTCATGCACTTTGGTAAGAACAATAGAAGCATGGACTAAATGGGGAGAAAATTCAGAAGTCTGATGTGCAAAGTGATTTAAGAGTTCTAATCCAGGACTCTCTCAAGGCAAACTTGCATGTTGAGTCGGTAATTAGGAAGGCAAATGCAATATTGGCATTTATTTTGACAGGACTTGAATATAAAAGCAGGGATGTATTTCTGAGGCCCAATAAAGCTATGATCAGACCACATTTAAAGTATTGTGCGCAATTTTGGGGTCCATATCTCAGGAAGGATATATTGACCCTGGAGCGTGTTCAGAGGAGGTTCACGGGAATGGTCCCAGGAACGAACAGCTTAACATTTAGGAATATTTGAGGACTTTGGGTCTATGCTAAATGGAGTTTAGAGTGATGAGGGGAAACCTAATTGAAACATACAGAATACTGAATGGCCTGGACAGAGTAGCTGTTGGGAAGATGTTTCCATGGTAGGAGAGACTGGGGCCCAAGGGCACAGCCTTAGAGTAAAGGGAAGACCTTTTAGAACAGAGATAAAGAGAAACTTCTTCAGCCAGAGAGTGGGGAATCTATGGACTTCATTTCCATAGAAGGCTGTGGAGGCCAGGTCATTGAGTATATTTAAGATGAGGATGGATAGGTTCTTGATTGTCAAGGAGATCATGGGTTATGGGGAGAAAGTGGGAGAATGGGAATGAGAAACTTACCAGCCATGATTGAATGGTGGAACAGATTTGATGGGCTAAATGGCCTAATTTCTGCTCCTATGCCTTATGGTGTTACGGTCTAATTTTTGGTACAGAAAGAGACCATTTGTCCCATTTGGATTTAAGATGGCACAACATTTAAGTCAATTAAGTCAGTCCTACATCCTTCCTCCACAACATCTCTATAGATCTATAAATGACTTGTCTCTGTGTGTTCATGTGCTCATTAATCACCCCTGCTTCCATCACCTTGGTAGACAGTGAGCTCCCATTTATTGCTATTTGCTAGATAAAAAAACTTTCTCACATCCCCCTTGCATCTCTTGCCTGAATCTTTAAATTGTCTTCTTTAATCCTTGCAATATCAGCTAATGGAAACTGCTTATCTTCCTATCTTTACACTCATATGCTAGGAATGAGTAATAAATGTGGGTTGAGTGAACAATGCCTAAATCCTTGACCATCGTCTAGTAGAAAGTGAGGACTGCAGATGCTGGAGATCAGAGTAGAGAGCATGGTACTGGAAAATCACAGCAAGTCAGGCAGCATCCGAAGAGCAGGAGAATCGATGTTTTGGGCATAAGCCCTTCACCAGGAAAAGCCCTTCATCATCAAACAAAATCCTTCACCAGTCAAAAAAATGCACTCTCAGATCCAGTTCCACCTGCACACTCTTTAAAACTGTACCGTTGCATCTTTCTGAACTTTCCCTATCCCTTCTGCCAAAATAAATCATCTTACAGTTGTCTGCATTAAATTTCTACTGTTGTTGGCCTGCCCATTCCAACAATTTATCAATACCCTGCTGGAGTTGCATGATGTCATTGGCAGAAGAGAGCATTGGGGCTACCAATGATAATAATAGCCTAAGTGAGTCAATTGTAAAAGTCAGGTCTCAATTCATTGTGTTGGTTACTTTGAGTACTGAAATAACTTGACATTGGCAATAAAACCAAACAGCAGGAGACTACCGTCAGGATACTAGATAGAACAGATTCCCACAATAAGGAAGAAATCCTGAAGGAAATATAATTGAGGAAGAGAAAAAGTGAGGGTGCAGCTTGGTGCTAGAGAACCATGTGATGTGGATGTTGCTGACGAAGTCAGCATTCATTGCCCATCCCTTCATGACCCAGAGAAGATGGTGGTGAGCTGTCATTCTGAGTCACTGCAGTCATAGGAGTATGGGTTTCACAAGAGCTACCAGGCAGGGAGTTGTGAGATGTTGAACCATCGACACTGAAGGAACAGCAATATAATTCCAAGTCGAGATGGCGTGTGGTTCAGAACAAAACTTACAGATGGTGTTCCCATTAATGTTCCTCCCTCGCAATTCTAGGTGGCATGGATTTGGAGTCTCCGTGAATTGTTGCAGTGCATGTTGCTGACAGTACACATTGCTGTACTGCATGTCAGTGGTGAAGATCGTGGATGGAACACTAATCAAGCAGACTAGTTTGTCCTGGATAATGTCAAGCTCTTTAGTATTATTGGAGTTGCATTCGTTCAGGGAGGTGGAGAGTATTTCATCATACTCCTGAATTGTGCCTTGTAGATGGTGGACAAGCTTTGGGGAAATTGGAGGTGAGTTACTTGGTGTAGAATTCCCATTTTCTGACCTGCTCATGTAGCTACAGTATTTATATGACTGGTCCAGTTCAGTTTCTAGTCAATTATAACCCAGGGTGTTGATAGTGGGGAAATTCAGAGATGGTAATTCCACTGAATATCAAGAGGTGATAGTTAGATTCTGTCCTATTTGAGATGTTAATTGCTTGGTATTTGTGTCCAAACTTAGATATTGTCCACATCTTGATCCATTCAGATACAGGCTCCTTCAAGTATCTGAAGGGCCACAAATGGCATTGAACATTATGCAATCGTCATTGAACATCCCCACTTCTGACATTATGATGAACGGAAGGTCATAGATTAAGCAATTGATGGTTGTTAGGCCTAGGACACTGCCCTGAGGAACTACTGCAGAGATGTTTTGAGACTGAGATGATTGATTTTCAATAACTGCACCAGTTTTCCTTTGTTCCAGGTATGATATCAATGAATGAAGAAGTTTCCAAACAATTCTGTTCGACTCTCATTGACTCCAGTTAGCTTAATGCCAAATTCATTCAAATGCTGCCTTAATGTCAAGGATTCTCATTCACACTTCAGCTCTTGAGCAATTTTGTCCATGTTTGGACCAAAGCTGCGGTGAGGTCAGTCCTAGGTTAGGCCTGGCGGAACCCAAACTGAGCATTAGTGAGCAGGTTTTTGCTGAGAGTGTGCTGCTTTAAAGCTCAGTTAATAACTCCTTCCATTGGTTTTCTGATGATAGTGGGTAAGGCAGTAACTGGCCATATTGGATTTGTCCTCCTGTTTTATGCACTAGATAGAGCTAAGTAATTGTTCATTTTCAGGTAGATGTTAGTATTGTAATTCTGCTGGATGACTTTGATCAGACATACATAGGTGCAAATTACTTCATGTGCTAGAATCTGTACGGAAAACAAAAATTGCTGGACATCACAGCAGGTCAGGCAGTATCCATGGAGAGAAATCTAGACTCGAAATATTAGCTTACTCTCTCTCCGTGGATGTTGCCTGACCTGCTGTGATCACTAGCACTTTTTTTGTCGAACAGATGTTTGGTCAATTCAGGAGCACAAGTCTTTAGTAATATTGTCAGAATGTTGTCAGGTCCCATTGCCTTTGTAATATCTAATGCCTACAGTCATTCAATAATTTTTTAAGGTTTCATTTACAGGATGTGGCCATCATTGGTTAGATTAGATTAGGTTCCCTATAGTATTGAAACAGGCCCTTTGGCCCAACAAGTCAACATCGATCCTCCGAAGAGTAACCCACCTAGACCCATTCCCATACCCTATATTGACTCCAGACTAATGCACCTAACACTATGGGCAATTTAGCATGGCCAATTCACCTGACCTGCACGCCTTTGGACTGTGAGAGGAAACCGGAGCACCCAGATGAAACCCACGCAAACACGGGGAGAATGTGCAAACTCCACACAGTCACCCAAGGTGGGAATCGAACCCTGGTCCCTGGTGTTGTGAGGCAGCAGTACTGAGCCACCATGCCACCCTAAAAAAGGTCAGCATTTATTATCCAACTCTCATAGCCCAGGGCAGTTAAGAGTAAACCATATTGCTGTGGATCTGAAGTCTTATGTAGGCCAGACCAGATAAAGATGATAGTTTCCTTCCTTAAAGGGCATCAGTGAACTAATAATGATCATCATTAGGCCCTTAATTCCAGGTTCTTACTGAATATAAATTCCACCATCTGCCATGAATCCAGGTCCGCAGGATATTACCTGGATCTCTGGATTAATAGTCTAGTGATAATACTACTAGTCCATTGCCTCCCCACAAGTGGAGTGATTAGAATAAGCTGAAGACTGGCATCTATGATCATGGGAATGTCAGGGGGAGGACAAGGTGGATCATCACTTGTCACTTCCAATTGAAGGTGGATGCTTCAGCCTTATTTTTTTACACTGATCTGTTGGGCTCTCCCATTGTTGAGGATAGGGATTATTATGGAGTCTCCTACACTTCTTAGCTGTCTAATTGTCCACCAGCCTTTATAGCTGAATGTGGCAGGACAGCAAAATTTAGATCTGATCGGTTGGTTGGAAGATTGCTTAACTCTGTCTATCACTTGCGACTTGGCGGATGGAAGGAGAGGGAAAGGAAACAGCTGAAAGTCCCCAGTGGAGGGTCTTGTGTTAGCTGATTCCCTGCTTTGAGATCATTGTTAATACTTGCTTATTTATTCAGCTTGGGTTAGACTGTATCAACAGCCTGTATATGAATGTTTGTTTGTTATTGTGTGTGTATATGAACACATTGTGTCTTAATACATTGAGATGTAAAGGCAGATAGTCAGGAAGGAATGGCTCAAAACTACTAGATCAGTTGTAAATTTTAAACCTGGGACAGATAATACCTTTTGCTCAACAAAATAAATTAATGGATATTGGCCAAAGGCAGATATGTGTAATTAGGCCACAGATTAGCCATGATCATCTTGAATGGTGGAATAGGATTGAGGGGCTGAATGGCCTACTTTTATATTCCTAGGTGGTCAAAGGCATAGGTTCAAAGGAAAGAAGACTGGGGAGGTTTTGGGGAGGGAATTTTGGAAAATGGAATCTTAGATGATGAATGCAGAGTGTTTGCCAGAAGAAGAAATGAGTTTTTTTTTGTGGGAGAGGTGCAGTGTTGTTAGGGTGGAGGAGGTCTCACACTTTGAGAGATAAACACCACAGTGGGACTTAAATCTATGAAAGAGAACTTTCAAACTTTAGATGTAAATGATTATATAAATGATTTGGATATGAATATAGGAGGTATAATTAGTAAGTTTGCAGATGACACCAAAATTGGACGTGTAGCGGACAGTGAAGAAGGCTACCTCAGATTACAATGGGATCTTGATCAGATGGGCCAGTGGGTTGAGGAGAGGCAAATGGAGTTTAATTTAGATAAATGTAAGGTACTGCATTTTGGGAAAGTAAATCTTAGCAGGACTTGTACACTTCATGGTAAGGTCCCAGGGAGTATTGCTGAACAAAGAGATCTTGGAGTGCAGGTTCATAGCTCCTTGAAAGTAGAGTCGCAAGTAGATAAGATAGTGAAGAAGGCGTTTGGTATGCTTTCCTTTAGTGGTCAGAGCATTGAGTATAGGGGCTGGGAGGTAATTTTGCGGCTGTAACAGTACATTGATGAGGCCGCTTTTGGAATATTGTGTGCAATTCTAGTCTCCTTCCTATCGGAGGGATGTTGTGAAACTTGAAAGGGTTCAGAAAAGATTTACAAGGATGTTGCCGAGGTTGGAGGATTTGAGCAATAGACAGAGTCTGAATAGGCTGGGGCTGTTTTCCCTTGAATGTCGGAGGCTGAGGGCTGACCTTATAGAGGGTTATAAAATCATGAGGGGCATGGATAGGGTAAATAGACAAAGTATTTTCCCTGGGGTGAGTGAATCCAGAACTAGAGGGCATAGGTTTAGGGTGAGAGGAGAAAGATATAAAAGGGACTTATGGCAACTTTTTAATTCAGAGGGTGGTGCATGTATGGAATGAGCTACCGGAGGAAGTGGTGGAGGCTGGCACAATTGTAACATTTAAAAGGCATCTGGATGGGTATATGGATCAGATGGGTTCAGAGGAATATGGGACAAGTGCTGGCAAATGGGATCATATTAGTTTAGGATATCTGGTTGGCATGGACAAGTTGGACTGAAGGGTCTGTTTCTGTGCTGTACATCTCGATGACTATGACAAGCTGCTAGGCTGTTTAGCATGCAGGTAGTCCTGTTTCGTAGCTTCACCTGAGTGACACCTCATGTTTAGGTAAGCCCAGTGCTGCTCCTGTGATAGCCTCCTGCACACTCCATTGAACCAGGTTGCTCTCCATGCTTGATGATAATAGCAGGGTTGTGCATATGCCAGGCCATGAGGTTACAAATTGTCACTGAATATGGTTGTGCTGTTGCTAACGGCCCACAGTCCTTCATGGATGCCCAGTGTTGAGTTGCTAGATCTGTTTGAAATCTCTCCCATTCAGCACAGCTGAATGTTATCCTTCATGTGAAGGTGAGACTTTGTGTCTAGAAGGACTGTGGCCACCTTGGTCAATACTGCCACAGGCAGATATATCTGTGACAGATAAATTGGTGAGAATGAGGTTATGTTGATTTTGCCCTGTTTTTGATTGCCTCATCATTGTGCCAGACTCAGTCTGACGTCCTTCAGGACTTGACCAACTCTGTCAGTAGTAGCTCTGCCCAACCATTCTTGGTGATGGACATTGAGGTGCCCCACCCAGAGAACATTCTGAGCCCTCACTAATCTCAGTGGTTCCTCCATGTAGTGCTCAACACAACGGTGTACTGCTTCATCATTTCAATGTAGGTCTTTGCCCATATTTGACCTCATGCAATTAGAATTCATTAGTCCCAGAATCTCTGTTGATGATTGCCAGGGCATCTCCTTTCCAAGTGTATACCACGATACCAGGGCATATCCCTTCCACTATGCCTCACTTCAGCCAGTAGGACAAGACATGGAAGCATCAAAGAAAGGAGCATATGTAGGCCATTTGACCCCTCCAGCCTGCTCCACCTTTCATTATGTTCATGACTTATCATTGAGCTCAAATCCCAAAACCCACCTTTCCCCCCTCACATTCCTTGATCCCTTTGGCCACAAGAGCTATATCCACCCCATTCTTGAAAATGCATAATGGGTTGAGCCAAAGTCACTTTCTGTGGTAATGAATTCCACAAGCTCACCACTCTCTAGCTGAAGAAATCTCTGCTCATCTCAGTTTTTATCCTTAAACAATGACCCCTGAACTCTCCCACCATCGGGAACCTTCCTGAATCTAACCTACCTCGTCCTGTTAGAATTTTATAGGTTTCTATTAGATTCCCCTCATTCTTCTGGATTCCAGTGAATATAATCCTAACTGATTCAATCTTTCCTCATATCCAGGGGACGGTGATAGTTGCGTCTGGATTATATTCATGGAATTATACCTTACTGACAATGTCAATCTGTTGCTTGACTAGGCTGAGGGACAGCTCTTTCTTCATTTTGGAAGCAGCCCAGAGATGTTAGTGAGAAAGACTTTGCAGGGTTGACAAGACTGTGTTTGCCTATGTCACTTCCAGTATTTGGGTTATGATTGGTGTTCCATCTGGTTTAATTCCTTTTCTTACCCTTTGTAGGTAAAACTGAATGATTTGCTTAGCCATTTCAGAAGGTCTTTAACAATTAACCACATTGCTGTAGGTCTGGAGTGCTTACTCAGCCCCCAGCTGTACTTCTTATACCTTCATGACTCAATTTTGCTCTAACTCCATTGACAAATTTGTTGATGATACCACCATAGTGGGTCGGTTCTTAAACAATGAAGAGACAGAGTACAAGAAAGAGCTGACAGCTTAGTGGTATGGTGTAAAGATGACAATCACTTCCTCAATGTCAGCAAAACAAAGAAGCTGGCTTCAGGAAAAGGAGTGAAGGGCAGGCCCCGTCTGCATCAATGGCGCTGAGGTGGAGATGGTCGAGGGTACCAAGTTCCTGGAAGTGATGATCACCAACAAACTGCCCTGCTCCACCCATATTGATGCGATGGTCAAGAAAACATAACAACGCCTCTACTTCCTCAGGAGGCTGAGGAAATTTGGCATATCCACAATGACTCTTACTAATTTTTATAGGTGTACCATAGATCCATCACAGTGTGGTACGGCAACTGCTCATCCCAAGACCACGAGAAATTATAGAGAGTGGTGAACACAGCCCAGTCCACCACACAAACCAACATTCCATCCATTGACTCCATATATACTTCTCGCTACTTCGGGAAAGCAACCAACATAAACAAAGACCCCTCCCACCCTGCTTATATTCTCTCCCAACTTCTTTCATTCAGCAGAAGATATAAACGTTTGAATACGCCTAAGAACAGATTCAAGAATAGATTGTTCCCCACTGTTGTCAGACTTTTGAATAGACCTCTCAAATGATAATGTTGATCTCTCTCTGTACCATCTTTGTGGTAACACTGTATTCTGCTCTCTGTTCTGCCAGCCTGATGCACATTGTATGGTAACATGCAAAACAACACTTTTCACTGTATCCTGGGATGTGACACCAATAAATCAAGTCGAAACAAACATGTAGGCCAGACTAGGAAAAATAAGTGAATGCGTTTGATTTTTCATGACACTTTTTGGTTTTGCCATGAATACAGTCCCCCTCAATTCTAGATTTATCAAAGAATTCAAATTCTATCATTTACTTTGGTGGGAGTTGAACCGATGCCCCAGAACACCAACCTGGACCTCGAGATTAATAGCCCAGACATGTTAGTGTAACATCACTGCCTCCCCACAGAACCCATAAGAAAATCCATGCATCTTTTTTAAATTTACCTTCCTGGTCTCATCTTGTCCTGACCACACATTCTAGCCCTGAGTGTTTGCTGTTACCTGTCAGTGATATTGAAATAACGCTCCCCACTCTTGTCTTGTGAATCAAGTCTGGCTTTGGTGACAAACAGTGGCTGGCTCTCAAAGAATTGTTCAGCAGCATTAACTCTCATTAAAAGGAAAGGAAAGGAAAAGAGAACGAGATGAAATAATCCGCAATGCATGAAATGGAAATTCACAAGTAATTTTTAGAACACAATGATGTCTTGCATTAGCCTGCAGATGCAGTATAGCCAAATTTTTGAAGCTAAACATAATTTTACTGACATTGTAGTATTTTGCAGTCCGGGCACACGGCCAGATAAGTGTAGAGTAAACATACACCTTCCTTCATGATTTTTATTTTTTATTTTGTTTTCCTCAGGGTGTACCAGAATAAACCAACTCCACACATGCAATATCAACATCATAACATGTTATGTGTGCATGTTCGAAATGAATCCAACCATAACCTCCCTTTGCTCCCCAGGCTGTCTTACTAATGACCAGAAACAAGATGGAAAAAATGCAAAGTATACACCTGCCTTCCTCAGTTCTTGGATAAGTCCATTTTCCTCCAGTAACACATCAATAAGTTATGAGAAGTAGGAAAGTAAGTGATTTTTTAAAATACATTATTTGTTTAGGGGTTTGGTGTGTCATTGGCTACACCAGGATTTGTTGTCCATCCTTAAATACCCTTGGTCACCACTTTCTTGAACGATGACCATCCATGGATGGGAAGGAAGGTGTGGTCACCAGATTTATTGATGACAGAAAGTCTGATAGGAAATTAAATTTGTGAAGTGAGGCTACAAAATGTTATGGACAGGTTAGATGAATGAGAAAAGTTCTGACAAATTGAGTATAATATGGGAAAGTGTAATATTGTCTATTTTGGGAGTAAGAATAAAAAAGAATGTTCTAAGTGGTGAGATTGCAAATCTCTTAGGTGCAGAGGGATCTGGGTGTCTTCCTGCATGAATTGCAAAGGCTACTCTCGAGATACAGCAAGTATTAGCACAGCTAATAGAATGTTATTATTGTCGTAAGGGAATTGCATTCTAAGGTGGGCAAAGAGATTATGCCTCAGTTCTGTAGGTGAATCTACAGAGGGATATAGACAGGTTTAGAGTGGACAAAAACTAGGCAGATGGAAATCAATGTGGAAAAATGTGAGTTATGAGTGATTTGTGTTTGGGTCTCAATTATTCACATTATTTATTAATCACTTGGATAATGACATAGAAAGGGGCAGCACAGTGGCTCAGTGGTTAGTACTGCTGCCTCACAGTACCAGGGTCCCAGATTCGGTTCCAGCATCGGGCGACTGTCTGTGTGGAATTTGCACATTCTCCTTGTATCTGCGTGGGGTTCCTACGGGTGCCCCGGTTTCCTCCCACATTCCAAAGATGTGCAGGTTAGGTGAATTGGCCACGCTAAATTGCCCATAGTGTTAGGTGCATTAGTCAGAGGGAAATGGTTCTGGGTGGGTTACTCTTCAGAGGGTCGGTGTGGACTTGTTGGGCTGACGGGCCTGTTTCCACACTGTAGGGAATCTAATCTAAAAAGTTTTATATCCAAATTTGCTGCTTACACAAAGTTAGGCAGCATACAAGACAGTGCAGATGATAGCATATAATTTGAAAGTGATATTGATAGACTAAGTGAATGGATGTAAGTGAAATGTCGCAGATGGAGTTCAATGTAAGCAGTGTAAGGTTATTCATTTTCGAATGATAAAGGGGAGGTCATTGGAAGTCTCTTCCTGAAAAGTCGATGGAAGCAGAGTCCTTGAATTTTTTTAAGACTGAGGTGGGTTAATTCTTGGTAAGCAAGGGGGTGTTACGTTTTTGTGGTAGGTGGTGGCAACGTCAATTTGTGGTTACAACCAGATCAGCCAAGATATTAATAAATCGTGGAGCAGACTCAAGGGGTAGAATGGCCTACTCTTGTTCCTTGCTCAAAAGATTGCATGTTGTGTTCTCGCACAGAGCTGTTAGCAAGAGTCATCTAGAATTTGGATCCAGCAGCATTGAAGGAAGTGCAATATATTCCACCGCAAGATGGTAAGTGGCTTTGATCTGAGCTTGCAGGTAGTGGTGTTCCAATGTACCTGTCAACTTTGTCATTCTAGATGGTCAAGGCTGTGGATTTGAAAGATGTTGCTGAGAGCATTGTGCCATATGTCAATCATGGTTTGGGGGCAAGATCAGCATTTGTTGCCAAATTGTACTTGCCCTTGAACTGATCAGCTCTTTGGGCCATTACAGGAAGCTAAGGGTCTCCAACCACATGTAGGCAGGGATGACAGATAAGGATGGAAGATTTCCACCCATCAACATTCATAAACAGATGGATTCTAAATGATGATCAATAATGGTTACATGGTCACTACTGGACCAGCTTTTGATTCAGACATTATTGAATTTAATTTTCATCATCTACCATAGTGTGCTTTGTTCCCAAGTCCCAGATCATTAACCTCGGAAATAGCAGCTCCTAGGCAAAAAGCAAGCAGCCTCAGGCACCTTGTATATGTAGACATCTACACTCTGAGATACCCCGGATTGATAAGTCAATATGTATGCATCAGTATTGGCTTAAAGCAGGTCGGCACAACATCAAGGGCCCAAGGGCCTGTACTGTGCCGTAATATTCTATGTTCTATGGTTGCTGCAGGTACATAGTTTGAAAGGATATCACTAGTATATGGAGTGAGGAATGAGAAGTTATCCGATCTCTTTCAGTCCAGGGAGGATTTAACACTGAATCCAATTCACTACATCAGCAGAAATCAGTGCCCAGAATTGGTCAGCATTGTGTAGAGCCATTGCCAATTCTGTATTAGGAGTGCTCCAAATGGCATCATGTACTCTACTGAAAGCCTGTCAAAATGACAGAAGGGTAAGAATCAATATTATTGACCATACTGGGTTGTAAAAGATATGGTTTCAAGGAATCACAAACACACATCTAGCTGAATGCCATAGGTGTGGCCAACTGGGCATGTTAGAAGTTATTGTATGTTAACAGTACCTGGGGCAGCACCTTATAAACAAAGATAAAGGTTGTATACAAGGAAAATTCACCAGAGAAATGGAAATCATACAACAAGGTTGCAAGAAGGTAAAGGTACAGAACAAAAGGTTAAGACAATGTTCCTAGGGGAGGTGAACAAGAGTCAGTACAGATTATGTTTTATTCTTATTTGGAATTAGCACATCTCTGCAAGGTCAACGTTTGTTCCCATCTCTAACTGCTTTTGAATTGAGTGTATTGCTGAACCATCACAGAGGACAGTTAAGAGTCGACCACATTACTGTGGACATGAAGTCCCATAGACTGGGAATGAAGGGTGGATTTCCCTCCTGAAAGGACATTAGATCATCAACTTGAAGGCACAAGGCTTAAAAACAACACAGGAGTATCAGTTTTAGTGTGGCAGGCAGCTTGCTATGTTTGAAGTCTGTGAGTCACACCAGCAAACATAAAACTCTAAAATCTAGGAGGCACTAATCTTCAGGTGCGTGGGCTAACCACAATGAAGCTTAATCACAGGGGACCAAATGTCAGTGAAACACTATACATACTAAAGATGAGAATACCTCATTGTTGAGCAGAAATGCATGTATTTGTCTAGATCTCTTAGACAGAGTAGATACATTGCGTCAGAATGAAGGCAGGAGAGAATTTCAGATATTTAAAAGTTTAGGCAAATTGAAATAGGATTACCACATTACTCTGCAAGAAGATCCTAAACCCATTTGCTTATTCACTCCCAAGAAAACTACTCATTCTTTGATGGGAAATGTAAAATCTCAGCTAGATATAATTGAAAGCAAGATCATATTGCAAGTGACAAAGCTGATGCAATGCTGCTCAGAGATAATAACTTCTTCCAAGACTAATGAAGAACGAAGATCATGTGTGCTAAAACTGGATGCCAATTATGAGTTCTGGCAGATATGGTTTGACAGAGTCAAGGGGGAGGATTTTCTGATGACCAAACAGCTTGTTTCTGAAGTGTGGATGGGATTTGTGCACCTTGTCAGACTCTGAGGGAATTACTCAGAGAATGGAAGATTCCTTTGGGCAATTCCCTTTCACCAAGTACCTTCTGAAGTTATCCATTTAATTTTGAGGATTTGGGGGGCTCTGCTGATGTTAAGTAAATAGTTACTCGGGTGTTAAACTATTAAATGTCTAGTCGAACTCCTGAGTAATTATTCAACCGAATCCTTAGTTTTTTTTCAAACACCCCAACTACACAGTCCCCTAACACCTTACACTCTCAGACCCTGACCTGACACCCTGTTTCTCTCTAGGCCTCTGAACCTGACCCACTCCAACTCTCCCCTCAGAACCTTACACACCCCTATCCACTGCAGCTGACTTACCCTCTTTCATCTCAGGAGCCAACACCTCACCTCACTTCTGTCCCATCCCCCTAGGATCCGACATCACCCTGCCCCTGCACCCCTGGGACATTTACTGTACTTTCATTTCCCCAACTACTGGACCCTCAGAACCTGGGACCCCTTCCCCCACTGTCAACTCAACAAACCCCAGCTCCAGATCTGATTGCTTCCATCTGGACCCATCACACACCCTGTTCTGGACCTGAGACCAGTCACTGCCTCCTCCAGGACTGACCGAAAACCCATTCCCTGCCACCGAACGCCCCATGCCCCACTGTGGAGATTGAACACATTGCATCTTGCTTGTGTGTAACTCAACACCAAAATCTCCATTTGGACCCAATGTCTCCCACCCACTCGAACTTACCTTAAATACTTCATCCAAGGCCACCTTGATTCACTTGGCATCATTCCCAGTTGGCAGCCACTTCCTTATCCACATAGCACCCTACCAACATCATCACCCTCACGCCCCCACACCCCCAACCCTAACCTCACAGTTAGGTTACATATGTATCCGTCCACTGGACATGTCAATGTGGCAGTATGTGCTGCTAGATCTTTAAACTACAGAATACAGCAACCGATTGCTGTGCTAATGTGGGTATGATTTGTTTTGTCCATGTGGATGATATTTCCTGCTGCCACTGAGTGTCAACATTGACAGGTGGTGTAAGGATTAACTGCTTAAGGTCATAGCTGAGGTGCCAATCAATGGGCTGATTTGTCCTGGACGTTATTAAATTTCTTGAGTGTTTTTGGAGCTGCACCCATATAGGCAAGTGACGGGTATTCAACCACACCCTGACTTCTGCCGCAGATGTGATGGATAAATTTTGGTGTGTACAAAAGCTTGAACAGCTTCTCCCCTGCAATTATTACAGTGCTGAATGGGTCTCTCTAACTTCACATAATGTTGATCTTGCTTTGTGCCCCTCCTGTGCAGTGTAACCTTGTATGCCTCACTGTCTAAGCCCCCCTACGATCTGTATGTCCATGTTTGCACTGATCTTCCCAAGCTGCTCGCACAACAAAACTTTTCACTGCACATAGGTACATGTAACTACAATAAATTAAATCAAATCAAAATAAGAGTTCCCAGCATCTGAAGCGCTCTTGGAACCACAGCATTTATTGATGCGTTTTGGAAGTCCAGGAGTTATGGTTAGATTCTATCTTGTTGAAGGTGATTGTTACTTGGCACGTGTGTGGTGGGAATGTTACTCATTATTTATTTTCCCAAACCTGAATGTTATTTAGGTATAGTTATACATGGACATGTATCTGATGAGTTGTAAATAATATTGAAGACTTGCAGTCATCAACAAACATCGCCACGTCTGACCACATACAGGGATGGTCTGGAGAAGCAGGTGAAGATGATTGGGTCTAGAAGAACTCCTGCAATGATGTCATGACTCTGCGATGATTATCTATCAACAACCATAGCCATCTTCCCTATACTCCCTATTTCTCCAGCCAACAAAGACATTTCTGAATGTATCTATTGATTTAAATTTTACTTGGGCATCTCGATGCCACACAGTCAATTGCTCCCTTGATGTCAAATGCAGTGACTCTCACCCAACTGTTACGTTTAATTTTTTCATTCATGCTTGGACCATGGTCATAATGGGTCAGCAGCTGAATGAACCTGATAGACACAAACTGAGTGTCAGTCAGCTGGTGATTGCTCAATAAGAGCTGCTTGATAGCACTGTCAAAGGCACCTTTAGGGTGGCACAGTGGCTAGCATTGCTGCCTCACAGCACCAGGGACTCGGGTTTGATTCCAGCCTCAGGCGACTGTCTGTGTGGAGTTTGCACATTCTCCCTGTCTCTGCGTGGGTTTCCTCTGGGTGCTCCGGTTTCCTCCCACAGTCCAAAGATATGCAAATTAGGTGAATTGGCTATGCTAAATTGCCCATAGTGTTCAGGAATGTGTAGATTAGGCCCATGAGTTAGGGGTAAGTGTAGGGGAATGGATCTGGTGGGTTACTCTTTGGAGGGTTGGTCTGGACTTGTTGGGCTGAAGGGCCTGCTTCCACACTGTAGGGATTCTAATTAAAACCTTCACTATTTTGCTAATGTTTGAGAGGATACTCATGGGATGGTGACTGGCTGGATTGGATTTGTGTGGCTTTTTATAGACTGGGTGTACCAGAACAGAAGGAAAACATGTTTCCAGGCCTAGATTTCCACATCCTAGACAAGCACTCCAAAAGCCTATCACATCTCCTTCCAAAATAGATGCTCTGTCTTTGTATGCAGTCAGATTGTCTGAGTAAATTTTTGTCTATTCTCACAAAAACTACTTATTTCTGAAATAACTCCACAGAGGCCGGTATCCTATCACCAAGTCACCCTTTATTTACGCAATGCATAGTACTGACCCAGCTCGCTCAGGACCAGCTCTCAGACTGAACAGAATCTCTGACTCTCTTGTTCATATCCGTCAGCCAGGGGTCCCTGATTGGACCAGGTTAACAGCCATAATCAAGGAACTCATATTCTTTGAGATCCACCTGGCTGACCTCATTACTTTCACTACATGCCTTTCCCTCTGAGTCTGAGGGTGAAAGTTGGTTCGTTGTAGCTCCTCCTTGGGGTGTTTTAGCACCAGGTCAGGTTCCTCCAACACTGCCTCTGATATGGGTGGCGTATAACACACAGTAGCTCGCCTCTTGCACTCAGAGCATCTCAAACAAAATCCATTCTCTTCTTCAAGTGGCAAAAGCGTTAATGCAGTGACATCCACCATGTCCACTTCAGGAATCTTCAATCCCAGATGGAGAGGGAGAACCACAGGTTCTGGAACAGTTGGAAGGGCAGTCAAGGAGCAGGGCACATTTGCTCTCACACCATTTGTGAGCTTTCAGCTTTCATATGGTTCACATACCTGTTCGGAATGATCCCAACTACCTGAACTTAATACGTCACTGGACTCGAAGTCGCATTGACCATGCCTCTTACCCATGCAGGGACATTCCTGTGGTTCCAATGCCAATCTTTATCCCCTGAAGTAAACTATCTCTCGCTTAGTGGTGTCTTGTGGCTGGCATTGGCATTCCTGATGCCGTTTCACTCTCCCCCCTCAGGTCCAGAAAGATCAGATTTATCCTGCTGCGGAGCCTTCTCCCTGTTAGAACTGTGCTGGAGCTATCCCTGTTGTTGCATGAGGGTGGTCCTGCCATCAAATAGGAACCGGGACAGTTTGTATTTAGTGAATCTGTAGGCTGTTTCGTTAAGCCTGCTTTCAAAGTTTGGACTGCTCTTTCTGCCAGACCATTGGATGATGGATGTTAGGGAGCTGTCCTTATATGGCAAATACCATTCAACTTTAGGAAATCCTCTGATTCTCTGCTGGTAAACGATAGCCTGTTATCTGTAGCCAACACTTCTGGGAGTTCATATATCACAAAAGATGCACACAGTTTTTCTAATGTCGTCCCCGTGTTTAAGGAATGAACTATAAGCATGTTATGCCATTTTGAGTGGGTATCCACAATGACTAAGAACATGTTCCACTTGCTGCATTTTCCAACGATAAAGCCAGTTGTACTGCCTGTTTAAAGTCCATTTGAGCTTCATCTGGTAGTTGCTTTTGCATGGTTATATTAATAATCCCACATACCAAACGGTCTACCAGCATCTCATTACGGATTAAACCAAAGTCACAGGTTTCTGCCAGTTGTCTTAAATCCCAAAACAATTCCACTGGTTCTCGATTTGCTGAGTAAAACTGATAGTGTCTCAGAATTAGAGGAGGCTTGGGGTCATAATATTCATGAACTAAATCCATCAAGTCTTGAAAGATTTTAGTATTCAGTGCCTCAGGGAAAGTTAAGCTCTTCATAACCAAAAAAGCTGCAGGTCCACAAGTTCTTAGCAGAATTACTTGTTGATTTTCATCTGCTCCACTTTATTTGCTGGGAAGAAGTAACACATTCTTTGCAATGTACTGGGCCCATGATCAAACAGAGCAAGTTTCCCAAATAATGGCAGATGCCAGACAAGCTTACCCAATTCAAAGGCGACTGTGGCAAGCAAATTCTTTCAGTAGTATATTTTTCTCTCATCGCCACTGAAATCACTCCATAGAGGCTGGTATCCTGAAACCAAGTCACTCTTTATTTACATGTGGAGTGTCCTTCCCACTGATCCAGCTCACTCAGAGCCAGCTCTCAGGGTGCACAAAGCATCTAACACTCCTGATTATATTTGTCAGCCAAGGCTCCCTGATTGAACCAGATTAACAGCCCCAATCAGGGAACTCATATTCTATGAGGTCTACCTGGCTGACCTCATTACAATCTATACAATTTCCAACATTAGTATATAATAATTCCTGCTGCCTATCTGGCTCTAACCATGCCAATATAATTAACTTTTTCTTAAGTATTGTGACAAAATATTATCAAGTTATTAGGGGTATTGTGAGCATCAAATGTAACATTGTACTGGGTGAGAGAAATACTTGAGCAGGACGAAGGAGAAAGTGAGGACAGCAGATGCTGGAGATCAGAGTCAAGACTGTTGTGCTGGAAAAGCACAGCAGGTCAGGCAGCATTCGAGGCGCAGGATAAGCCCTTCACCAGGAAAGGGATGTGAAAAGAATGCTGCCTGTTGCTATCTGCAGGTGAATAAATAAAAAAAAATTGTATGATTGTAAAATGCTTCCTGGCATTTGGACAATATCCAGGCTTGGACTGACAAGTGGTAAGTAGCTATCATAACCACATGAATGTCAGGCAATCTCCAATAAGAGACAATCTAATCACTGCCCCTTGACATTCAATGGCGTTACCATTACTGTACCTACCACGATCAACATCCTTGGGATTACCATTGAGAAGAAACTCATCTGGACCCAGAGAAACACAATGGCTACAACAAGCAGGTCAGAGGCTAAGAATGCTGCACTGAGTAATTCATCTCCTGACTCTCCAAAGCCTGTCCACAAAGCACTCATCAGGAGTCTGGTGGAAGATTCCCCACTTGTCTGGATAGGTGAAACTCCAAGAAAACTCAAGAAGCTTGACACTATCCATGACAAAGCTGCCTATTTGATTGGCACCATACCCACAAACATTCACTCTCTCCACCACCGATGCTCAGTAGCACAGTGTGTACTATCTATAAGGTGCACTGCAGAAATTCACCAAACAGCAACTTCCAAATCCATAACCATTTCCACTGGAAATACAAGGGCAGCACCACCTTCATGGGAACACCACCACCTTCATGATCCCCTCAAAGCTAGTCACAATCCTGCTTGGAAATATATCACCATTCCTTCACTGTCACTTAGTCAAAATCCTTCCCTAAAGTCAACCTACAAAACATGGACTGCAATTCAAGAAGGTAGCTCACCACCACCTTCTCAAGGTCAGCTAGCATGGGCATTTAATACTGGTCAGCCAGCAACACCCATTTCCCACACATTAATATGTAAAAGGAAAATTCTGTTGATAAAGAATTTTAAAGTTTGATTTCCCAAAACAATGAATACATTATAGTTTATGTAAAAGCAATCATATTTTCAAAATCAGCAGTCTCATTACCAATTTCTTAAACTGGAAGAATATTATTTTTTACTTTTCTTTGCTACCTATAAACTGTTAACTAAAGTTTAAAGATTGTTCCTGGATCTGTCAGAGCTACAAAGTCTGTTCATAAATTGCCCACAAGATGGTGCTAGAGATATAAATTGACACAAATTTTCCCGCCAGTGGGGAAGTGATTGAAAACATGACAATTTGGCTAAGTGTAGTGACAGGACTTGCTGCAGTCTCACATTCCCACCACTTTATCATACAGTTCATTAATACAGGTAGTCCTTATTATGGATACAGCAACCATTATCGAGATATTGGCCATTAACACAGTCAATCTGACCTCACATTTGATGTGCGCAGTCACTTTGACCTCATTATATAGTCAATTCTGGCTAATATGATAATTAGCACAATTCATCTAATTGCACATGGCTGTTGTAAATACTCCAAAGTCTCACTGCTTTGAAAACAATCAATCAATGCTCATGCTACCAAATACACAAACTCTCCAATCTCACAGAACTATTCATATGGGCACTTTAACTTTGTATTTCTACTGCAAGGGCATATCAACCTAACACCATAGTGAAGGCATCCCCAAATTATACTTGTATTGTATTACAATTAATGATAGGTCGACCTTACGCTCCCCACCAATTTTGACTGGTTATCAATCCAACTCCACACATTCCCACCAGGGATTACAGGATGGGAATTAGGAATGGGAAACCTGCCTGGTTTTCCTGCAACTGCATTCACACTGTTGGCCACTGTGAGCACTGCTGGAGAACCAGCCACCTGACTGATACTCTTGGAAATGCCTTCCTCCCCATTCACACCACTTCACAATCATTTCTCATGCTGGTTGCTGAGTGTGTCATATTCCATGAGATTTTAATGAACAGCACTCAAATCTGTAAATGAACTGAGTTGCATCTAAAGTTGTACCTTGTTATACTGCATTAACCTTTGTTTTACAATGGCTGCGTAGCATATTTAATGTTTTATTTAAACTTTTATTGGTTATATTAAACATCTAAGAATGCCTCTGTGTGGATGGAATAATAAAAGAATCAATAATGTATTGGAGTAATTCTTTTTGACAATGAATGGCTTTAACAATGTGAGAGAAAATACAACATTAATTTGAACATAATAAATTTTTCATTTAAAAAGAAACTTGATTTCCTGCCTTTTTCTAGGTCACACATTTTTTTCCTGCCTGGAAGCTAAAAAGAAAATTTAATTTAAAAGGCTGTTAATATGGTAGAAAAATAGAAATTGAAAAGGAAATATGTGTCTTGCCTATGACCACCTCTGTAATCGAAGAGTGGGTGGGCAATTTGCTCTCAAGCTTCTGAAAGGAGGTCGGGGAACCAATAGGAAGTGATCTTTCTTTAGAATTGAGTCCATTTCCATCTTCCTCAGCCCCAGGGACACAAAAGCCTTCAGCAGGGAAGAAAATGGCAGCTGTCACCTCATTGTTGTTCTTGAAGACTCCTTGAAGTTTCACGGTAAAGAGGGATTTCCCTCGGTGAATTATCTTGCATTCCACAGGGTTCGTGGAACGGGATGGTCAGAGCTGCATAAAATGGTCCCATGCCCACAGGCATAAAATGTCCTGAAGATCAAATGCTTAGTTTTGTGAGAGGCTGTCAAAACTTCTAAATGTTCATTCTCCTCTCCCCTTCCCCCTCCTACCCTGACATCATAAAATCTTTGAATCCCTGAAGTGTGGAAGCAGGCCAATTGGCCCATCGAGTCCACACTGACACTCTGAAAATCCCAACCAGACCCACCCACTACCCTATCCCTGTAATGCGACTTTTCCCATGGCCAATCCACCTAGCCTGCACATCCCTGGACACTATGGGTAATTTAACATGGCTAATCCACCTATCTTGCACATCATTGCACATGAGGCTCCTTTCCTCCTTTTTCCACCTTTCCCTGCTCTACCCATTGTTGTGGTTCCATTTTTTTTCATCTTCTTTCCTTGTGGTGAGGTGTTTTCCCTCCCATTGCACCCTCCCAATGCTGGTACCATATGTGAAACACACAGTACAGTAGGTAACTCTGCATCCCCATAAGGTTCACAGCATATTGTGTGGTGACTTTTGAGACAGCCTGTTGGAAGCATTGGCCAACAGGATCTGCACATGACTAGAATCCACAGTTCCCAGTCCTGGAGTCCTCCATGTTTGACTGTCCCCATCGGACCCAGAGTCCCACAGGCTAGCATATTAACATCGCCTCGTGCATAGCTTGTGTGTTGTCATTTCACTTTTCAGAGCTGCTCTTGAAACCAACCTGAGCTGATGGGCTGAAGACTCTTCACAATTGTTAGCAGTAAGGACATATAATAACAATTTGGACATTCTTCATCCAGTCCCTCGTGCACATAGGTTTGAAACAGAAAACTCTCCCTAAGTTGACATTAATTGACAATGAGTTGGTAATTGCACAGATGACTGGTGTAGTTCCTAAGAAAATTCAGGCAGATACACTAAGGGGCATTGTTTTGAGACTGGCATTAAGACCAACCTGAAAGAAAACTAAGAGATTGAGATTAGAACTGGCTGCAATGTATCCCACTTGCAGATTGCATTATACTAACATCGGAAATTTGGGTGGGCATCATTTGTCAGGATCATCCCAGTGATAGAAGCTTTTTGAAATTTAATATTCCTGTAGGATTATCTTATTAAATGTGTCATCCCTGTGTCACTCTTGTCTTTGACATGTCATTCTGTAACAGCATCTATGGTTTTTATGACTACACACTGATCATGAGCAAACATGTGAATTAGGAGTTGGAATTCAGCCTCAGAACCTGTTGTGCCAATAAGACCATGGCTGACCAGATTGCTACACATTCCCAAGTACCCCTGATAATCCTTCACCTTCTTGCTTATCAAGAGTCTATCTACCACTGAGGGAGAGTTTTCCATTGAATTTATTTGTCTTTTTCTAGTTAAGTTCTGAAAACATCAATCTACACGATCTTCTCCAATCTGCATTCCCACTATGTGGAAAGCAGGATTCATCACAAGGTTGTCTGCTTTAACTTATTCCTTTCCAGATCTGAAACTGTTGAACTCTTTGTGATTTTCTCCAACTTTAATTCCTCCTGCAATCCATCAGCCTGCAAGTTGCTAACCTTTTATTCCGGTTTTTAATCTTGTTTTTTTCCTTTGAAAGATTAGCTATTTTAGCATGGATTGGCCATGCTAAATTACCCATAGTGCGCAGGCCAGGTGGATACAAATTCCACTGACAAATCCAGCCTATATTGCCCATCCTTACACAACCAGTCAGCTTATGAGGCTATTTCAGTGGTTAGAGAAGTTAAAGTCACGTACAGGCCAGTGTGATTAAGCTGACAGAATTCTGCCTTTAAAGGCCATTATTGAATAAATGGGTGTTGACGTCAATCCATGATCATCATCACTAAGACTAGCTTTTTAATTCTAGATTTATTTAATTAACTGAGCTTTAAATTCCTGCTGCTGTGATGGGACTTGGGTTTGGTGAGATATGTCTGACAGTACTGTACAGCACTTGGATCTTCTTTTTGGCTTGTCAATTCTTTTTAAAAAACTGTAAATCACATAAATTAGCAAATAACAGCACCTAAAAAAAGATTCATTGCTTTTACTTATTGCAGACTGAGGGAGTATTCGATAATATGCAGTCCATTTATTAATATTAAAACATAATTTCCTTTTCTCATTAATATGTTAAAAGAATATTTCTATTTGTTGGAATAAAATATGAATGTTTAATGAAGTATTTGGTTGGTGCATATAAGCAATCTGGTTAATACAAATGTGGAGGTGGCTAAGAAACACTGCAATTCTCTCTCGTCCCTTCTGTTTTTCTATCACAGTATGATTTCACGAAAGAAAACAAGGACATTTCACCCACATGAACATTCTTGATGTGCAAGTGAAAGCTCCAAGAGATTAGATTGCAGGATTCTAATGCTCGTCATCATCCAACATTTACACATAGATGTTCCTGAAGCAGTAACTGAATAGCAATTTAACAAGCAGGATCCCCTGTCTCGTTTTGCCCTCACCAGAACCAAAAGGCTGATGGAACTTGCAGGACTGCTGTGAATGTCAGTTCAACTGCGACTGACATAAAACATTGAGTTTGTGTGACTCAACTCCACGTCAGGTAGATCCCTCACCTAATGAACCTTCTTTTGGTTTAATGGTGATGTGTTCTTAATGGCAAACGTGGTAAAGAAGAAAGAAAAAAAAGCAAGAATTTCATCTCTATAGTAGCTTTCAAGGCTTCAAGGGATCCCAATGCACTTTACAACCAATTAAGTGCTTCTGAAATGTAGTCTCCTGCTGTGGGGAATTTTAAAGTAAAATGTGTTGCACAAATCAGTTTTACAACTATTTCAAGTTCTCTGAGCATTGTGTTGTCATGCAGGGACTCGATCAACTTGGGTCAAAGATATTGAGTTATACTGCTGAAAGTATAATGGTGTCATAGGTACAGGATGTCTTCCTTAAACACACAAAGTTACTTATGGAATTTTCTTCTATTTGGTAACGGCAAATTATTCTGTGAAGAAGGTAATGTCCATTTCTTCCAATTAATGGACAGGATTGTGTTCAGCGTGTGAGAGTGCCACTTGTGGAGAGAGCTTGCTGAGCCACACACCAGTCAGGTGTTCATCTGGAATCAAGACCTCAGGGTGGGGCAGAGGCCTCAACCAGAAGCTGCCACAGACAAAGATGTGGGTTCTGGCAAAGGAGAATCCTGGGATCATGGAGATTCCAGAGCTATGGAAGTGATCTGTGTCAAGAAAATTTCTCAGGTTGGTGGGAGGGGAAGAGCAGGAAAGGGGGAGTTGTCATTAGGAAGGGCAGGGGTTGTAGCTCCCAGCAGGTAACTCTATGCTAAATTCTTTGATCAGGCACTGACTGCCATTGATCAATTAGGGCCCAAGCCCCCAGCTGGGATGATAACTGATCTATACAGGTTAAACTACAGTGCATAGTGCATGGTAACAGATCACCTTGCAACTGTGTCAACTGTGGTGGTGCCAGGGTGATGCCCTTAACTGGTATTCATTTTGGGGCATTGGGGAGTGGTATGGTTTGCAGACAATGGCTTGAACTAAGTGCCTTTTCCACTTCCAGGTTCACCACCTCCAGGTGAATGCACTCAGTCTTTCTCTCAGGGTTGGGCAATCGATGATGAGAGGGCAGACAAAAAAACTCCAGATGACGGAATCCAAAATAGACAGGCAGGAGGCTGCAAGAACACAACAAGCCAGGCAGCATTGGGAGGTGGAGAACTCCAAACATTAAAAGATAGGGTTCCCGTTGTCCTCACTTTCCACCCCACCAGCTTCCGCATCCAAAGTGTCATCCTCAATCATTTCCACCAACTCCAACTAGACCCCACCAACCAGAGCACTTTCCCTTCCCCACTGCTTGCACAACTGCTGTTCCCTTCACCATTCCTTAGTGTGCATCACACTTCCCACCAGCCCCTTCAAAACCACCCCCAGCCCGTACCTTTTCTTGTAACCAAAAATGATGCATCACCTGTGCATACAGCACACCACTCACCTCCAACCAATGCCCCAAACAGTTCTTCCAGGTGATTCAGAGGTTCACCTGCCTCCCTTCCAACCTAGTTTACTGTATCCAATGCTCCTGATGTGGTTTTCTCTACATCAGTGAGACCTATGTAGACTATGTGTCTGTTTCACCAAGTATCGTAGCCTGGCTTAAAATGGCCAGCCTGACCTCTCAGTCACCATCCATTTCAATTCCCCCTCATGCCCTCTCATACATGTCCATCTTTGGCCTCTTCCATTGCCACAGAGAATCAGACCACAAATTGGAGGAACACCACCTTATCCTCCACCTGAGCAGCCCACAGCCCAGAGGACAACACTGAGTTGTCGAATTTCACATAGACTTCCCACCCATCCCTCAGCTCCCATTCCAGCAGCGCCTTCACTATTCTATTCCACCTAGAGTTCCTTCCCTCTAGCTATCAACTGGATTCATCTCTCCCATTGAGCAACCAGATTATACTCACTCCCTGTGTCCACCAACACTACCTCACCATTCTGCTACTCTCCTCATTCAACCTCTCCACCCCAGCCCCCTGTTTATCTGTAGCTGCCCCTACCCCACATCTACTCCTGAAGGAGGGTTAATACCCAAAATGTTGACTTCCTGATGCTGCCTGGCTTGCTGTGTTCTTCCAGCCTCCTGTTTGAGGTCTAGAGGGCATCAACTGAAGGTTAGAGGGGAAAGAATAAATGGAACCTGAGGGGCAACATTTTTACACAGAGGGTGGTACACATAGAATGAGATGCCAGCGGAAGTGGTTCAGGCGGGTACATTAGCAACATTTAAAAGGCATTTTGACAAATACATGGATGGGAAAGGATCAGAAGAATATGGGTCAAGTGCAGGGAAATGGGGTTAGTGTGGGTGGATATTTTGGTCGGCATGGACCAGTTTGGGCCAAAGGGTCTATCTCTGTGCTGTAGGACTCTATGACTCTGTGATTGCACTCTATATCTGGGAAGAAATCAAACTGTCAGGATGACCCCTGAGGGCTCAGTCAACAACCAATCTGAATATCTGATCTTGAACCTTATCTGGTGTCTTTACTGGCAACAAAGCAGTGGCTGATATCTGAAAGTACAGATTGCAACGATAATGGAAGACCAACAAGACCAATCAGCCCATTTAGTTCAGCCAGTTAACCCACAGATTCTCCAGCCCCGGTATCTGACATCTTACATGGGAGCGTTGAGCTCACTATGATGGGAGATGTTAACCCTGTAGCTAGGGAGAAACTGCTTCTTGAAAGCAATGCTGATCAGCTTCAATTTAGGTGACCCTTGCCTAGCAGCTGTGATTTAACTTGGAGTGATGTTTAGGATTCACCTCTTGAACAAGCTAAGAAATTTCTTTTTTTTCAATTTGTTCTGTTCCGTTTGCTCAACTCTTGGTTTCTCTGTGATTGGCTGAATCTGGTGATAAAGAAAATGAACAATGTAATTAGAACTCACATTACAGGAATTTACAATCAACTCAGTCAAGGCTGTCTGCAGCAGGTGGGACTAGAACCTGGGCCTCCTGGTCAGAGGGTAGGGACACTACCACGTGCCACAAAAACCCTCCCCACCTGCTTTAGAAGGTGATTTAAAAGTCCACCCCCCCCCCCCCCCGAACTAGAGCCCGGACTTTGAAGCTTTGTGCAGTGGGTGTTGTCGATTCCCTATTGATAATGTAACGACTGAGTTCAGATAGAGCCAAGAGTCGTCAACGCGTTTGAATCCACATTCGAAGCGACTGTGCATTGATTTCCACCGTCTGCATCAGCTCTCCATTCATTCTACCATCGTCAAACCCCCCCACACAGAATCCAGCAAAGGAAAATCAGACACCGAGAGCAATCAATCAGATATTCATTGCGGGAAACAAAATCGTAGCCCCCCTAAAACTGGTGGGAGCAGACAAAATGCTTTTGCAAAGTGGTCTGGATAAAGAAACACCGACTTATCTAAAGCTGCGGGAGAACCTGGCTCCGGGAAAGAGTGAATAGGAAAAGGTAAAGTGGGGAGGTCACGATCAAACAACAAGCAATGCATCAAAATGACCGGGAGCAAAGTGAAGGAGGCTTCTTTTATCCTTTAGTTTAAAACGCTGAATGGATAGACTGGTTCAAGGGAGGTGGGGGTGGGGGTGGGGACATGTCTTTAAAGCTCCATGCGTTGCAAACATCAGAATGACTGAGAATGAGCTGCGCCCCAGATCCACGCTCAGCGCCTCTCCGCCGTCTCCTGGTGACTGACAGCGTTAGATAGACTGGGGCTTTTCATTTTCAGCCGCTCCGTTCCAGGGATGATTTCCAGCTCCTGGATTTTAACTCTCCTTACTACATCTCCGTTGGATCAATGGATTCACACACACACACACACGAGAGAGAGAGAGCTCCCAATTCACCCCACTGACCACAGCTCAGTAACAAGTGAGAGAAGGGACTCAGTTCCTTGTCTTTCCTCCTATCTCTGCAAATCCATCATCTCTCTCTCCCTGTATTCAGCAGATAGAGCTATGGACCAGGATAGAAAACAAAGCAGTTAGCTTGGTGTCAGCCCCTGGTTAGACCCCGAGTTGCCGGTTGTTGACTCCCCCTGTTCGACTTTCCGATCCTTATTTTAAAAAAAAACTGAAAACGATTTCGGATCCGAATGTTATTTTAGGCGAAAGACAAGAAGCTTGAAACTTTCCCCCATCCAGGCGGAGCCGATGCTGTGAAAAAGACCAACGGGAAGCAGAGAAAACAGGAGGCACACGGATTATACTGGACGTTCAGAGACTCCTGGCTGTTGGTCAATTATGGCGATGGTTGGATTAATGCAGCAGCAGCTAGTTTTAATACTGTGGTGGCAATCTTTAATTGGTGGCAGTGAGCCGGGTAAGTCTGTGTCTCATTGTCCGGAACAGGGCTGTTTTTAGAAGACCCAGTTGGCAGGAGCGGGTTAATGCGATTGGTTTGTGATATTCAGTGACTGTTTGTGACTTTTGCAGGTTCAGTTCTATCTGCCCCGGAACATTTCTTTTTATTTATCGTTTGCCCGGTCATTTTCCTGCTGCTTTCATTTAAACCGGGAATGAGATTCCTCCTGGGGGGGGGGGGGGGGGAAATCCCCACACACGCACACAACTTGCCTTTGAATCAGATGAAGTGGGGGATGCAATGTCTCAGACCGTGAACGAGCGGCGCGTTCATGTTTGCTGCGATAGTTTTGCAAAGCCGATATAAAACCGGGATCTAACTAACACCTGAAATGTTGCTAACAGCTGAAACCCACTTCGATCTCACAACCTTCCCCCTCATTCCAGTCCCTCTCCTGTCTGTTGTTATTTTCTATACTGAAGGGGGAGGGCAGGTAATAGAACTGCTCGAAATTCAACAAGATGACAAATTGCAAAACAAAAAGCAGCATAATTTTAGTTTGGGAGGCTGGGGACAGGTAAGGTGTCCACACTGGGGCAATGAAGCGATGGTGTGCGGTTTCCTGTTGTTTAAGCAGGAACTGTCATTGTGGGAATGACAGCATGTGGGGGGGGGGGGGGGTGTGGGTGGGTGGGGGGGAGTCCCGTTCTTAGCCGGCGCCTTCAACACTTTACAGACGCTGCGATTACTGTGGTCGGAGGGTGAGCTGTGCGCCTGGGGATTCGCAATGTCCCTGTCTTGCCCTTTTTGTAGTTTTTAATTTGTATTTTGTCAATCACATCAGTCCAGGCAGTCCCCATGCATTTCATTCAGGAGTACTCCTCCTCCAGACAGAGAATAGCTGTGAAATTCACTGGATGTTTAATCTCCTGAAGTACTTGTGCTCTAAAACAGGCTGTTGCGCCGGTTTCTGACAAAATCGCGCACTCGCTCCTTCGATCAGCACCAGCGGCTTTCCGCTAAGTTTAATGGCCAGCCTCTGCCTTGCTTATGTCTTTAAACACTCAGTATACATGTTAGCTATACATCAGGGGGCAACCTTTTGTAAACAGCTTGCTGCAATGTTTATTTGGGGAACGTGCACAATAAAAAACAAAGCCGGATAAACACTCCCTGGCAGTGAGCTGGAGGCTGAGGGGATCAGTGCAGGTGACAGCAGCTTGGGACAGAGTGGGTGACCCTTTTTACACACGCAGCTCCAACACTGGAACCTCCCCTGCTCTCAGGCACAGACGACTGTGCAACAGACTGAGATGGCTGTGGCAGGAAATGGGTTTTTTTTAAGTTTGCCTTTGATGTGCTGTGGCCAGAGCAGCAGAGAGGGTAAAGAGAGCGCGACTCCCCGCTGTAACAAAGCGTCTAGGCCAGACTGGCACAGCCTGGTGAGGGGCTGATCTCTGTGTGTGTGTGTGTGTGTGCTGGGGGGAGACAGGTTCATTATATATGCGGCTGTCGCAGTATAGATCACCAGCTCACTGTCACTCCTTGTACTTAACAGTTCGATTTGTAAATGTTTTATGAAGCACGTGAACAGCAGCTGAAGCTTGTGTTTGGTGTTACATTCTTGTGATAATCTGTAACCAGCTTTTATATCAATGTACAGCAAACACACACAGGGACAAATAGATAATATGTCTACAGTGTATCCGATCTGAATGTTCATGGATCACGTGCGGTGCATTTGATATTCAGAACCTGTGACTGTGCGGGAAACTAAATAACAATTATTCAGGAGTTTATGTATGGACAGTTTAATATGCGTCGGTGTATGTAAAGGAGAATACAGAGGGACACACACCAGATTTGCACCCGAACTATCCGTTTCCTGAGATCTATCTCAAATCAGGCATTTAGTAACATTCAAATACCCGGACTGATGAGCCCTGGTCTCTTCACTGTGATCCCGTGTGGCAAAGGGACAATGCTGCATTTCTTTATCATTTGCCCCTTACAGAATATGAAAGAAACGGTGACTTTGTGCCGCTGTTGGCAGCAGGAATTTGATCTGGAAGGTCTGAGCATAGGGACAGTACAACGTTCAGCTTCATCCTATGTGTTTTGTGGAACACTCTGGCTGTGTTCGCTGCTCTGACAGTGAGCAGAATAATCTGATGCAGCATTTAATCTGCACACGGCTTTTAATTGCTTTGCTGATCTGTAGAAATAAAAGACTGGATAGTCTCCTTTCTGCCACTAGGTGTTGCTCACTATCTTAGGAAATTCCATGCTGCATCCAAAAGCAATTTAAAAAAAAATCAATTCACTGGGTGTGGGCGACGTTGGCTAGGCCAGCATTTATTGCTCATTCCTAGGTGCCTCTGAGGAGGTGGTGGTGTACTGCCCTCTTGTTCCATCACAGTCCATGTAGGTAGATGCACAATGCCATTAGGGAGGGAATTCCTTGATTTTGGCCCAGGGATACTGAAGGAATTATGACATTTTTCTAAATAAAGATGATGAGTAGCTTGAAATAGAACTTGCTCTGTTCCCATGTATCTGACCTTTCAGATCATAGTGCTTGTGAGTTTGGAAGGGACTATCCAAAGAGCCTTGGCACATGTCTTTGAAATGTTCAAACTTAATATTCTGGAGTTTTTATGGAACTAATATAGGTGTTTGGTGATCATATCTTTACACAACTTCCTAAATCCCTTCTCATGAAGATATGACTGCTTTTCATTCTCTGGGTGTGGGCAGTGATGACAAGGCCAACACTTGTTGCCCATCCTTCATTGCTGTTGAGAAGGTGCTGGTGAACCTGTTTACTAGGGCCACCTGGTGAAGTTAGTCCCACAACACTGTAAGAGGCCGAATCCTGATATTCCCACCCGAACACACGACCGTCTCAAGGGCAATTAGGAATGGGCAGCAAACGATGGTCACAGCACACGAATATATTAAATCAAAGGTATTGATGGCAGGATTCTGAGCCAGATTCAATGAAGGAATGAGTTGATGTGGTGTATAGTACCCGGAGCTATTTGGGGTGGGTTCTGTTCTAATGCAACTGTCCTTTGTCCTTCTGGCTAGCAACTATTTGGTCAGTGAAGCATCACATTTCTGTCATCTACCTACAAGTTCACATAAAAATTAAAATCAGGTATCCAGACAGAATTTTTAAATCTTACTAACCCAGGACTCCTGACGTGAAGTTTGTGCCTTCACTGATATCAAGATCTTCCATGCTGTGTAGTGGGGTCACCCAACGAAGATGTTCTAGATTGTTAAATTTTAAAAGCATTAATCTCAAAAATCTCAAAAATGTTTCATAATTCTCAATTACTTAAGAAAAGTAGAAGTTGTTATTATCAATTGTTTTGCACAGTTCACAATCAATAAGCACAGTAGCTTTGGTTAACTCTGCTACCTCACAGCGCCAGGGACCCAGGTTCGATTCCAGCCTTGGGTGACTGTCTGTTTTGAGTTTGCATGTTCTCCCCATGTGTGTGTGCGTTTCCTCTGGGTGCTCTGGCTGCCCCCTCACAACTGAAAGGTATGCAGGTTAGGTGAATTGGCTGTGCTAAATTATCCAATGTTCAGGGATGTGTAGGTTGGACACATTAGTCAGGGGTTAGATGTAGGTGAATGGCTCTGGGTCAGTGGTGCTGGAAGAGCACAGCAATTCAGGCAGCATCCGAGGACAGGCAAAATCGACGTTTCGGGCAAAAGCCCTTCCTCAGTACCTGAATGGCTCTGGGTGGCTACTTTTCAGAGGATTGGTGTGGATTTATTGGGCTGAAGGCCCTGTTTGCACACTTTAACGATTCTATGTATGCAACAAATAAATTTAAGGTAAAACTCATTTGACAAGGAGCTGTATAAGATATTGCGAGATTTGTGAATGATCCTACCACCAGAGGGCCTTAATATTAATTTTAAATGGAGCTCCTCTGGTTTCTCTACTGCCATAGCTCAGATTCTTCATAGCAAACATAATTCCTTAATAGGGTTGAATTCTTTACAAAACTTGATTTTGCCCAAATAAATATTGTACCAGTTCTACCTCCTCCCACCATCTGATGTTGAAACAGGTCTCAGTAGACACTTTCCTCCACTAAACTTCCTTTTCCAACCAAGTTTGGAGTCTCTTAATCATTATTCCTTGATTCATTTAACTTCATCTCAGACCCTATCATACTATGATGATATGCTATACAATGCTTCTTGTAAGATTCTACATAATAAAGAATACTTGTAAGTAAAGATGAATGACCAAAATAGAACATAGAACATTACAGCACAGTACAGGGCCTTTGGTCCTCAATGTGTGCTGGCCTGTGGAACCAATCTGAAGCCCATCTATCCTACACTATTCCATTTTCATCCATGTTTATCCAATGATCATTTAAATGCTCTTCAAGTTGGCGAGTCCACTACTATTGTAAATAATATATATTTACCATATGCAAAAATGTCAAAGCAATTCATTTTTTTCCTAATATTCTGCTTAAAAAGTTTATATATATATACAATGCCAAGGTGAAATATCTGTGTTTGAAGTTTTGCTTTAGTTCACACATGCCTGTTGTTTGAACTTGGAGTATATGCAGGAGTTGTTTTGAGAGTAGAAACATTATATCTCTCCACATGCATGAAGGTAAAAACAACAAGAGATTTGGCCCCAGGCCACTGCTGTGCACTCTGGCTCAGAGTGGAAAAGGTGGGACTGAGACACTTCCTTTGTAGACTTTCAACTGGTGTGCCGCAGAGAAAATTCTGTTGAAATAAGATCGAGAAATTAAAATTCCCTAGCTACGTCCTGAGTAAAAACATATAAATACACTGCAGGATTGCAGCCTGCATCATGCAGAGCCTAAATTTGATTCGCATTAGTTGGAAGATTTTATTGCAAAGTGGTGGTGAAAGTGTGATAGAGTCATAGAGAGATGTACAGCACAGAAACAGATTCTTCAGTTTCATCAGTCCATGCCAACCACATATCCTAAATTAATCTAGTCCCATTTGTCAACATTTGGCCCATATCCCTCAGCCCTCCCTATTTACGTCCCCATCCAGATGCCTTTTAAATGTTGCAATTGTACCAACCTCCACCATTTCTTCTGGCAGCTCATTCCATACACACACCACCCTCTGCATGAAAAAGCTGTCCCTTAGGTCCCTTTTAAATCTTTCCCCTCTCACCTTAAACTTATGCCCTCTAGTTCTCAACTCCCCTATCCTGGGAAAAAGACCTTGGCTACTCACCCTATCCATGCCCCTCATGATTTTATAAACCTCTATAAGGTCACCCCTCAGCCTCTGACACTTCAGGGAAAAATAGCCCCTGCCTATTCAGCCTCTCCCTATAGCTCAAACCCTCCAGTCATGCCAATGTCCTTTTAAGCCTTTTCTGAATCATTTTAAGTTTCACAATATCTTTCCTATAGCAGGGAGACTAGAATTGAATGCAATATTCCAGAAGTGGCCTCACCAATATTTTATACAGCTGAAACATGACAACTCCTGTACTCAATGCACTGACCAAAAAAAGGGAAGAGTACCAAATGCCTTCTTCACTAACCTGTCTACCTGCGACTCCACTTTCAAGGAACTGTGAACCTGCACTCAACGGTCTTTTTGTTTGGCAACACTCCTCAGAACATTACCATTGGGGGGTGGGGTGTATGTGTGATGGAGACAATTTGAGTTTAACTCTGCATCTCTGCTCAGGGTTATCCCAGTGACCATGTGCACAGAAAGTGATGGGTTCAGGAGGGTTAGGGTGGTAAATATGCCTAAGGATCACAATGATTGCTGAAAGATGGGTGTTGTCAATGAGGATCAGCCTCCCTCTGTCCCAGGACGTAGTCATAACCTAATGAAACTCTCAAGTCTGCTTCGCCATTGGATTAGATCATGCACCTAAACTCCATCCCCCTGTGTATCCTTACTTAAGAGAAAGATCTCTGTCTTGGGGTACAGACTGATACATCAAAAAGTCGTGAAAAACAGAGGATTGCCAGCAGCGGTCAATCTTTACCCCAGTGTGAATTATTGCTTTCAAGAGATGAGGAGTGAAAACTGAAAAAAACGTAAGTGATAAACTCCTAGTTATCAAAGGTAACCAATCTCACACATACAAACATAAAAACAGTGTTTAGAATGCTTTGTCAGGTCACAGTTCTTGTTATTCTCAGCCTCTGAATACAAAACACCCATTTTTGCTCTGACTGATTTTGTAAATTACCAGTTAAAAGAAAATCTGGAATTAAAAATCTAAGGATGACCATGAAACCTTTGTCAATTTTTGGAAAAACCCATCTGGCTCACTAATGTACTTTAGGGAAGGAAACCTGCCATCCTTACCTGGTCTGGCCTATACGTGACTCCAGAGCCACAGCAATGTAGTCGACTCTCAACTGCCCTCAGAAATGGGTAAAAACAAGAACAGCAGATGCTGGAAACCAGAGTCTAGATTAGAGTGGTGCTGGAAAAGCACAGCAGGTCAGGCAGCATCTGAGGAGCAGGAAAATCGACGTTTCGGGCAAAAGGACTTTAGCCCGAAACATCGATTTTCCTGCTCCTCGGATGCTGCCTGACCTGCTGTGCTTTTCCAGCACCACTCTAATCTAGACCCTGCCCTCTGAATTGACTTAGCAGCATCTGCAGTCCTCACTTTTGCCTTAGCAAACTATTCAGTTTGATCAATCACTACAAAGTCTCAACAAAGAAATGAAACCAGGCAGACCACCTGGCATCAACCTAGGCACTAGAAAAGGCAATGGCAGAAACAGCCCTCCTGTCTAACATCTGAGGGCCAGTGCCAAATTGGGAGAGCTATCTCACAGACTAGTCAAGCAACAGCCTGGCATATTCATACTCACAGAATCATACTTAACAGACAATGTCCCAGGCACTGCCATCCTAGGATGTATCCTGTTCCCCCAGTCGGACAGACCTAGCAGCAGTGATGACACAGTGGTATATAGTCAGGAGGGAATTGTCGTGGGAGTCCTCAACATTGACTCTGGACCCCATGAAGTCTCCTGGCATCAGATTACAAATGGGCAAGGGAAGTTCCTGCTGATTACCACTTACTGTCCTCCCTTGGCTGATGATTCATTACTCCTCCATGTTGAACAACAGTTGGTGGAAGCACTGAGGATGACAAGGGCACAAAATGTCCTCTGGGTGGGGCGATTTCAATGTCCACCACCAAGAGTGGCTCGGCAGCAGTACTACCGATCGAGCTGGTAAATCCTAAAGGACATGGCTGTGAGACTTGGTCTGTGGCAGCTTGGGAGGGAACCAACAAGCGGGAAAAGCAGACTTAACCTCATCCTTACCAATCTGCCAGCTGCAGAAGCATCTGTACATGACAACTTGGTAAGAGTGACCACTGCACAGTCCTTGTGGAGATGAAGTTCCACCTTCACATTGAGAATACTCTCCATTGTGAAGTGTGGCACTATCACTGTGCTAAATGGGACAGACTTCCAACAGATCTAGCAACTCAAGATTGGGCATCCATGAGGCACTGTAGACCATCATCAGCCACAGAAATATATTCCAGCACAATCTGCAACCTGATGGCCCGGCATATCTCCCACTCAACTATCACCATCAAGCCAGGGGATCACCTCTGGTTCTTATGGAACGTGTGGGAGGCCATGCCAGAAGCAGCACAAGACATACTTAAAAATGAGATGTCAACCTTGTGAAGCTACTAAATAGGACTATTTCCATGCTAAATAGTATAAGCTGCAAATGCTAGACAGAACTAAGTGATCCCACAAACAATGGATCATATCTAAGCTCTGCAGTCCTGCCGTATCCAGTCATGAATGGTGGTAGGCAATTAAACTACTCACTGAAGGTGGCAGCTCCACAAATATCCCCATCCTCAATAATGGAAGGGCCCAACACATCAGTGCCAAAGATGAGGCTGAAGCATTTGCAACAAACTGCAGCCAGAAGTGCCTAGTGGATCATCCATCTCAGCTTCCTTCAGTTGTCCCCAGCATCACAGGTAGCTGTCTTCAGCCAATTTGATTCATTCCATGTGACATCAAGTAAGGGTTGGAGGCATGAGATACTGCAAGGACTTGACTCTGACAACCTTCCAACAAAAATGCTGAAGACTTATGCTCCAGAATTTTCTGCTCCCTTAGCCAAGCTCTTCCAGTACAGTTACACCACTGGCATCTACCTGACAATATGGAAAATTTCCCAAGTGTGTCCTATGCATTAAAAGCAGAATAAATCTGACTTGGCCAATTATTGCTCCATCAGTCTACTCTCAGTCATCAGTAAAGTGATGGATGATGTCATTAATAGTGCCATTAAGCAGCAGCTGCTCAGCAATAATCTGTTCAGTGATGCCCAGTTTGGGTTCTGCTAGGGCCACTCAGCTCCTGACCTCCTTCCAACCTTGGTTCAAATATGGACAGAAGAGCTGAATTCCAGAGGGAGGGAGAGTACTAGGCCTTGACATCCCACAATCGACTGAGTATGGCATCAAGGGCCCCTAGCAAAAATGGAATCAATGGATATTGGGGGCAAACTCTCTGCTTGTTGGAGTCATACATGGCACATAGAATGATGGTTGATGTTATTGGAGGTCAGTCATCTCAGCTCTAGAATATCTCAGCAGGAGGCCCTCAGGGGGAGTGTCCTAGGCTTAGCTGCTTAATCAATGACCTTCCCTCCATCATACAGTCATATGTGGGATGTTTGTCTATAACTGCACAATGTTCAGCACCGTTTGCGACTCCTGAGATACTGAAGCAGTCCATGTTGAAATGCAATAAGATCTGGACAATATTTAGGCCTAGTCTGACAAATGGTAAATAACATTTGTGTTAAACAAATGCAAGGCAATGACCATCTCCAATAAGATTCTGGATCAGTGGTGCTGGAAGAGCACAGCAATTCAGGCAGCATCCGACGAGCAGCAAAATCGACGTTTCGGGCAAAAGCCCTTCATCAGGAATAAAGGCAGAGAGCCTGAAGCGTGGAGAGATAAGCTAGAGGAGGGTGGGGATGGGGAGAAAGTAGTATAAAGTACAATAGGTGAGTGGGGGAGGAGATGAAGGTGATAGGTCAGGGAGGAGAGGGTGGAGTGGATAGGTGGAAAAGGAGCTAGGCAGGTCAGACAAGTCCGGACAGGTCAAGGGGACAGTGCTTGCTGGAAGTTTGAAACTAGGATGAGGTGGGGGTAGGGGAAATGAGGAAGCTGTTGAAGTCCACATTGATGCCCTGGAGTTGAAGTGTTCCGAGGCGGAAGATGAGGCGTTCTTCCTCCAGGCGTCTGGTGGTGAGGGAGTGGCGGTGAAGGAGGCCCAGGACCTCCATGTCCTCAGCAGAGTGGGAGGGGGAGTTGAAATGTTGGGCCACGGGGCGGTTTGGACAATCTAACCACTGCCCCATGACGTTCAATGGTGTTGCTGTCACTGACTTCCCTTCATCAATCAACTGGACTCACCACATAAACACAATGGCTACAAAAGCAGGTCAGAGGCTAGGAATTCACCTCCTGACTCCCCAAAACATGTCCGTCATCTACAAGCCACAAGTCAGGTGTGTGATGGAATACTCCCCACTTGTCTGGATGAGTGCAGCTCCAACAACACTCAAGAAACTTGATACTATCCAGAACAAAGCAGGCTGCTCGTTTGGCACCACACCCACAAAAATGCACCCTTCAACCACTGAGGCTCAGTGCAGCAGTGTGTACTATCTTCAAGATACACTGCAGAAACTTATCAAAGATTCTCAGACAGCACCATTCATCGAGAAGGACAAAGGCAGCAGATAGATGGGAACACCACCACCTTCAAATTCCCCTCCAAGTCACGCATCAGTCTGACTTGGAAATATATCACCATTCCTTCACTGTTGCTGGTTCAAAATCATGGAATTCCTTCCCTAATGGCATTGTGTGTCAACTTACAGCATATTGGCTGAGCAGTTCAAGAAGGCAACTCACCACCACTAGAGGTGCCAGACAGAGGTGCCCATATCCCACAAATAAATTTTTAAAAATAGAATTAATTAATGTTACATTTCAAGTCATAGAATCATACAGCATGGAAACATTCCAGTTGATCTATGCTAACCAGGAACCTCAAACTGAAATTATTCCATTTGCCTGCAGGATGATATTGCAAGTCAACACTGGATATTAAATCTTCCTGCAGAAATATTAATAGCAGCATTGTTCACCTTTGTTCTGAGAAAGGGCAGGACCAAGCGTAATGGCCACCTGTGACAGTTGTCACCTGCAGTTTTTGTTGAATTGGAGTGTAATTTTTAAATACTAATTATAATATTTAACATTAATTACATGAAACAATATTTCCCCTTACATCTTAAAATGGCCACATGAACTACTTCAACTTGATATAAAATAGTGCATGGTTCATGATTGAAATCAACTTGATCTAACGTATTGCACAACATAAGAAACAGAAGCAGGAATCGGCCATTTGCCATCTTGAATCTGTCTGCCATTCAATAATATCATGACCAATCTGGTTGCGGCCATAACTCCATATTCCTACTTGTCCTCCATAACCCTTGATTCTCTTGTCAATGAAAACTCTGCCTAACACAGTCTTGGAGATATATATATATATATATAAAATGACAATATGTATTCAGGTGTCCCAGATTTGTGAATTTCTGACTTACAAATGCTGTATTTACAAATGAGATTTCAAATTAACATTAATATCAAAAGATTGCTCGTACTTACAAATAGCTACTTTTCTGCTGTATTTTATTGATCCAACTTGAACATAAAGCGACTTACCAATACACTCAGAAACAGAACTCATTCGCAACTTGGGACCTTAATGTCATATATAATATATAATGATGAGGTATCCATTGTTTGCTGACCAAGAGAATTCCAAAGAATAGCAACACTCTGTGAGAAGAAATTCCTGCTTATCTCCATTATAAATGTGAGACCCTTATGTTTAAAATGTGTTTCCTAGTTCTAGACTCACCCACGAGAGAAAACACCCTCTCAGTGCCAACCCTGTTAAACGGCCTCAGAGTTGTTCTATGTTTCAATAGGATCACCTCCCAGTTTTCAAAACCCTGTTTGGATGATACTCTGCTTTTCTGTTGTACCTGCCAAGGTCAATAACTTCACACTTTCCCACATACACTCTGCCAAATTTTTGCCCATTGACTTAGCTTGCTTATGTAACTTTGCAGGCTTGTATCTTCCTCAGAATTCAGATTGCCTCCTAGTTTCATTAATCAGCAAATTTGGTTATAATACTGTCAGCTATCATCTAATTTATTCATTTAGATTGTAAATAGTCGAGGCACCAGCACTGATCTCTTGGCACATCTAGTTACAATTATCTGTCCTGAAAATGACCCATTTATCCCATTTTGTTTCCTGTTAGTTAGCCAGTTCTGTGTCCTTGCTAACATATCACCCCAGCAGCAGCTTGTATTGTAACCTGTTATGTGGCACCTCATCACATTCTTTTTGAAGATCCAAATACACTACATCTTTTTCTCCTCTTTATCCACTCTGCTCATTACATCTTCAAAGAAATCCAACAAGTTTGTCAAAGAGGATTTCTCTTTTATAAAACTGTGTTGTGAAGGAGAATGAATGATGGAAAAAATGACAAGAAAAATATCAAACAGTAACTATTGTTTGTTCACAGTAGGAAGTGCAAGCTGAAGGAGAGTGACTGCAGGCTGTTTCTAAGTGTCTAAAACAGCTAGTAGAAAAGCATTACCGATTCAGGCTTGGAAGCAAGTGAACCCTTACTTTCTATGGAAAATATATTTTGACGGCATTTTGTTTATTGGTTAGCAGAGTCCTTTGTTGAGTGAATTTGGGTGATTTTTATTCAATCATTAACGAAAAAGCTCTTCTTAATTTCTCACTGTACCCAATCTCATTTAAGAAAGATTGCTGCCATGGGAAAGATAAATGCCACTTAGTGCAATAATTGGGTTGTTCTAAGACTGTCAGGGCGGAGTTGATGACTCCTTACTCTGATTTTATGCTTGTTTGAGTAGGAAAGGCTTGGAGCTGACACCTTAGATCAAATTTTGCAGAGATAGACGCTTTGCAGACATGGGACTCAGATTGTGGCATTTCCCACTTCTGGGTGGGATTGCTGCTGAGGAATATAACCATTAGAGTCAGGAGCCCATCCCGTGGAAGCAGGCTGGCAATGTAGCTGTCAAATCCCCGAACTAAAGGCTGATGCTAATGTCTCAGGACTCTGGCTCTACAGCTGTGATAGCCTCATGACAGCATGGTTACCTGAATTAATTGGCTGAATGAATTGGCCACACTGGGAGACTGCAATGCTCAGATGGTCCAGGAGTAGCCATGGGCACCCTTCTGGAGGAGTCAGCCCCCTCCATCCTGAAGCCTCTTACCGTTCTTTGTTAAGTTTTGCATCACTGAAGAGGAAGGTAGTTGTGAACCTCTCCATTTTGAGGCTCTCCCTGTCGTGCTCGCTGCTCTGGCTGGGCTGAGCCGTACATTGCAGTGCCACCTCTTGGGTCTCATGCTTCTATGCGGTCAGTGTGCATGCCTGAATTGGATGGTGAATGTGGAAGTGGCCAGTGAGGATGCTGCCTCATGCAAAACTGCTCTGGCAGAGGCAATGAGCAATTTTGGGCCCCAACAGCATCCGGATCCTGATAGTCATGGGCAAGTTCAGCTCTATATGTGTCAGCAATGTGAAAGTGCTACAATGTTCCAAAGTTATCATCTATTGTTTCAATTATTACAAAATTCACCAAAGACATAGAAACATTGAAAGTATGTTGTAAAAGAGCATTCTTGATTACCATGACAACTTATGAATAACAAGTCGTCAAAGTTAACACGCTCTTTAACAGTTAATTTTTACATTTATTTTACAATACAATTGTACAATAGCTACACAGCTATTGTTGTTGTTGATGATAATGGTATATACTGCCGAACCTTACAGGAGATCAAACACAAAAAAACAAAGTGCTTGAATGATTTGGCATTGTTAGCACTTTTCTAAACATCAGAATGGATTGTAGTTCAAATATGGCACTTAGTACCTTTGAGGAATTCTGCCTGTGTGAATTTCTTTATAGTCTCTGCATTATGGTTATGTCACTTCAGAGAAATGGAACCTGAGACCAAGTTGCTAATAAATGTTAAAGCAACATGGGCTTGCAGCTTGGATACAATGTTTCCAGAAAATAGAAAGGCAAATCAGATGTGTGCTGACATGCAAGTAAAATTACAGAAATCAGCCTCAATATATTTTAATAGCATGGAAGAGGAATGTGCTATATAATGTGCATATCCTGCATATTTGCAGTGTCTTCCTCTGGTCATTCAATTCACAGTTCACTGTAATTGCAAGCACATTTACATGTACAGCACAGGGACAGATCACTCAGCCCACTGTTCCACCTCAGCATTAATGCTTCACCATTGTTCCAGAAATCCTTATTGGATTCAATCGTGACTATTTTATGTCCTGGTTCTGTTCTACTCTCCCAAATGGATAATTCTTCTCCATAACTGCCAGTGCATAAGCTTATTTGGTCAGCCAGTAGCCCACTCTTGTTAGATTATTTCCAGTAGATCATCAACAAATTGTCAGAGTTTCAGTGGAATTGCCTAATCTCAGGGCTTTAGCAAAGGAGAATCAGTTGATGACTTGCTGATATTATGGGTTTAGTCTATTGATATTCTAATGCCAAAGCCTGTTGTGACACTTGACCAGATTAATAGGATTGAAGTCTACTTTTTTCTCTTGGGTAAATGTGAAATGTAATTGGTTAACCTGAATTCAGTTCCTAATAATAATTGGCAATGAGCATTTAAAATGTTCCTAATTCTTCAGTAATGGTCACAAAATCAGTGTAATCACCGCTATAATGGGAGTACTGTTCTGATGTTGATTCAGGCACGTTAAGAGTGATGGTATGAAGTTTTGGTGAATGAACAATATCGAGAAGATTTTGTGCTGCAAGGCTTAATATTTTTTATGCTTGGAGATTGTAGGTTTTAAACTTGTTTCCAGATAGCAGTCATACATACTGCATTAATATGTTAATTTTAGGGGCTGATGCAAACTCAAACAAAAATAGTGGGTGTATGTTTATAAAACTAACCTCTGATTTGGCATTATAGAGCATTAACTTGAAATTATCACCTACAGAAGACACAAAGCACATGAATAGCAAGAAATGAAATTTGTGAAACTCTTGGTGATACAGTTCTTGCATTGGATTTAACTGGACTGAACTTTACTTCCTCTATCCTATACCAGAAGTGGGACTACTTGGTGGTGCATATAGCTTTACTTTTCAGCCATTATCTAACCCAGGCTATCTTTGTGCTGGATATGTTCGATTGAACGGTGTGGAAGAATCTGTTCTCTTTCACCGATCTGAAAGTTTTTGAATATGGCATCGAGGTAAATTTACTCTAAGTTTCATGTATTCTGAATTTAAGATGGAAGTGTGCCCTGATACAGCAGGATGAAGATTTACTTTGAGTTGGAATTGACCTTATAATGGGAAAGAAAATACTCTTTCTAATTTCGAAAATTGCTCACTTTTCAAACAAACACTAAATTCATCAAGAATCTAAAAACATGTTCAAAGATCTGTTCCCAATAATATCTTTTGGTGTGATGGAGGCTAATTTCAGAACTGTGTCATGCCTGGAGCTTTTGTTGCGATAATTGCTTGTAAAAGTAAATGGTTAAGTCACATACCATCCTGAATTGGAAACATGTCACTGTTCCTCCGCTGTTGCTGCATCTCCATACGTGTGGAGTACAATTGCTACACAGACTGCAGCAATTCAAGGACATGAATCCCACCTTCTTCTCAAGGGCAATCATGAATGGGCCATAAATGCTGGCCTTGACAATGACACCCACGTCCCATAAGTTAATAAAATAAAATGCAAAAAAATTCAATCTATTTAAGAGAGGATGATGGTTCCCTGGAGAGCTGAGAGTTGGATCCTTATAATTCATGCATCCCAGCTTTGCTTCAATAAGGACCTTCTGCATCAGAGGGAAGGACAGAAAGCTCACACTGAAATATACTACTGACCAATGTAATTTTTTGAGGTTCTTGAAAAGAGTTGTTGCACAAAACCTTTCTTAAATATGTTTCTGTATTTTAAAAATTCTGTAATTGATAGATGTCTATGACGAGTGATTTCCTAACAAATTGACTCCCACATGCCCTGTGGTTGAAGCAGGAGATTGACAGAACAGTTAGGGTGTCAAATAAAGTTCACATCATTTTCTTGAGAACTGTGTTGTTTCTCAGCCAACTGTTCAGCGGGTGATCATGGCAAAGGTGTGTGAAATTTCTGGGTTGTTGGGTTAAGTGGCTTTAAAAGCTCATTGGTAGGTAACCCCCAATTAATTGCTATGCAGATGCACAATAATGCTGAGCTGGGTGGAATAGGTAGTTCTCTGGTCAATCCTTGCTCATGACAGGAGCGGCAGTATAATTGCCATCAGCTTCAATAACCCCATGTTCATGAAGTCAAAAGAGAAGAAATGATATAGGATTTCTGATCATTAAGTAGGTGTCATTGTGAATTTGAAATGTGGGGTTGGCACAGGATGAGGTTCAGATATCCTGCAATTAACAACTTGATTCACAAATTCTAATCTCCTTCCTATCAGAAAGATGTTGTGAAACTTGAAAGGTTTCAGAAAAGATTTACAAGGATGTTGCCAGGATTGGAGGATTTGAGTTATAGGGAGAGGCTGAACAGGCTGGGGCTGTTTTCCCTGAAGTGTCGGAGGCTGAGGGGAGACCTTATAGAGTTTTATAAAATTATGAGGGGCATGGATAGGATAAATAGACAAAGTCTCTTCCCCTCTTCTGGGGGAGTCCAGAGCTAGAGAGCATAGGTTCAGAGCGAGAGGGGAAAGATATAAAAGAGACCTAAATTAAACTGCCTGGTATTCCTTTCCATTCATTTGATTCCCCAGTGGAACTGAATAATGGATGAAAACTAATATAAAAGCAAAATACTGAAAATGCTGGAAACCTGATATAAAAGCAAGAAACACTTCGTCCATCAGGTAGCACCTATGGAGAGTGAAACAGAGTTAGCACTTTAGATTGATGAACAGGGAAACATTACGAATGTTATAGATTTTCAATGAGTGAAAGGATGGAGAGTGAGCAGAAGAATAAATGGGAAGGTGTGAGACTGATATCATAACACAAGAGTTGGTGGGTACAAGGCCGAAGAGAAGGGTTATGGGGCAAGTAAAGAACATGCTATAGGAGTGGAAATGTCCTAGAATATTTCTAGAATGATGAACAGTTGTTGTCCAAAAGCAAAAAAAAGAAAAAAAAAAGAGTTAAAGCAAAATTTGCAAAGGAAAATGAAATAAAATAGAGGCATGGGTTACAGCCTGAAATTGTTTAACTCAATGTTGATTCTGGAAGGTGCCAAACCAAAAAATGAGATGCTGTTCCACAAGCTTCTTTTGACCTTCATTGGAACAGTGTAGGAGACCGAGACAGAGAGCTCTGCAAGTGAGTGAGGTACAGAATTAAAATAAAAGTGACAGGAGGCAAAGGCTCACACTTGTGAGATGAATGGGGGCATTTGCAAAATGATCATACAAACTGCATTTCACCTCCCCAGGCAGACTGCATTATGAGCTGAAAATGTGTTGCTGGAAAAGCGCAGCAGGTCAGGCAGCATCCAAGGAACAGGAGAATCGACGTTTCGGGCATAAGTCCTTCTTCAGGAATGAGGAAAGTGTGTCCAGCAGGCTAAGATAAAAGGTAGGGAGGAGGGACTTGGGGGAGGGGCGTTGGAAATGCGATAGGTGGAGGGAGGTCAAGGTGAGGGTGATAGGCCGGAGTGGGGTGGGGGCGGAGAGGTAAGGAAGAAGATTGCAGGCATTCCTAACCTGCACTCGAACTCAGCACCGCCTTCCTAACCTGCAATCTTCTTCCTGACCTCTCCACCCCCACCCCACTCCGGCCTATCACCCTCACCTTGACCTCCCTCCACCTATTGCATTTCCAACGCCCCTCCCCCAAGTCCCTCCTCCCTACCTTTTATCTTAGCCTGCTGGGCACACTTTCCTCATTCCTGAAGAAGGGCTTATGCCTGAAACGTCGATTCTCCTGTTCCTTGGATGCTGCCTGACCTGCTGCGCTTTTCCAGCAACACATTTTCAGCTCTGATCTCCAGCATCTGCAGTCCTCACTTTCTCCTCGAAGACTGCATTATGAGCAATGAATACAGGATATTCAATTGAAAGTGCATGTAAACTGGAAATCTGTTTGCCTTGGATTCCAAAACAAATGGAGCAATAATTCTAAGATCGCCATATGTGATTTGTTGATTGAAAAATGTTCCCTTACTTTTTTCTCTTGGGTTGGATTGAGTGTTAAATACACTGCCCCTTCATTTCTAGATTTGGCATCAAATGTGATTGAAACTGAAGAAATGCAAATAGTCTTTTTCCTTGGTGATTGCAAAGATTCAATGGAGCTCCTAATGGGCAGGAGTCCACAGCACAAAGTGTTCATAATTCAGCAACTAATTGGCACAAAACTAGCAATCTCACTTTCAAGAAGCCAATGCTGGCTTGTGTAGTAAATACAAATGTTCCATTGGCAAGACACGGACTCCCCTTTCAAGGCAAAGTAGAGGAAGCTTTCTATCCAGTCAGTGTAAACCTGACCAACTGGATGCTGACATGAGTTGCAAATGTGGAAAAATGTTCTAGTACTATGCAATCGAGGGGAACAACATTCTTCTTAAAGAAAGCTCTGTGAGATCCTGACATTGTTATAAATCCTGTCGTTCTTGCAATGATGCATCTATGGTGCCTTGAAACAATTAGAATCCTTTTAAAGAATTCAGCAGTTGTAATAAATTATCATTAAATTGAATTCCCTTTCATTTGTTTTTCTCTGACGTTCTAATACAAGGGACCAAAATTAACATCAGCATTGACACAGTCATTAACCTGCAATGATTCTACTTCAACTCTGAACATTACTTTAGCTCCTGTGTGCACGAAGCCTTAGTTTCTTATCCATCAGACCTGTTGAAGATGTAATTGTCACTCACAGATTAAATGAAAAACTTAATTTTAAAATAAAATATCCCATTTCCTAAATGCCACTGAAGCAGAATATTTTGTTGTTGTAATAACATCTGCATCAGACATGGCATCAATCAATATTGCTGTAGTGAACTCACTAGATTGTGGATCTGAAGCAAGTGGGTCCTGAAGGTGGTATACATTACACAAAGCGATCCCGGGATGCTGGTAGCAGGCTGAATGATCTTTGTTACACTGGGCAGCGCATTCATAATACCACAAAAATCAATAGACCAAATTAATTTTGGCATGGTCTGTGACAAAGGTATTGTCTCTACTTAACTTTCAGGGCATGGAATGTCAAATGTTAATTTATCTTGACCAGACTGACCAGTTGCAGTGCCATGAAAGACTAACAGATAGCATGAAAAAAAAATGAAAAAATAAACTCAGTCATACTTAGTGAAAAAAGGGCAATGAAATCCCTTTGGTTAAAGGTACCCTATTCACTCCCTCTCTAAATGCTTCAATATGATTATTGCATTGCAGCCACTCTTGGGAAGAGTTATTCATCCTGCATTTCTTGTTCCTAAATACTGCACTATGTACGTTCCTTCCCCTAACTAGTCATAGAATTCATTGTGACATGCCAATACCATTATGACATTATCAGTGTATCCTCAGTGGATTTGGAACCATCTTCAATCAATGATAACTAAGGATGCCTTTCAGCCAGTTCTTTTGCGGCTATTAACATAAGTGTAATTGAAAGTAATTTGATGTGTGCTGCATAGCTGCAGCTACTCCATTATATTCTGTCCACATTCTGATTGTAACAGCCTCCACAGGACGTTTCATGTTGCTTACATGTTTTATTTGTAACATGTGGAAAATAAAGGGTGTGCATAACTAGAAGCTTCCTGCACAAGCCATGTACATATCAATCAGTCACCATATTTCCTTTTAAGTGTGGAGATGTACATCACAGATCAGAAACAAATAGCTTTCAGATTCATATGGTCACCGAATGCAATTTATTCTGCTCTTAAACGTTAGAATTGTTATTAAACTGTGCAAGATAGACTAATCTGACCAAATGAGAAATTACAGGAGTTAACATCGGAATATCCATCTTAACAAAACTGAGAGTCCTTATTTTACCAAGTGTGTAATGTACACGTGAAGGAGTTGAGCCAGAGTGACAGAAAATCCCTACAGTTACATTAATTAGCATGTTGTAATCTGTGTGCATTTGGCATATACAAGAATAGAGCCTGAGGCATGGACACCCTGTACAATACCAGAGAGGGGAAACTGCCAACATTAACTGACTGTACACATCAGTTGGATGAGCAGCAACCTATTAAGTGCCGATCAGAATCACGTCAAAGCCCTGGAGCAACCTTTGGACAGATAGAGATAAATTTTCTTCTGCTTTCTCTAAACAACAATGTGTACCTGCCCTAAATGTTTATCAAATGTTTGGGATTGGATAGAGGTTGCCAATTTCGTCCCCATCTTATTTTGTTGTCCATTAAAATCAGTGGAAATACACTTGCAGTTTTGATCCATGGAATGCTAAATGTATGTACACATACATTTGGGTTGATTTTGCAATATTGGGTGTATATCAAGCAGACAAAATGATCATAGTACTTGCACAAGGCACCAACAAGTGGCCTGAGCTGTCAATTATGGTTGAGCCTCATTGCAATAGTTGTGTCAACCTGGCTACTCTGATTGAATAACCTGATGGGGAGTTGACCAATGGGGGAGGTGAAGGAAATCTGGCAGCTCCTCTGCAGAGGTGAGGCTGAAGTGGGGCATCAAAGTGGAGGAAGTGAATGGAGGGAGGAAATACTGGAGGCAAGAAAATCACAGGATCAGACTGGGACCAGCAACGAGTTGTAAATTGTTGCCCTGTTGTCACACAGCCTGTCTCTCTCAGGTCAGTTTGGTGCTTTCCTGTTTTGCAACCTGCTGCAAAATCACAGCAGACTGGATGTGGGTGGCAGTGGTAGCTGAATGCTAGATGAAGAGCTCCACAACGCCACTAGCCACTTGATGCACTGAAACTAGAAGAAAACAGAGCCTCATTGGGTCAATTCCTGGGTCATCAACTCCATTGGACTTAAAATGAGAGATACTACCTTGTTTCACCCTAAACTTGGGGGGGGTTTATCAGTAACCAGTCAATCTTCACTGTTAGATGTTTAAAAATCATTTATCAATTGGAGAGGGCCAAAGATCGACCAGCTGTTGCTTTGGGGAAGTGAGGAACAATGTCAGACATTATGAGGAATTACCTTTGCGGGATTAGGTGGTGCATGAATAGTCCTTCTGGCATTAAATTCTGTACCTTGAACGTGCTCATTTTCTGAGTCCCTTTGAGAGCCTTTGGCTAATTCATTTGGTTCAAGCCCTGATTGGTGAGCATGCGCTCCTCTACTTTAGTGGGTTGTAAGCAGTGTTTTCCGTTTTCTTTTTCTATACAGGGATCTGTTTTTTTTTTCTAAAAAAAAAATCAATTTTTAATTCCTGCTTTCTTAAAAAGAAATGGTTTGTGTCTCTGATTTAATTTGATGTCTTTGATTTTTCTTCTTGGCTGAGTGGTATATTTGATGCAGCAAATCACTTCTAGATGGTCATGTAAATAAATAAATAAAACTATAAAAAGATTTGGAAAGCAGTACTGCCGCAAAGTCTGGAGCGAAGACTCAGGTCCCTCTGGAGTGTCTTCTTAGAGTGCTTTAATAAATTGCTTCGATCGACAGCTGTGGCCTCCCTACCCCAGGGAGTTTAGAGTCAGATTTGATTCTTTGATGTTGGTTTGAGGGCCTAATCAGCACAAGGCTTCATGACTAAGGAGGTGATTTTATTTACATGCCAGTACGGAATTTGTGTACCCTTTTTCTATATTGACAAAATCTTAAAGAGACAGCACAAGCTTTGCTGAATTCGATGACAACAGGTCACAAGGCAACAGTGTTTCTCTAATAATCCTCATGTATTAGTCAGGGAAAGAGCTCCCAATACTTTTCACTGATGATGGTTGTGAAGTGCACATGAGCACGGTGTGGCAAGGATAGTTTGCATGTAGTTTCAGATCCCAGCATATAGTTGACATCATGGTCAAGACTTGAAGACTGAAGACTCTTCACTTGAGTGAAGTACCAGAATTTACTTTATCCAGTTTGAAATCAAAAGCTTAAAGTGAACAATTGAGTTGGGCTAAAGAGAAAGCAATCAATTACCTTTTCAGTATAGCTTGGTACAGAGTAAAGTTTGGTTACAGAACATGTTATTTCTCAACTAAAGCCACTGGGGAGGAAGGTTGAGAGCAGATTTTTCTCCTGTTTATACCTCAGGATGCTGTAAGTCATTCCTATCTATCCTCCTGAATCTGCAGTTGAAAAATGTGGTGCTGGAAAAACACAGCAGGCCAGGCAGCAGCCGAGGAGCAGGAGAATCGACGTTTCGGGCTTAAGCCCTTCTTCAGGAACCAACATCAAAGAATCAAATCTGACTCTAAACTCCCTGGGGTAGGGACGCCACAGCTTATGCCTGAAACGTTGATTCTCCTGCTCCTCGGATGCTGCCCTGCCTGCTGTGTTTTTCCAGCACCACATTTTTCAACTCTGGTCTCCAGCATCTGCATTCCTCACTTTCTCCTGAATCTGCAGTTGAGTTCAGGTCACTGAGTATAATCTGTGATTAATTTTATCGAGTTAAATCAGCTGGGTTTTTTTTGTTTGCGTACAGGAATATGAGATTTCCTGGCAAGGGCGGTATTTGTAGCCCATGCAAATTACTCTTGAGGAGATGATCGTGAGCACCCTTTTTGAATTACTGCAGTTCATGTTGTGCTATTCTGAGGGAATTCCAGAATTCCAGGGACAGTGCTTCAGTGATGATACAGTCTCCAGTCAGGATGGTGTGTGATTTGGAGATGAACATGCAAGTAACGATGGCTCCAGGCTTTTGTTGCCCTTGTCCTTGTAGTTGTTGGAGGTCATGGGTTTGGAAGGTTCTATCCACGACCTTTGATGAGTTGTTGTAGCTGCAATTCATCTTGTACATTAGGTGGTGTATTTACCTTTGACAGAAACTCTTTGCTGTTAATTATAGGAAAGTCTGCGATGTTAAAAATGGTTTTTAACCTCACTTGATAAAGCACTCTAAAGCATCTTCCAGTTCTATAGAATTGTAAGTAGTTGTAAGTTTTATGTGTTGTGCCAAATTAAGCTTAGAATCCTGAATGACCTTTTCTTATTTTATACTCTCTCTTGTGTAAAATAATCTGTTTTTAAGGCCAATACACACTGTAAATTGTTTATCCCTGATTCAAAAAGGGCTGGTGACAGCAACTAGCAGTAATACGCAAGTGTCTGTATTAATAAACATAAAAGATGTGCAAATACTTGCCTGTCATTTTATTTTTACACTTATCAACTCAATATAAGGTTTTTGTCACTTCTGACGTGACCTCATACATATAATTAAATTCTTTTGCTGCTTTTTTAAAGGCAGAAGGACACAATCACACAACGCCACCATGACAGATGGAAGAATGCAAAATTACAGATAACTGAGCTGTGGCTGAGAAATGTATAAAAAAGAGATCCCAGCAATTTGCAAAATACATTTGAGCTATAATCCCAGAATATAACTTCAAAGTATATCTGGCCTGTCAGATCATTAGAGACAAATCTAAGTTAGTGAAAAATGAATGTAAACCAAGCGAGTTAACTGAGCAAACCATTGAGATTTTTAAGATGCAGTGAGAAACTGTGTGGCAAAGGTCAGGGTTAGTAAAGGAATGACCTCAACAGCTTGAATAGCTATTTTCAGTCCTCAGCTGTTCTTGAGTTGTAAGTATTGAAGTAAATCTTAATCATACAGAAGGATGATGGAATGCCTGATTTTCAACAACATTTTTTGAGCAAAAGATCCAAGGAAGATTCTGCTGTAGGTTTGTGGAAAGGAGAATGTTGGCATTTGTTATACCCAATAAGATTGCAACAGAAACTGGGATATGCCGAGAGTCATAAGGTGATTAATTTGCTGATGGAAAATCATTGCAAACTCAATAGCCTTAATGTTGAGTCAGGATGATTTTGAAATTGTAAGATTCCAGAAATGTAGAATTAAGCTTGCAGCAGGGTCAACATGACGTTAAATGGACATATATTGCTACTTTGTGCTAGTCAAGACTATTGTACTGATGCCTACTTGCATATCATCTTTCATGGTTGTCTGGTAAACTTCTTTTAAGCTAGCTGATGTGTTATACATACCTCATACCTTTTCAATAAATAGAAAGTCATTGAACTTTTGTTTGGAATTGTTTAGTAATAATGGGCAGCATGGTGGCTTAGTGGATGGGTGGCATGGTGGCACAGTGGTTAGCTCTGCTGCCTCACAGCGTCAGAGACCCCGGTTTGATTCCAGCCTCGGGCGACTGCGTGGAGTTTGCATGTTCTCCCTGTGGCTGCGTGGGTTTCCTCTTGGTGCTGCTGTTTCTTCCTGCTATCCAAAGATGTGCAGGTTGGATGAATTGGTCATACTATTGAGGGATGTGTAGGTTAGGTGCATTAGTCAGGGTTAAATATAGGATAGTAGGGGACTGGGTTTGGGTGGGGTTCGCTTTGGAGGGTCAGTGTGGACTTGTTGGCTTGTTTCCACATTCTAGGTATTCTATTCATTCTTTTAATAACATTTGTGTTTGAGATTAAACTACAATAACTGGATATGTGTCTGTCCCAACAGTGTTGAAAGCAAGTCAAGTAGGTATGAAAACCAGATTCTGGATCAGTGGTGCTGGAAGAGCACAGCAGTTCAGACAGCATCCGAGGACCAGTAAAATCGGCGTTTTGGGCAAAAGCCCTTCATCAGGAATAAAGGCAGAGAGCCTGAAGTGTGGAGAGATAAGCTAGAGGAGGGTGGAGGTGGGGAGAAAGTAGCATAGAGTACAATAGGTGAGTGGGGGAGGGGATGAAGGTGATAGGTTGGGGGCGGGGGGAGGGTGGAGCCCATGAAAACCAGATTGCCTTGTGATTGTAATTAGAGCAAGTTTGAATCACAACATGCAAGAAATCCATAAAAAGAAATTAAAGAGGGAGTCCATAAGTATGAAGTTGCTGTATGTAAGTAAGCTAAAGGCTAGATATGATTGCTCATGCATCTTTTGGAAGAATATCCAGGATAAAATACAGAAGCAACTCTACTTCTGCCAGAGCCCTCTAGACTCTGGTGATTATGCCCTATCTATATTTAACAGTACTGTTAACAAAGCTTTTAAAGCAAAATAATCTCCTGTTAGCTTGATTATCTGGTGGATGATTCTGTAAGATATTTATCGTTTGTGCCAACAGCAGGGAGCCACATTTGCGAGATGTACGTTGTAGAGTCACTCACATCATAAAACAGGGAACGAAGTGAGAAAGATTAATTTCTAATTGACAAAGCAGGCTGTCTAGCGCAAAATGGGAATGGTTGCTACTGAGACTTTATAAAGCTCTGGTTAGGCCCCATTTAGAATACTGTGTCCAGCTTTGGGCCCCACACCTCAGGAAGGACATGCTGGCACTGGAGCGTGTCCAGCAGAGATTCACATGGATAATCCCTGGAATGTTAGGTAGGCCTAACATACAATGAATGGCTGAAGATCTTGGGACTGTATTCATTAGAGTTTAGAACGTTGAGGGGAGACCTAATAGAAACTTACAAGATAGTGCATGGCTTAGAAAGGGTGAATGTTGGGAAATTGTTTCAGTCAGATGGGGATACTAGGACTCGTGAGCACAGCCTTAGAATTAGGGGGGGTCAATTTAGAATGGAAATGAGGAGACATTTCTTCAGCCAGAGAGTGGTGGGCCTGTGGAAATCATTGCCACGGTGCGCAGTGGAGGCCGGGACGTTAAATGTTTTCAAGGCATAGATTGATAAATTCTTAATCTCGCAAGGAATTAAGGGATACGGGGAGAGTGCGGGCAAGTAGTGTTGAAACGTCCGTCAGCCATGATTGAATGGTGGAGTGGACTCGATGAGCCGATTGGCCATACTTCCACTCCTAGTTCTTATGGTCTTAGGTTACAAACTTACTTGGTTAAAGACTACTATTGCTTACAAAAATGTTTTTTTTTAAATGCAAGGAGCTGCTATTGATTGTAAAGCCTACATTTTCAAAGGTGTCAGAAGGAACCTCAATCCAGGAGTCCCTCCCCTGAACATCTGAACCTGATCTCTACCATGTTCATACTGGGGTGTGGTGGTTTGAAATTGGCCATTCTTGTGTTATGGACTAGGCTGGACCACTCAAAGCATTCTTAAATAGACAGCCCCAGACCATAACTTTGCAAGTTGTTTTGGTAAGTGAAAATTACCCGGAGTAAGTTGGCGAGGTTGACTACCAGGTTAAAAACAGAAAAAGACTTATTCACAAAATTACACAATGAAACACAAAGAACAGAATAAAGAACCCCTTCAGAACTCAGTCTATCCAAACTAGACTTAATTATGCTGTTCCGAATTTACACAACAGTCGCAATAAGCAAACCCCCTTAAAAACCAGTAAAAATGGAACATGTTTACAGGTTGAAGTTAAAAAGGCTGAAAGAGAGAGAAAGAGTTTTGACACAGCTCACTGTTGAACTTCTCACTAGTTCTGGACTGAACTAAACGGCTCTGCTAGAGAGCTGACCAATCCCCTTTTGTTATCCAGGTCACTTCTAAAACATGATCACTTTGGCCTGAAGTCTCATTGTTTACATATAAACAAAAAGGCCTCTCAATACCCTTTAACCTCTGTACCAAACCAGTCTAATCAGCACCGAGAGTGGTTTATTGCCCCTCTGAAAAAAAACAAGTTCATAGTATCCATAAGAAAAGGAACAGCTTTTAGAGAAAAAAACAGCTTTGTGACACTTGGTTCCCAAAGGCAGCTACCCATCTCAATCAGGTTCTAGATTAGAGTGGTGCTAGAAAAGCACAGCAGTTCAGGCAGCGTCCGAGGAGCAGGAAAATCAACGTTTCAGGCAAAAAGCATCTGCAGTCCTTGTTTTTACATACCCATCTCAATCAGCATCTGCTTTCATTCATGTGTGCTCTTGGTGAGGTAGGTGTCTGAAACTGGAAGTGTACAGGTTAGATCTGGTAACAATTGATCTGAACCTTACAGATGTGCTCAGGTAGAAACATACCCTTTTGAAGAGGAAAGGTACCTCTTTGAATATGATCCTAGAATATCTTTGGGAGATAACCCCACAGCCCTGTGGGTGACCACTTCAATTCCCCCTCCCACTCCGGCAAGGACTTGCAAGTCCTGGGCCTCCTCCACCACCAAATCTGAGCCACCTGATGCCTAGAGGAAGAACGCCTCATTCTTCACCTTGGGACCCTCCAGCCATGTCGATTTCACCAGTTTCCTCATCTCCCTTCCCCCCAACCCATCCCAAATCCAACCCTCCAACTCAGCACCACCCTCTTGAACTATCCCACCTGAACATCTTCTGTCCCACATATATGGTCCACCCTCCGCTCTGACCAATCACCATCACCCCCCATATGTATCCACCTATCACCTCTCCACCTACCTTACCCCAGCGCCCTCCCCCCCACCCATTTATCTCCCAGCCCCCTTCCATCCCCCATATTACTGATGAGTGGACGTTTCGGGCATAAGCCATTTATCAGGATTTCCTGATGAAGGTCTTATGCCCGAAACGTCGATTCCCCTGCTCCTCGGATGCTGCCTGACCTGTTGTGCCTTTCCAGTGACACACAATTTTACTCCGACTCTCTAGCATCTGCAGTCCCCACTTTCTCCTGCATACAAAGTTTGATCAAGGTTAATTTTGCGCATTGCCAGTTTGGCTGTTGCCTGCCTACTACTTACAGTCAGTATAGAGTCATAGAGATGTACAGCATGGAAACAGACCCTTCTGGTCAAACGCGTTCATGCCGACCAGATATCTCAACCCAATCTCGTCCCACTTGCCAGTATCCCTCCAAACCCTTCCTATTCATATACCCATCCAGATGCCTTTTAAATGTTGCAATTGTACGAGCATCCACCACGTCCTATTCCACACACACACCACACTGTACATGAAAACATTGCCCCTTAGGTCTCTTTTATATCTTTACGCCCTCACCCTAAACCTATGCCCTCTAGTTCTGGACTCCACCAGTCCATGGGAAAGACCTTGTCTATTTATCCAGTCTCTGTCACTCATGATTTTATAAACCTCTATAAGGTCACTCCTCAGCCTCCGATGCTCCAGGGAAAACAATCCCAGCCTATTCAACCTCTCCCTATAAATCCTGGCAAATCCTCCAATCCTAGCAAAATCCTTGTAAATCTTTTCTGAACCTTTTCGAGTTTGACAACATGCTTCCAATAGGAAGGAGACCAGAATTGCACGCAATATTCCAACAGTGGCCTAACCAAATCCTGTACAGCCACAAAATGACCTCCCCAACTCCTGTACTCAATACTCTGACCAATAAAAGAAAGCATAGCAAACACCTTCTTCACTATCCTATCTACTTGTGACTCCACTTTTGAGGAGCTATGAACCTGCACTCCAAGGTCTCTTTGTTCAGCAACACTCCCTAGGACCTTACCATTAAGTGTATAAGTCCTGCTAAGATTTGCTTTCCCAAAATGCAGCACTTCGCGTTTATCTAAATTAAACTCCATCTGCCACTCCTTAGCCCATTGGCTCATATGATCAAGATCGCATTGTAATCAAGGTGACCTTCTTCACTGTCCACTACACCTCCAATTTTGGTGTTATCTGCAAACTTACTAACTACAACTATTAAGCTCACATCCAAATCATTTCTATTAATGTTGAAAAGTACTGGACCCAGCACTGATGCTTGTGGCACTCCACTGGTCTCATGCCTCCAATCTGAAAAACAAACCTCCGCCACCACCTCTGTCTTCTACCTTTGAGCCAGTTCCTGTATCCAAATGGCTAGTTGTCCCTGTATTCCATGAGATCTAACACTTTCGAACACTTTACTGAAGTCCATGTCGATCATATCTATGTCGCTGCCCTCGTCAATGCTCTTTGTTGCTTCTTCAAAACACTCAGTCAAGTTTGTGAGACATGATTTCCCATGGACAAAGCCATGTTGACTATCCCTAATCAGTCCTTGACTTTCCAAATACAAGTACATCCTGTCCCTCAGGACTCTAGTGAACAACTTGCCCACCACCGACGTCAGGCTCACTGGTCTATAGCTCCCTGGCTTTTCCTTACCAACTTTCTTAAACAGTGGCACCACGTTAGCCAACCTCCAGTCTTCCGGCACCTCACCTGTGACTATCGATGATCAGAACTAAAATGGTGGTCTTCCAATTGGCTCAATTCAAGAGGCAGCCTAGAGAAAGCCATCACGAGGAAACACTCTAACATCATCAGCATAACTTTGTATTCTGGTACTGGTCACATTGTTGGAGATCAATCATGTAGCAGGGAACCTACTGTAGGTTCCAGGCTGCACTGTTCTGAGTTGTTCCATGGGAAATGGGCAGATTAAAACTCAGATTGATATTCCCTCTCGCTCTGCCTTTGTATCTGTATGACTTCTACTTGGCAGATGTGGGATTGAAAACTGACACATCCCCTTTGCATGGCACAGGGTCTTCAGTTGCCACTGGCTCAAACTGCCCCGCGTAAATTTTCAACTAATCAGCTATCGTCTGATAGGAGTAGGTTTGTTGTACTCAATATTAGTGAAGGAAGCTATTATTTATCTGCGAAATTTTGTATCATTTTAAAAGAAAGTGATAAGGTAGTTGAAAGAAAATGCCAAGAATATAGCTTAAAATTCACAATAGACTCAACAGTTAAAAAACCCCCATAAAAGACGAGCAATGAACAACCGAGACATAAATCATCTGAAATCTCTTGCCAAATAATTACAAATGAAGAATTGATTTAAAGAACCCTCCTCCTAATTATTCACTGACATTTGATTATGAAAGGCTGTCATCTATTTGGCTCGATTTGTGTTTCCATTTGTGCTATGTGATGATGAATTAAAGATTGTCTCTAGGGACAAATAGCTTTTTTAAAGGCAAATTTACATTTGGACAAAAACAGAGGAAAATATGCTGGCAAAGTGTCATCAGGAAAGATTCGTTATGATTGGTGTGACCAATGAGCTGTCTGATGAATACTATAAATTGAGGGATCACAGCTATCTTCAAAAGTCTGCACATATGTGTAACATTGCTGTTAAAAGGACATACACATTAAATAAAGAAATTGTGAATCACTGTGTATTTTTCATGGACAGAGCCAAGATGAAGGGATGTAATGAATGACACCAACCAAAGTGGTAACACATAGGCCTGGAGACAAGGTGAATCAAGGAGAGGCGATTAGTTAATGCTTAACTTTGGTTTTTGAAATCTGCAGGTTAGAGAAAGTGGGGCAAACTGAGTGAGCTGAAGAGTTTACTCAATGGATGTGATCTCACACAAGGCACGGTACACTGAGTCGCAACTTCAACAAAATGATAATGCTGAGGATCGGGAATGTACAAGGACTGAGCAGAGCATTGAAAAGTGAAATAAGTTAAATTAAAAGAAAATTGAAAAAAACATTGCAAGGATATGTCAGTGAGACAGCATCATGTTCCTCTTTCCTTAATCTCAGGCTATTGTTGCTGTGGTTCATTTGGTACCAATTCTTCTCCAATCACAGACATAAAAGACATTCACTGAAAACTTAATTTGCTTGTTCCTGGTTATTAAATCATTCCTTTTATTATCCCTCCCTGTCTGCCCTGCAATGTCCTAAGGTGGTTTATGTGCTTGTTTTATTGTATACCACTGTCCACATTTCTTTAAAATGTATTCATACCCAGGAAGTAACAGCACTCGCAAGTTCAGCATTGACTGCCCACCTCTAGCTGCCCTCAGAGCTGAAGATAATGATCTCAATTGCTCAATTAATACATTGATTTCATTGCAGACCTATTGAATTATTTTCATGGGGCTATCTTCTTTAAAATAAATTGGTTACTGGTAAAACAAAAATAATAATTTGAGGTTAAGCTCTGTACTAACTGAAAACAAATTCATTACAAGAGAGCAAAGGAGAGCAGGAGACGTGGAAAGAATATTTCTCAGTTTCATGTCCACAGCAGGGAGTCCAGGGTTGAAGGCGTAGTCAATCCTGTTCCCTGTTTGAATGACAGGTTCAGGTTGTGTTGTCACGTTCAGTCGTGTCCCCACTTTCCCAATCAGCTTTCTTCTCAGATATTTCTTCCTCTCCAGAAGGAAATGTTTTATGTTTGCATAAGGTTTTGTGAAGGCAGCAGCATACCTATATTTAGCTAACTGCTCGTTTGTCATGGTTGAGTTCACACACAGGGGCCTGCATTTTGTCAGTAACTGAAATCCCACTGCAGTGCCATTGCTGCAATGACTGCTGTAGTCTCCAGGGGAGCCACTACAGGCAGGCAGTCCACACAAAGGAGGGGTTGAGTCTGTTGGGCAACACCAGTGGTGTCCCTGCATTGTGATAGGTCCTCTTGCTGCAGGTAAAATGCTCACAGAAGCAAGTGGTTGCCCTTACTTGGCTACTGAGAAATACTGTGACGACAAGACCTGGTCAGGAATGAGATGGAATATGTTCCACTTGCCTGGATGAGTGCAGCTCCAACAATACTCATGAAATGCAACACCATTCAGAACATAGCAGCTTGCTTGGCTGGCACCCTATTTGCCACCTTCGACAAACATTTCCTTCATCACTGATGCATGGTGGCATAATGCATTGCAATAACTCAACAAAAATATTCTCCCACAGCACCTTCCAAACCTGTCACCTAGACCACATAGGAGGACAAGGGCAGCAAATGAATGGCAACACTGCCACCTGCAAATTTCCCTTCAAATCATACACCATCCTAATTTGAAACTATTTCACCATTCTTTTGTTATTGTTGGACCAAGTTGCAGAAACACCCTTCTCAACAATACTGCGGGTATTACTGTACCCTGATGATTGCATGAGCTCACTGCCATCTTGTACAGAATGATGAAGGATCGGCAATAAATGACAGCCAAGCCAGTGTTACCTGAATTCCATATTCAAGTAAAAAGTAACTGAAATGGTTGAATTTGCTGCCGAGAGGAGTAGCCAAGTCCCTAACTTCCCTACTACTAATGACATGGCATAGTAGCATGACAGTCCTTCTGTCTTGGCACATCCCCTCTCACTATTTTATCAGCCATCCCATTATTTAGCACATTGCCAATGAGCCAGGAGGATTTAGTGCTTGGCATTAACACAACAGTAAAACAGTATAAATGCAGGACAGAATAGCTGAGAATGTCCAGCATTTTCTGTTTTTCATTACTGGGTATTGATAGACTATTCAATTGCAATGTGTGGCGCATCACAACTCAGTCTAAATCAAGTGAACTCTAAACCTTGGTTGACTTTTCTATTCCCTAACCCAGTGATGCTATTGTCAATTATAGTGATTCAACCATTACCTCAGCTGAGATTTTTTGACCTTGATGTGAATTTTGTGTGAGGCTTCCCTGGTTTCACAGCAATGTATTTTTATATTTCATTTTCTTTCTCTCTCAGGTTTTCTTTCTTCACTTGCCCCAAAGCATACAATAGCTCTTTACCATAGAGCAGTTAACATGTTACTAAAAATTTTCTTTCCTTCCACTCCAGTAGTGAGGTGCCATGTTTACACTGTCATTCTAATAGTAAAGTCAACACAAAGGATATGGAAAGGAATAATGGGATGAGCTTTATACTTTCCATTGCACAGCTATCCCCAGAATTCTGAATAAGGTGATCTTTTATAAAGGCATTTTCTAAAATGTAGTCGCTTTTCTTTGGCCTGTATACCGTTAGATTTAAAAACCTGAAATGAACAATGGAACTGTTATGTGAATCTAGAATAATTTTGGAATAAAGTGAAACTGAGCTGTTCTTTGTAGTGTGATGTGATGGGGACAAAGGTGAAAGCTAATAGGAAAATTATGTTAGAGACAAGAAAACAATGTTGCTAGGGACAAGGAATTGGGGCAAACATAGTAGTACATACAATAAGCTGACCTTTGGAATGTACTTCACTGTTTAAATCAACCTCAATAAGTAAGCTGAGCTTATTGTAAACATGCAATGAATAGGAAACAGTAAGTGCTAGAGCAACATTTTTCATCAATTTATAATGCTGTTTAATGACCTACTATCATACCCTTTAATAATATATTTTTCTCAGTATCATACATTATAAACTGACAATTTAAAGTGTTGGTTCTGAACTTGAAAGAGATTTTAAGCCATTTTAAACTGACCTGAATCTTGACCTTGTGTTTTTCTCTGTTGTTGCCACAGGACTGATAATGGATCGATTGAATTTAAAATATTCTCACGGGTACTTTATCACACAACAAAGATAAAGGTCTGAGTTTTTTTGCTACTAAACCAGAAGTTCTTTTTTTTTACTCAGCAGTCCCCCTCTCTTTCGGATATTTCTGATATGTTGCTGTTCGTGGTCACAACTGATTTGCAAGCTTGCTTCTGCCAGACTAAGAATTCAGCTCAATGAAATTGTGAATGGCCACTTTTTATCCTATTCAACTATTTGCTATTCTTTATATTTAATGCCAGGGTTACTCTGTGATCTTTGGCCAGCTCTTGGCTACTTCCATTTTATTACAGGGAAAAGTTTGTCTTTCTGACTGAGAAACCAATGTTCATAGGATAGAACACCTTAAAAGTGTGGATACTCAAACAGTGCAGCATTGACGAAGCATTATCCAAGGTCACGACTCTGAAAGATGCTGTCATTTCATAAAGCAGAGCTACACTGAGGCCAAGCTTATACTTATTGAGTCTTTACTGAAACCAATAGATTATAGGAAAGGGGGTGGCCTAAATTGATCAGGGATTTTATTGAACTCATCTCTGTTCTTCACCATGGAGATAGTGAGGTCTGCAGATGTTGGAGATCAGAATTGAGGATGTGTTGCTAGAAAAGCACAGCATGTCAGGCAGCATCTGAGGAGCAGGAAAATTTACATTTCAGGCATAAACTCTTCGTCAAGAGGGCTGATGAAGGGCTCCGGCCCGAAATGTCGATTCACCTGCTCCTCAGATGCTGCCTGACCTGCTGTGCTTTACCAGCAACACACTCTCTATTCTGGATTGCCTTCAAGGGTAGAATGTGAAGGGGCAGAAGATAATTCCTTAAAGACAAAGGTCGCATCTTTGAATGTCCACTACCTTTACAAATGCTGCAAAACATTTGTTTTAAATTTGCTGTGACTTTTGTCGCTTTAATTTCATCACATAATGAAACCAGAAATCTAACTCATCCAGTAATTAAAGGTTTTACTCCAGGTTTTTTTTTTCCTAATTCTTTCATGGGATAGGAGTTTCATTGGCAAAGCTAGCATTTTGTTGCCAGTTGCTAACTGATCTTGGACTGTGTGGCTATTTCAGACAACAGTTAAGAGGCAGCCACTGTTCATCTGGAGTCACATTGTAAGCCACACCAGGAAATTATGACAGTTTCCCTTTCCTTGGACATTAGTGAAACAGATTTTTCTAAAATGAAAATCAATGTTAATTTTTTGGCTACCATGACCGAGACAAGCTTTCAATTTCAGATTTTAAAGAAAATATTGCATTTATTAATTAAATCCCACTAACTGCCTCAGTAGGATTCAAAATCATAATCCAGAGTTATTAACCTGGGCCTCTGATTGGCTAATGTCATGTCATTACCAGTATTCCACCATCTCCCCTTAAATTGCACTATTTTGCTTTCAAAATCAGCTGACTCTTTTCCCCAAGAAGGTCAGTGGATAAATACATCAGCAGATGGACATACTTATACCCTGTGTTACTTTAACTTCTGTTTGTACTATTCAAAATGAACACTTTGCCCTGGTAAACTGAAACAAGTGCAGACCTGAGTTCATTGATTGTTAACTGACCCTTGGAGGAATTTAAACCCAGCAAGTGGCATGGCCAGAGGGTCTGTGCTCACTCACTGGACAAGTCTGAATTGTTGCTGATCAGTGAATGGGTGCTATTGTTACCCTTCCTGTTCGAGGCTTAGAGAGAAGGAGAAATCAGCAGGGGCTCTCATGTCTGGTCTCTATCAAATAACTCCTGACCAGGAAGAATTTATAGAGCTAAACCTTCCCAAATGAGGGAATTCTATGAACCATCTCCTCAATGCCATTGTGGGTATTTAAGTAGAATATAAATCTGCCACAATGATTTGTATCACTCTAACCTGACTGGCTGACATCCACAGAAGATTGGTCCCAGTAAGACAGCATCTTTCAGTTTCACCATGACGACATGACCAGTGACATCTTTATTTATTCTTTAAGGATTCAGGGATGAACCCATTTTGAACCAAATTACTCATGTACTCCAGTTGATTTAAAAGCTTTTTTTCTGCCAGACTAAGAGTTAAGGTCAGTGAAGTTGTGAGAAGCTATTTTTTACTCTTCCCAACCATTTACTATTCCCTCCATTTAATGCCCAATATATTTGATGGTTGTACAAAAAAGTCATGGTTAGAATAATTAATACCTAATTTAGTATCATTACACCACATGCAATTCATTGGAAATTGTTACACACTAGCATTTTACTGATGAGGAACATGGTGAATCATAGATTTATATAAAATATATTTAAGTGTGTCTTTGTCGGGCACAGTTATTTCTTTGTTTCATAGCATTTTTATGCTGTAGCCCATACTGTTTCTCAGGCACCTCTGAAGGTGGCTATCTTTTCTGATGTGAGACTAGGCTTTGACTGAAGTTATGGCATGAGATCAAGAGAATGCTGCAGCAAGTCCAGATGTATGATTCTATTGATACATTACATTAAATACCACAGAGTCATAGAGTCATGCAGCATGGAAACAGACCCTTTGGTCCAACTAGTTTACACTGACCATGTTCCCAAACTAAACTAATCCCTTCTGTCTGCACTTGGCCCTTATCCCTCCAAGAATTTTCTTTTCATGAACTTATCTAAATGTCTTTTAAACGTTGTAACTGTACATACATCCACCACTTTCTCTGGCAGTTCATTCCATACATGAACCACACTCTGTGTAAAAACGTTGCCCTTCATGTCCTTTTTAAATCTTTCATCTCTCACTTTAAAAATATGACCCCTAGATTTGAACTCCCCCACCCTAGGGAATAGACCCTTGTCATTAACATTGTCTGTGCCCCTCATGATCTAATTGATCTCTATTAGCTCAACCATCAACCTCCTATGCTCCAGAAAAAATGCCCAGCCTCTCCAGTCTATTTTTATATTCTCAAACCCTCCATTCCCAGCAACATCCTGGTAAATCTTTTCTGAACCCTCTCCAGTTTAATAATATCTGTCCTATAACAGGGCAGCCAGAACTGTACACAACACCCCAGAAGAGGCTTCACCAATATCCTGTTCAACCCCAAAATGACATCCCAACTCCTATCCTCAAAGTTCTGAGCAATGAAGGCAAGTGTGCTAAGCGCCTTCCTAACTACCCTGTCTACATGAGACACATATTTCAACAAATGTTTTACCTGGATCTCTAGGTCCTTCTGTTCTACAGCACTACCCAGGGCCCTACCATTAATTGTATAAGTACTGTCTTTGTTTTTTTTTGCCAAAATGCACTACCTAATATTTACCCAAATTAAACTCCATCTGCCACTCCTCAGTCCATTCATCTAAAACTTGATTAAAATCCACTCAGTGATAGAAACTGCTGTCCTTGCAATATTATTAATGTGGTGTAAACAGATGAAACTTATCACTTGCATTAAAGTATTTCCCCCCATTGTACCTATTTTGTGGGTCAGATTAAATTAAATGTTAATTAAAGTGAAATGTATGCATGTTATGAATCGACCATTTATCCACTTTCCATCATTAAATGCTCTTAGGTCAGTATAGAAAGATTACCTGTCACTGTTACTAATCCTATATAGTCAGACCTTAATTTACAAATATGCATTGCTCCATGAGGAACCTATAGCCCTACTTGAAGGTTGCTGGCCTTAAGCTCATGTCCTCTGGATTTCTGCTGACAATCAAGTGAAATAGCCCGCCCAGCTGGAAGCAATTCAATCATGACTTTCTTGGATTAATCTTTGACCTGTGAAGCTATATTGGATTAGTCCGTGATAAATCATCTTCTGATGCATGGCCTGTGCTGATTACTAATATGTGTTTAAGCAGGAAGTGATAAACACACTCAGAGAAGAGCGATGTCTATTTTATTTACTTCTTTTCAGTGAATCTAACACTACAAAAAAAATTCCTCAGCAATCAGGCTTGCCCCAGCACGGTCACTTGATTTGTTTTCTTTAAGTAACATTGGAGTTAGGAGTAAGAGGAGGGTGTTTGGTCATTTCCTCCTGAAGTTAATAACTCTTGCTGGGGTTATTGAGGGTCACCCTCTCAATCACTCCTCATGTTGAAATCTTATTGGACTGAGAAATAGCTGAGTCTGATTGGGTCCCCACCTCAAATTCATCCTTTGCAGCAAAGACCACTGAATTTTTTTTCCCATCGCAGGGTCACTAAGGATCAGTATACTGTTATTATTATTACCATACTCAAATCAACTAGTTCAGATCCGATTGATGAGTAAACCTCAGACCTTTCTGATCTACCACCCCAAGTGATGCAATTACCCATCAAACCACCCAATTGCAACAATCACCAGCCAAAAGTTTTTAAAACACCAACCAACAGTTCCGCACAATGCAATTTTTTTTAATGCATTCATAAGAAATGGTCGTCTCTGGCCAGGCCAGCATTTATTGCCCATCCCTAAGTGCCCAGAGGATAGTTAATAGTCACATGGCTGTGGGTCTGGAGTCACATGTAGGCCAGACAAGGTAAGGAAGGCAGTTTCCTTCCCTAAAGGACATTTGTGAACCAATTGGGTCTGCCCCACAAAAGGCAATTGTGTCATAGTCATCATTAGATGATTACTTCCATGGCAGGATTCAAACCCAGATCACCAGAACCGTACCAGGTCTCTGGATTAACGGTCTAGTGATAATACCACAAGGCAATCAACTCCAAATATTATACAGAATTTACCATACCAAGTATACATTCTAACTTCCGCTCCTGATTCCAACAACTCATTTTGAATGGTGGCAGGTATAAAACTACCACATTTTAGCCAGAGTCCATTTTGAGCAGTTTAAGAAAGAGCTATGCAGGATAAAACTTGTTTGTGAAATTATGAAGATGTGAGATTCATTGCTTCATAATAGAGAAACAGAAATATTACTTGGAATATAGAGTTAGAATATGCAGAGAGAAATTGAGGAATTGGGATGAGAGCTACATTGGTCAACACAAGGGAAAAATCAATATTAATCTAGTGAATCATTTACTCCTGCTCTTGTGTGAATGAGGCTGTCCCATAACATTACACTGCCTCTACTTTATTCCTGGATAGCAAACTAACAGCAAAGGTATCAATTGGCTAATGAACAGTCAAAGAAATCCAAAAAAATCCTCATAACTGAACTGAGTGGCCTGAGAGCTATCAAATAGAATTAGCTCAACTCTTAACAGAGAAGCGCCTGCAAAAGCAGCAACTGTTTGAAAGATTCGGCATTTTGATTCTGTCCATAACTGGTCTGAGTCCTCACATGCTGTGGGTTACACCCTGGTGCCTTTGTTGCTGAATCCACCCCAGGGCGTAAACTGTGCATTTGGCACTCTGGAGCAGGTGCACATTATGGCTGTCCTTCCATTGGAAAACTGGTGCACACGATTTCCTCAGAAACAAATGCCTCAAATGCTGTTTTTGTACACACAAATGGGTAGCCTTAAGAGCAATTATTTGTGATCTAATTCGTTGTAGTCAGCAGATTTCAGGTTTCTCTGTCTCATTGTAATTGAAGGATAACTGCTGCAAGCAAAGACATTTGCAAGCAGTGCAAACATGCAGTTTGGAGATTTACAGTGTTTCTGTGCAGTGAAATGATGAGCTGTGACTTCAGGCTCCAGGGCGTGTGTATTCATTCATATTAACTTTAATTATTTTAGCTCCATGAATTTTTCAAATTTCTCATTTTCTGAAAAATGCAATGCTTAATTGCAGTCGACAGTTAATTGGTTCACCCAACACTTTCGTCAAATCTGACAAGAAAGGAAGCGATGCATGCAGCTTTTTTAGTTTGTATTTTTAAGAAGGGAAACTGGTGAATTTACACTTTCCCTTGCAATTTGTTCTCCTTCCCAAAGGAACTGACTTTTGCTGAGATGGGGTGATTCTGTGGTTGGATTGTTGTTGATGGAGATCAATGGGTGGAGTTCTGTGGCCACCCATGGAAGCAGCCCAGATTTGAGTACCTCTCTCAGCCATTGGTAATCAGGCACAGGATTTCTGCAAAGGCTCCCCCAGCCTCATGACCATGGGCCAGTTGTGCCACTTCCACAGCTGCCCAGCCATAGCTTGGCTCAGGTTCAGGACAAAACTTGGATTCTTTTGGTCTTTTGTTCATTTCTGCATTGGACATAAGTTGTGCATACTTACGAGGATGCTGGGGAACCAGATTTGCTTTTGCAATTGTAACTCCTTTCTCCATTTATCATCCTTTTTATAATTAGATAATTGTAATTAAATATTGTGGATCAGGATTACTTAATAAGGATTTGTTGGTCAATGGCTTATTGAAAATCACAAAAGATTAATCAATTGAGTTACTAATGTAAGCTCACTTGAAACTCAATTCACAATGAAAGACTCCAATCTATTTATACTTCAGTTTGCTGCCTGATTTTTAAATTCATGCTATTTGACTGTATTAAGTCAATATGTTTCTTGTTAAATGCTCAGCATTTGAAACATCCAAATATATTTGTGATGATATCAATTCCACATCTGCCACATTTATCAAAATTGTGGACAATCTTTTTCACAAATAGTACCTAGTGTATCTATTCTTCATTTAAATGATATTTTAATCTCTATTTTAAAAGCTATAGTTATACCAATTGTCCATTGTATCTCTTTATTTTAAGAGGAGATGATTTTGGAGAAAACAAGGAATGAGCTCGCTTTAACAAAAGAAAGTAACATAGGAATAACAAGATAATGTTGGTGTACAAGCATGTGCTTACTGATTCATTTTAATTGAATGTAGGTTAAATGTTTAAGCTGTCAACTCACATAGAATAAAAAGCACAGAAACAAGCCATGCAGCAAAGTGAACTAATACTTCACATATTCCTCCTCCTCCTTTAATTATTCCCTTTCTACCGTGCCCTCATATCATCTATCCTCTTCCCCCACTAGTGTGAGTCAAGCCTCCCCATAAGTGTATCAATGATTGCCATGTGATAGCATAGTCCATATTTTTACCATTTTCTGTCATTTAACTTTATTTTTAAACCTGTAAGTATTTTTTTCCCTTTGATGCCATTTTCTTTACATTGCCTAGGTACTGCCCAACCTCTGTGATCTCACCCCATTGGCCATTTTTCATCTGCTAACTAGTCTATTGACATCACTAGGGTATTTGACTGTTCTGGTCATCACAATGAAGCCAGCTCTTCTTCTGGCCCAACATCCACATAATTGCAGCAGGACTTTTGGATGATGATCAGGAATCAAAGTCCTGAATGTGGTTTTTCCCCCTTAACTTCTAGAGACAGCTGTAACACCTCAGATCAGCTAACTCATACATGGATCCAATGATCATCCTGATCTTTGTGACTTATTTCCATATTTCCTGTACTTCCCAAATGAACAATTGACAGAGTTAGGTTCTTTTACAACATCCCTCCCCCTAGCAACCATATAGCTTCATCGGGCCTTTCTTTGGACTTCTGAATATCTTGCCTCTGAAGAAATCCAGAGCTAACTAGAATTGTGCAGCATTGCAATTATCCTTTTCCTAGAAGCTTGCCCAGCTGACAATTCTACTTGAGTGACCCAACATAGTGAATGTTGGAAGGCTCGTCCTACATGTGGGAGGTCTTGCAACTTAAGGTCATCTTTCTATAATATCTTCAAATGGGCATTTTTCATTCCTAACAGCACATAGAAACTTAGAAATTAGGAGCAGGAGTAGACCATTTGGATCTTCCAGCTCAGCCATTCAATATTATCGTGGCAGATCATCCAACATGCTACTCTGTTCCTACTTCCTCGCATATGCTTTGATCCCTAAGATCTATATCGACCTCCTTCTTGAAAACATCAATGTTTTGGCCTCAACCACTTTCCGTGGTAGAAAATTCCACAAGTTCACCACTCTCTGGGTGAAGAAATTTCTCCTCATCTCAATTCTGAATAGTCTTACCTGGTATCCTTAGGCGGTGACACTTAGTTCTAGACTCCCCAGTAATCAGGAACATCCTTCCTGTGTTTACCATGCTTAGTTCTCATACAATTTTAGAGGCTTCTCTGAGAATCACCTCTATTCCTCTAAATTCCAATGACTATAGTCCTAACCAATCCAGTCTCTTTTCTTACAAAAGTCCTGCCATACTAGCAAACAGTCTGGTACTAATTTACTGTGGATCTACCTACACCATATGGATTACTATTGTTCAAGAAATCAGCTCACCTGGACTGTTCAAGACCAGCTAAAGGTAAGCAATAAATATTGGAATTGCCAGGGAATGAATAAAATTATTGTTGCAGGCAACACTGGATAGTGTAGTAAGAGGGATACTAAAGAATTTTGCTCATCCATTTGAGGATATTGCGACCTCTCACTATCGCCCCTAAATCACCCTGAAGGTTTCCAGTTCCAGTGGGTATGGGCCTCTGGGGATAATTGAGAAAAAATACATTTCCAAGTCGACAAATTACAACATCCTCAGCTTGGCATATCCATTACGTCCCATTGCCTCACTCCTGTATTAGTAAAACATGTGGCACCCTTCTGCATCATTCCCTCCATTAATACAAGTCAAACATGCTAAACATACCCCTCCTGGGATATGAATGTTCCAGGTATGTGGTAAATGTGCTAAAGTTAGAACTTTCTGGGGAATTGCTGGGAGTTGGATATATGCTGTCAGCATGGAGAGCACATACACCCATTGTTAAGTTTTAAATGGTAGGTTGTTGGATATGTATACATGTTGGATTTTGTCAGAGTTAGGGCCTATAGTCTGAGGCCGAGGCTGAGGGTGGGTACAGATGTCTCCATGGCACCTACAGCAAAGATAACTGTTTTGTGTAATCTGCAGTCTGTTATCCTCATGTAGCTGTCTTAATATTGGAGATGTATCTTCCATTAGTGACCGTAGGAGCCTTCCAAGTGGCTGGGGAGAGTCTGTGCAGAGAGCTGACTGGTCTGTACAGGCAATCAGCCAGATAAATTAACTCACTTTATCACACTGACTGCCATTGCATCAGAAAATCCAATACCACTTAATTAGCTGATGTTGGCAAAAGTTTCGAACTCTCTTCTACAGATAGCAGTGGCTGCAGGAACAGTTGTTAATGTTAAATCTGAGGGAGATAAATTTTTGTTAAGGTAAGATATTAAAGGATATGGGCCAAAGACAGGTAAATGGAGTAAGACCACATATCAGCCATGATCTCATTGATTGGTTGAACAGGCTCAAGGGGCTCATTGATCTTATACTGTCCTTATGTTCTTGTGTACACAAGGGAACACACAAACAAATGGTATTGGTGCTCTGGCCAATGATGGGTCGATTTGGCTCATTGTTGTATTGATACTTTATCCTGAGCTGGTCCTCTTGCCAGTTTTTATTGGTGGTGGTTTACATTGCCTCCACCCTTTTACTTCAACCGAGAATGGGAATTCAACTCATGCTGTTGATGATATTCTGAATCATTCACTCGTTACCAAGCTAACTAAGCTGAGCAACAGCATTCAAGGCTGTATAATTTAGAGAAGATCTTGTAAAATGCACAGTCTTATTCATATTGCGCATTTTACAAGTAACAGTGGTGGGTGGAGTGGGTAAGAGAGGGTCAGGGTGCATTATTCACAATCCCTGATCTTGCAGCATGTAAAATGAAACACTGGTTTACCACAACTGCACAAATTGGAAAACAGAGTGTTTTGGAAGGAGGGAGCCATCTCGAGTGTAAACATTGTATAGATTCCTATCCAGCTTTTCCTTATGGGGAGTCACTCATCCATTGCAATGTGAATGCTAATGCCATTGGAATGAAGCCCTTACATTGGCTTAATTGTCACTTATGGCCCTTAGATGATAATGGGTTGAGAAGGCAGTCTACTCTTTTTCTAGCCATGGTTTTAATTGGGACCATTGAGGAAGGGGATGAGTACCTTACTTCCCACCTTCTGGGGAGGTTGTAACTGCTGCCTGAAACTCAATATCATCGTGGAATGGAGGCATGTAGCAAGTACAACTAGATATTTTTTAGTGTGTTTCTAAGAACATAGAAACAGGAGTAGGCCAATTGTAGGCTAAACAGGCCCTTGAGCCTGCTCTACCATTCAATGAGATCGTGCCTGATCTGTGGCCAAGCTCCACTTACCTGCCTTTAGCCCATACCCTTTAATACCTTTGCTTAACAAATGTTTTTCTAACTCCGATTTAATAATGTTAACTGATTCTGCAGCCACTACTGTCTGTAGAAGAGTGTTCCAAACATCTACCACCCTTTGAATGTAGAAGTACTCTCCTGAACTGTCTGTTCCTAATTCTCAGACTATACCCTCTAACTCTAGAATCTACAACCAGTGGAAATATATTTATCTGCCCTGTCCTTTCCTGTTAATATCTTGAAAACTTTGATCAGATCACCCCCTGACCTTCGAAATTCTAGAGAAAACAGGCCTAATTTGGATAATCTGTCCTCATAATGCCCATAATACTTCCCAATGCCAAGTCACTAATCAGACATTAGGTGCTTTTGGATGAGAAATCACAGTTAAGGACTTGGAGTTAAGGCAGTGGAGCGGGAGGTCATCTTGAAGTTATCTCACTATGGGCATAATTGGGGTAAAGGTGGGAAAGATGCATGGTTCCCATCTGTCAACTACTCACCTGATTAAATGTCCCTACACCAAGTATGCCACAGTGCAAGGCATTGAATTCCACTCAGTGATAGGACATGACAAAATTACTTGTCTGATGAGTTGTCAAAGAAGAAAATGTGTGAAATGGCAAACATGTAAAATGGATAAAGGTAATTTATTCTCCCTGAGAATGTACTGCTTCTAGCTAACCACATTTAGATATGATTTGGAGATGCTAGTGTTGGACTGGGGTGTACAAAGTTAAACATCACACAACTCTAGGTTGTAGTCCAACAGGTTTAATTGGAAGCACACTAGATTTTGGAGCATCGCTCCGAAAGCTAGTGTGCTTCCAATTAAACCTGTTGGACTACAACCTGGTGTTACGTGATTTTTCACATTTAGATATGTATTTTAGTTATATTTTAATCTGAGGAAGCCTTTTTGCTGACTCTCGTGACCACTAACTTTCTGTCTATTTATGTGCAGTATACACTGAATTCGGATCCTCCTTCCACTGAGCTGCAGTTATTTTGTATCTACAAAAACAACTGCCCTTTATTTTTCACCATCATACTTTCTGTGTCAGACTCACTTACACCTCATTTATGCTACCGAAGATGCTACTACTTGAAGCAATCCTGTAACATATGTTGATGTACCAGTTCTTTGAGCTCACTCTGTTACACTCTGCTAAGATGACTGGTGACAACTAACTGTAAGCGATTGAGCATGAACAATTACTTAAAATGCAGTTCCTATAATGATATGTACATTGTAACAGATCCAGAAGGTGATCTCAGTATTAGGCTTTCAATAGCAAGCTTTGATGATGGTGAAGGAATGGTGATTGGCCCCTGCTAAAGTAAAACCATTGTGAAATGGTCTAATGGGCATGGATGCTTCCTTTGCTTTCACAGAGCACATATGAGCCTGGTTGTTTCAGAGTTGTCACTGACTATTTACATTTGCTGTCAGAGATACCCCAACTGGCAGAGAAGCCTCACGAAGTTGTGCTTTATGGAGTTCCACTTGTGCTCAAACAGAGACTACCATGTAAGAGAAATGAGGAATAGCGTGGGAGCTGGGAATAGGTGGCAAAGGGTGGTATTGGCTAAGAATCAGGATGTTGACCGCAGATGCCATCTCCATTTAAAATACTTGCACAGTATTTGGAAGCTTGGACCAGGAATGGTAAAGAGACTGGGGCTCTTTTCTTGAGTGAACAAAGTGGCATTCAGTCCAATACAAGTTTCTTTCCACCCTATTCCAACAGATGCTGATATGATTATAAAAATGTTTGATTAGGTGGACGTAGAAAAGGTAGTTTCACTCATGAGGGAGACCAAAACAAGTGGTGAAAAGTACCAATAATTCCAGTAAGAACTTCAGGGGAAACTTCTTTGTGCAAAGAGTGGTTAGAATATGTTAAAAATCACACAACACCAGGTTATAGTCCAACAGGTTTAATTGGAAGCACACTAGCTTTCAGAGTGTCAACAAACATTTTATTGGAAGGCAGCTCCTTCATCAGTAGCTACCACCTGATAAAGGAGCGTCGCTCCGAAAGCTAGTGTGCTTCCAATTAAACCTGTTAGACTATAACCTGGTGTTGTGTGATTTTTAACTTTGTACACCCCAGTCCAACACCGACATCTCCAAATCATGGTTAGAATATGGAACTCCTTCCATGAGGAATGACTGAGACAAGTAGCATAAATAAATTAAAAGAGAGTAAGTGAGTACAAGAGACAAAGGAAGAGAAGGAGATGCTGATACGATTGACTTGAAAGTGTGAGATCAAGTAACTATTTTTGTGCTGGGGATACCTCGTAATTCTATGTGAAGAAAAGTGATTCAATAATCAAACATCATAATGACTGGATCCATACTTAGATATGGGGCTGAAATTCATTCAGCTGCACTGATGTCGGAAATGATGAGTGAGCAGGGTTTGTTCTTTTATGCATTTTTGGGATGTGAACATTCCTGACAAGGCTCACGTTTGTTCCCATTCCTAATTACTCTAGAATGGGTGAACTATATTCTGGGTGCAACACAGTCATGGTGTAGGTACACCGACACTGCTGTTAGAGAGAGAGTAGAAATGTTTGTAGTTTTCATAACATTTATAGAATTTGACCATGAATTTTTTTTATGCCAGCATCAATCATAGCCAGACACACGAACAGAGAATAGAGGAATATGCACCATGTACAGGCAGACGGGATTAGTTTAGAATAACATCATGGTCAGCACAGACATGGTGGGCCGAAGGGCCTGTTCCTGTGCTGTCCTGATGAATGTTTTATGATAAAATTTCATTAGGGGTTGACTATTCAGAGGTGATGTCAGGAAGCACTTCATCACACAAAAGGTATCAAATATTTATAGCTCTCTCCAAATAGAACTCGAAGGAGTTGGTGAATTGAAGCTTTCAAAACTGAAATTGAAACATTTTATTGGTTATGGAACTAATATGAGTCAATGGAATTAAAATGCAGGTCTGTCGTGACCTAATTGAAAAAAAGTCTAATTGAATGATAGAAAGGTTTAGAGGGACTGAATGGGCTACTTTAGTTCCTGCATTCACTTAGTGCCTGGTGTCAAGTTCCTACATGCTATTTGATTTAAGGGTGATTGGAAAAAATGAAAGGAACAATGGTTCAGTAGTTAAATGTCCAATATGATATGGTCCTATGACGCAGAGACAAAAAAGGAGCATGTTTGACTCTGAATTATGCTGAGGTAGTCAGTGTCAGACAATGCTCATAGCCTACAGAGATAACATCTCCTGTCGTTTGTGCCACTAATTACTAGAGCCTCTGTTGTAAAGTTGATGAACATGGACTTCTGTTCGGTATTGCCTCAAGGTGAGAAAGGTATGTCATAACTGCTGATATCCTTGGGATTGCATCACAGCAAATTCAGGAGAGATAGTGGAAAAAAATTCTGTAATAAAAATGTACTTAAAAAACCAAGAGCCTCAAAAAAAAACTGGCCCATCCATCACAACCATTGCTTTCACAGAGCAGATGTAATATACTCCATTACACATGTGGAGAGTCTCACCTCAGCTCGTTGCCCTCGGGCAAGAAACATTAGAAGAAGTTGAGAATTTTTAACAATTCTCTTGGAGCAATGTTGTCGCTGTTCGGTGCAGTGGAAACATGTGCTCATTTCATTCTCTGGTTCACTTTTAAATCTTGAGTTTCCATCCCTGCCTGTCTGAATCCAAGTCTCAACATTCCATATATTCTCCTAGCAAAATCAATATAAAATTAAAGTAAAATTTCATTCCTGAATCAGAGACATGGAATTATTTCTTCACCCAGGCATCCGATTTTGTCATCTCTCACATTCAGTTGTTCTTTTTGTTTTACGTTTTCCTTTAACTGAGAGTAGAGATAAAAGTAATGTTGGCGGTCTGGATAGGACCAGTTAAAATTATGTTTTTGCTTGACAATGTACTGGAGCCTGAGGATGAGTGAATCTTGCACAGCTGTCTAAGATGATATCCCCTACAGAATAGTATCTTCCACCTCAGATTAATGGTTCATAAGAAACAAAAGATTGCAGTGGGTCATTTGCCAAAAACTGTAGCTGAATTTAATTTACTTTCTGCCAAAAGAAAAAAAATGTGATTAGTGACTGCTTGCAAGCAGCCTGGCCCTCCCTTCCTTCCTCTCTTCCTAATGACTTTAATATGTGACAACGATACCATTTGCCTCATCTCGGATTCTGTTCAGAGGCTGCTTTTGAATTCAGCGTACAAATGAGGTCTGAATCATAAACTTCCCCATCAATCACTAGAGAGTTAATAAGAGACTGCCATTCAAGTCAATCAAGGCAGGATTATTAAAACTTGCTGTTGCCAGGTCCTTATGTGGAGGAGGACACAGTGGTTCACGATGAAGAGGCTGTGGGTTGGGAGAGGGAAGCGGGGTGGGTATGTGAAGGGACAGAGGTAATTTGATCTTTAGCTGAATTATCTCTGGGGTCATGCACAAAATGAAGATGTTCCACAGCATGGTGGTTCAGTGGTTAACTCTGCTGCCTCATAGCGCCCAGGAACCTGAGTTGATTCCACCATTGGGTGACTGTCTGTGTGGAATTGTCACATTCTCCCTTGTCTGCATGGGTTTCCTCTGGGTGCTCTGGCTTCCTCCCAGAGATGTGCAGGTTAGGTGGATTGAATGTAGGGTTACGGGGATAGGCTGGGGGGCTGGGTTTGGGGAATGATCTTCGGAAGGGTGGTGCAGACTCGGTGGGCTGAATGCCCTTTTCCCATACTGTTGAGATTCTGCGGTTCTGTCTCATGAAATAAAGCAAGTTTAATTTTCCGCTTGCTTATTCCTCCTTTGCCTCTTCTGTACCGTCAAATGTTGGGCACAATTGCATGTCAAAGGCTATTTCCCCTGTGTGTGAGCCCAAACTGAACATCAGTAGGCTCTCCTGTGTTAGTCATTTGCGCGATTGATCCTATCCAGGAGCAGTTACTGGATAGTGTCCGACAACATGATGCCTAGTTGGTTTGGACTCTCGATAGCCTAAAGGTTCAGGGTTTATTGTTGTGACCTTGTCACAAGTGCTGAAATGTGACAGAGGCTGTGTTTTTATGAACATCTTTATTATAGACATAAAATGCAATAGGGGCCGGATAATCCTAATTCATACTTGCCCAATGGCCACACAGACATTGAATAATAATTAGCAGACTTCTTTGTTGATGGATTAAAATGAAAGGCTGGTAAAAACTGGGTAGTTCACCTTCTGTTTCCAAGCTGCATGGCTGACAGGTCACCCTTCACTTGCAGCTTGGATTTGAAATATTACATCTGATTTGTAAATCTGTAACTTCCTGCCGAATAAGGACTGCTGCATTACATGCTACAGATCTGCACATTTTATGGCTTTCACATTTTTGTCAGTGTTTCAACTGGTAAAACAGGGATTGCAGTGTATTCTGTGTATGGTAAGAGAGGAGTAAGTGCAAGATTACACAAAATGCGTGATTAAAATGGAAATATTCTGATAAACAAAAGACATTGGTTGGAACTGAATGTGGCTGAGAAAGGTTTTGTTCCTCAGTTGGCGAAACAGTGTGAGTGTTGGGTCATTCTTCCCTCAGAGGTCAGTCTCCTGTCAGATTAATTAGGCTTGAGGTTCCAGCCCAAAGAGTTGCCATCAGAGGCCAGCAGCACTACAAAGAGCAGTGGCCACTGCTGGTACTACAGTGGAGTCTGTCAGGAGGATTACTGATGGATCTCCAGATTGATAGAGTGAGATTGAGGTCACAGGCAGTGGCAAAATAGGGGAGGAAGTTCAGAAGCAAAGAAAGGGGTGGACTTCCTGTGATTCCTCAACCACTACATAAAATCTGTGAACAGGAGACCTCTTGCAACTGAGCCCTGCTATCATCCCCCACTCATTTTTAAGCCACTGCCGGGCTAGAGTTTGCCAGGCAGCCTCCCTGATTGGTGAGTCCATTGCTGCCTGTTTGTTGAGTGCCAGCAGAGGTGGGATATGGTCTTTAAAGGCCCCTTTGATGGCTTTGATTGGCTTGCGTTTTCTGGCCAGCCTTCCCACCTTGCATTTGATTGGAAAGAGGTGGGAGGACACTAGGATCTTTAAACTGCATCCCTCACCCAATGACAAGGTCCCTCTCCACCTCTGAACTCACCTCTGTGGTGAGGGATATTAAATTCCAGTGGATCAGTCAGCATCTGAAGAAGAGTGGATCATAGGGTCACAGGAGTAACCCTTCAAGTCAGCTCTGCATGGTTAATCATCTACCTCAACACTATAATCCTGCTCTCTCCCCATATCCTTTGATGCCATGTAACTAGAAATGCAACAATTTCTGCTTCAAACTTATGCATTAACTGAACTCTCAGAGAAGGACAATTACAAAGGTTCACCATCCAAAGATGCATTAATGTATCTAATGAGAATATTTCTCATTTGAAAAATCCTCTGTCTTCCATTCTGCAATTTTTCCTGACTTGATGAAATTCTGGAGATCCTTTCAAAGGGGAAAAATCTTCACCTTCTAGGAGGTAGCATTGTGAATTGGGTACGTATTGTCTGTGTTGGGTTTCCTGCATCAGCTCAGGAATATAACAAGGTCAACAGCTAACTCACCCTAGAGAAAAGGCATGGCAGCCCACTACAAGAACTCCATCTCTGGGTTTGGTCCAGAAATCTGGCCCTGGAAATATGGACTTCTGAAATGCTCATTCAAATAATGCAACCTGCCTGTGATACTGCCGTTTCCAATTTGATGAGTTCATTGGTGACCAATGAATGCAATATTGGTGTTATCATTAGGATAGTTGGTTTTCAGAATTCGTGGGTCTTTCAGTTTTTAAAGTTTGACTAATCTGTTAAACATTTCCAATACTTTATTCGTTTTCTTTTTGTTTTGGATTTCCAATTGTAGTTTTGCTTTCTTTTATTTTGACACAGTATGGAGTTTTTCCACACTGCAGTGTGGGATCATTCAGCTGATACATTTCCTCAGTCTCTCTCTTGGCCTTAGCTTGATACAGATGAGGACTTAGATAAATTAATTCCAAGCAATTTTCTTACACTTACTCAAAATGTTTACAATAAATTATTATTAGACACAAAATATAGAGTTTTTTGGGGAAATATATATGCTGCATTTCTACTGCATGGTGAAAGAAAAACACAATGCATTTACATTTTTGCCTGAGGGCTCTTTATTTTGCACTCATATCCTCTAGTTCTGCAGCCACAGAATGAATAAAGTGATATGTTTCTATCCATATTATCCATGATTCTTTCTCATGTAAATATTATATCTTACACAGCTATGCATCTAATTTAATTTACAGCAGCAAACCAGTTAAGTGCCTGTTTACTTAGATTGCATGTGTTGTATGTTTGTTCCTGGGTATCTCAGCTAAGATATCACATTTTCTATGCCCACCATAGCATCATACTTCAGTTATTAGTGTTTCTAAAATACAAAATATTGAGCATTACTTGCAGTGGATCAGATCAAATCGCACATCACAGAATGATGATGAATCACAACCGAATGAATTCAAAATATATTGAAAATCCTATATTTACCTATCGATCGATACATGACTTGTCAAATTTTCTTAGAGTCAGATGGTATGTGTTTGAAAAGACCAGGAGCATTGTATAGCTCACAATGTATTATTTGGTAGTAAACCGAAGGAGTACTTTTCTAACAGCAATAAAAAACAAATTGCTCAGCATTCTGAAATCAATTCTTAAAGCAATTTTTAGGTCAGACTAGCCTTTTTTCATTTAAGACCATGTAGTCTAACTGTTAAAAAAAAAGGTTAAGCTGAATCCAAGTTTAATTAATGTCAAGAGAATTATTTTCAGATGCAGTCATAAGTAACATTTGCTTTAATCATTGCTTGCATAATAAGATGTGGGAGATGTGATGAATGTTTGAAACAATCTATTGTTTTGTACATTACAATTTTAAAAATGATTCAGCCAGGACAACATTTATTGTCCATCCCTAGTTGACCTTGAGAAGGTGGTGATGAGTTGCCATCTTGGGCTGTTGCAGTCCATCTACTGTAGCTATACTCTCCATTCTGTCAGGATGAGAGCTTCAGGATTTTGACCCAGTGGGATTGAAGGGTTCAAGTCAGGATGGTGAGTGGCTTGGAAGGGAACTTCCAGATGCTAATGCTCCTTTGTATCTGCTGCCTTTGTTCTTCTAGATAGTAATGAGCTTGAGTTTGAAAGGTATTGCCCAAGAACACTTGATGAATTTCTGCAGTAAATCTTGTAGATACTCCATACTGTTGTTGTTGAGCATCAGAGGTGGAGGGAGTGAATGTTTGGGGATGTGGTACCAATAAAGTGAGTAGCTTTGTCTCGGATGGTGTCCAACTTCTTGAATATTGTTGAGTATCATCCAGGCAAGTGGGGAGGATTCCTTTACACTCCTGAGTAGTGCCTTGTAAATGGTGAATCAGATTTGGGAAATCAGAAGGTGAGTTACTCACTGCAGTATTCCTAACCACTGACCTGCTCTTGTGGACACAGCATTTATATGATTTATATTTACATGATTTTATAAAATGCTATAAAGTCACCCCTCAGTCTCCCATGCTCCAGGGAAAAAAAGTCCCTGCCTATCCAGCCTCTCCTTATAGCTAAACCCTTCCAGCCTTGTAATATCCTTGTAATCTTTTTTGCATCCTTTCCAGTTTAATAACATCCTTCCTATAGCAGGATGATCAGAATTGTATGCAGTACTCCAAAGGTGGCCTTACCAATGCCTTGTACAACTGTAAAATGATGTCACGACTCCTGTACTCAGTGCTTCGACTAATGAAGGCAAGCATGCCAAGCACCTTTTTCATTACTCTGTCTACCAGTGATGCCACCTCAATAAACTGTACCTGCACCCCTCGGTCTCTCTGTTTGACATGTCCCTAGCATTAACTGTGTCAGTCCTGCCCAGCTTTGTGTTACCAAAATGCAACACCTCGTATTTATCTGCATTAAACTCCATCTGCCATTCCTTGGCACACTGGCCCATTTGATCAAGATCCCATTGTACTCTTAGCTAACCTTCTTCACTGTCCACTATATCACCAATTTTAGTGTCATCTACAAACTCACTAACCATGCCTCCTATATTCTCATCCAAATCATTTACATAAATGATGAACAACAGTGGACCCAGCACTGATCCTTGTGGCACACTACTGATTACATGCCTCCAGTCTGAACAACAACCCTCTACCACCACCCTCTGTCTCCTACCATCAAGCCAATTTTTCTATCCAACTGGCCAGTTCTTCCCTGGATCTTATATGATCTAACCTTGCTAATCAGTTCACCCTGTAGAACTTTGTTGAAGGCCTTCATAAAATCTATGTTGACAACATCTATGCTCTGCCTTCATCTATTGTCTTTGTCACGTCTTCAAAAAATTCAAATTGCCTATGCTCAATGCCATGTTGATTATGTCTAATCAGTTCTTGCTTTCCAAATGCATGTAGATCTTGTCTCTCAGAATTCTTTCCAACAACTCACCCAACACTGACATTAGGCTTGCATTGACCCTATCTCACTTTTGAAAACCTCCTACCTGTCAGATGTCCCTTTACCTGCGAATAGCCTCCCCCAATCAACTTTTGAAAGTTCTAGTCTAATACCATCAAAATTGGCCTTGTCCCAATTTAGAACGTTAACTTGTGGACTAGACCTATCCTTTTCCATCATTATTTTGAAATTATGATCATTGATCCCAAAGTGCTCCCCCACGAGCTCCTCAGTCACTTGCCCTGCCTTATTTCTGGAGAAATGTATTTATTGCTCAATTCCTTTGTTTGTTGATCATGAAGTATATTTTAGCCCTGACATAAAGGAGCTGATCTCCAATATTAATAGATTCATCATTGTGGAAAGACAAGAGAATCTGGAGTACCTTAGGATTGATGACCAAGCAAGGTGTTGAATGTGGGGAGGTGGTGAATACTTACAAAGTAGGTATGGAACTAAATGATCAAGAAAGTATAAAGTGAGAGAGCTATCTTGTAATCTGTGAATATGTTCAATCTAGTAAGGATTGATTTAAAGGAGAGTTTGTACACGTGGAGGGTTCAGTATTGGAAATAGAAATCCACGTGATGAAGACAAAGATTAATCAAGAAGCAAGTGGGTACAGTGATGAACAAACAATTCTTTCTGGGCAGATGAGTGATATTCTGATTTGATGAGCTGCTCAGTCGAACCCACTAATTATGTTATCTCAACAGGATAGTACCTTTTAATCTATAAAATTATTCTTGTGAAAATTATTAACTTTTGCAGTGCTTGGTGTCAGTTGCAGTTGTTCCTTTCACTCATTTTATGAAAACCATGGACTGCAAATATAGGGGAGACAATAGCCTTATCACTAGACCATTAAAATCCAGAGATCCAGGTAATATCCTGTGGACCTGGGTTCCGATTCCACCACGGCAGATGGTGGAATTTGAATTCAATTTTAAAAATCTGGAATTAAGAGTTGAATGATGCCCACCCATTGCCCATCTAGTTCACTAATGTCCTTTATTATCACCTGGTCTGGCCTACATGCGACTCCAGACCCACACAATGCAGTTGACCTTTAAACTGCCATTTGGATAATTAGGGAAGGGCAAAAGAAGCTGGCCTTAAAAAATGTAAAATTAATATTAATAATTCCAATAAGGAATTCAGGAGAAACATAATTATTCATAATTAGACAAGTGAGAAAGGAATAGGATTAGAAGAAGAGGTATAGGAGGAGGCTCAAACTTGGCTAGCCAGACCCATATTGGTAACTTGACAGCCATAAAAACACAGTCTTTGGCAGGGATTAATAACCATACACATTAACAGTGAAACCTGGAGCGCTGGTGATCCTGTAAGACCTATGAAAGAATGGGGAGTGACAACACTGTGGGTGCACGTGCACCCCAAAACCTGCAGCCACTCAGACAACCAGCTCGCTACTACATACTCCAGAGCAACCAGGGATGAGCAATAAATGTTGGCACATCACTCACATCCATTAAAAGAATACTTTTAGAGTAACCTGAAGCAGAGGAATGATAGGATTATAGAAGGATTGAGGCCAAGAAACAGAAGGGGTCAAAGATGGAGCAGACCAGGAATAGAGGGTCCTGAGAAAATATTGTCACACTTCCTTGGCACCAACAGCAGAAAGTAGCTCAAGGTGAATCTGACCTTAAATTACAAGAGTGCTCTACCTGCTTTATGCATTACCAGAGTAATTAAGCTGACACTTAGTTGATTATTATTTGAACAGATCTTATTAAAAATTCCATTAATACTGAAGTAGAATATGTACCTGGATAATAGGTGATAAATGTGAATCTAAATGCTGATTCCTTTTTCTTCATTTTAACTTTTTCCTGTAATCTCCTGAAACATCATTGCATGAGTGCTAAAGCACTATGCACCTTATTCAAGCAGAGTCTAATTCTTTCTTCAACCAAATTCCAAGGAGGTGATTCTTTCAGCCAGACAGGAAGCATAATGAGCTGAAATGCCAGTTACCATCGTTGAATACCTCCCACTAACAACATCCTGGAGGTCACCTGTTGACTAGAAACTAAACTGGACTGGCCATGTAGAGAGCAGGTCAGAGGCGAGGAATCCTGCAGTGAATCCTGCCTCCCCAAAGGCTGCCCATCATTTACCAGGAACAAGCCTGGCATGTGAAGGAATACTGTCCACTTGCCTGGTTGAGTGCACCTCCGACAACACTCAAAAAGCTTGTCATTTTGGACAGCAGTGATTTAAAAAGGAAACTCACTGTTGCCCTCTGCAGGCAAAGTTGGGAGGTGCAATTTCTGCTTGCCTCCCTCGTGATGCTGACAGAGAGTCATACAGCCGTAGAGATATACAACCTGGAAACAGACCCTTCGGTCCAACTCATCTATGCCGACTAGATATCCTAAACAAATCTAGTCCCATTTGCTTGCATTTGGTCCATATTCCTATCAATTCTTCCTATTCATATACCCATCCAGATGCCTTTTGAATGTTGTAGTTGTGCCAGTCTCCACCACTTCATCTGTCAATTTTTTCCGCACATGCACCACACTCTGCAAGAAAATGTTCCCCCTTAGGTCTCTTTTAAATTTTTCTCCTCTCACCTTAAACCTATGCGCACTAGTTTCAGACTCCTTTTCTCCAGGGGAAAATTCTGTTCACCCTATCCATGCCCCTCATTGTTTTATAAACCTCTATAAGGTCACCCCTCACCCTCCAACACTCCAAGGAAAACAGTCCCAGCCTATTCATCCTCTCCCTGTAGCTCAAGCCCTACAACCAACATCTCATGAATAAATGAAATAAATATTTCTCTCACGTGAACTCGAATCAGGAGAAAAGGGAAGAAATTATAACATAGAAACTAAAATACGAACGGGAGGACAATAGAGTGTGCAAAGGTTCGTAAAAGTGTGATAAGGCCATATAATTATAAGCCTAAGTATTAGCAATTTGGTTTGGCTGAGTAGGAGGCGGGGTTTGAAGTGTTTAAGCATGATGTAAAAGAAAATAAAATAGAAATAGATAAATCAACAATATGGTGATGAGAAGTGTAAACATTACATGCAACAGATCACCTGCAACACTAGAAGGGCAGGATTGGAACTGAGCAAGACTCGTGTGAACAGGTTGAGCAACAGAATTAATTTCCCGACAAGTGATGTCGCCCCTTCCTTTCTGCATTCATGCATGAGGAACATCTTTGGCATGCGGAAATGGAGAACCAACAAGACCCGTAAAACTCTTCTCACCACTAGCTAGTGGCAATCGGATAGCCTGATGGGCAATGCTGGAGAAGGAACAGGAATAAAGTAATATACAAAGCTAGACTGGGATAAGCAAACAGCTCCAATTTATTCAATTGCCCAGTTATGTAAATTGATTCTGTAATGATGACTGGAGGCCTCCTTTGCAGTAGCCAGTTTAACATTGCAACTGCTTCTTGAATGCTGATCAAATTAGAATTACGCTTCAGCCAATGACACATAAATTAAAAGGGAGGAAATTCAGATTTTGAAAGAATTGACAAGTGTGAATTTTGTTAAATCAACAATTTGCCAAAAATGCCCCAGGCCTCAAAAGACCAAAGGGAGAAACTTGGAGCTTATCCACGTGGAGAATTCTCATTTTGTTTTTTACTTAAAATTTATGAGACTAGAAATGTAATAGTTTATGAGGTAACAGCTTAAAAAATTAAATGTTGCCTAGAGTCAGCTATAAGCTAACACAGTTTCAAATGAAAAAGATGAAAGATTGACTTTTTATGGTGTAGAACTTGTACATGCATTATACATATTTTCTTCAAAAGTATAGAAGGACAGATAAAAGGAACATGTTCAGCCTGTTAAAGAGTTAGTGTTGTCCTGTTGTGTGGTCTACTTCACCAGGATTCATGGTGAAAGCAGGCTTTCAGTGTGTATAATAAGTGTACAACACATGGCAACTGTATATTATTTATACAACAATTTTGCTGATTTAATTTCAGATTAAGGTAAGTATGAGCAGGGAAATGGAATGCGTTCCATTGAAGGTCTCCATTTTTAATTTTACACCCACCATCCAGCCTGCCACTGCTCTGAATGAGATTGCCATTTTCATAACAAAGTAGAGGATACTCTAAGTTGAAGCAGCCCAAACTGATTTCGTATAACCTTTATGGGAGAGTCTGTAATCTCACCAGTGTGGCCTAAAAAATGTAAAATTAATATTAATAATTCCAATAAGGAATTCAGGCGAAATGTAATTATTCATAAATGTGGTTAGACATACAACCCACCACCAAGGAGTGGTTGAACCAAAGAGCATTGATGCCAGTCCCAGTCCCAGTCCGACTCCAGCTGATGTTCAACTTTCTGCATGATGCATTCTCCTTTCCCTAAAACTTCAAATTTTAAAGAGATTCATAGGCAGTGTGCTCCTTCTGGGAGTCTTTTTGATTAGAGCATTAATTTTTTTGTCATCAGTCATGTGTACATGTAGGATTAAGCTCAACATTGTTTTCAGGGTTGAGATCTATGAGAATGTGTCACTAAAATAAAAGGCATTGCTGAAGGGTTTGTAGTGCCAGTGATCTATTGATCTTTAACCTTGAAGTGCCTTGAGTTGGCGGTAGCTCCATGGTTCCTCTCTAGAAGCAACAGCCTTCACCTTTCACAGTTGTAGTGGACGTAGGATGCTGTATGTTAATTAAACTTTCGAAAATGTGTTTGCAACGGACTACATAGACAGGAGACGAGCAGTACACATTCTGTCAGCTGTATTTACACAACAGAAAAGCTGCTTGAAATATCTCACAATGCCCTCTTCTGTGTAACTACAGTAATGATCTTGCAAGGTTGCACTGCATCATTAACTGCCATTAGACCTGGAAATAAATTGGACACCTGCCAACACCTCAGGAATACTTTGAGGCACCAGCCTTCGAGTAATTGGCAAACATAATTCAGGAATACTCTGCTAATACTTCTGTCCGGTGTGTGAACTGTTAGCATGTTCAAAGTTTGTGTGAACTGTTAGCATGTTAACATACTCCTGAACACTTTAAATAAAAACTCCTAACACTATGTTAAAATTATGAGTGCAATTTGCCCCTCCCCGGAGGCGGTGAGAAAGGTGGTGAGAGGGAGAAATAATGGGACAGGTTGGTCCTTGAGAGAAATCTCATTCCTTCTTGTCACCTCAGCAATTTAGTGTTGAGTGGGAAGGTCCATTGAATTTCTTGTCTTACCATCAACTAAGTGAAATGTTAATAGCCACATAAAGGTCTCAATTTGCCACTTCCCCAGTTACTTGCCTCTCCAGTGGACAAAAAGGAGGCTAGTTTCCCAACTGGGAGACAATGGCATCTATCTGCCAACCTAGGGGTGAGAGTCTCAATTGCCCCAGCTGGAAGACAATTTGAAACATGACAGCAAGAGGAAATGGTGTAGCCTCTGAAAGCCACCCTCACCCCTCCCTTACATTCAATGCCCCAAGCATTCTCTCTCCTTGACCCCACTCTCCCAATAAAGATAAGCTGATAAAAATGGCTTACCACCTCACTGATTATAGTTTCTTTGTTTCCAATGTCCAAATACAGTGACAAAAGGAAGTAAATAAAAACAGCATATTTGGAAAGTGGCTAAAAGCTTTGTGCGAAAGATCATCTTAGAAGAGAACCTTTTCAAGACAGGTAGAGGGTATGACCTGGTTGGACAATGGGAGGAAAGAATCCGGTTGGTGGCAAGGAGCAGTAGAAGGGACGGGAGGGGCTGGAAAGGGATTCGGGGGGTGGAGGGAAGAGAGGTTATTTGAAATTGGAGAACTCAATGTTGAGTCCTCCAGGCTGTAGGCTCCCCAGGCTGAAGATGAGATGTTGTCCCTCCAGTTTGCAGTTTGGTTCGTTGTGGCAATGGAGGAGGCCAAGGATGGTCATGTTGGAAAGGGAGTGGGAAGGGGAATTAAAATGGGCGGTAACTGGGTGGTCTGGTTAGTGCATGCAGGTCTGGCTGAGATGCTTGGCAAGCCATTCCCAACGTTTGCGTTTGGTCTCCCCGATGTAGAGAAGACCACATCGGGAGCACCTGATGCAGTAAACTAGGTTGGAAGAGAGGCAGGTGAACCTCTGTTTCACCTGGAAGGGCTGTTTGGGGCCCTGGATGGAGGTGAGGGGGGTGGTGTACCAGCAGGTTCTGCATTTTTTCCGGTTGCAGGGGAAAGTACCTGGGGTTTCGGGGAGGTTGGTGAGGAGAGTGGCACGAACCAAGGACTGTTGAAGGGAACGGTCCTTGCGGAAGGCAGAGGGTTGGGGAGAGGAAGTTGTTTTTGGTGGTGGGGTCTAGTTGGAGATGGCAGAAATGTTTAAGGGTGATGCATCGGATGTGGAGACTGGTGGGGGTGGTAGGTGAGGACAAGGGGGACCCTGTCTTTATTGTGTTTGGAGGGCAGTGGGGTTAGAGCAGTGGAACGGGGAATGGAGGTGGTGGGGAAGGGGACTGTCTGGATGACAGAGGGAGGAAAAGCACATTGTTCAAAATAGGTGGACATCTGGGATGCTTGACAGTGGAATGTCTCCTCATCTGAGCAGATGCAGTGGAGGCAGAGGAATTGGGAGAATGGGATGGAGATCTTGCAGGATACTGGATAGGAGAAGATGTAGTCCAGGTAGTTTTAGGAGTCTGTGTGTTTGTAGTAAACGTCCATCTGGAGACTGTCACTGGAGAAGGAAATGGAGATGTCAAGAAAAGGGAGGAAAGTATCCGAGATGGACAAAGTGAACTTGAGGGTAAGGTGGATGTTGTGTGTGACGTCGATGAACTACCTTCACTGCATCACCTCCATTCCCCATTCTACTGCTCTAACTGCCCCCTCCAAATGCGATAAAGACAGAGTCCTCTTATCCTCACCTACCATCCTAGCAGTCTCCGCATCCAATGCATCATCCTTAAATACTTCAGCCAACTCCAACTAGACACCACTATCAAGAAAATTTTCCCCTCCCCACCCCTCTCTGTCTTCCACAAGGACTGTTCCCTTTGGTTTGTGCCACTCTCCCCACCAATCCCCAAACCTCCAGATACCTTCCCCTGCAACTGGGAAAGATGCAAAACCTGCCGGTACACCACCTCCCTCACCTCCATCCAGGGCCTCAAACAGTCCTTCCAGGTTAGACAGAGGTTCACCTGCCTCTTCCAACCTAGTTTACTGCATCAGGTGCTCTCGATATGGTCTTCTATACAGTGGGGAGACCAAACGCAAACTTAGGGAACAGTTCACCGAGCATCTCAGCCGGGCCCGCATGGGCCAACTGGAGCTCTTAGTCACCATCCATTTCAATTCCCCTTCCCTCTCCCTTTCCGACAAGACCATCTTTGGCTTCCTCCATTGCCACAATGAACCAAACCACAAATTGCAGGAACAAGGCCTCATCCTCCACCTGGGCGGCCTACAGCCCAGAGGAAGTAAAATTGAGTTCTCCAATTTCTAATAACCTCCTTCCCTTCCCCTGACTCCTTCCCAGCCCCTCCCATCCCTTCCACTCCTCCTTACCATCAACCAGATTCATTCCTCCCATTGACCAACCAGGTTGTACCCTCTACCTGTCTTCACCTATCCCCACTTCACTACTCTGCCCCTTCCACCCCCTTTATCTGCACCTCCCCTTACACCCACCCCCAGTCCTGAAGAAGGGTTACACCCGAAATGTCGATTTCTCCGCCTCCTGATGTTGCCTGGCTTGCCGTGTTCTTCCAGTCTCCTGCCTGTCTAACTGTAGTATCTGCCTCTGTCCTGGACTACTTGTCAGGCAAAGATAGGTATGGGTTTAACTTGAATAATCTACTGATGTGACTGTTTAATTTCTAAGCAGCCTCAGAAAATGCAACAATGCGTGAATATTATCAATTAGAACAATGTTCCAATCAAGTTTACACTCAGAAATGTATTTTTCTCTTTAGTGTATTTTTTTTCTTAAATCTTAAAACACACAAGATTAGAAATGACAGTTGTCAATATTACTGGACAAGCTGTTAATCGTACTATGGCATTTCTCTATCTGTATTATTAATGGAGGCATTAACTCATTTAAAATAAACAGATTAGCTTCTGTCAAAAGGGTTTACAATCATTACAAAGAAAACTAATGTGCATGAAGTTGTTTGCAGGCACTGGGAACTGAGGTTAGTGCTTTCAAGTGAGTCTGATGGATTAACTGAATTTAGAGTTTATGATCTATCAAACATTTACTGATTTATTCTTTACAGTTGTCCATAGATGTTAACCACTGTAATTTCAACAGTAGAACGTCTTTCCCTATTTAGGGACCTTTGCTGCAAGCTTATGTACAAACTGAGAACAGCTATCAATAGGGATAATTTTTAATTATGTAAAATTAACATTACTGCAATTCTACACCTTGTTTTATGTCTGAATCCCAGCAAATGTGGTAACAGGCAATCTCAAATCAAAGCAGTAATGAATTTATACCATGAAATCTTTTATCTGTATATGTAAATATACAGTTACATATTTAACTGTAGACTGCATTGCTGAAAATAGATCTATAAGCAAGAAAACATTTGAGTACAGAGGTGAAATTTGCTTAATGGGAAATGAGATATGAGAGACACTGGTACGGTCACATGAATTCCTCATTGCCAATTGCCTTAAGGGCATTGGGCAATCATGAGGTGCTGTGCACCATCTACAAAGATGCACTGCAGTAACACGTCAAGTCTCCTTCACCAGCACCTTCCAAACCTGCAAATGCTTTCCAGATGGACATGGGCAGCAGATTCGTGGAACACCACCATGTGCAAGTTCCCTTCTAAGTCACACAGTATGCTGACTTGGAATTACATTGATATTCCTCATTATCATTTGGTCAGATCCTAGAATTATTCTCTTTACAGCCTTGTGGGTCCCTTCACTCCAAGAACTGCAGTAACTCAAGAAGGCAGCTCACCAGCACTTTCTTCAGGGCATTTAGGGATGGGCAATAAACGGTGACCTAGCCAATGATGCCAAAGTACATGGAATCTGTATCACACACACAGACCATTTGACTCAAGTGGTCTAGGTTGGTATTTATACTGCACATGAATCTCCTGTCAATTTAGTTACTAATTCCTTTTTCTATCATAAACGCGCGAAACATCCTTTTAAATGTCTCAATGCCATCTACTTCACGAATTCCCTGTAGATTTGGTTAGATATCTAACATTATGAATGAAAATTAAAACCTTTTAACAATTTTGGGAGATTTGACACAGCATGCACTGATCCTTTATGGGGCTGAGAGACGGCTGCCTAATGATCTTAACAATGTTTCGTCTCTGTTGCAACCAATTTCTGGTTCAACTCCTCAGATCCAGTGAACTGCATTTTTGAAATAAAATATTCTCACCGTGGTGAGCAAAAGATGGAATGAAATTGTAAATATGCTCATTAAATAACAGTTTAGGATTTCAGCACACCTAGCACAGATGTTGTCTTCCCCTAAGATCATTTTTATGTATGAAGAGTGGTGCCAAGGGATTTCAGTTTCATCAGGGGAAGGTAAGAGGATACCTAATTTCCATGAGATATTCCCCTGTGATTTCTCCCCTGAGTCCTAATGTGTTATTCCGATTAAGAAGGAATCACTTTTGGCTCATCGCAATGAACCTGAGGCAGAAATTAAACGCATAACCACAACACAATAGAAGGTTCCAGATCTCACCTGGGATTTAAAAGCAGATGATGATTTTCACACCTTTCTTACTGAAACCTTGAATCAGAAAGAGATAAAAGAATATTTCATATCTGTTGAAAGCTCCTTTAGCAATTCACTGTTTATGCTTATGTGGGTATATCAGTGCTTGTGGATGTGTGTGTGTGAAGGGAGCAAAAGCAGAGGGAGGGGAGAGAGGAACAAGATACAAAGAAAGGAAAACAATGCTGCCAATGAGAAAGTAAGGCAAGAGGAAGTTAGGGGATGGGAGACAACAAACAGGGAAGAACTTAAGGAGAACATTCTTCTCCTTTACTGCTTTCAGCCTTGATGATTTCCCATCCAGTGGACATTTGACATTCACTATGGAATTCCACTAAATAACAATGTTTCTTCCACTCCTAGAGTCATTTAAAGTTGATTTTAATGGGGGGTGGGGTTTGGCAGCAGTGATGGCCCTCACTTACACAGAGAGTCTGGGAGAGTAATAAAGCTGAGGCCTCCTTCGTCCTACTCCCCCCGACTTCACTGCCCACAGTGTGTCACACGGCAGCCAGCTGGAGAGTCACATGGAGAGGTAGCTGATCTCCTTTCCACTAATAGGTCACATGGGTGAGAACGCCACCTGCTCCCCCACCCCAGCACCTGCTCCTTGTCCGTTCCCCCTCGCACTCCCCCCACCCCCACCCACCCTGGACTCACCACCTCCCATTGTGCAGCTGGCAGCTAGCTGAAGTTAGGCTGCATATAGAAAAAAGGACCATATCCAGCCTGTTATTTTGTGGCGAAAGTCATGGTGCTGGGTTGGGGGGTGGGGGCTGCAGGATTCGGTCATTATTCTTTTTGCAAATGCTGCTGTTTTAAACAAAATACCCAGTGCGATTTCTGTTTATTTAGCCTTACCTCTGTGCGCGTGTATGCTGTAAGGAAAATGATTCTTAGTTGAGAAAGGAACAGTGGACAAAAGAATTAGTATGCTTTTTGCTTCCTTTATGCCGCATGTCAATTGGGACATGCTGTGAATTATGAGAAAGCCAGCGACACGTGATTCACGGCTGAGAGTTCATTAGGACAGGGGACAGCTATTCATCTCATTTCCATAAAAATCACTACTCAGTAGCTCCTGTCTCCACTTTACAGTGATTAAAAACAAACTAGACTATCTTTGGCTCTAGCGCTTTGTTGAAGTTTATGTACTTTGCTAGCATAAATAGGTGCTCCTCCTAAATATATAGACAGTATATCAGAGATGGACAAATCAGCAGGTTCTACTGTTCAATTCTCATTTTCTGCTGACTTCCCTAAATTAAGCTGGATAGCATCATGGGGCCAATCATCACCAGTGACCTCAGAAATCCCAGCAGTGGAAGGTAAAGCAATCAACCAAGTATTTCACTTCAGATTCATATCCAGTGGTGGGAATTGTGCCTGCAAATATCAGACAATAACAGGAGTGGTTCAGTCATGGTGTCTCTACAGTAGAGTAGTCTGTTAAAACTCATATTCTGGGCTCACATGTGATTAATGGGTACTTGGTCAAGGAGGGTCAATGGCATTGAACAATATCCAATAACAGGCAATGACTCAAGAGGAAGGTGTAAATAAATAAGCAATGAGCATGAAAAATATATGTTACGTTCCATTAACTGAATTTGTACCTATTTGTCTCCTTCTCAATTGGTTTAATACATCGAGGTATTAGATAGAAGGTTTTCTCCCCCCCATTACTTTAGAAAACTAATGCGTTACATAGAGTCCCTCTGCCAGTAATTACAATCACTAATTTGTGGTGGTAAGTGTAAAGAGAGGAAATGAATTATATTCTATTTTTTAACTGGTATTGCAGTGATTACTAATTTGTCAGACTGATTAACTGTGAGCCATAATGTAATTGTATGCAGTATATCTAGTCGACCCAAGACATATTACAGTTTCTCTCAACTGCAACCTGCTTGCATTTTGCAGAGCTCATACTCAAGAAATTCATTTATTGTGTTTCTTCTTTCCATGTTACATCAGCGGTTAACTTTCATTTAACTTTGCAGTTGGAATGTGCGAGGTTGTGGACTTCAGTAAAGGATTGGGTGTTTCTCACATTCAGAAAGCCTGCTAACATATAGAGGGTGTCTACTTGTGCCCTATAACAGCCTGCCATTGTGCCTTTTAGGAAAGGCACGGAAGAAATCAGAAGATTAAAGTCCCGCAAATCCTGTAATTAATACCTCCACAAAGGTGATATAGCTTCAGGGTTAAATATTTCCAATCTAGTATACCTTCATGAGCAACATTAAGCGATATTCCTTCACAACAAATTGGTTCCTCAGAGGTCTTATTTCTCTAATTAGGTTTTTTTTTATTAGAAGGGGGAATACCCTGTAGGTTTTAATGATGATTCAAATGTACCCAGATGAGTGAGTAGTCAAAGATACCAGAAGAGAATAGAAAAACGTTCTGCTGTGCTGCTTCTGGGATTCTATGTACCTGACTAAAACCTACACACTAATCACCTCTTTTTCTCCACATTTAAAGACCTTCCAAAAATCTATTTTCTAGTTGAATTTTTGGGCATTCCTCCACAGCATTAGTTTTCGTTTGTGATTGGCATTTATCTCTTCCCTCCTTGTGACTTATGTGGCTGGGTACAGTGATGTGGATACCAGCTTGAAATAACTCCGGAGTGGCCGATATTCTGTCTACAAGACCCCCTGCATTTACATGTGCCTGGAACACGACACTGACCAAGCTAGCACGGAGTCAGATCCTAGAGAGAGCAGAACCCCTAACACACCTGCTTATATCTATCGGTGAGGACTCCCTGATTGGACCAGATTAAAGCCTCAATCAGGGAACTCATATTCTATAAGGTTCATCGGGCTGACCCGGTTACAATCACTACACAGCTACCTTGTGAGGCCTCACCAAAGTGACCATTCTTCAAGTGTGAGTGGAGGATATGCCTTTGAGCTGTTCCACTCTAGAGAGGGGATAGCAGGCTTGTTGGACTGTTGGGGTGTATCAGGCATATGGTATGCTACTGTGTACATGGTACAAGAGGAGGTGGGTCCTGATCGCAATCAAACTGGTGCCTATCAAGAAAGCTACTTGATCCCTGCTGAACTTGGTCTGTTGTAGCTGAACCACCGCCTGAAAATTCCCATCAATCACATACCATCCTGATCTGGAATTTAATCACTGTTCCTTCATTGGTTAGTATCTCCATCTCTCGGAGCACTGTGTGTGTCCATACGCCCCATGGACTGCAGTAGTTCACGTAGGCAGCTAATACCATCTTCACCACAGCAATCAGAGATGAGCATTACATGCTGGCCCAGACAATACAAGAAAAAAATCTTTTAAAGAGAGCTCTTGGTTTTTCAAACATTATTTTATAACTATAGTCTTGCTGATTGTTGGCAATCTTCCAATGAAATATGCCAACTTAGAATTAGCTGGCATTTTTAACATAATCAATCTTCCCAAGACACTTCACAGGAGCATTCAGCCACATGGGAGGTGTTAAGTCAGATGACTAGAAGCTTGCTTAAAGAGGTAAATTTTAAGGAACAGTTGAAGGGAGAAATGAGAAAAAGGCAGGGAGAGATATTGGATGGGAATTCCAGAGTTGGAGCCTTGGCATTTGAAAACGTAATTAATGGAGCAATTAAAATTGGGGATTTTCAGGAGGTTAGAATTGGTGATAACACAAGTCTTAGGAACTGGAGGTTACTATAGAGATAAGGAAAAATAGGGCTGTGGTCTAATTTTAAAACTGAGATAAAAAAACTTTGAATTTGAGTCATTGCTGAACAGGGCTTTGGTCAGTGTAGCCCAATGAAAGTGAGTGAGTGTAGTTGTTATTGTGAATGGTATTTGGTATATTTTAAGAAATCTCAAGTTTAAAGAAATGGGAGCCTGGATGGAGGATATTAGAATAGTGAAGTATATGGGTAGAAAAAAGCCTGGATGAGATTGTCAATAACAGATGAGCTGAGGTAGGGGTTGGATTCGGTGATGTTACTGGGATAGAAGTAGGTGATCTTAGTGATCATTGTGATGATCTGATGAGTGATGAGAAGCTCTTCTGACAGACCAATATACCAAGTTGTGAACAAGTGGGTTCAGAGACAATTGTGAGGGAGAGGGATGGAGTTGGGAGCTTGGAAACTGAGTTTGTAGAGTGTACTGGAAATAATAGCACTGGTCATTTTTAAATAAATATTATTTGCAGGAGTCCTGTTTTATGCTTTCCTTCATTCAAATTTGTATGTTGAAGCCAGTTATAACACTAATATTGTTACAAAAACAGAAATTACTGGAAAAACTCAGCAGGTCTGGCAGCGTCTGTGGAGAGAAATCAAAGTTAATGTTTCAGGTCTGGTGACCCTTTCTCAGAACTTCTACTATTCTCTCAGATGAGACAAATTAATATTGGCCAAGGATGGAACTTGTCTATTTCTACGGCTGAGATGCTTAGTTCCATAACGGATCGTGCACGGATTCCCTGTCTGTGGTTCATCAGACTTATATAGTGCCACCATCCATGTTTAGCTCAAGTGATGACTGACTATCATGAAACTTTGAAGCACATTGCAATTATAAGCCACAAGTTTGAGAAATATAAGCCAGAGTGGATACTGGAGTCAACAATTTTAGCTTCTGTGACAACACTGTCTATCGAAGGATTGAGGCCTGAATAAAACAGTTAAATTCTAGTCAGTGGATAAAAGAAGGTGAACTTTCAAGGTCAGGTGAAGAGTTCACCTGCAAAAGATTCATTGGAACATGAAATGTCTGAGGATGGAATCTTCAGTCTTCCCACTGCTCTCATCTTTTGCAAAAGCTTGTAATGGTGATAGAAAGTGGGAAGGGGGTGGTCCTGAATTGGGAATGGGATCATATTCTTAACGGTGCATTGATGCTGCTAACATTAGTTTTGAGAACAATAACAATTAGTATCTTGTGCCAATTTATAGAAAAAAAAAGTGTCTGGTTGATGTTTTGAATAAGTTACAGAAAGGTCAACTTCGTACATACTGAAGCATCCTGTCCTAAAGTGAACAAGCAATAACCTCAGCCCTGCCTTAGATTCGCAGTGCTTTGCCTACACAGTTAAGCTATTCTAAAATGCCAGGAAGAAATGCAAATAGAAAGACATGGAACTGTTTGAGAGTGAATTCAGCATCCTGTGGTGCTACAGTGTAATGGAAATGAGTTATGGGGCTGCGTTCATCTGGCAGCTGATGAATGAGGGAGTCAGATAGAAGGGGCCATGCTTTTCAGGAGGTCACACGCTAAGCACAAAGACATCACGCTCGATGTGTAAAGTCTCACTTCGACCTTTTTTGACACCATCGCTGGATATTAACTTGCTGCAGCTTGCTGTCAAACTCCTGTTCCCAGATTCTGAGACACAGCGAATCCAGACTGCCTGATTGAATGGTCAATCATGTTTCAATATTCGACTATGAAAATGAACAGTATTTAAATGCGATCTCCATTCCACCTTAGGTAAATAGTAATATTTTCACAAACAGCAAGTAATGTCTTTTCAGGTTGTGAGTCTTGGAGGTAGATCTTGACTTTTTGGGGAAGTGTAAAGCTGGAGTGAACCTGCAGCCTGGTTAACTAAAATGGATGCAATAATGTCAAGATTTATCTCTCTGTGTGTTTTCTCCTTTTTTTTTGATTTCCTGTTTGTAGAGGTTGACCTGTGTTCAAAAGAGTTTCCCAGGCACCATTTGTTAATTACCCAAGTGGCCATTTTTCATACTTGATCTTTGATAGTGTTTGTGAATGATTCAGCATTAGGAGGTATCATGGCTGAGTTAGGTTCATCCTCTCTTAACAATTTCACAAGCTCACCCACAATTTCCAGCAAATGGATAATTAGGATTGGAAACTATGACTGACTTCCCTACTCCCACTCCTGCTTTTCACCTGAAGACAACTGCAGCAACTCAAACATTGCCTTGGCTGACCTGAGCTCACTTGGTGACAATTCATGAATCCCACACTTGCCTTTTCTTTCCCCTCTAGATCTTTCAGTCAAATCCAATTCACATTGCTCCCTATCGAGTTATTTTTAACAAGCCTATTGTAGCATACCTCTGAAGGAGGACAGGCTTGAACCCTGACCTCCTGGATCAGGGCTAGGTATATTACCACTGCGTCACATGAACTCTTTGCTCCTTTTGCAGCAAGGTAGGGCAGAACAACCACTAAGTTCTAGATTAGAATGGTGCTGGAAAAGCACAGCAAGTCAGGCAGCATCTGAGGAGCAGGAAAATCGACATTTCGGGCAAAAACCCTTCATCAGGACTGAAGGGCTTTTGCCCGAAACATTGATTTTCCTGCTCCATGGATGCTGCCTGACCGGCTGTGCTTTTCCAGCACCACCCTAATCTGGACTCTGATTTCCAGTTTCTGCAATCCTCACTTTTGCCTAGCCACCAAATTCTGCATAGGTTGGAATTGGCTGGATAGTGGAGACAGAGGAATGAACATATTATTCATTGTAAGAAAAAAGGAAATTATACACATTTATTTATGTGTTTATTCATGAAGCAAATAAGAACGGGCTATTTCTGTGCCAGAACCTTTTTGAAATTAAGAAAGAAACTCATTTTGTAGTCTAATCTTTCAATTATCAAAATTACCAAACACGGATAGGCTGCCTCGTGTTCAAACTCTCGGTCTAACAGCCCTGTAAGCTGCCAAGTTGATTGGAGACCTGTTTGAAAGGCTGCAGTTCCTTAAACTAACCAGTGTGTGCTGTCTGATCTCCCAGTTTTGTAAACAGGGTTCAAAGTGATTTTTGTTTGTTTTTGAAAAATAACTATTGGGATAAAGGTCGTGAAATGAAATGGGATTTCAGGAAATCTCAGAAGAGTTAGCATCCATCAGCCTCAGCTGGAGAAATTCTTGCTGGTGTGCAAACAGAGAAAACTGATCTCATTACCATCAGAATCCCAAGACTACACTTACTCTGCAGTTTTCACATGCTTTCAAAACAGCAAAAATCACCCAAACTGAAGGGAAATGGGATAGGGAGGCTGCCTGCAAAATTCCCTTGGATTTTCTACCTCACAGCACCAGGGACCCGGGTTCAATTCCGACCTCAGGTGACTGTCTGTGCACATTCTCCCCATGTCTGCGTTGGTTTCCTCTGGGTGCTCCAGTTTCCTCTCACAGTCCCAAGATGTGCAGGTCAGGTGAATTGGCCATGCTAAATTGCCATAGTGTTAAGGGATGTGTCGGTTAGGCCAGGGGTAAATATAGGTTAGAGGGAATGGGTCTAGGTGGGATACTCATCGGAGGGTCGGTGTGAACATGTTGGACTGAAGGGCCTGTTTCCACACATAGGAATTCTATGATATTCTGTGATTCTAGGATACTCTAAGATTTACCTCCCCCCCCCCCCTTACTTTCAGCATGAAATGCTGCTCATGACTCCCTCCTTTAACATATGTTACTGGTAGCTGTAAGGCAGAGTCTGGGGCTATCTTACCTGATATTCTTGTATTCTGCTGCTAATCTCAGCATTTGGCATGAGCCACTGATGGTACACTGAACTCTGAATAGCTAGAGAAGGCCAGCAGTGATCAATTCTACCTTCTTGTCTTCTATTCAGTGCTCAGTGTCTCATCGCCACATCGACCTCCTTCACCGCGATTAGCCTCCTCCTTTGTCAAGATTGGCCAGATCAGATAGTGACTTGCAATCCAGTGTCAGTCCTGATTCACTGGTCAGAGGAAGTGGGCGATAAAGGTTAAGGTTGCATCCACATCTCAGAGATAGATTAGAATTTGTTCTGAACCCCTCCATGACAGAAGAACCTTCCGATATTTGTGGTCCGAGCTAATCTGTAAAGAAAGGCAACTTGAGTTTGTGGAGTACAAGACCCTGTCCTGACAAGATGAGGGGAGGAAAGGGGATAGTGAATAATCAACTTTCAAAAACATTTTTAAAACTGTTGCTTGGATTTTCAAGTATTGAAACCACATTCTGATGATCAGTATCACAAATCCTATATGCTATAGATTCTCAGGTTAGAATCATTCACATCTTTCATCAGAAAAGTCTATTAATCATGTTCTGTAACACTTTGTTCGGAAACAATTTTAAAGGAAATTCCATTTTGTTCTGGATTTGCTTAATGCATTTCGCACATTAGATATTTGGATTGATTTAATTAATTGGGTTGTGATAATGACTGAGAAAAGAGCATGGGTTCTGGGGCTATTAGGCCTGATATAAGACGTGTCTAATATACAAATGTGCGATGTGCTCTTGGTTATTCAGTGCACACTGATTACGTGAGACTTCTGCTGTCCTCTTTTGTGAATTTGTACCCTGCAGACATGAGGGAGCTGAATCCCAGCTGTGGGCAAAATGAATTGCCAGGGATTTAGCTTCCCAGTGTGAAGATTGGCTTCCAATGACAGATTTAGCAGTCTGCACATAGTCATGACACAGAGCTCAGGGGAGGGCAATGTGGGTTGGGTTCCCAGTTTGGGAATAGACATCTGTTATTTAGGTCTTCAGCCCACCCCCAATCCCCTTTCTGGACATTTCTTTTTTGTGCTCTAATCTTTACAACTCCATCCCCCCACTTCACCAACCTTTGCAAACTGTGCCACACTCCACTGCTGGCTAGCAGAGACGACAGCAGGTGCACCATCCATTCTGCTTGCCCTGCCCATGCAGAAGCCACTTCTTTTATGCTTATCCCTGGATACAATAGCTGTCCTCATGTTGGGAGGAGTGCACACACTTTAAAGTGCTCACTAGGGAGCATGGCAATACAATGACAACCTAAGGCACCAGAAACCTTCCTTTGTTGCTTGAAGTGGCATCTGTATTACTGGTCTGTCTGATTCTGTTTACTCCATTCAAGGCAGGATTTACAGACAATTTTTTTTTTATTTGCTTCCTATCCATTCCCCTCCTCTCTATCGTCCCCATTGTGAAAGCAATTCCTGGAGAAAAGGTTAAAAGTGTCTGTTGAAGAATGAGAAAAAAAATCTCCTCTTAATTAAACATTTAGTTTGACCTTCGGTGTAATGTTCGTTTAATTGCATTGACTTTTGTTGTTGAAAAATAGAGCATTGTTGCAACTTTACCAAAGACGTATTATGCCAGATTAAAGTCAGTATAACACATTTAGTAAATATTTGTCAGGAATAGAAGTGTATTGATTTTGTTAAATTAACTTATGTCATTAATAGTCAGATCTAGTTCCTTAATTTTTGATTGAAAATCACAGTAAACCAGCTTTGTTAAAAGTACTTTTGCTAAACTTTGCTTTGGTCCCTAGGACAGTTTTTTATTGTACTCCTATATTCCAGGTATGAGATATTTCACCTATACTCCAGACCCTCTCTGTGTCGAAAACAAAGCTCATGACATTGTCCTCCCACTCTTCCCTCGGACTGTGTAATCTCCCCATAATCTGTGGACCCTTCAAACCCAATACATGGATCACCTAACCACTTTCTTAGTGATTAACTTTGATCTGCCTTTTTTACTCCAACTTTGATCCTTCAAGTAGATTAGTCAATTGGAATAAAATGTTAAAATAAACTATACCTTTTTCACAGAATCTAAAAGGCACCCATTTCCAGTGTGAACAGGTTGAGAGAGTGTTCTCTGATTTTATTATTAAAGGGGCAGCCTTTCTCGGCTCCAAATAGTCCTCTGAGATCATATCCCATCTCCTCCACTGGATGACACCAGGCCTGCACACCCCATGCAGCAGCTACTGGCAATAGCTCTACAAGGTAGTACTAAGACAGGAAAAGACACATGAAACAGGGGAGTGCACAAGGGTGATTCATTGATATTCAGATGCAATGCCACACAATTTTATTTATAAATGCTGTCAGGAATGTTTATTTTGGGGTGGATTTTATTTTTGCATTGCAACGAAGCCTTGATGCTCAGTAACTGAAAGAAGGAAAAGTGTCTGACTGTTGATGGATGCGATGAAAGGTGAATTGGGATTGTATTCAATGGTACCGCACTGGAACCCATTCTTCATGGGCAGCGTGGCCAAAAGGGAACTGTCTGGGTTGCCTTCCCTTTCCTCTTCATATTCTCATGTCCCTCAGCCAGGCACTGTATGCTCCACGGCAGGTGCTGTACTGTTATGAAGGTGGAATTGTGATGTGTGTTAATGATCATGGCAAATTTTGATAAATGGCTTGCTGACTACTACTCAGAGTGGTACAGGTAGAGGAAGGTGCTGTTTCAGGTATTATCGGTCTGCTGTGTGAACTTTGTTTTAGTTTTCATTAGAGTCATGATGCACAGATGCGAAGGGGCTGTGTTTTGGAATCATGAGCGATATCATCTGTCCTTTGCATTTCCAGTGACCAATCTTTGGTTTGTTGACTCAAATGCAATTGGTATAATGGACTGCTGGAAAATGAAGACATTGTGACTGCTGTTGAGATATCTGTGTGAGATAATGCCTGTGATTACTGATGTGGCAGAATTGTTACGTAGCACCCGGAAAGTGTTACAGTCAGTGGCCCTCTGCACAATAGACAGGCCTACAAAGCTGCATACCCACTCTGCCTCTCACTCCTGGCATGGGAGAGTGAGATGGAGTTAGCTGTCTTTCAATTGAAACTCAGTGACCTCCCCATTAGTGCTGCATGGGGTTTCAAGTTTTTACAATCTATTAGCGAGTTTTGAGAAGATTTGTAGAGGTTCTGGATGTAGGTTTGCTCACTGAGCCAGAAGATTCATTTTACAATCTATCCAAGTGACTTGAATGAAGAGACCAACTGCATTGAGCCAAAATCACTGAGTATGTAAAAATAGGTAGGAAGACAAGATGTGGGAGGATAAAATCTTATGCTTTCCCCCGAGGTGGGTTTGGTGCTGGTGGAAGCAAATAATCAGGAATGAGGGTGACACATGGGGAACATACCATCTTCCTATCACCGACAAAACCAACTCTGTGGTGAGTATGCCTGTGGGCAACCCAGTGAAGGGTTTCATTGCACTGCTCCTGGCTGCTGTGTAAAAATCGGTGCCACTGAATCCATTTTCATAATGCATGACTCTGTGAGAGATTTCAGTTTCATCCCTCTTCATGAGCCTAGACTAATTGTATGGCTGGGCAGGCCGATTAGCAAGCATAGCTATTTATCCTGTTTGCAATCTTCTTATTTCGTGATGACAATGTTAAAGACCTGATTGTTAATTAACCTCCTGAAGGTCTGTAGCAGAATTTCTATATGACAGGATTTGGGACTGATTACTGTTGGAAGCTGAGGGCAAAGGTGACATTATTGGCAACTTCTCACAGCTGACTGGGCACAGTAGATGTCAGTCAACTCCTTACTGGATGGTGTCAGTAGCACAGGCAATTGTTTGAGCTGCTCCAGACTTGTATCTTGTAAAATACTATGGCAAGAACAGGAAGCAGAAAAAAAATGCTCCCAGATTCAAAGTATGTGACATAGAATCCCTTCAGTGCAGAAAGGGGCCATTCAGCCCACTGAATCTGCACTGACCCCTCAAAAAGCAGCTCCCTATCACTGTAACCCTGCATTTCCCATGGCCAATCCACCTAACCAGCACATTTTTGGACTGTGGGAGGAAGCTGAAGCACTTGGAGCAAACCCATACAGACACAGGGAAACTGTGCAAACTCACATTGACAGTCACCCAAGGCTGGAATTGAACCCAGGTCCCTGTGAGGCAGCAGTGCTAACCACCATGCCACCAAGTTGGTTTTGCATGCTTAATACTTACTGCTGTAATTTTTGCTCATCCTAGTTTGCTATGGGCATACATTTAATTCATAAAGAGTCAAAACAAGTTAGAACTCAAAGGGCTTTTTGGGCTACTGAGGCTATCCTTTTTCAGTTGATCTCATAAATCTCATACTTACCATTTTTCTCAATACCTTTTCTCCATAGAAATCCATCAGATTACTTCATGAATGTTTTATATTTCAATTGTTCTGTCTGGTAACTTATTCCACTCTGCCTTTATTTTTTGTTTCTAATTTCCTCATTTTAATCTATTAAAGTTATATGGCCTTTCTTAAACTAAGAGCATAAAGGCTATATGATTGAGCAAAACTTTGGCAGATGGATTATAATATGGGAAGTGTTGAATTTACACACTTTGGCAGGAAGACTAGAAGAGTAGAGCATTATTCAACATTCTACAGTACAGTGTTATAAAATCACAAAAAAATCAACATACAGGTACAGCAGATGATTAGGAAGGCAAACAGAGTTCTGGTATTTATTGCAAGGAGCATCAAGGAAACAAGTAGGAAAGTATTGCAACAGATGTACAGGTCCTTAGATAGACTACATCTGGAATATTGTGCCTAGGTTTGGTCTCCTTATCAAAGGAGGAAAAAACAGCATTAGAAAATTGATTTCATTCCTCAGGCCAGGGGTTTAGCTTATCAAGGAAGATTGGACCAGTTGGACTTTTATCCAAATGAATTTAGAAGAACAAGATACAATCATAATAGAACATATAAAATCCTGAAAGCATCTGACAGGGTAGTTACTGAAAGGATGGTTCTTATTGTGGGCAAGAGGTGAACTATAGGACATAGTTTAAAAATAATGCATCTCTAATTTAAGCCAGAGATTTAGCAATTTTTTCCTCTCAGAAGGTAGTGAGTATCTGAAACATTCGCTCTCAGAACACGAGGAAGGCTGGGTGATCGAATATTTTGAAGGAAGTTGTAGATATATTTTTGACTAACAAGGTAGTCAAATGGTATTGAGCTTATGTATTCAGGGTAGATTATCTCAACTGATGAAAGGATTAGTTTATGAGGAAAGGTTGGGGAGATTGGGGATACATAATGCAGTTTAGAAGATTGCAAGGTGGTTTATCTATCCGGAGGAGAAAGTGAGGTCTGCAGATGCTGGAGATCAAAGTTGAAACTTTATTGCTGGAACAGCACAGCAGGTCAGGCAGCATCCAGGGAACAGGAGATTCGACGTTTCGGGCACAGGCCCTTCTTCAGGAATGAGCAGAGAGTGTTCAGCAGGAGAAGATAAAAGGTAGGGAGGAGGGACTTGGAGGAGGGGAGTTGGAAATGTGATAGGTGGAAAGAGGTCAAGGTGAGGGTGATAGGTCGGAGTAGGATGGAGGCGGAGAGGTCAAGAAGAAGACTGCAGGTCAGGAAGGCAGTGCCGGGCTGGAAGGATCCGGCTGAGACAAGGTGGGGGGAGGGGGGATGAAGAAACTGGTGAAGTCCACAAGTTCATCCCCTGCGGTTGGAGGGTTCCCAGTCGGAAGATAAGACGCTCCTCCTCCGACCGTCGGGTTGTTGTGGTTTGGCGGTGGATGAGTCCAATGACCTGCATATCCTCGGTGGAGTGGGAGGGGGAGTTGAAATGCTGTGCCACAGGTTGGTTGGGTTGGTTCGTCCGGGTGGCCCAGAGGTGCTCTCTGAATCGCTCCGCAAGTAGGCGGCCTGTCTCCCCAATATAGAGGAGGCCACACCGGCTGCAGCGGATGCAGTAGGTGATGTGGGTGGAGGTGCAGGTGAATCTGTGGCGGATATGGAAGTTTCCCTTGGGGCCTTGGAGAGAAGTGAGGGGGGAGGTGTGGGCGCAAGTGTTGCACCTCCTGCGGTTGCAAGGGAAGGTGCCGGGAGTGGTGGTTGGGTCGGTGGGGGGTGTGGATCTGACAAGGGAGTCGCGGAGGGAGTGGTCTCTACGGAAAGCTGATAGGGGAGGGGAGGGAAATATATCCTTGGTGCTGGGGTCTGTTTGGAGGTGGCGGAAGTGACGGCGGATGATGCGCTGTACATGGAGATTGGTGGGGTGGTAGGTGAGGACCAGTGGGGTTCTGTCCTGGTGGCGGTTGGAGGGGCGGGGCTCAAGGGCGGAGGAGCGGGAAGTGGAGGAGATGCGGTGGAGGGCACCGTCGACCACGTCGGGGGGGAAATTGCGGTCCTTGAAGAAGGAGGCCATCTGTGTTGTACGTATTTTGAACTGGTCCTCCTGGGAGCAGATGCGGCGGAGACGAAGGAATTGGGAGAATGGGATGGCGTTTTTACAGGGGGCAGGATGGGAGGAGGTGTAGTCCAGGTAGCTGTGGGAGTCGGTTGGTTTGTAGTAGATGTCCGTGTTGATTCGGTCGTCTGAGATAGAAACAGAAAGGTCTAGGAAGGGGAGGGAGGAGTCCGAGACTGTCCAGGTGAATTTGAGGTCGGGGTGGAAGGTGTTAGTGTAGTGGATGAACTGTTCAACCTCCTCGTGGGAGCACGAGGTAGCGCCAATACAGTCATCAATGTAGCGAAGAAAAAGATGGGGGGTGGGGCCAGTGTAGTTGCGGAAGATGGATTGTTCCACATATCCTACGAAGAGGCAGGCATAGCTGGGGCCCATGCGGGTGCCCATGGCTACTCCTTTTGTTTGGAGAAAGTGGGAGGATTGGAAAGAAAAGTTGTTCAGGGTGAGGACCAGTTCGGTCAGTCGAAGGAGGGTGTCGGTGGAAGGGTACTGGGTGGTACGGCGGGAAAGGAAGAAGCGGAGTTTCTGCTATCCTGAGAGGATTTGATAGAGGCCATGCTGAGAGGATGTTTCTCCTTCTGGGGAAAACTACCAACACTGTTTAAAATTTAGGGGTCTCCCATTCGAGATGTGGAAACATACTTTATCTCAGAGTTCATTAGTTTGTGGGTTTCTCTTCCCAGAGAATGATGGAGGCTGAGTGACTAAATGTATTCAAGGCTGAGTGAGATAGACTTTTGAGTTTTGTTCTGAGAAAGGCTCACTTGACCTGAAACGCTAACTCTGATTTCTCTCCACAGATGCTGCCAGACCTGCTAAGCTTTTCCAGCAATTTCTGATTTTGTTTTAGATTTTCGATCAACATGGAGTCAACAGTTTTGGAAGGCGTAGAGTAAAGAGGCAGTAACCATGAACACATTGAGTGGTGGGACAGGCTGAGCAGCTGAATGGCCCAATCCTACTATAAAGTCACTTCATCCCAATATATATAAAAAAACTTCCTCTTTTATTAATAATGAGTGTTGTCTTATCAAGGTTCAATCTGCCTGTTTCACTTCTAAAAACATAATGGAGCAATTATTTTTGGAAAAGCAACAGCAGGCTAATGACATTACTGATGTACGAATCATACAGCAAATTCGGGGCATGAAGAAGTATAGCGTGAGTTGTGAATCTTCAGAGCTTGCTCATTGATTTATACTGCTCAGTGGTTTGCATTGCATCAATGGCATCTCACCTTTAGCCTCTTGTTATTTGAACAACTTGTTGGATTATCATACAAGTTACCTCTTAAAGACACGGTAGAAACTTTTGGGCTGACAATTAATAGTGCAACTACTGTTTCAACAATGCAATTATTTTCCATTAATTTCTGGGTTGTGGGTGTCACTAGCAAGGGAATTCATTACATACAAACATATAAAATAGGTGTCAAAATAGACCATTCAGCACAACGCTGCTGCTCTGCCATCAAATAAAATCATAGTTCTGATTCATTTGTATGTTGCAATCCCAATCCCTGACTGGACTTTGAGAAGGTGGAGGTAGCCCAACCTTTTGAACACAATTGAATAGTTTATCAGGCATTTCAGAGGCCAGTTAAGAGCCAACCACACTGCTGTGAGTCTGGAGTTACACATAGGCAAGACCAGGTCAGGAGGGCAGACCTCTTGCTGAAGGATGTTAATGAGTGGATGAGCTACTACAATATTCCGGTGGCTTTATCACTACTGATAGAAACATTTTAATCCAGAATTATTTAAATTGAAAGTAAATTCTTCACCTGTGATGGTGGGATTGAAACTCGTGGGGGGAGTTTTATTTTGAAACAGTGGCCATTAATCTCGACTCAGGATCCAGATGCTGAGCCTCCAAGAGGCAATTTAATGCCATGGAGCTGTTAAATGGTTCAACGCCTAAGTTGTGCTCCCATTGGCTACCTCTGGTCTGATGGCCCATCAATAGTCATGTCCTAGGCACCTCAACAGGCTCATTGGCTAATGCTGGTCGTCCCCAATGATGACTATCACTGGAGTCAGACTCGAGTGTGAGTGGACGGGTATTCTAGAGGCCTAACCGGCAAGACCCAGTCATAAAGCCTGAATTGTGAGAATGGGGACGGTAACATTAGGGGAGGGAAGGGCATATATTACTGGTATTTCTATCTATGGCAGTAAGGATGGAACAGTTCCCCAAGAAAATTCCCAACATTTTCCTTTACCTTTTCTAAAAAAGTCTTTTTGTTCAGTGACGTTTCCTTCCACATTACTTCAGTTCTTTTGCTTCCAAAGCTTCAAAGCTACTTTAACTGCCATTTCTCATTTAAGAAGACAGCTTATTGTTTCCTACCTTTTGATCTAATTCCACAATTTCCTTAACAGTTCTCATGTCTGCACGTGACTTGCTTCTCGTTCACTTATTTATGAGGTGTGCTTATGTGTTTGATGCCGGATGTTTCAGGCTGGTGACCAGCTGTGGCATGTGACGTGGTATTGTTGAGATTTGCTCCGGGGTCAGCACCCTCAGGGACTCTGTGATCCTGAATCCCAAGCGCTCATTGCCCAGATTTTTAGTGAAGTATTTTGCCTCTGGAACAGTGACTGGGTCTATACTGACATTTCTGGTGTTTGCGACACCAGAAGTGGGTGCAAAGGGAGTCTCTGTTCAAAGAATGCATGTTACTGTGCTGTCACACTATTTCCACGACGGATTTCCTATTGTGGAATTCAATGCACCAACTATTGCCTCACACAGCTGAACACCAGATCAGAGTGGTGCTGGAAAAGCACAGCAGGTCAGGCAGCATCCGAGGAGCAGGAAAATCGACGTTTCGGACAAAAGCCCTTCATCAGGAATAGAGGCAGGAAGCCTCCAGGGTGGAGAGATAAGTGGGGGAGGGGGGGGGTTTGGGGCTGAGGAGAAGGTAGCGAAGAGTACAATAGGTGAATGGGGGTGGGGATGGAGGTGGGGATAGGTCAGAGGGGAGGGTGGAACAGATAGGTGGGAAGGGAGATTGGCAGGTAGCAAAGGTCATAAGGATGGTGCTGAGTTGGAAGTTAGGAACTGGGGTAAGGTGGGGGGAGGGAAATGAGGAAACTGGTGAAGTCCACATTGATGCCCTGGGGTTGAAGTATTCCAAGGCAGAAGATGAGGCGTTCTTCCTTCAGGTGTCGGGTAGTGAGGGAGCAGTGGTTGAACATCAGTTCAGTTACCCCCAACTCCTCCCCCCCACCAACCCCATGACCTGCATCAGCACTATTTAACATATTTGCAAACTCTTTTCGCGTTAGTACCTCGGACTTTGATAGGTTCTGGCTGAAAGTTTGGTAGTGCTTGATGGTTTCTTGTATTCTTTACAGTTGCTGAAAGTCCTGGTTCCAACCTTAACAATTCTGCAAACATGGGTATAGTAATATGCATTCCCCTTTGATAACAACTTGACAGCAAGAGATCTGAGGTCACACAGAGCAACAAAAGCTGGTTCAAGTGGAAAGAGGAGGTGATAGTGAGATACTGGGATTGGGGGTTGGGTGGGGTGCAGCTTTGGGGAAAGCTGGAAGGGCATTTTGATGCAATTTTCAGTTTGTAGATAAGGAAGATAAAATGAATCAACCTTAGTGCAGATGTATCAACCCCGACAGTACCAGTAGGAGTGACCACCACACAGTCCTATTTTTACACTGAGCAGACCCTGAATCCTGTTTTTCTTTTGTTCCTCTGTGGGATGTGGACATCGTTGGTTAGTCCTGTGTTGTCCTTGAGAAGGATGTGGTGAGCTGCCATTTTGAACCAGTGCAGTCCATGTGCTGTGGGTTGACCCACAGGGCCCGAGGGAGAGAACTCCAGGATTTTGACCCAGGGACTGTGAAGGAACAACGATATATTTCCAAGTCAGGATGGTGAGTGGTTTGGGGAGGAACTTGCCTTTGGTGGTGTTCCCATTTATTTGATAACCTTGTCCTTCTAGATGGAAATGGTCGTGGGTTTGGAAGGCGCTGTCCAATGATCTTCGGTGAAATTCTGCACTGCATCTTGTAGATAGTGTACACTGCTGCTACTGAGCATCAGTGGTGGAGGGAGTGGATGCTTGTGGATTTGGTGCCAATCAAGTGTGCTGCTTTGTCCTGGATGGTATCAAGATTTTCGAGTGTTGTTGGAACTGCACTCATTCAGTTTTCCATCACATTCCTGACCTTGTGCTTGCTGATGCTGAACAGGTTTTGGGGAGTCAGGAGATGAGTTACTGCATTGAATGTCAAGGGGCAGTGGTTAGATTGTCTCTTATTGTCTCTATTGTGGAGCCTTTGTGTGTCATGAACATTATTTGCTACTTGTCAGCTCTAGACAGGATATTGTCCACAGTTTACTGCATTTGAATATGGACAGCTTAAGTATCTGAGGAGTCATGAATGGCACTGAACGTTGTGCAATCATCAGCAAACATCCCCACATCTGACCTTATGATGAAGGTCAGGTCATTGATGAAGCAGCTGAAGATGATTGGGCCTAAGACCACTACCCTGAGGAACTCCTGCAGAGATAAACTGGAGTGGAGATGACTGAAATGACCAAACTCATCTCCACATACCTTGATACTGTCTTATCCCACCTTGTACAGGAACACCCCACCCACATTTAGGACACCACCCACGCCCTCCACCTCCTCCGTGACTTTCGTTTCCCCAGCCCCCAATGCTTCACCTTCACCATGGACATCCAGTTCCTCTACACCTCTATCCGTCATGAAGAAGGTCTGCAAGCTCTCCATTTCTTTCTTTCCTGGCGTCCCAACCAGTACCCTTCCATTGATACTCTCATTCGTTTAGCTAAACTGGTCCTTATCCTCGATAATTTCTCCTTTGAATCCTCCCACTTCCACCAGATGAAAGGGGTAGCCATGGGCACCCGCATGAGCCCCAGCTATGCCTGCCTCTTCATTGGGTATGTGGTGTAATCTATCTTCTGCAGCCACACTGGCACCATTCCGCACCTTTTCCTTTACTACATCGATGACTGTATCAGCACTACCTCGTGCTCCCACAAGGAGGTTGACTAGTTCATCAACTTCACCAACACATACCACCCCTACCTTAAGTTCACTTGGACCATCTTGTACACATCCTTCCTGGACCTCTCCATCTCCATCAACGGTGACCGACTCAACACAGACATCTTCTACAAATCCACCAACTCCCATAGCTACCTGGATTACACCTCCTCTAACCCTGCCTCCTGTAAAAATGCTATCCCGTATTCCCAAATCCTCTGTGTCCGCTGCATCTGCTCCCAGGAGGACCAGTTCCACCACAGAACACATCAGATGGTCTCCTTCTTCAAAGACCGTAATTTCCCCTCCCATATGGTTGATGATGCCCTCCAGCGCATCTCATCCACTTCCTGCACCTCTGCCTTCAAATTCCATCGCTCCAACTGCAATAAGCATAGAACCCCCCCCTTCCCCGTCCTCACCTTCCACCCCATCAAACTCCGGTTGCATCGCATCATCCTCTGCCATTTCTGCCACTTACAAACAGACCAAATCACCAGAGACATATTTCCCTCCCAACCCCTATCCATGTTCTGTAAAGACCATTCCCTCTGCAACTCTCTTGTCAGGTCCACGCACCCCCCATCAACCCACCCTCCCCTCCTGGTACCTTCCTTCGCCTGCTACTGCAAGAATTCCAAACCTGCGCCTACACCTCCCCCCTCATCTCCGTTCAAGGCCCCAAAGGAGCCTTCCACATCCATCAGAGATTTACCTGCACTTCCACAGATGTCATTTACTGTATCCATTTACTGCTCCCGATGCAGTCTCCTCTGCATTGGGGAGATAGGATGCCTACTTGTAGAGCGCTTCAGAGAACATCTCTGGGGCACTTGCACCAATCAACCCCACCGTCCTGTGGCTGAACACCTCAACTCCCCTCCCATTCCGACAAGGACATGCAGGTGCTGGGCCTCATCTATCACCAAACCCTGACCACCTAACACCAGGAGGAAGAACACCTCACCTTCTGCCTTGGGACCCTCCAACCACACGGGATTAATGTGGATTTCACCAGTTTTGTCATTTCCCCTCCCACACCTTATCCTAGATCCAACCTTCCAACTCAGCACCACCCTCTTGACCTGTCCACCTGTCCATCTTCCTTCCAGCCTATCCGCTCCACCCTCGTCTCCGACCTATCACCATTACCCCACCATTACCGCATTCTCAGCTCCCTGCCCTCCAGCCCCACCCCCCCTCCCATTTATCTCCCAGCCCCCGGCTCGCAGCCTCATTCCTGATGAAGGGCTTATGCCCAAAATGCCGAGTCTCCTGCTCCTCGGATGCTGCCTGACCTGCTGTGTTTTTCTAGCACTACTCTCTCTACTTTGACCTCCAGTATCTGCAGTCCTCACTTTCTCCTGAGATGACTGACCTCCAACTACTACTATGTGCCAGAATTTGGAGGTGCCAGTATTGGACTTTGTGGTAGAAAGTTAAAAATCACACAACACCAGATTATAGTCCAACAGGTTTATTTTGAAGCACTAGCTTTTGGAGCGCAACAACCACCTGATGAAGGAACAGTGCACCAAACGTTAATGCTTCAAATAAACCTGTTGGACTATAATCTGGTGTTGTGTGATTTTTAACCTCTGTGTTAAGTTTGACTCTATCCAGCAGAAAATTTGCCCCCAATACCCATTGATTCCAGTTTTGCTATGGTGTCTTAATTCCACACCCATTTCATTGTGACCTTGATGTCAAGGGATCTCACTCTCACCTCACCTTTGGAATTCAGCTCTTTTGTCCATATTTGGACCAATGCTGTGATCAGGTCAGGAGCTGAGTGACCCTGGCAGAACCCAAACTGGGCATCACTGAGTAGGTTATTGCTGAGGAGGTGCTGCTTGATAGCACTCTTGATGACACTTTCAATCAGTTTCCTGATGATCAAGATGAGGCTGATAGGGTGGTAATTGGCTGGGTTAGATTTGTCTTGCCTTTTTTTTTGTATAGGACATGCATGGGCAACTTTCCACATTGTCAGGTAAATGCCAGCATTGTACAGCTTGGCAAGTTCTGAAATGTTGTCAGGACCCATAGCCTTTGCAGTATCCAGTGTCTCCAGTGTTGTATGGCATTACCACCACGCTAAATAAAATGGATTCAGTACAGATCTAGCAGCTCCAAACTGAACATCCATGAGGTACTGATGGCCATCAGCAGCAGCAGAATTGTATTCAACTACAATCTGTTAGTTCATAACTGGGTGTATTCCTCATTTTAGCATATCACCATGCGAGGCGAATAATCAGTAAACAAATGCAGGAGGCCATACCTGGATCTGTAGGAGGCAACCGAAAATAAAGAATCACTCTGGTGCAGCTAAAATACAGGAATTTGTGGATGCCAAACTGTGGGAGCAGCATGAGGTAGACATTGAAATGTAATTCCAGAACCATTGGATCAGATCTAAGCTGTACAGCGTTGCCACATTCAATTGTAAATGGTTATGGATGATTCAACAACTCACTGGAGGGGAAGGAGGAGGATATCGCTGTCATTAATGATGGGTAAACCCAGTATAGCAGTGTGGCTGTCATGTACATAACTGCACCTTTGGCCAATAGCACCAAGTGGACAATTCAACCTCTCCCGAGACCCCCGGCATCACATTTCCAAACCTCAGCCAATTTATTTCACTCCTCATGATATCAAGAAATGGTTGGAGGTACAGGATATTCTAAAGACTCAGGCCCCTGACAAAATCCTGGCAATTGGGCCTAGGACCTGTGCTCCTGAACCTGCCATACCTCCAGCCACACTGATCCAGTACAATTACAACACTGGCAAGTGAATGACAATATGAAAAATTGCCCAGTTACTTCCTGTACACAAAAAACAGGATAAATCCAATCCAACCATTTACTGTTCCATTAGTCTATTGTGAATCATCAGTAACATGATGGAAGATGCCATTAACAGTGCTATCAACACTCAGACTAGGTTCACCAGGGTTACCAGTTCCATAGGAGACAGTGAGGTCTGTAGATGCTGGAGATCAGAGTTGAGAGTGTGTTGCTGGAAAAGCACAGCAGTCAGGCAGCATCCGAGAAGCAGGAAAATCGGCGAAGCCTGAAGGGCTTTGACCCGAAACGTCAATTTTCCTGCTCCTTGGATGCTGCGTGACCTGCTGTGCTTTTCCAGCAACACATTCTCACCAGTTCCATACCTCATTATAACCTAAGTCCAAACATAGGTAAAAATAGCTGAATTCTTGGGGATATTAGACTGTCCTTGACATCAAAGCAGTACTTGAGTATGAGATCAAGGACCCCCAGTATAGTTAGATCATTGAGACAAAGTGAAGGTTGGTTCCATTGGTTGGAATCATACTTGACACAAAGGAAGATGGTTGCCATTGTTGGAGGCCAACCCTTTCAGTCCTGGGATGTTGCTGCGAGAGATCCTAGCAAGCTCCAATCATCTTCAGCTATGTCATCAGAAGTGAGGAAGCCTACTGATCATTGCGCAATGTTCAATATCATTTTCACTCCTCAGTTACTGAAGCAGCCTATGTCCATATGCATAAGATCTGGAGAACTTCAGGATTAGGCTTATAAGTGATCACACACAAATGCTGAGAAATGACCAGCTCCAGCAGGAGATGGGTTAACAATCCCTTCTTGCCATTTAATTATATTACTTTGACTGAATCCATTATCCACACTATCAACATTCTTGAAATCAGCATTGAACAGAAACTATACATGATTAGCCACATGAGTATGACCACAGGGATAGATCAGAAGCTGGGAATTGCAAGCCTAAGTACCTTATCTTCTGACTGTACTCTGAGTTCTTCTCCAAGTAACCATCCTGACTTGGAATTATATGGCTGTTCCTACACTGTCTCTGAATCGAAATCCTGGAACTCGCTTCCTAATAGCACTGCAGGTGAATTTATAGTGTATGGACTATAGTAGTTCAATAGGCAGTTCATCACCACTTTCTCAGGGGATGGCAAATAATGTGACCCTTTTAAGAAATGTACCATGAAAGGAGAACAGAAACAGAAGAAATTATGTATGATGGATAAGTAAGATGTGACGGGGATTGTTTATGAAGATACTATTACCTTCAATGGTTTCAGTCCCATCACTAAACTCAGCCTCAGCAATGGCTCCTCCAACGATGGTGATAACTTTCTTCTCCATAAAGAATGGTATAGAGAAGAATCTGTCTTCCACCTGTTAGGTCCTGTTGCCTTCAGTTTGGTGTGGCATTGTCCTGTAAGAGACAACATTTGTGAATGCGGTGCCATACTTATGGGTGATGTTTCTATCATGTTTGAATCACTGACTGTGTGTATGTGTGTGCAAGTTGTCAACTCTGAGTATGGGGCTTATCGCAATGCTAAATGTATAAGAGTCAAAAAAGTGTGGTGCTGGAAAAGCACAGCCGGTCAGACAGCATCCGAGGACATCGACTTTCCTTCTCTTCAGATGCTGCCTGACCGGATGTGCTTTTCCAGCGTCAAACTTTTTAACTCTGATCTCCAGCATCTGCAGTCCTCACTTTCTCCTAAATGTATAAGGCTGAGCAAATGACATATATAAGAATGATAGGTATGAGTTGTGATTAATAACAATTGTTGGTGGGTGAGTAATGCTGGTATAATGCATTCAGTGATATGTGAAATTAATGATGCTGTTAAAGATACCTTTACTGATCTTGACTAATTGTGTCGGGTCATTGAACATTTTGCAATACTGTATCCAGGGTGTCAGGGCTGCATTTATGACATACAATGCCACAGCTATCTAGTCCCACTGCCTTCAAGGCATTTGTTTGAAGTTCCTCTGGTCCACTGAGGAAAGACAACATCTCTCTGTTCCAGTTCCAGCACAAAGCATCTATTGCAATGTTGAGCAATTTTGGCATCTGCCTCACAGTACACTGTGTAATCATTGAGTATTCCACGTGTCAATATCACTTTTGGAGTAACTTCCATCGCCCTCACTTTCAAAGGTACATATTAGCTTTCAATTGTGTTCAGCTGTCATAATTTTGTTGTTCTGCTCAGATATGCAGACACTAATTAGTGGGCTTGCCTCTGGCTGCAATGCTACAATTGTTTCAAGTGATAAACTTGATATGCTGCCAGCATGTGAAGACATGGGCAAAGGACATCTCGGCATTGTAATCCATTCCTTTGTTTCCATGTGCCGTTCAATTTCATCAACTGAGATTTTTATCTTGTGATGTAAAGTGTGTCTTATACATATTTTAATGCAATTTGTTTTGTATATTTGAATTTTGATCTAGTGGCATATGGATTTTCTGTGTGTCCAAAGTTCTTTAATGATTAACTTGTAAGCATTCCTGTAGCCATGTGATTTCTTTTAAAATACAGTACGATAGAGAAACTTCCAGGAGTGTAATAGTCTTTTGTTTGCATTGGGAGAGTTTGCGAGTGAACAAAGTAAACAGTATAGTGTATTAGGCTTTCAGATAGAAGGTTCTAGAGATTTTTTGGTTTTCTGAGATATATCCATACCTCAAAAAATAGCTCTATGTTTCAGTTTGGTGCAGTTAGCTGAAGTCTTGGGTGTGTAAAACAGTTGTTCCTGAGAAAAGAAGGTACTTCTAAGACTGCTAAGACAAAAGTTCACCTCAGTAAAAGGAGTTTAGTTCAAAATTTCCAGATCAAAAGTGTTTGGGTAAAGCCCTGAAGGAATTATTTGAAGCAGAGAAACTCTAAACACAATTGTATGAATACTGCAGAAAGAAGCTATCGGATTCTCAAGATGGAGAATTGAAGGCACAATTAAATTTAACCTTATAGATGTGAAGGAAAAAGAGTACAGTAAAAAAAAAACAGTTGTTGGGATTAATGGATTATATCCTACTGTGCTTTGAGATTTTTATTTTTTGTTGAATGGAGTTATTTTGGTTTATTCTATTTTGTATTTTTTCTGTAATAAACTTCTGTTAATTGTTAAATCTGAATTGGCAGCATTGCTAGTATATAGCAATGTATTAGCATGGATAGAGAATTGGCAAGTGGACAGGAAATGCTTGATGGGGATAAGGGGTTCTCTTTTAGGTTGCAACCTGTGACCAATGGAGTTCCCCAGGGATCAGTTCTGGGACTGCAACTACTTCCAATAAATGTATTCACGACTTAGAGAAAGGAAGTGATTGTACTGGAACCAGATTTGCAGATGACACAAAAATAGGGAGAAAGGTAGGTTGCAAGAGGGATACAAACAGCTTATAGAGAGGCATCAATGGGTTAAATAAATGGCAAAAAGTGACAATAGAGTATAGTGTGTGAAATTATGAAGTTGTTCAGTTTGGAAGGAAGAGAAAAGAACAGTGAATTATTTAAATGGACAAAAACTACAGACAGCAGCAATACAAAGGGACTTGTGGGAACTTGTGCCTGAAATACAGAAAGCTGGCACACAGTTGCAGCAGCAGGTAATCAGGAAGGCTAATGGAATCTTGGCCCTTAATTTAAGAGGGTTGGAGTTTTAATGTAAGGAAGTCTTATTGTAACTGTGCAAGATGCAGTCGAGACTACGCCCAAATACTATGAGCAGTTCTAGCCCACTTAATTAAGGAAATGTATCACTTCATTGAAGGTAAATCAAAGAAAGTACAATAGGATGGTCCTGGGTATAGAGGGTTGGAACTTAGAAGAATGAGAGGTATCTTATTGAAACCCACAGGATTCTTAAGGGACTTGATGGGAAAAATGTTGAGAAGACCTTTCCCTCGTTGGAGAATCTAGGACTAGAGGACATATTCTCAGAAATAAGGAGCACTAATTTAAGACTAAGAGGAGAAATTTCTTCTGTCAGAGGTTTGACAGCCTTTAGAAGTCTGTGCCACAGAGAACTGAGGGGGCAGAGTCCTTGTGTATATCTAAAGCTGAGCTAGTTTTTTATGATCAGCAGGAGAATCAAGGATTATAGGGCAAGAGCAGGAAAGTGGACATGAGGAATTTTGGATCAGCCATGATCCTGTTGAATAGTGGAACAGGCTTCAGGAGCCGAATGGCCTATCCCATTCCTACTTTTATGATCTTATGATAATTACATGTTTTATTTCAGTGAAAGACCATTTGTTAAAACAAAAGAAATAAACAAAACATGATCTATCAGGCCAGATTTTAATCTTGTTTCTTCATCAATATCATCAGCTAGGATCATAACAATCATGGAAACTGAGCATATTTTTACTCTTAGTCTGTGAACTGGAATTTCATAGTTGGACACTGCTATATAATCAAAGTACTAGAAGTGTTTGCAACTTAAAAAAACAGGTGGGATTGTCTGGTATGTCACAAGAATATATTACAATAGCTTCACAAGACTATGTTGAATCTGAAGGACTGACTTTGTCACATGAGACAAAGTGGCACTAGGAATCATTGAGTGAAAGGAAAATTGCTTGATGACAGCCCTCAGATTGGTCCAGGTATAGTTTACTCCAGATTTGTGAGTGCAGTGCAGTCAGAGACTTTCAGAGTAGGAAAGTCAAAACTATCTGTTTTTCTCCATTTCTCTCTGTGTGAATCAAAAGTCAGAAAACCTAAAGACTCTTAAAAAAGATTTTCAATGCAATGGTCCACCCAACCAACTATTGAATCAAAGATTGACTCGTACTCTGCAGACAACAGTGTGCTTTCATTGCGAAAATCAAAAGAATTGTGAGAAATAATTCTATAACCCTGTGATCTGGACTTTTGTTCTACAGAGAGCACTCCTCCTGTCTAAACGTTTCCACCGTAATAGTTGGGATTAACAGTTTTGTTTTTGCGAATGAATGTGCGTAAGCTTAGAGCATTGAAGTGGTACATTCTCTGTCATTTGTTAAAGGTTAAGTTTGTTTACAATAAATAGAGTTATGTTCCTGTTCATGATGAAACCTGATGTGAATTACTTTTGTCCAGAACAGCAGTCCATCAGGCAAGTTGGTGATCTTGGTGGTTTAATGGGATATGTACACAATGGTGACAGCTTGTGGAATAGTGAGCTTCAATTATTGGTGCACTGTTGCCAATTGAGTCATGGCAACACTCAAGTGTTGCACATCATCTTTTGCCTGCTTCTGATAGAGGATCATTGAGGATATTTTACACAAAAATACTGTGGTAGTAGGATGACCTTCAGCTTTTTGATTGTTGTTTGTACCAACACTGTAATAGTTATAGTGGGGATATGGGTGACAGATTGGTCCTCAGTAGAGTGGGCAGGCAGCCATCTTTTTCCAAGCAATTCTTTTAATAATAAAGGTTTTGGTGTTCTAAATCATTATGTGAGTGTGCAGACTGTTGCTCATATGCAATGACTTCAATGACTGTGCGGTTTTAAATGTCTTTAATCATGGGCTCAGTAATTCAATTTATCTCCTGATTTCATTATACCACTTGACAGTGAATAAATTGAAGGCTGCACTTTCAATGAGAATTTTGGGAAAGTGACTTCGCCCTTGGTAGTTGTTTGAAAGACATAACCAGGTACATCAAAAAAAATGTTTATAGTGAGAAAAGAGGATTTTAATCTTGTCAGGTTTGGCTGTGAGTGTATCAGTTCTTTTATTTTCCCAACACTGGGGCAGAGTGAGGGCTTTCGATGTACCTTCAGCAAAAATTCTTGTGTGAAAATAAATATAACATACAAACAGATTTGACTATGGCCACTACTCAGCACTCTGATGTACCCATGATAATATTGGACTCGCTTGTTAGTCACAAATCTATCTACACTGTTTTGAAAATATTCAACGTTCTCAGGGAAGTAGTGTTCCAAAGGCCTATCACCTGCTGGGAGAAAAACAAATCTCCTAATTTCTCTCTTAAGTGAGTGACCCTTTACGTTTAAGCTATATCCCCTAGTTCTTGCCTCTCTGAGAAGGGGAAACATCCTTTCAGCTGTTACAATGTTAGTCAGGGAGAGAATTAAGAGTTACAAGGAAATGGAGTTGAGGACTATCTTTTCCTCTGTCTTTTGATCCCCTCAGGGTCTTACATGACTCAATAAGAACACCTCTCGACCTTTTAAAGTCCAATGGATGCAGACTCAACCTGTCTGATCTTTCCTCTGGTTTCTGGTTAAGTATGCAAAGTGCTGCCATTGTTGTTGGTGAGTTAGCAGCTAGACTCTGCTAAAATGGGGAAAGACAACTGAAGAGGAGACCTGGATGGCAGATACAGTGAAAATGGGTGGCAGTAAATGGCAATTGAAAAGTTAAATAATGACAATGCAAAGAGAATGGATGGCAGAAGGAGAAGGTTTGAAGTTGGGAGATCTGGAATTGGTGTGTTAGCTGAAAAAAAGTGAGAGGAATCTTCTGCCATGCATTTATCTACTCACTCAACTTGTCCAAATTACACTGAAGCATCTCTGCATTCTCCTCACAGTTCACCCTTCCACCCAGCATTGTGTCTCTGCAAACCTGGAGATATTACATTTAGTTGCCTCATGTAAATCATAAATGTATTGCAAATAACTCGGGTCCAAGCACTGACTTGGGTAACTATAAGTAGGTCTTTGGCTAGATTCTTGATTCCACTGTTGACCATAATTCAGATATGATCTTGTATGGCCTGAAGGCTGTTGTCATCATGACATTTCTCACTGGGTTCATCCCAATGAATCTTTGGTGAACAATTGTCACACAATGAGACAAAATTCCTATGGATCATCCATACAACTCCTTCCACGATATGGATACCTTGCAGTTACTGCTAGTTTGCTGCCTCCAGTATTTTATCCATCTCAGTACACTACCCGCAATCCCACCTGCTTGAATTTTCCATTAATTTCTCGGCTTTTAAAATAAATTTATTGTATTTAATATGTTTTTGAAATTTGTGTGTAGTGTTCTACTATATGCTATCTTTGTACAATTTGTTCATTGATCCATTGAGTTTGAAAAATTCTTAAATAGAACCCCCTGCAGAAAGATCACAGATTCTGATTTAGATTGATAGTCAGATTCAGATTAGAATGCTAAGGACAGCAATCTATTTAGAAATAGTCGAATTTAATAGAAAATCCCTAGCGGTTATAGTTATCTGTAGGAGGAACTTGACTTAGCAAATGCAACTTGGTCTGTGTCCTGAGTTGTCTGTAAAATGTTTGCAACACCACAGTATGGAGACAAAGGAGGACTGAGCATGATGAAGAATGATTGCTAACTTGGTATTTTGGTGCATTCAGGCATTTGGTGCAAATGGGGAAAGGAGATGTTTCTTTTGGTAACCATTTTCTGCTGGTAACTGATGAATTTTCAAGAACATTAATTAGATGAGCAGGTAGGTAATTGATTTGTGAGTCTAAGATTTTATTCCTTTAACCGAGGGCAATGTTTAAAGTGATCCAAGAGTGCTGTAAGCATTAGGTTATATTTATAGCTTAACTGGTTAAGCAACTTAATATAACTAGGGATAACAATGGAGTTACAAGTAGGTATTTTCCTGTTCACCTTTGCCATATATTTGTAAACTAGTTGTTTGTTTACTTAATTATTCAAGTTAAGTATGTTATTTCACACAAGAAATAAAGAACAATTGAAAAAGCTAGGTAAAACGGAGGCCATTCGACCCACTGAGGTGGTGCCAATGTTAGCCCATCTGTTACCTTGGTCTGTAATCCCATTTCTCTGTCCATTCCTGATATACTTTATAGCTTTCATTTTCAAGTACTTCTTCAAATTCCAATAAATAATGTTCTAGGTTCTGCTTCAACAGCCATTGGTAAAGAAGGCCATGTTCCTACAAATCTATTATAAATTTTAATCGGTATTTGTCCTTGTCAAGCTGAAGGAGCCTTTGCTGAAACATGAATGAAATACATTCCTATTGCATGCTCACAATGACAGCATTAAGTGATCCCTCAGTAGCTGCTGCATGGTTAAATACAGAGTAAATTTTCTTTTACTTTGCCCTAATAATTTGCATGAACCAAAATTTTCTCAAGTGCACCCCTCTTTATTTCACCAGCGTGGAGAACTGCACTGGCTAAAAAAAAGGATATATATTTGAAAAAGAATAGGAAGCTATTAGGGAAGAATGAGACAGAGGACTAACTTGGAAAATTTTCCAATGACCTAACATGGTGAACAAATGGCCTTCTTTTCTGCTATAAAGTCCTGGGATCATTACAGTCTGGGATAGAGAACTGTCGAAGAATTTGACCTAGAATATACAGGAATTAAAGATTGATTTCCTGGAAACTGCTGGGAGCAATCTGTGAGAATAAATCATGAAGAATTGTGTATTTTTTCTTCATTTCCTTTAAATGCTTCAGTTTATCTTTTGTAGAACTACTGGGAATAGAATAAATCTAGCAGTTTGTCTGGGCACGTTAGCTATAGGCAGAAGGTTATGTAGTGAGATCTCCAGTGATAGATTTGTGTTGCACTGTGGGGAGTTTTGCATGGTGCATTTACAGCTGCTTTGAACTAGATTTAGTTTGCATCAAGAACAAAACTCAGCACGCAGCAGAGGACAGAAATCCGAAGCAAAGGCAGAAAATTCTTCCAGCGCTCAGCAAATCAGCTAACATTAGTGCAGAGAATGGAACAATTGTGCTTAGGGTACAGAACATTCCTTATAATTGGAAGCTATTACGGTGAACTACATCTGAAAAGGAAAACCATGTTGAGGAAAGCACAACCACACAGACAGAAGACAGGCTTAGTACAGCACATAGTTGGAGAATTTGACTGACTCCTCTTTCATTTTGTCACTAAACTGCCAACATTGAGTTGCTTTGCTTCAAATGATTGAGCTATAGTTGCTGAAAAAAACATTTATTTTGTTGACGCTTTTCATCTTGTATTTGTCAGGACAATTTTCAAGAAATATCTGTTTAAAAGAGAAAAGCCAATATTTATGACTGGAAAATACTGATTGTTTGGCAAGTAAACTCTGACTGATAGAAGCTTTACCAACGCAGATGGTTTTATTAATGATAATTGACAGCTTATTGTTAAGCTGTAAATTTTAAACTAGGCAGGTTAACTCTGATTGGTCAGGGCATTGTCCTGAGAAATCAACCAGCTGAAGACTGACGTTTGTGTGGTGCACTGACACAAATACAATGTTTGTACATGTTGCAGGTTTCATATATCATGCTGTACACTTTACAAACTCATGAAGGGCCCTCAGGTGGTCACTCTTAGTCCTCAAAAATGCCCTGTCTACCTCAGATTACCTGGAGAGTAAGCAGATGTAGTTCGCTGTTTCAAGCAGCTATTATGCAATATGACTGTTGCTCTTCACTAAGAAATTTTGCACCTATCACACAATTTGTCATGTAGAATACAAATTTCAGTATTAGTATGATGCCAGGTATGTAGGTTGTACATCCCTAAGACTGGTGGACCATGTCAAAGAACATAGCCCTTCACGTATGTAAAGCAAAGAAATTACTAACTGTACCGATATAGCCTGTGCATGCAAAACTCACAACAGTGTCCAACATTGGATGTGGTTCTGCAGTTGGACAACATTTGTTGGATAATCCTGAATGCATGAAGAATTACATTGACAGCCAATACAGGTTTGTCAGCCAGGGTCACAGTGTGGCGCACTTGTGCACATATGAAGCTCAACACATTAATATGCTGGACCCTGTTGCTTGCATATAGAAAAAACAACATTTACATACTCTGTGCTAATTTCAATTTAACATAATAGGCATCAGCCATTTGGGAAGTGGTGACTTTTACCTAATGGAGTACAGCAATTTTCCAAATCAGTTGATGTTCATGCTATGACATGTTTTTCAAGGTTTCATTTTAAATGTGAAGCCTTGTTAAGCATAAAGAAAATTGTGTGAAATCAATTGTACATTTGTTAAGCTGTGCATCTCTGAGATTATTGCATTTGGGCAGTGGATTGGGAATAGTCAGGGAAAAAAAACATCAAGGACTTTGTTTTAAAAAGTCAGAAATACTGGAACCCCAAGATTAGAAACAGAAAGCACTAGGAATTCAGAATAAGTCATCTAGCCTCTGGGGTATTTCATAGGTGAAAACACGAGAAATGTTAACTTACCTTTTGCATTACAGGTACTGAGTGAAGTTTCTCTGAACTGATTTCCTGCTTTCAACTTGAAGTATCTTCTGGATTATGGTAGTATTTTAAAATTCCAAGACAAGGACCTTTCCTTTTGGTCCTAATTTGGTGTGGCACACACAGTGCCATGACCCTGATAATCAACTCCCAACAATCATCATTAGACAAAATTAGAGAATTTTCTTTTTGCTGAATTCAAATTCCACCATCTGTCATGGCACCCAGATCTGGGATGTCTGGATTAATGGCTTGGCAGTCATAGGCACTTGGCCATTGCCTGTCTGAATGAAGCCTCTTATTGCAATGACTGCCTATAGCTTCATCATTGCGAAGATAGAAAAGTGGCAGGGTCACAATCAACTGACTAAATGTATTTTACCACCAAAACCACCACAGAAGAGGACACAGGGTTTCACTAATAGAGGAATAAAAGCTGATCTGGATGCCATATTGTGAAAAGGATATAGAGGTGGCACGGTGGCTCAGTGGTTAGCACTGCTGCCTCACAGCGCCAGGGACCCAGGTTCATTCCCGCCTCAGGCAACTGGCTTTGTGGAGTTTGCACATTCTCTCCGTGTCTGCATGGGTTTCCTCCTGGTGCTCCGGTTTCCTCCCACAATCCAAAAAAAAATGTGCAGGTTAAGGTGGATTTGCCGTGTTAAATTGCCTATAGTGTTAGGTGCATTAGTCAGGGATAAGTGGGGGAATGGGTCTGGTTGGGTTACTCTTCAAACGGTTGGTGTGGACTTGTTGGGCCAAAGGGCTTGCTTCCATACTGCAGGGAATCTAATCTCATCAGATAATGAAGAAGTTGCGAGAAAATTCCAAGCATCTGGCGATCAGAGTGTTGGGAAACAATTGATCAGCATGGTGTTGCTTCTTTTCTTTAAAAAAGGAAGGCTTACATAGGGTATAAAATAAGGAAGTGATACTACATCTCTATAAATCATTGGCCAGATGACATTTAGAGAATGTGTTCAATTCTGGTCTCCTTATTTAAGGAAGGATACTAAAACCATCGAGAAAGAGTTCAAAGGAGATTTGCTGGAATGATACCAGGAATGAGAGATCTCAGATACAAGGAAATGTGAGAGAAATAGAGCTTAATCTCTTTGGAGTACAGCAGATTAAGAAATGATTTTATTGAGATGTTCAAAACTATGAACTTGATAGGATAAAGAAGGATATTCTGTTCCCACTCATTGCTGTGTCAGTAACTAGGGGTCACAATTTGAAGATTGTTAGCAAGAGATCTAGGAGTTCGATGAGAAGAAACTTCTTTACTCAGAGAGTTGTTAGGATTCAGAATGGGCTGCCTGAGAGTGTGGTGGAGGCAGATTCTATTGGAGGTTTCAATAGAAAGCTGTTTATATATTTGAAAGGGACAAAATTGGAGGGCGATGAAGAGACGGTGGGAGAGTGGGACAAGCTGGGTAGCTCTTTCAGGAACTGGTACAGACATAATGGGCTGAATGCCTCCTTCTCTAGTGTAAAATCCTTTGATTCTATGAACTGATATACATGTACAATCAAGCTAGATGTGTCTATGAATGACCAATGTGTATCTGAACGACAGATGTGCCTCTGAATGAGTTATGATGACAGATTTAGATGGCAAGGGCTTGATCACCAGCATCTCAACTGTTTTAACATCCTATCTTTACCTTTTCTGGTGCTCTTAAACACCACGTTCAACTTCCATTCCCGACCTGCTACCTGGTATATCTTTCTTGATGCTCTCTCATTCTACAGTGCTGTTAATGTTCTGCTGTAAATTATGTAAATTACCTTTAAATAAACATATCCTGAAATTTCATCTTTGTTTTAGGCTTAAAAGAAGATGAGACAAGATTAACCACCGAGATTAACAAGAAAGCTGATAATCAAAACCATTTGTTGTCATTTTGATAAAAATAGGCTCATTATCCTGGGGTTTGAGTCTGAAAACACTTCTAACATTTCTACAAACCTGTCATAAAATGCAAACATAAAATATTGGAAAGACTCAGCAGGTCTGGTTAGATCTGATGAGAAACAGATCTAATGGGAAGAACCTTACCAGACTCTGATTAAAGTTGGGTATGGTAAAGTGATGGTGGAATCTGGTGAGATGTTTGCCCAGGAATGTTCAGCCGCTGAGATCATATTGTCTTGTGCAGTTACCCAAGTTGTATGGTGAGATTCTGACTAGGGAATGTTGAGGTCCTGATTGACAGTCATCATTGCTTGTCAAACACCTTGTTAATAGTCCAACTTGCCACTGTTTGTAATCTTGCTGAACTTCTGGGCAGCACAGTGGCCTCACAGCGCCAGAGACTTGGGTTCAATTCCTGCCTCAGGCAACTGTCTGTGTGGAGTTTGCACATTCTCCCTGTGTCTGCGTGGGTTTCCTCTGGATGCTCTGGTTTCTTCCCACAGTCCAAAAATGTGCAGGTCAGGTGAATTGGCCATGCTAAATTGCCCATAATGTTAGGTACATTAGTCAGAGGGAAATGGGTCTGGGTGGGTTGCCCTTTGGAGGGGCAGTATGGACTTGTTGGGCCGAAGGGCCTGTTTACTTAGTAAGTAATCTAATCTAATCTAATCAAAACAGCCATTGAGAAAACTTGACTTGGAAACCAGAATAGCTTTTCGCAAGTTCAACTCATTGCTTGTGAGACTTTTATGTTGAACATTGCAGAACATGCTCCATTAACTTTGGTGACACACTCCCCATTTCAATGGGCATTGGTATTTGACATGTGCCAGCTGCTGTGAACCATCAAAGCACATCTTAAGTCTACTTACCGGATGCTTCTGCACTTTTATCTGGATCTCAGGCTGCAACAGCAACTAGTTCTGTGATGCTGCTCCAAAGACTCAGAAGCACAGATCTAGCTTATAGGTTGGACCTGGCTGTATCTCTGGACTCTTTCCTCATCAGCATTTGCAAGTGCATGGTAAAATAGGGCTGAGTGAGCACAACTTTTCAAGGGAAGGTCATGCCTGACAAATCTGTTAGAATTCCTTAGGAGGCAACAAGCAAGTTAGACAAAGGAGAGTCAGTGGACGTGATCTATTTGGATTTCCAGAAGGCCTGTGACAAGGTGCTGTGCAGGAGGCTGCTAAGTAAGATAAGAGCCCATGGTGTTAGGAGCAAGGTACTGGCATCGATAGAGGATTCGCTGACTGGCAGAAAGCAGAGATTAGGAATAAATGGATCATTTTCAGGATGGCAGCCAGTGACTAGCAGGACTCTGCAGTGTTGGGACAGCTATTCACATTATACATTAACAATCTGGATGAAGGAACTGAGGCCAATGTTGTTAAGTTTGCAGATGACACAAAGATAGGTGGAAAGGCAGGTAGTGCTGAGGTAGTGGGGAGGCTGCAGTACGACTTGGACGGGCTAACTAAGACAGCGAAGCAAAGAATTGGCAAATGGAATACAATGTGAGAAAGTATGAGTTTAAGTACAATGGTGAAAGAAGGTGGAGACTATTTTCTAAGTAAGGAAAGGCTTCAGAAATCTAAAGCACAGAGAGACTTGGGAATTCTAGTTCAGGATTCTCATAAGGTTAACATGCAGGTTCAGTTGGCAGATAGGAAGGGAAATGTGATGTTTCAAGAGGGCTAGAATACAAGAGCAGAGATGTATTGCTGTGGCTCTGGTCAGACTGCATTTGGAATATTTTGGGCCCAATATCTAAGGAAGGATGCGCTGGCTTTGAAGGGAGTCCAGAGGAGGTTCACAAGATTGATCCTGGAAATGATGGGCATATCATTAAGGGCGGCACGGTGGCACACTGGTTAGCACTGCTGCCTCACAGCGCCAGAGACCCGGGTTCAATTCCCGCCTCAATGACTGACTGTGTGGAGTTTGCACGTTCTCTCCGTGTCTGCGTGGGTTTCCTCCGGGTGCTCCGGTTTCCTCCCACAAGTCGCAAAGATGTGCAGGTCAGGTGAATTGGCCATGCTAAATTGCCTGTAGTGTTAGGTAAGGGGTAAATGTAGGGGTATGGGTGGGTTGCGCTTCGGCGGGTCGGTGTGGACTTGTTGGGCTGAAGGGCCTGTTTCCACACTGTAATGTAATCTAATCTAATCGTATGAGAAGTGATTGAAGACTCTGGGTCTGTACTTGATGAAGTTGAGAAAGATGAAGGGTGATCTGATTGAAACATACAGAATACTAAGAGTCCCTGGATAGAGTGGGACATAGAGATGATGTTACCATGAGTAGGAGAAATTAGGACTTGAGGGCACAGCCTCAGGGTGAAGGGATGACCCTTTAGAACTGAGATGAGGAGGAATTTCTTCAGCGAGAGGGTGGTTAACCTGCGGAACTCACTGCTGCAGAAAGCTGTGGAGGCCAGGTTGAGTGTATTTACGACAGAGGTGGTTAGGTTCTTGATTGGTAAAGGGCTCAAGGGCTATGAGGAGAAGCTAGGAGAAGGTGTTGAGAAATGTATCAACCACGATTAAATGGTGGAGAAGACTTGATGGGCCAAATAGCCTAATTCTGCTCCTATATCGAATGGTCTGATGATCTTTTGGTCATAGTGCTCACTCAGCCTGAGCCTTGTAGCAACACCACTTTGCTTTGTCTTACCTTGTGTTTTTATGCATTGACTGTGAGCTGGGGAAACCAGGTCAATATTACTTCTGGCTTGCTGTGCCGTTTAGTGCAGAAATAAAGTCAGGGAGCTTACTCATGTTGTCACCAGGCCTCAATTCACTCTTGGGGCTTAACCTTTGCTTAGGGGATCCCAGCACAGTTAGTCAACCCAGCAACCTTCAATGTCAACCCAGGCCCCTGCCCTGGGTGATCAGAGTCAGGATCATCTGCTCATAAGGGATGAGCAGCTGAATGATGTGTGGTCCACTCGGTTCTTTCTGCTCTATTGTGGGCTGTTTTGTTCCTGGAATGACAGACAGGTATTTTGGAAGATGTAAGGGGGTGGCACAGCTCTTAGTGCAGGAGGGAGGCATGTGGTGTCCTGAGTAAATGAGTCAACAGGACAGAATACGTACAGGATTAGTACGTTGCAGTATGGGGTGTGTGAGGGTGAGTAGGCAAAGTATTTTCCCTGGGGTCGGAGAGTCCAGAACTAGAGGGCAGAGGTTTAGGGTGAGAGGAGAAAGATATAAAAGAGACCTAAGGGGCAACTTTTTCACACAGAGGATGGCACGTGTATGGCATGAGCTGCCAGAGGAAGTGGTGTAGGCTGGTACAATTGCAACATTTAAGAGGCATCTGGATGGGTATATGAATAGGAAGGGTTTGGAGGGATATGGGCCAAGTGCTGGCAGGTAGGATTAGATTGGGTTGGGATATCTGGTCGGCATGGACGGATTGGACCGAAGGGTCTGTTTCCATGCTGTACATCTCTATGACTCTATGTTGGAGACATTAGTGAGAGTGATAGAGTGTGAGCATTGGTGGGATGTGAGTGCGTAAAGGAGGTAGAGTGAGTGTGAAGAAATAAAGAGAAATGACATGAACCTACCTCCTACAGTGCTGAGCCTGGTTCAACCCAAGTTAGTACCATTAGACCAGGCTGGTATAGTGTGGGTTTATGACCTCCAGTGCTGGTCCGTCTGGCCTGTGCACCACTCCATCCAGCAGGAATTCAGGACCATACCCATACGGGTGAGTGTTGCGGGGTGCCGATAGTCTCCAGTCTGCCTGTCTCCTGGGGCAAATGACAAGAACCGTGCAGGGCAGTTCTGGACAGGTAGCACTTGTCCAGGTGCACAGTGGGCTTTTAGACATGGTGCCCAGGATGGCAGTGAGGGGTGAGTTGCTCAGAGAATGGTATGTAGTAAGACAAAGACTTAATATTCACCCTGAGGCAGAAATGCCAATAAATAGAATCGGTCTGGCAAGATCTGGGGGAGAAAATTCACTCAGTCTCAGAACAAGAATCACCACAACTTTAATGCGGCTTGCACTGAGCTAAGAAAACTAAAAGATTCAGCCCAATATTTCAGTTTGATAACCGACACAAGAAGTGAGAAAGTCAGACCATTTCTAACATTTCCCAGTTCTGATGAAAGGTCACAGTATTTTGGTTTTATCAGTAAATGCAACCTGTTCAATTACTAGCTCTGATAAAAATGATGCCCTTGACTTTGGGTAACACAGCTTCCTCACCTTCTCACCCCCAGCAGCAGGAGTGAAAAGTGACTTTTGTTTGAAGTACTGAGGCAAGGTATGCACTGATCCAATTGATCTTAGCTGGAATGGCAGTGATAATACTAATAATGGGGCTGAGAAAACTAGGCCGAAAGTAAACAGGAGTGTAGTCCAGGCTTAAATTGAAAATAACTTGTGTGGTGTGCACCACAAGGACAGCTTTGATTAAATATATTGTACAACGTATATACAGTAATATATATTGTGAATTCCCTCCCTAGGAATAAACATCCCATCCTAAAGTAGTGTGGTATTAGTGACTATAAACTATACCCTCTATGTCTCTGTCTTTTGGAATAGGTATTGGGGTGGGACGAAGACAAAGACTGTAGATGTGTAGCATCCGCTCGGGCCAAACATGTCTGGCAGTGAAAGAGTGGAGCACTTTGGAGCACAGCGGGAATCCAACAGCTGGGATTTGATTTTTGGCAGCTTAATTGTTTAAAGCAGTCCCTTAAATGCAAAATGATTCATTGAACTTTTCCTGAGTTCAGCCTTAACACGCATAAAGAAATCTTGTAAAGCCCAGACTAATACCACACACATTAAGAAAAGGGAGAAAACCATTTACAAATAGCCTGCGCAGGGTGGATGGAAAGAAAGCCTGGGGGGATGAAATTAGCAGAGCTCTTTTTATGTTGCCTGTTTTGTCTTGATTTTCTGTCTTTTTTATTCCAGGCTTGTCAGTATGCTTTATTCAGGCCTTCCATCTCATCTGAGTAATGAATTTTAACGGAGGGTCACACGACCTGTTGACATAGCATCAGTCACACATCCCTCACAGACACAAGCTTTGGCTCGTGGCCATGGCTGTAGAGACAGGCAGCCAGTGCTCATCTGCACCTCTCCCTACTACCCCTACTTTCCAAACCCCGCTTGCTGCTGTCACCGTAGGATCAGAGAATGATTAGGGTAGAGAAGGAAACCATTTGCCCTATCAAATTCATGCCAGTTACCTGCAAGAGCATTTTACTTAGTCCCAAACTCCCACACCTTCCTGGTAGCTCTGCAGTCTTATCTCTTCATCTATGTATCCAATACCTTGTGAAAGTCCCCATTGGAGGTACATCCACCACACTCTTAGGCAAAACATTTCAAATTCCAATCACACGCTGTGTAAAAATGTTTTTCCTCATGTTCCCTTTGGTTCTTTTGCTTCTGCTGAGACGGTGGGTTCGAAACCTCCCTGTGATATGTTAGATGGGCTTAGGAAGTGGCACTGGGTTAACAGGATAATGCTTGCAACAAAAGAGGTAAACGTGTTTCAACAATCGACCAGGCACTTTGTTACATTGAGGCCTGCACAGATGAAGTGAGGGAAATGTATTATAGCCAGGCAGCATTCAAGAAGAGAGATTTAGAAACAAATGACTTATTTTTGCCCTTTGTTCTGTTCTAATGTATACAATACAAAGCCACATGCCAGTTGTATTGTCATTTTTATGACTATTGCCAGAATGTTCTCCACCTCATACATTTTAAGGTGTTGGGGCTGTTTGTATGTGCAACCCTCCAAGGCAGAGGTCTGCTCTGTGATGTTTGGGAAATGGATAATTAATAGGTTTCAAAAATGGAAGTTGCTGGAAAAACTCAGCTGATCTGACAGTATCTGTGAAGAAAAATCAGAGTAACCATTTTGGGTGTGGTGACCCTTCCTCAGTTCTGTCAGACCTGTGAGCTTTTCCAGCAACTTCTCTGTTTTTGTTTCTGATTTGAGACATCCTCAGTTCTTTCAGTTTTTAATTAATAGGCTTCCTCTGGTTAGGTTTTTAAACATCACTCCTCTGTGCCACAGCTTTCATTTCCTAGACAGTCATATTTGGCTTCCCACTATTCTATAAGAGTGTGCCTTTTCAGGTTCTGCTGGGTCTGGCCATTATCACACAATCTGGTTGGCATGGACGAGTTGGACCAAAGGGTCTGTTTGTGCTGTACATCTCTACGACAATATGTAGGTGGCGATAAGGAATTCTATTCTAACTTTTGGAGGGGGAAAATGTATCTTTAATAGGTTCCTAAGGGGTTTGTGATTATATCTGATTAAATGTATTTGTACTCATTGTTATCAAGTAAAAAATCTTTTTGTTATCTAAATACAATGCCTTTTCTGTAGATACCATCATGATGGAGTATCCTCAACCACTAATCCCTAGATAAACACAAGTCAAAACAAATATAATGGAGGATTGGAGGCAGCAATCTGCCTCAAACAGCCCTATCCCGGTACCTTGGACTGGTAGAGGTGGCATATACCACATGGTGCCAGTTATTCCACACATACTCATCCTACAGTGCCTTGAGTGTTCTCTGAAATTTTACTTTTCCAATTCTTCTAATGTTTGCTTGGTGCTGGCTGCTATGCCTTTTTGACAAGTGCTTGCACACTTCTTCAGTCTCCAACTTCAGTGTTTATAATGATCCCAAGACCCAATATTTAGCGATGACTGAATAGATCAAATTTCTTTTTATTACTTGGCAGTCTCTATCACCAATCTCTAAATTGGTGATTAGAGGATAATATTCCACAAGTACAAACACTTCTGCAGCTCCTCCTGTCTGTCTGCTCTGTTTTGTGTAGCTGGGCCCTGCTGCATTTATTCTCCATTTTTCTCCATCAAAGAGAAACAGTTCTTGAGTGAAATGCACCCTGGGCCGTTCCTGACTACACGCTTGCCTCACTTATTGTGAGGTCACTCATTCCTAACGTAATTACACTTCCCTAAGCTGCGGGATGACCCCTTTCCTTCAGGTGCAGTCTAACAATGTGCTATCCACCTGTCGTGAGTACACTGCAATATCTCCAGTTGATGCTCAAGCTCGAAAGCCCAGTGCCAAAGCTGGGCACGCTCCCTGCAGAGACGGTCATCCAGACTGTCAGGAGAGTCTGAGACAGGCTGGACAACACATGGGTGAAAATGTGTTGCTGGAAAAACGCAGCAGGTCAGGCAGCATCCAAGGAGCAGGAGAATCGACGATTCGGGCATGAGCCCTTCTTCAGGAATGAGGAAAGTGTGCCAAGCAGGCTAAGATAAAAGGTAGGGAGCCTCATCTTCCGCTTAGGAACCCTCCAACCACAAGGGATGAACTCAGATTTCTCCAGTTTCCTCATTTCCCCTCCCCCACCTTGTCTCAGTTCCAACCCTCGAACTCAGCACCACCTTCCTAACCTGCAATCTTCTTCCTGACCTCTCCGCCCCCACCCCCACTCCGGCCTATCACCCTCACCTTAACCTCCTTCCACCTATCGCATTTCCAACGCCCCTCCCCCAAGTCCCTCCTCCCTACCTTTTATCTTAGCCTGCTTGGCACACTCTCCTCATTCCTGAAGAAGGGCTCATGTCCGAAACGTCGATTCTCCTGCTCCTTGGATGCTGCCTGACCTGCTGTGCTTTTCCAGCAACACATTTTCAGCTCTGATCTCCAGTATCTGCAGTCCTCACTTTCACCTGGACAACACATGGGATTGAGTTCGCCTGCCAGGATTAATTAAGATTAAATACTCTTAATTAACTTGAATTAAAATGCAAAATTGCCAGCAAGCTGTCCTCCATCTTATACAAGATTAACCCTTAAAATTTAATACTCTTTACTCCTCCGTTAACCAAACTTGCAGTGTTATCATTCTGCGGCAGAGTAGTCCCTGAGAACCCGTCACAGGGAACTCACTTTGCCTGTTGCTCTCAGTGATGGTGAGCATTTGTCATGTCGTACTCAAGTCGCTGATGCAAGGAGATTATGAAGGCCATCTCCATTTTGCGACATCCTTGCAGTGGAGGTGAAACTTTGGTTCCTATACTGAACCAAGGTCATGGCGGTCAGAGGGGAAAGCCCTAAACAGCAGAGTCACTGGGGGCCTACCTTGCATTTGGCCATGAGTCTGTTTACAATGTCCCGTGCGAGATGGCCTCCATGCAGCTGGCAGCCTCACCATGTAGCCGGTGCTAGTTTTCCACCAAAACATAGGTGGCCTAGGAAGATGGCCGAGGATAGCACTCAGGCTGAATGGCCTACTTCTGCTCTTTGTCATATGATCTGAACTCAGCCTTTTAATGAGTTAGATTGGCATAGTGCCCTGAAAGCATTGGGAGGCTCTCCCAGTATGGCTCCCTGGCATTTCACTATCCCTCAATGCCTTAGGAGGGGGTAACATTTTGCCTTCTTTTCCTGGAATAATAATCTTGAGAACAGCTATTCAAATCATACCACTTCAGTGCATAAATTTTAATTCTGTTTTAAATAGTCTAAAATTTAAAAATGCTTTGTTTAAAAAACCCACCAAGGTATCACATTAAAACCAACCTATCTCAAAAATGTCCTTTCGGAATGGAAAGCTGCTGCCCTTACCCTGTTTGGTCTAAATAAGATTGCATTCCTGCTGCAATTTGCTTGACATTTAACAGGCCTGGGAAATGGCCTAGCAAACTACTCAGCTGTATCAAACAACAGTGTTTCATAAAGAAGACCCATCATCACCTCCTCAGGATACCCAGGGATGTGATATCAAATCTGGCCTCGTCAGAATGCTCATATCTTGAGAATTAATTCAAAAGAAAACATTCTGGTGAGTCGCCCAAATTGACAGAATTCTTGTTGAGCTGAACACCAAACAGCAAGTAATCGATAGCACTTTGTTGAAAAACCCTAACAGGCTGATTGTTGAATAAATGGTTCCAATGTAATATTAAAAGGTGTGTGTTCCCTTTGTGGGAAAAGAATGATAATGAATCCCAGAATTTGGAATATAAGCTCTCAGAGGGCAGAACCTTTTGTGAACATTACACCAGGAGGTCAGAAAATTAAGTGGGTTGCTGTTGGGAATGGTGCTTGACCCTTTCTTTATATTGTGCATGAAAGGTCCTGGGCAGGAAGAGCAACATTCCCACCTGATACTATCTAACACTTTTATGTGTTCTGTCAGACCATGAGATCATAAGGCAGAGGAGTAGAATTAATCCATTCGGTCCATCGAGTCTGCTCCATTTGATCATGGCTGATATATTTCTCCTGCCTTCTCCCTGAAACTCTTTAGCCCCTTACTAATGAAGTACCTATCTATAATCTCTCTTAAATGACACCTCATCCACATGCTTGGTCACCTTCTCAAGAAACTCAATGAGGCATAAAGTATGTTGGTTTTATTGGTAGAGGGATTGACTTCCGGAGCCGTGATGTCATGCTGCAACTGTACAAAACACTAGCGCGGCCTCACTTGGAATATTGTGTACAGTTCTGGTCACCCCATTACATAAAGATGTGAAAGCATTGGAAAAGGTGCAGAGGAGATTTACCAAGATGTTGCCTGGCCTGAAGTGAAGGTCTTATGAGGAAAGGCTGAGGGACTTGGGTCTGTTCTCATTAGAGAGAAAAAGGCTAAGAGGCAATTTAATAGAGACAAACAAGATGATCAAAGGGCTAGATAGGGTGGATAGTGAGAGTCCTTTTCCTAGAATGATGACATCCGCTTGTATGAGGGGGCATAGCTTCAAATTAAGGGGTGATAGATTTAAGACAGATGTTAGAGGCAGGTTCTTCACTCAGAGAGTGGTAAGGGTATGGAATGCCCTGCTGCCAATGTAGTTAACTCAGCCACATTAGGGGCATTTATACAGTCCTTGGATAAGCATATGGATGATGGTGGGATAGTGTAGGGTGATGGGCTTAGATTAGTTCACAGGTCGGCGCAACATCAAGGGCCGTTTTGCCCTGTATTGTTCTATGTTCTATGTTCTAAATACACTCAATGACTTGGCTCCCATATCCTTTTGAAGCAATGAGTTCCACAAATTCACCACCCTCTGGCTGAAGAGATTCCTCCCTTTATTGGTTGTGCATTGAATATAGGAGTTGGGAGGTCATGTTGCAGCTGTACAGGATATTGGTTAGGTCATGTTTGGAATACTGCACTCAGTCCTGGTCTCTCTCCTATCGGAAGGATGTTATAAAACTTGAAAGGGTTCAGAAAAGATTAACAAGGATGTTTCCAGGATTGGAGGGCTTGAGCCATTGGAAGAGACTGAATAGGCTGGTCCTATTTTCCCTGGATCGTCGGATGCTGAGGGATGACCTTACAGAAGTTTATAAAATCACAAGGGGCATGGATATGATGAAAAGACAAATTCTTTTCCCAGAGTAATGGAGTCCAACCTGGAGGGCATAGGTTTAAGATGAGAGGGGAAAGATTTAAACGGGACGTAAGGGGCAACTTTTTCGCACAGAGGGTGTGCGTGAACGGAATGAGCTGCCAGTGCAATTAGACCATTTAAAAAGACATCTGGACCAGAATGTGAATAGGAAAGGTTTAGAGGCATATGGAATGGGATTAGATTAATTTAGGATATCCGGTCGGTATGGACAAGTTGGACAGAAGGATGCTGTTCCCTTGGATCCCAGTCTCTCCTACTAGTGGATACATCTTCTCCATGCCCTCTGTATCCAGGCCTCTCAGTTTTCTGTGTACTTCAATCAGATCCCCTTCACCCTTCTAAACGCCATCAAGTACAGACCCAGAGTCCTCAACTGCTCTTCATATGACAAGCCCTTCATTGCTGGGATCATTCTTGTAAACTTACTCTGGACCCACTCCAATGCCTGCATATCCTTCCTTAGATATGGGGTAAAGATTGTTCACAATACTCCAAATGTGGTCTGACCAGAGCCTTATACAGCCTGAGCAGCACAATTCTATTCTCGAGTTCTAGCCCTTTTGAAGTGAGAACTGGAAAACAGCTCATGTGGTTTCACTTTTCAAGTAGGGTGGTTGAAATGAACTTGGGATTTACAGACCAGTGAGTCTCACAACAGCGATAGAGTAAATATTGGAGAAAATTTTGAAGGAGAGAATTAATCTCCACTTGGGGAGGCAAGGTTTGATCAGGGATGGTCAGCATTTGTTTGTCCAAGGGAAGTCATTTGATTTTTCGAGGAGGTGACAAGGTGTGTAGATGCGGGTAGTGCAGTTGATGGGCCTACATAGACTTCCGCAAAGCCTTCAAGAAGATTTGACATGAAAAATTGATAAAGAAGGTCAAAGCAATGGGAACTAAGGTAACTTGGCAAGTTGGATCTGAAATTGGATTTCTGACAGGAGACAGAGGCTGATTGTAGAAGGCAGCTTGTCTGACTAGAACTTGGTGACTTGAGGTGTATCAGGGTCCCTTATTGTTTGAGACATATAGAAATGGTGTAGAAGAAAATGTAGAGGGGAGAATGGATGACAAATAAGTTTGTGGAAAATAAGAAAATTGGCCAGGTAGTTGCGAGTGAGGAAAAAGCTCTTAGGGTGTAGCTCTTAGGTCACCCCTCAGCCTCCAACTCTCCAGCAAAAACAGCCCCAACTTATTCAGCCTCTCCCCATAGCTCAAATCCTCCAATCCTGGCAACATCCTTGTAAATCTTTTCTGAACTCTTTCAAGTTTCACATCATCCTTCCAATAAGAAGGAGACCAGAATTGCATGCAATATTCCAAAAATGGCCTAACCAACATTCTGCACAGCTGTAATATGACCTCCTAACTCCTATACTCAATACTCTGACCAATAAAGGAAAGCATACCAAATGCCTTCTTCAGTATCTTATCTACCTGTAACTCTACTTTCAAAGAGCTATGAACCTGCCCTCCAAGGTCTCTTTGTTCAGCAACACTCCCTAGGACCTTGTGTATATGCCCTGCAGCACCTCGCATTTATCTAAATGAAACTCCATCTTCGATCCTCAGCTCATTGGCCCATTTGATCAAGATCCCATTGTAATCTGAGGTAACCTTCTTTGATGTCCACTGCACCTCCAATTTTGATGTCATCTGCAAACTTACTAATTACACCTCCTATGTTCACATCTAAATCATTTATATAAATGAATGTGATGAATTTACAGGACTATGGAGATAGGGCTAGAGAATGTGACTAGCTGGGTAGCCCTTTCGGGAGTTGATACAGACACAATGGGTTCAATGGCCTCCTTAAGTACTATAAAGTTATATGATTCTATGGGAGAAATTAATGAATGACAGAAAGCTCACAGGAAGATCTTGGGGTGTTTGTCCACAGATTCCTGAAGGTAGCAGAATATATTACTGGTGTGGTTAGGGAAGTATACAAGATACTTGCCTCTATTGGTCGTGGCATAGATTATAAGAGCAGTGAGGTCATGTTAAAGATAACTTTGGTAAGGGCAAAACGAGAATGCTGCATGAAGCTCTGGTCACTGCTCTATAAGAATGATCTGATTGCAATTGAGGGGGTTTAGTTGAAATTCATAAGAATGTTACCTGGGATGGAGCAGTTTAGCTATGAAAAGAGTCAAGTTAAGCTCAAATTGTTTTCTTTGGAGCAGTGAAGGCTGAGAGGGAACCTCAATGAGGTGTTTAAGATAGTGAGGGACATGGACAAGGTGGACAGAAAGCAACTGTTCCCCTTAGTTTAAGAATTAGTAACAGGTAGCTGTAAATTTAAGGTGAAGGGCATGAGATTTAGAATGGAATTTTAGAAACATTTTATCACCAAGAGGACAGTGGGAATCTGGAATGCATTGCCTGGGAGGGAACTTGAGGAAGGAAAGCTCACAGCCTTTAAAAAGTGCTTCGATGAGCACTTGAAGTGTCATAACATTCAAGGCTATGGGCCAAGTGCTAGAAAGTAAGTCTGGTATAGATTTAGTAACTCTCTTGGAGATTTTAAATCAACAGGGATCTCCTAAGCCCACAATATTTTTGAACACTTAAAGAAAATTGCTTCTATTTTCCTTTGACAAAGCAATGAACCTAGATTCGTAAAATGTTTTTCTCACCCTAAAGTGCTTCACAACCACTGAATCACTTTTCAAGTTAGTCACTATTGTAATTTTGGCAGAAGTGGCAACCAATTTGCTCATTTTAAGGTCCGATAAACCCCAATTAAAATAAAAAAAGAGACAAGATTGAGGTTTTGTTGTGCCTTTCATGACCTCAGAATGTCTCAAGACACTCTTGAAACCAATTAAATATTTTCTGAAGTATTTATATGCTGTTGTAATATAGGAAATATAACGATTTGGATTCTGTTGAGTCTCTGGAGGGAGCTTGAACTCTGACTGAGAGGTGAGAGCCCCACCACTGATGCAAGTTTATGACTTAGATGACACCTAAATATTGGCATGACACCAGGAATACCACCTCGCCCTCCCCCAGTCCTTTGATAGCTTGCCTGCTATTTCTTGCGATGACTTGAAAAGACAGAAACAGTTTCAATCTTTGTGCTGTGGTTCAGCTTGTTATGACCATAGCCAGCATTTTCGAAGTGATGACCCTGCCCTCCTTCAGCCCTTCAGTTGAAAGATCATGAGCAAGTCGAACTTCACTTGTCCCTCTCTCTCCACAGTGAATTAATGGACATTGGGCATTAATTGGCTCCAGGAAAGACTCTCACCTTCAGCTCTCTATTCCCAGCAGTACTGCTGGGAGCAATGGCTACTCAGGGAGTAGAGTCAGTCTCAATGAAGCTAGATAACAAGGTGAGCTGGGGATTTTGCTGGGGCCAGGCTCTGGTGAAATGGGTGTAGAGCTGGGATCAGGAGGATTTGGGTTGGGTAACATGTATGGGTTGGTCAGGAGTATCATGCAGAGGTTCCCTTCTGTTAGGCAAGGAGTGCCTAAACAGAAGCAAACCTTTGCCCTCAGTCTGAGAAAAGGTCACCAGGTAAAATACCAGTGGTGGTGGACAGTGATCCCGAAGAGGTCTCAATTGTCATAAAAACTTCCAAAACATCTGTTGTGGTGTAATACCAAAGAAGGCAATGAGCACAATTCCATCTCGATGGCACCCAGTTTTATAGACTTGCCACTGTCAGCCTGCATTTATGACCCATCTCTAATTGTCCTAGAGAAGGTGTCAATGAACTTTCTGATTGAACCACTGTAGAATGTAGAAACACCTAGAGTGCTGTTAAGTTGGGAGTTTCAGGATTTTGAGCCAGCGACAGTGAAGGAGCAGCGATATGGTTTCAGGATGGTGTGTGACTTGGAGATGAACTCGCAGGTGATGTTCTTCCCATGCAACAATTGCACTTGTCCTTCTCATTGGTACAGTCTGTTGGTTTGCAAGGTGCTATCAGAGCAGCCTTTGTGAATTGCTGCAGAGTATTTTGTGGATGCTAGGCACTGTGCATTACTGCTGAAAAGGGTGAAATATACAGCCGGTGGCTGAGGTTCCAATCAAACAGACTGCTGAAGTACAATTTCAACTTTGATGTACAACGAAAGGGACTTGTTATGATCCAACTATGCCGTAGTGGTAGAGAAAAAATGAGGGCGGTGGGGGAACAATCTTAAAGCATTACTGTCATTAATTTGGGAAGATTTTTCCAGGGGCTCTCCCACTCTCTCACTGAAATGTCAGTGGAAACATTGAAGAAATGGTATGGAAGATCATTCCTAGTCACTAACTCCGTTTCACTGAAATTTCTACTAAACTTGTGCAGAAGTTACAACAGGAGATCAGGAGAACAGCTGAGGAAATTCCAAAGCATTGTATTTCAACTTTCCCAGGGTGGTCATAGCAACTTCAGTCCTTGCAGTCAGAGAAACATGTTGTTATAACTAATCTAAAAACACAGTTTGCACATAAACATCTGCAGCAAAAATCCGTGCTGAAAAATCCATGGTAAAAATGAAATACTGGAAATGGATAGTTGGTTGATCATCATTGAATGTGAGAAGTAGGCTAGTATTGTTCCCTCATAAACATTCATGAGCTATCTTCTAAGACCCTGAATGCAATCTCCAGCAAACAGGATTGGAAATAGCTTTCTCATTTTTACTGTAATTCCTCCTTGACGTTACATCATAATTGCATTGCATCAACATGGAATCAAATCATATTTTTTTTTTCAAACAAAGTACATAATTGTTATTAGAAGGATTCTTGCAGCATAATGGTAGTGTCCCAACCTCTGAACCAGAACATCCATGTTCAAGTTCTGTCAGCTTGGAGGTGTGTCATAGTATGTTTGAACAGGTTTATTATTATAACTGGACCTATTAGAGAGGTTTAGTTGATTTCAACATGTCACCAAGGTCATTATATCAGTCATTATCACATGTCTCTTGATCACAATGTTGTGAGCTTGATTCCTGTATTTAGGTTTTATCTCATAAGTTAGGCTGACATTCTTGTGCAATACTGTGGGAACGATATATTGGATGATGCTTTTCTTTGGCCTGTTCTAGTGGTTCAATGAAAGATTACTGAGCAGCATTTGAAAAGTAGGGGGTTCTCCTGGTGTTCTGCAAAACATTCCCTCCTCACTCGTAGTGCTGAAATAAAGAGGTCAACTAATTACTTATCTTATTGTCATTGCAGAATAGCTGCCGTATTTGCATCTAAAGTCAATTCAATTTTAATTTAATATTCTGCTTGCATCTAATTCTGCAACAAGTCCATTCTCCACGTGCTCACTGACCTATGTCGGCTCCTGATCCTCCAGCACTTCATAATGACAATTTCCATCCTCGCATTCAATCAATTTATAGTCTTTCCCCGCCTCAAGGCGGATGATGAGCCCTTGAGAAACTGCAGGGCAGGAGGAGGTTTACAAGATGGGGATGAGTGAGACCATGAACAAATTTACTCACAGTGTGCATTTTTTAAATTGGAGGCACTGTGGGACCAGAGACCTTGAGGTCAAACCTGAGACTGTCTTGATTTGTAGTACTGAATGAAATGTCACATATTGATCTCAGGAGTTTAATTGAATACCTGCCAAGTATCTCAGTGGTAGCTGCTTTAAGGTATGTTATATATATAGCATATTCAGCCTATAGTTTAGACTGTAGTTTGATAATGAAGACACTTTACAGTACCTAGGTTTGTTATAAGTGGATAGTATGGTCCAGTGGGCAATGCAAGGTTTCACAGAATGACAGCAGAAAAGGAAGGAACAAAAGACTGTGGCCTTTGATGTCACTGAGCGCAGACAGCTGTTCTCTGAGGTACTCACTGGATTGATAGTTAACATAGAGAGTGGTGATAGCCTTCGAGTTTAACTAGCAAAGAACAGCTGATGCTTGTTGAAATGGACTATAGTCTTCCCCAGTGTATACAGAGAGAAAAAAAGTGGTTGGTTTGTACAGAGAGATGATATAGGCAACTCTCAATATCCAATTCTTCATCTACAATCTAAATCAGTTTGTATAATGGTAAAATGCATGGTGTGGGAATGTACAAATGCTGTACAAAGATTGCAGGTTGTATAACTGTTGTCAACTGAGTTAGCTATATCTCAGCTGGGCTGGCAAAAACATATTACAGGGAAGCCTATTTGGGCTATTGGCTCCTATGGCAGGGAAGGAATAACAGTCAATGTTTGCATGCCTAATCAGTGTCCTGCTGGAGAGTGTATTTGTGTGGGCGTTGCAGGATGACACTGGATGTGATGATTATCATCTGAGCATCTTCATGGTCAAGGAAGAGGTAGTGGTGTAGGGATAATATCAGTGGACTCGTAATCCAGAACACCAGACTAATTTTCCAGGGATTTGGATTCAGATGGTGAAACTCAGGTTTCATGAAATAAATTGGAGGGGATTTAGGTTGATTTTTGATTATTGTTTAACAAAAACAATTAGTTCATGATTTTCCTTTAGAGAAGGAAATCTGCTGTCCTTAAGAGACTCTAGACCCACAGCAATGTGGTTGACTCTTCACTGTTCTCCAGGGATGAGAAGAAACATCGCTTTCCTGGTGATGCCCAAATGTCTCATGGAAGACTTTTTGTTTGGGGTAAGGATATGGGCAGCAGATGATCTCAAGTTTATGGAGCATTGAAAATCAGAGTCCAACCACATTAGAAGTTGTTTTGTATTCCCCAATTTGTTCACTGTTTACTTGTCTCCTGCAATGCTATTCTAATTTTGCTGAAATTTTGAGAAAAATCTGATCTGTGTGAAAAACTTTAAAGAAAACTTTTTCCATAGGTTATGGTAAAATATAATGATAATTATATTTCATAAGTTCTTAATTGTCTTGACAATTAATCAGCTACAATGCTTGTCTGCCATTTCACCCAAAAATTGTCATTTATTATGTTCAAGAATTAACAGTCAATGTATCCCTAACAAGGCAAAAGTGGGTATTGCAGATGCTGAAGATTAGAATCAAGATTAGAGTGGTGCTGGAAAAGCACAGCAGATCAAGCAGCATCTGAGGAGCAGGAAAATCGATGTTTCGGGCAAAAGTCCTTCATCAGGAATAAGTCCTTCATCAGGAATCTCTAACAAGGTGAATGTTATGATGAATGAATGGATAGTTATTGCCTCAGAAAATTGAAATAACAGAGCTGAATCCATGCAGGGCAAAGGAATAAGGTTTTTCTTCTTCTCTGATTAATTAGGGCTCTTTTAGAATTGTAGCTAGGTAATAATTACCATATCTGGTTTATTGCTGAGCTATATAGTTTAGGTGAGAAGATTTAGGGTTTGAATCCAAGTTGATTTAGCTGTATCACACAAGATGGTGATACAGATGCTATAATTTTCCTAAATGTCCCAGGGATAGTGAAGGGAAGGATTAACCAGGGTAAATGACACTGTCTAATGCCCGCTGACTGTTATTGGATATGTGAAGAAGGCAGTTTTGGGGTTACATGGTTTCATCAGTGCTAAACTATACTATGTAAGTAGAAGCACAATTGATCATTGAAGGACATTTACTCAGTTGAAATGCCCTCATTTATAGATAGATTCAAAAGCACAATTATGTGGAATCACTTCATAGGATATGTCTTTAATTATATATATTTTGCTGTGGATCAATCTTGCCATTTCCTAGTGTTCCAGTGGTGGGTTTAGACCCTGTGCTGAACTAGATGTATAATTAGAAGGTTTGGTGAATGATAGATCTTAATTTAAGACTATAAGAAATAGGACCTGGAGTAGGCCGTTTAGCACCTCAAGTCTGCTCTGCCATTCAGTAGGATCTTGGCTGATCTAACATTCCTCATGTTCATATTCCCTCACTTGGTTGATTGATTATTTGATTTATTGTCACATGTACCCACGTACTGTGAAAAGCTCAGTTTATGAGCAGTACAGGCAGATCATAGTAAGCAAAGACATACAGATCATAGGGTGACAAAAAAACTTGGACAGAGGCTACATAGGTTACATAGGTTACATCGCAAAAGGTGTGTGCTAGGCAAGATCAACATTAGCAAGATCAGCATTATTTGAAGGTAGAGAGTCCAGTCAGCAGTCTAATAACGGCAGAGAAGAAGCTGTTCTTGAACCTGTTGGTGTGTGTTCAAGCTTCTGTATCTTCTGCCTGATGGAAGAGGTTGTAGGAGAGCATTGCCAGAGTGCATTGGTCTTTGATGATGTTGGCAGCCTTTCCACGGCAACAGGCCATGTAAATGGAGTCCATGGATGGGAAATTGGCTTCCGTGATGGTCTGGGCTGTGCACACAACCTTATGTAGTTTCTTATGGTTTTGAGCAGAGCAGTTGCTGTACCAGGCTGTTATGCATTGGACAGTATACTTTCAATGGTGCATCTGTAAAGGTTGGTGAGGGACCTTATGGAGATGCCAAATTTCCTGAGCCATCGGAGGAAGATGAGGGAGAAGTTGTGCCCTCTTGACCATCACATCTATGTGGAAGCATAAGGGACTGTCAAAGAATACAGGAGAATATAGATAGACTGGAGAGTTGGGTGGAGAAGTGGCAGATGGAGTTCAATCCAGACAAATGTGAGGTGATGCATTTAGGCAAGACTAATTCTAGAGCGAATTATACAATGAATGGAAGAGCCTTGGGAAAAGTTGATGAGCAGAGAGATCTGGAAGTGCAGGTCCATTGTACCCTGAAGGTTGCTGCACAGGTGGATAGAGTGGTCAAGAAGATATATGGTATACTTGCCTTCATTGGACAGGGTATTGAGTATAAGAGCTGGCAAGTCATGTTAAAATTGTACAAGACATTGGTTCGGCCGCATTTAGAATACTATCTACAGTTCTGGTCACCACATTACCAAAAGGATGTGGACACTTTGGAAAGGATGCAAAGAAGGTTTACGAGGATGTTGCCTGGTATGGAAGGTGCTAGCTATGAAGAGAGGTTGAGTAGGTTAGGTTTGTTTTCATTAGAAAAAAGGAGATTGAGAGGGGACCTGATTGAGCTTTACAAAATCATGAAGGGTATTGACAGGGTGGATAGAGATAAGCTTTTTCCCAGGGTGAAGGATTCATTAACGAGAGGTCACGCTTGCAAGGTAAGAGGTGAAAGGTTTAAGGGTGACACATGCGGCAAGTACTTTACACAGAGGGTGGTGGGTGTCTGGAACGCATTGCCAACAGAGGTGTTAGAGGCAGGCATGGTAGATTCATTTAAGATGCATCTGGACAGATGCATGAGTAGGTGGGGAGCAGAGGGATACAGATGCTTAGGAATTGGGCAACAGGTTTAGACAGTAGACTTGGATAGGCTCAGACTTGGACGGCCGAAGGGCCTGTTCCTGCGCTGTAAATTTTCTTTGTTCTTTGTTCTTTAAGTCCAGGACAGCTTGAAGGTTATCCTCACTTCTCGGGACTTGGTGCTCTCCACCCTCTCAACCTCGGCTCCATTGATAAGATGGCGGTGGTTTACCCTCCCTTCTTTCTGAAATCAGTGATCAGTTCTTTCGTTTTGCCAATGTTGAGAGAGAGATTGTTCTCATTGCACCATGTCCCCAAGCCCTCTATGTCCTTTCTGTATTCTGACTCGTCATTGTTTGTTATCAGTGTCACCAGTGAACTTGTAGATGGCATTTATTTGGAATTTGGTGATACAGTTGTGGCTATACAGGGAGTATGTTAGGGGTCTGAGAATGCATCCTTGGGAAGCTCAAGTGTTGAGTGTTATCATGGATGACGTGCAGTTAGCTATCATCACTGATTGTGGTCTGTGGGTCAGGAAGCTGAGGATCCAGTTGCAAAGGGCACAGCCGAGACCAAGGTCACGGAGTTTTGAGATTAAGTCAGGAGGTATCCTTGTTGTCCAGATGTTCCAGGGATGAGTGCAGGGCTAGGGAAATAGCATCTGCTGTGGATCTGTTATGTTGAGGAGCGAGACAGGCTGGGAGCCTGGAGTTGCTGTGGGCCATGATCAGCCTCTCAAAGCACTTCATCATTAGGGAAGTCAGAGCGGTAGTCACTAAGGCAGGTTGCATATGCTTTCTTAGGTACTGGGAGAATTGTGGTCTTCTTGAAACAGCTGGGGACTTCAGCTTGTAGGAGGGAGAGGTTGAAGATCTAAGTGAATACCTCTGTCAATTGTCTGTAAAGGATGTAAGTGCTTGGCCAGAGACCCCATCTGGGCCCATCACTTTCCTGGGTTGTCTCCCAGGAAGACTGATCTGGCGTCTGCAGCGGTGACAGTGGGCACGGATACGTCCAAGATTATCAGGGTAGGTGACCCCATGCTACTGGCATTGAGCAGAGAAAGCATTGAGCGCATCAGGGAGGGATGTGTCTTTGTCCGCTATCCTCCTCTGCTTTCTGTTATGTTGTTTAGGCCTTGCCACAGGTGGCGGGAGTCTGTGTGCTTGGCTTGGACCTTCTTCCGATAATGCCTGTTGGCATCTCTGATGTCTTTGTGGAGGTCATATCTGGATTTCCAGTGTAGGCTTGGGTCGTCCGACTTGAACGTTGCATGCCTGGATTTCAGTCAGGAATGGCTCTGGTTCATCCAAAGTTTCTGATTGGGGAAAACTCACATTGACTTCTTTGGTTTAAGTCCTCCACGAATTACCTATTGAGGTCTGTGATGGTGGTGGCAAACCTGTCCGGGGTTTCTGCTGAGCACTTCAACATGGTCCAGTCCTCCGATTCCAAGCAACCCCAGAGTCACCCTTCCACTGCCTTAGGCCAGCATTGCACTTCCTTTTGTGAAAGTTCCTCCCGTTTCAGCTTCTGCTTGTAAGCTGGGAGGAGGAACACAGTGTTATGATCAGATTATCTAACGTTTGGGCAGGGGATGGAGCGGTGGGCATCTTTGATGGCTGTGTAGCAATGGTCCAGGATGTTCGGTCCTCTGGTGGGGCAAGAGATGTGTTGATGGTGCTTTGGCAGCACCCCCTTGAGGTTGGCTTGGTTGAAGTCACTAGCCATGATGATTACGGTCTCGGGGAATTTGTTACTAGAATGTTTATGGTGGTGTAAATCACATCTAGGGCAGTCTTCACATCCGCCTGGGATGGTATGTAGACTGCTGACAGGATGGCGGAGGTGAAATCTTGCGGCAGATAGTAGGGATGGCATTTTACTGTAAGGTATTCTCGGTCTGGGGAGATATGGCTTGCCAGGGTCACTACATCTGGGCACCAAGAGGTGTTGATCAGGAAGCATACCCCACTGACTTTCACCTTACCTGAAGAGGCCGTGCAGTCCATGAGATGTATGGAGAACCCGTCAGCTTATAGGATCTAGTCAGGAAGGGCAGGGGTGAGCCAAGTCTCAGTGAAACAGAGCACACAACAGTCTCTCAGTTCCGTCTGGAAAGTGAGTCCGAATCTGAGATCACCTATTTTGTTTTTGTTTTTGATTTTGATGGCCTGGAAACAAATAACAGGAAAGGGCGGGGGGAGGTTTTGAAATCGCACTTTCTCTACCCCTATTGATAAAGAACCTATCTAGTTCAGCCTTAAATATACATAAGGACTCGAACCTCACAGCTCTCTGTACAAGGGGTTCCAAAGCCTCACACTTCTCTGAGAGAAGAAATTCTTCCTTATCTCAGTCTTAAACTAGCACCCCTTAATTGTTCACTGGATGAATCAAGAAGTGAGAACACAAGCTACTACCATTCACTTTGCTGATGAGATGAATAATTCAAGATGTTGGCACAAAATCTGTGATGATCAGGTTTTGTTTCTCATAAGAATTATTTTCTCTTGCTCTGTCCTGAAATCACAGACTCATTCTAGAGAGTAATTTCCAGGTAAGCTGGTTACCTCACTTTTATTCATATGTGAATCTCAGAATATCAGAATAGTATGGACTTCAGCAAGGCATTTGATAAGGTTCCCCATGGTAGGCTCATTCAGAAGGTCAGGAGGAATGGGATACAGAGGAACTTAGCTGTCTGGATACAGAATTGGCTGGCCAACAGAAGACAGCGAGTGGTAGTAGAAGGAAAATATTCTGCCTGGAAGTCTGTGGTGAGTGGTGTTCCACAGGGCTCTGTCCTTGGGCCTCTACTGTTTGTAATTTTTATTAGTGACTTGGATGAGGGGATTGAAGGATGGGTCAGCAAGTTTGCAGACGACACAAAGGTTGGAGGTGTCGTTGACAGAATAGAGGGCTGTTGTAGGCTGCAGCGGGACATTGACAGGATGCAGAGATGGGCTGAGAGGTGGCCGATGGAGTTCAACCTGGATAAATGCGAGGTGATGCATTTCGGAAGGTCGAATTTGAAAGTTGAGTACAGGATTAAGGATAGGATTCTTGGCAGTGTGGAGGAACAGAGGGATCTTGGTGTGCAGGTACATAGATCCCTTAAAATGGTCACTCAAGTGGTCAGGGTTGTTAAGAAAGCATATGGTGTTTTGGCTTTCATTAACAGGGGGATTGAGTTTAAGAGTCGTGAGATCTTATTGCAGCTCTATAAAACTTTGGTTAGAACGCACTTGGAATACTGCGTCCAGTTCTGGTCGCCCTATTATAGGAAAGATGTGAATGCTTTGGAGAGGGTTCAGAGGAGGTTTACAAGGATGCTGCCTGGACTGGAGGGCTTATCTTATGAAGAGAGGTTGACTGAACTCGGACATTTTTCATTGGAGAAAAGGAGGAGGAGAGGGGACCTAATTGAGGTATACAAGATAATGAGGCATAAATAGAGTCGATAGCCAGAGACTATTTCCCAGGGCAGAAATGGCTAACATGAGGGGTCATAGTTTTAAGCTGGTTCGAGGAAAGTATAGAGGGGATGTCAGAGACGGGTTCTTTACACAGAGAGTTGTGAGAGCATGGAATGCGTTGCCAGCAGCAGTTGTGGAAGCAAGATCATTGGGGACATTTAAGAGACTGCTGGACATGCATATGGTCACAGAAATTTGAGGGTGCATACATGAGGATCAGTGGTCGGCACAACATTGTGGGCTGAAGGGCCTGTTCTGTGCTGTACTGTTCTATGTTCTGTGTTCTAATATCTGGACATCATCGTCCAGAGGTAGTGTGACTTCCATATTGTGTGTGTTCCTGACTCTAAATGTCCTTGTTTCCTTTTACTTTAAATACTTGAAGTGATTTGGTTGGTAATCTATGTAGGCCAGGATGGAGGGAGGAGAGATTAGTGAATTATAGAGAAAAGACAAGGAAGTGGAGTTGAAGATTATCAGCTCAGCTATGATCTCACTGATCTTGGAGTAGACTTGATGGCCTGAATACTCTACTTCTGCTCCTACTGGTTATGGTGTTTGGTATGAAATTGTTGAGATGATTTTGTGTGTGACATCAGAGAGGCACAGAACCAACATGGTTCCTTCCCTCTTGCAGCAAACTACCTGTTTAAAATACAGGGAAATACAGGCATGGTGGCACAGTGGTTAGCACTGCTGCCTCACAGCACCAGAGACCCGGGTTCAATTCCTGCCTCAGGCGACTGACTGTGTGGAGTTTGCACATTCTCCCCGTGTCTGCGTCGGTTTCCTCCAGGTGCTCCGGTTTCCTCCCACAGTCCAAAGATGTGCAGGTCAGGTGAATTGGCCACGCTAAATTGCCCGTAGTGTTAGGTAAGGGGTAGATGTAGGAGTATGGGTGGGTTGTGCTTCGGCGGGGCGGTGTGGACTTGTTGGGCCGAAGGGCCTGTTTCCACACTGTAAGTAATCTAATCTAATCTAATTAATCGGACCTTCCTGGTGAATTCCATTATAAGATACTGTAAGCCTACTTGGATATCTTTCATGTTGTGGTGCAGGCCAATCTTTGGAATCCATCATCAAATGGTGGAGAAAGTTAAAAATCACACAACACCAGGTTATAGAACAACAGGATTATTTGGAAGTACTAGCTTTTGGAGGGCTGCTTCTTCATCAGGTAGCTGTGGAGTAGGATCATAAGACACAGATGAAGGAGCAGCGCTGCGAAAGCTAGTGCTTCCAAATAAACTTGTTGGACTGTAACCTGGTGTTTTGTGATTTTCAACTTTGTCCACCCCAGTCCAAAACTGATACCCCCGCATGGTGGAGAAAGTGGGAACTGCAGATGCTGGAGATCAGAGTTGAAAAGTAGCAGTAATATTTCTAAACTAGAAGATCCACAAATCCAAGCTAATGCTTAGGAAACATGGACTCAAATCCCACCACTGCAATGGTGTTTAAATTCAATAATTTGAAATAAAGTTGAATTAAAAATTTATTGCATAGAATCCCTACAGCATGGAAACAGGCCCTTCAGCCCAACCAACCCTCCGAAGAGTTTCCCACCCAAACCGATTACTCTACATTTATGCCTGACTAATGCACCAAACCTACACATCCTAGAATACAATGGGCAATTTAGCATGGCCAATTCACCTAACCTACACATCTGTGGATTGTGGGAGGAAACCCACACAGACATAGAAAGAACGTGCAAACTCCATGCAGAAAGTCACCCGAGGCTGGAATCGAACCCAGTTCCCTGGCTCTGTGAGGCAGCAATGCTGACCACTGATTCCTTTGGCACCGTGCCACCCAATCTCAGTGGCGATAAAAGTGAATCTGTCATTATCTGTTGTAAAAACTGATCTTGTTCACTCAGGGAAGAAAATGTCACTCAGGGAAGGAAATCTGCCATCCTTCCTTGCTCTGGCCTACATGTGACTCCAGTCCAAAAGCATCAAAAGGTAACCTTGCTAATGAAGCTCTCATCCCATGAGCAAATCTAAAAAAGGATGTTCTCGTTTAGTAGTTGAAGACAAACTTTCTATGAACCATTCCCAGTTTGTTTCGAATATTGGTTTGTTGGCCATTCCTGGCTGTGGACGCATGCCTAAGATTGGAACATACTTGTGCTTTGCACATTTTTTTTGCACAGTTGGTTAGATTTCTCCTCACAAATTCTAAGATTTTCTTAAGATAATATAGAGCATGTAGTGTATCGCAACGTTGAGTCCCAGCAGCTAAAGGGTGACTTGGTGACAGGATACTGGCATTTGTGGAGTTATGTCAGAGGCACCCCTTAGCTCAGTTGGCTGGATTGTTGGCTTACAAAGCAGTATGATGCTAACAGCATGGGTTCAATGCCCACCACTGGTTTGAGGTTACCACGAAGGGCTCTCCTTCTCAACCTCTTCCTTCACCTGAGGTCTGGTGGCCTTCAGGTTAAGTCACTCCTCTCTCTGTAGAGAGAGCGAAACTGTTATGGTAAGACTACAGCAGCATTTTAATCAGTTTTAGTGTCAGACATACAATGTTTGATCATTCTCAGTTGCTTCTTATACTTCTTCCAACATTTTTTCTTCAGCTATACTACTAAAGGCACGCTTTTCAATGTTCAGATTGGCTGCAATATTTCTGCAGTGGAGTAAAGGCTGCCCATTGTATGTAGCCACTTCTGCTCTAATGTAGTGATTGAAAAATTAAAGAATTGCCCGTATCAGATGTGTTTACAAAGGAATCTGATGGTTATTCTATTATCCTTCAAAGAATATTGGATGTTACATTCAATATGTGAAGGTACCCATAGGAATCAATACATGTCATGTCTGTCCATTGTCTTTGTCAGGCAAAAACTGAAATGTCTGAAACTCAATCTCTGAAATGTAATGCATTTGGTCTAGTTTATAAACTCTACATTAGCAACAGCATAAAATCAACCTCATTCGGGGATCCATTGGATAATTGCAAAGAAAGAGCATGATGCCAAGCTATTTGGAAGGCCCAGAGGTTCAATCTCACTCTGATCTAGTTTGAGTAAACTGATCTCAGCCCGGGAGCAATGGGAGCACTAGAGTTATCCTGAGTTCCTACGCTAGTGAGACAAAGGGTCCCCAAGAGTTCATGCTTCTCATCAGTAGCCATTAGAACTTCTTAGATTACGTGCATGTATGTGTACAGGTGTTAGATGAAAGCAAGTTCAGTCTTGTTTGTTGCTGTAGAATCCTAGTATCCCTACAGTGCAGAAAGAGCCCATTTAGCCCATCGAGTCTATACCAAACCTCCGAAAAGCATCTCACCCAGACACTGCCCTCCCCATCCTATCTGTGCAACTCGATATTTCCCATGGCCAAGCCACCTAACTGGCACATCTTTGGACTATGGGAGGAAACTAGGGCACCTGCAGGAAAGCAATGCAGACACTGGAAGAATGTGCAAATTCCCCACAGACAGTGGAATCGAATCCTGGTGCTGTGTGACAATATGGTAACCGCTGAGTCACTGGGTGACCCATTCTTCCTATTGTTGACTAATTTTCTGCCATATGGTTGCTTGCCAATGTACAAATCTTGGGTTTTGTTATCCTTACAAATACATAACAAGGAGCAGGAAAATCCATAAAACCATGAAGGAAGAAGATGCATCTAAAGTCATTAAACTATTGATTTGTTAAAAATCACAACTTACAATTCAACATTTAGATTTAGATTACACTACAGTGTGGAAACAGGCCCTTCGGCCCAACAAGTCCACACCAACCCACCGAAGCGTAACCCACCCATACCCCTACATTTACCCCTTATCTAACACTACGGGCAATTTAGCATGGCCAATTCACCTGACCTGCACATCTTTGGACTGTGGGAGGAAACCGGAGCACCCGGAGGAAACCCACGCAGACACGGGAAGAACATGCAAACACCACACAGGCAGTCACCTGAGGCGGGAATTGAACCCGGGTCTCTGGCGCTGTGAGGCAGCAGTGCTAACCACTGTACCACCGTGCCGCCCACTTGAAGCTTGGCACTTGAACACTGAAAATACATGGTGATAAAGGTGTATAAGACCCTAGCATCTGAAAAGGACAACTGACAATACAGACAATAGGAGGCTCTGATATGGGGAATACAAACAGTATAAGTTGTCTACAACCACAAAGTACATACCAACAGTGAGAAGACTTAAACATGTAATGATATGATTAGATAATATAGTCATGTATTAGTTTTAGCATGATTGGATAATATGGTCATGTGTACCAAATTGGAATATGAGCTATGTGTGAATATGATTCAGTGGTAGTAGGGCTGAGTAAATGTGCAGCCTATTGAATGGATTTTTGCTTCTGTAGGTACAGTTGGTTGGAAGCTTGTTATCTGTAAAAATAGTAGAAACCTTTGTTCCTGCAATACAGATTTGTCATTTTCTTGATGTGTAGATCTCCTATGCTTGCATGGATAAACACTTAAACAAAGAAACCTAAGTATCATCTGGAGTTAACTTACACTTACATTATCACAGAGTGTTATGGCACAGGTCGAGGCTATTCAGGGCATCACGTTTACACTGGCTCTCCAAATGAGCATCCTGTCTTTTCCCATTACTTTTGTACATTGTACTTTTAAATAATTATCCAATGTCCTTTTGAATACCTCGATGGTGTTCAACCTGCCCTCACCACACTTTCAAGCAATGCATTTCAGAACTGAGCAATTCGCTGCCTGAAAAAGTATTTTGTTGTGTCACATTAGCTTATTTTGCAAATTGCTTAAAGTCTGTATCCTGTTGTTCTTGATCCTTTCACCAGCAGGAGCAGTTTCTCCCTCGCTACTCAATCCAGATCCCGCATGATTTTGAACATTGTTATTAAAAAGTTCCATCAGTTACCATGGTTGCATTTGAACCCATCTTCCCAGACTGAGCCTCTGGAGTACTAGTCCATTGGCATTACTATTACATCATCATCTCCTCTATTAATATCATTTGGGGGATTGGGATTTTAAATTAGAGGTAATGTAGATGTTTGGTATCAGTTCTGTGAAAGTAACTTTTTAAAAAAGGTTTGAAATTTAGTTGGAACATTGAACTACAGATATCATTTCCAAAAACACATGTAACTTCCTATTAGATAATAGGAAGTGCTGAGCAGGATACCTGTGATGTTATTGCTGAAACATTTACAAAGTTGAACATTTAAGAACTATAGAAAAACAGGGCAAGGTTCACTAGCTTCACTAGTTTAGAAAAATCAGAATTCAGTGCAGACTAACAGTTTTATCCTTGTCATTGTGTAGAAATATCCAGACTGGGAAATTTTAATTTATCAAGTGTCAAAGCTGTCAGTGATTGTGAAGAAGTTTTCAAGATGTCAGAACTGGAAAGAGGATTCAAGGCCATCAGAACTGCAAAGGAATCCAGGCCATAAAAGCTGAAAAGAGTTAATTAAGTTTAATTAGAATCAGATAAATTAATGTTTAGTTGGAGTCTGTTAAATTAACAAGAAGATAGAGGTAGGAGTGGCACTTTACTGAGACTGAGTATCTGTAAAGAATATTGCTGGTAAAAAGATTAAAAGTTTGTTTCATTGTTTATGCTAAGATCTATCAAAACTGTCATGAATATATATATATTATATATACTTACACATGGACATTTGTGTTTATTTTGTGTAATAAACTTGTTTGTTTTTAAAATGATATTCACAACCTAAATTAGTTATATTCAATGATTGACCACGACAGTAGCCACCTCTTAAGTTTCACTCTGGGATCATAACAAAACATATAAGACCAATTAGAATTATCTAGTAATTAAATAGCAAGTCATCCATTAACAGAGTTGCATAGTAGAGATTGCAGATAATTGAGTGTCTTGTAATCAGCACAAATGAATCCTGTGTATTAAGTCAGAAACAACTAGAGACTGAATTTATCAATTGATAAGAGATTACTATATAAGTATTTTCTTAGTTAGGGAATACATTAACAATTTTGCGAAGTCTGCCTATCAAATAGCTATACATGTGATCAATGCACATTCAGAATGTAAGTATCTGACATTCTTACAGGAAATGTGTTAGAATCAGTGTCCTTCCTCCTCTGGTATGCAGGTGTTCCCTTCGGGAATAATAGATCAAAAACAGTCCTTTCAGCCGCAGTGTCACTGATTGGAACATTGATCTTTTGTACTATTTGAAGCCACTGTATACATGAGTGAAAATATGTCAGTAAGTTTCACTCTTATCTCACTCTCATCGCTTTAGTGACATTTCTCTTCATCTGCAATTGGCTAACACAAACTCACAAGCTGACTTAGTGTTTTATTTTCTGTCCTTTGTGTAAAAGCATCTGCATCTGCTGGGTGATATTTCTTAAAGGGCAAAGTGAATGAGCAGGGACTGCTATTTCCACAAAGGCAGAGAAATACCTTGCTATGGTGTTTACTTACAGATATTACCATTGACCATTTGTGACCTAACACAGCCCAAGCTTAGGGGTTAATTAAAAGGGAGGTCCTTCTACATTAGATTAACAAGGTGGTGATGGCACCAACAAGTTTTGTCCCTGCCGTCTGCCAATCCAACCTGAAATGATTAGGAGGAGCAAATTACTGCAAATGCTGGAATCTATACTGAAAACAAAGAATGCTGGAGATCACAACAGGTCAGACAGCATCCCATGGAGAGAGAGCAAGCTAAAGTTTTGAGTCCAGATGACTCTTCATCAGAGCTCTGATGAAAGATTATCTAGACTTGAAATGTTAGCTTGCTTTCTGAAATACACAGTCTTGAGGCTGTAATCGAGATGTTAGAACATACTTTTTCCCTTAGCAAGATAGACTTGTGTTTATAATTTTATGATCCTCCCATATTCATCTTGCCTTTCTTAATAGGTATTTTTTCAAACAAATTGAGAAAGGTGACAACTTTATGTTCCATTAGGTGTTCCACTGGAGAACTATGCTGAGGATAATGGGAGTCACACTAATGAATAAGAAGTGTCTGGAGTATAAACATAAACCTTTCTTGTGCAATTGACCAGGAGGGTTTATAGTTTTAATTGCTTTATCGCTCTTAGAATGTCTCACAGCCGAAAAACCTATGGGACGGTTAACTTTTATGGTATTAACTAAAAGCCTTTTGGCATGATTCAGTTCAATAGCAGTATCGTTATCAAGCTAAAACTCAATTTTAAACACATTTTCCATGGGCATCAAAGATGTCCCTTGGCAAATTATGCTGAACTCTTCCTACAAGGTGCTCTTTCACTACAGGTGCCTGTGGAAATGAGAATTGCTGACATGTTGATTGGCAAAAGGTTTGGAGCAAGTGTGTTTCTCACTCGCTGTTTACATATTCCATGTTAAAAGATGACAAATTTAAATCTCAGGCGGCACACTGAGTTGCTGCAGTATATTTAATAGTGGCTTTGATTTGGCCAAACAAATTCAAATCAATCCTGTGGTGGGTTTTATGGGCTAGTGCTAAAATGGAAAATAACTATGTCTGAGATATCATGGCTATGGCAAGTCTGTGTATACAATGTACAAATGCCCTTCTCCAATGTTGTCCCTTCCGTAAAAACAATTGCTCAATACAATTTACAGTTACAGGTTACCCACTGTACATGGTTAACAAAACGCTGCCACTTAATAAGTTACATCTTGGTACACAAGGATGATCTAAAAGGCATCCTGCATCTTAGAGTCAGTCCCGGTTATACAAAATGCCAGTTTGTTTGCTCAAAGCTAAACTTTCATATCCATTCTAAGATCAAGAACAGACTGAGAAACCAGCAATCATAGAAATTTTTAGTTAACCATCTGCAAAACTCATCTTAAAATGATTGACATCGTGAAACATTATCAACCAAATTGGAACACCTTGATCTCACTGCAGTTTCCAATCAAGAAGAAATCTGGCAACATATGATAGCAGCAGTATTTACAAAGTTCCAATAAGCTCATTGGACCCTGCACCAAGAAGAACAGCAATTAATTTGGTGAAAATGACAAGGTTATCTCAGAGTACAACGGGACATTGATTAGATGGGCCAACAGGCCAATTGGCCGAGAAGTGGCGGATAGAGTTCAATTTAGAAAAATGTGAGGTCTCACATTTTGGTAAAGCAAATCAGAACAGGACTTATACACTGAAGGGTAGAGTCCTGGTGGAGTGTTGCCAAACAAAGAGACCTTGGTGTGCAGGTTCACAGTTCCTTGAAGGCGGAGTAGCAGGTAGACTTGATAGTGAAGAAGACCTTTGGTACACTTGCCTTTATTAGACAGTGCATGGAGTATAGGAGTTTGGGATGTCTGTTGCTGACATTGGTTAAGCCATGTTTGGAATGCTACATTCAATTCTGGTTTCCCTGCAGAGGAAAGATGTTGGTAAACTTGAAAAGGTTCAGAAAAGAATTACAAGGATGTTGCCAGGGTTTGAGCTATAGGGAGAGGCTGAATAGACTGGGGCTATTTTCCCTGGAGTGTTGGAGGCTGAGTGGTGACTTTATTGTCGGTTATAAAGTCATAACGGACATGGAAAGGATGAATTGCCAAAGTCTTTTTTTCCAGGGTAGAGGAGTCCAAAACTAGAGAGCATGGGTTTAAGGTGAGAGGGGAAATATTTAAAAGGGACCTAAGGGTCAACGTTTTTCATGCAGATGGTGGTGCATATACGGAATTTACTGCTAGAGGACAAGGTGGAGGCTGGTCCAATTACAATATTTAAAAGGCATCTGGATGGATATATGAATAGAAAGAGTTTAGAGGGATATGGGCCAAATGCTGACAAATGGAACTAGATTAATTTAGGATATCTGGTTGGCATGGACGAGTTGGATCGAGAGATCGGTTCCATGCTGTGCATCTCTATGACTCTATCTGCCAGTAGTGAAAAGGTCAGCCCATCAGACTCACCAGGATCAGCCAGTCAGTCAAGAGTAAAAGACATGGAGAAACCTTCAATACTGGATTGCATTTGCAGGAAAAACTCAACTAAACCCTGATATTGGTGCCTTAAGAAGCTCCTATACAGCACTAAAATCTGTCTATAAGCCAGCTTAGCAACCCAAAATTAACCCTGAGAACATCCATGCCAAGACACCACATACCAACAAGGACATAGTCCTGAATCACTGGTTGGAGTGCTTAGAAACACTCTTCGGTGCCAAGTGCCACTGCCATCACATCATCATCATGTCTGACCGAGAAGAATCGGACAAGTGTCCAAATTTGGAAGAAACCGTGACCTCCATCAACCAAGAGCATCAAATTCCCCAGAGTTGATGGAATTCTACCTGAAGCCTTAAAGTATGATAGACCCATTCTAAAGACCAAGCTGCATGAGGTTTTGATGGCTGTTGGGATTAGAGAAGGACTCCACATGAATTTTGTGATACACTTATCATCATCATGGACAAAAACAAGGAGACATGTCAGACTGCCCCAACTGTTGAGGGACTATCCTTCTTTATTTAATGCGATATTGTATTTTAGAAAGAGTACAGTACAATATCCTTTTATTGTCACATATACTCCAGTGTAGGAGTACAGTGAAATACTTTTACAATGTCTGCCTTCTTATGGTGTCATCTTATGTACAAATACCTGGGTACAATTCTTGGATACAGCAGAGGAATAAAAGTGGTTCCAGTACTTACAGAGTTGAAAAATAAGCTAAAAATAGGACATCTTTAAAGGGTTGACATTAGAGAAAGGTAGGAAATTTCAAATAGACATTACAGAATAGCAGCTCAGCGCAGGCCCTCTGCACGTGGTCTTACTGCCCGCATCAGACCCCAGTTTTCAACAGCCATCCCCACTCTGATCCAAGCCCCAGACTGCTCCGTATTGGTGCTCCAAGGTTCATTCTGGGGAAGATCCTGGCTGGAAAAAATTCTGAAGAGTCAATTGTCTACCATTGTAGAAGAAGACCTTTAACAAAGCCAGTATGGTTTCAGAGCAAACAGAGCCACCACAGAAGTATTGAGACATACATACGAAAAGTACCAGGACCAAACCAAAAGGCTTTTCAATCTCTTTCATAGGCCTCACAAAGGCATTCAACATTTACAAGCGATGAAACAGTTTCACTCAAAACTGTTTTGACTATGAGGTACAACAGCAATCTTCTCGAATCCCTACCACATCTTCAATGGGCATGAAGCAGGGATTTGTACTAGTCCTGACCATTTTGTTTTTCAACACAAGGCTGCAGCAGGCAACAAGAGACCTCAGGGAGGGTGTTAACGTCCAGTTTGGGTTGATTAAAGTCTTTTCAAGGTCAGGCTCATACAAACACATAAGAAAACCTCAATGCTGAACTTTTTCCTTTCACTGGCGACTGACTCTCCAGTCCATTGTCAGATCTGCAACAGGTGGCAGCATATATCTCAACGTCCCACAAATCTTCACTCTAAAATCCGTTTAAAGAAAATGATGTTTGTATCAGCCTTCACCCCAAGAAGATTTTAAACCATTCAACCATTGTTATCAAGTTTACAGCACTAGGGACCAGGTTCAATTCCAGCCCTGAGTGATTGACTGTGTGGCATTTACATGTTGTCCCTGTGTCTATTTGGGTTTCCTCCAGGGGCTCCAGTTTCCTCCCACAATCCAAAGGTGTGGAGGATAAGTGGCTTGGCCATGCTATATTGCCCTCATTGGGTCTAGGGATGTGTAGACTAGATGGATGAACCACGGTAAATGTTGGGTTATGGGTATACAGTGGGTTGCTCTTCGAAGGGGATGCAGACTCGATGGGCCAAATGACCTCCATCTGCACTGGAGGGATTCTATGATTCTAACCATAAAGCTATTTGCAATTTGGGGAGAGTCATCTTGTTTGATGCTACCCTAGACAAGGTCGTGATAACAAGTTTTCCAAAGCAAATATGTCATTTGAAAGATTCCATAAACCATGGTCTGAGCAACGACCAATTTCAGAATATACAAAGCTCTAGTCTTCAGCTCTTGTGAATGACACCAAGTCATGGCTCCTGTATTACCATCATTTGCATCTTTCCAAGGGCTTCGACCAGTGCTGCATCTGCAATATCCTCAACATCCACTGGCAGCACTCCAACACAAAACAGTGACATTTCAGAAACAGCTAGCGTCACCAGCATCAAGTCCAACCACCTGCAAAGCAACTGCGTTGGGAGGGTCATGTTGCCTAGATGGCTGACAGTTGCCTCCCCGAAATGATGTTGCATGGAGAGCCAATGACTAGTAACTGGATCAGAGGGATCCCACACAGATGTTTCAGTAACTCCTGGTAAAAGGCCCTCTCTCTTGTCACATTGATCATCGCTAGCTGGAACGGTGGGCCATATTTCATGGTGCCTGGGGACACTGCATAGGGAGTTGCTTTGATTCAGTGAAGAGCCATCATGAAAGGAAAGGAGCAAGTCAGGTTCAGTTAAAGTGATTACCCCTTCACTAACTATAGGAGAATAGTAGGTAGGCCTGCATAGCCCCCAGTTAGCTTGCAAACATGCGGACAATCCTTCCAAAATCTTTGTCTGTGAAGAAACATCAGGAAGTCAACAAGGAGCATTTTAATTCATGATCAAAATTGTTAGTTTATTCTAGTCTATCCCACTTTCATGACTATTGGCACATTCCGTAACTGAAATATCTGCATTAATTAAGGATTGTATGTGTGTTCTTGACTATTCATCTGGTATCAGCTCATTCCCAATGAGATATGTTTTCACCAGTGAATGCCATTCCTGTGAAGAATCTTGCTGCCTTAGTAATAATTTATGTTGGAATTCATACTCTCAACAAACAGTATTTCAATTCCATCTCAAACATCAAAAAGTGAAAGTACAACAAACTTTGATCTACCCACCCCCATAACCAGCGCTCCTCAAACATTCCAGAAGATTCCCCTGGCCTCGGAAATGCCATTAGCCATGCGGCTGATGCAGCTACCACCCCCACGCTGATTGATGATGTCACTTCCGCCCCCATCATGGCCACTTCCACAGCCACTTCCGGCCCTCACATCATCGCCGATGCCACACGCTCAGTGACTTCCGCCACCCCTACTGCCGTGTCTGCCATCACTTCCACCCCCACCAGCGCCACTCACCTGCATTCTGCTGACACGCCCCCCACAGACCCCACTGTCACTATCCCCACCCCCCAGAACCCAGAGGGGAACACTACCCCTGCTCATGACTCCACCCCCATTCCCCCCACCATCACACCCACTGCAGGTACTGGCTCCGACCCCACTCCCAGCTCCACACCCACACCAGATCCCAGCTCCCAGCCCTGCCAAGTTTTCACCATCCCTCCAGATCTTCCACTCACTGAGGACGAACGATCAGTCCTCAGCAAAGGACTCACCTTCATCCCCCTCCGTCCACGCATCAATGAATTTAATATACGCCGTGACGTCGAACAATTCTTCCGTCGACTCCGCCTCCGAGCTTACTTTCACAATCAGGACTCGCGCCCACCTTCCGAGGACCCCTTTGGCCACCTCCAACACACTGCATCCACCTGGACACCCCGCGCTAGCCTATTACCTGCCCTCGACCTCTTCATTTCCAACTGCCGCCGGGACATTAACCCCCTAAACCTGTTGACCCCACTCCAACCTCTCACGCTCACAATGCACAGCCCTCCAATCCCTCTGCTCTAATCCCAACCTCACCATTAAGCCAGCGGATAAAGGGGGCGCAATGGTAGTCTGGCGCACTGACCTCTACACCGCTGAAGCCAAACACCTACTCGAGGACACCTCTTCCTACTGCCCCCTCGACCATGACCCCACCCCCCATCACCAAACCATCATCTCCCAGACCATACAGAACCTCATCACCTCAGGAGATCTCCCACCCACAGCTTCCAACCTCATAGTCCGGGAACCCCGCACTGCCCGGTTCTACCTCCTTCCCAAGATCCACAAGCCTGACCACCCTGGCCGACCCATTGTCTCAGCATGCTCCTGCCCCACTGAACCCATCTCTATCTACCTTGACACTGTCCTATCCCCCCTAGTCCAGAAACTCCCCACATACATTCGGGACAACACCCACGCCCTCCACCTCCTCCAAGACTTCCGTTTCCCCGGCCCCAACCCCTCATCTTCACCATGGATATCCAATCCCTCTACACCTCCATCCGCCATGACCAGGGCCGCCAAGCCCTCCGTTTTTTTCCTCTCCAGACGTCCCCATCAGTACCCTTCCACCGACACTCTCATTCGTTTGGCCGAACTGGTCCTCACCCTTAACAATTTCTCCTTTGAATCCTCCCACTTCCTCCAGACCAAAGGGGTAGCCATGGGCACATGTATGGGCCCCAGCTATGCCTGTCTCTTTGTTGGCTACGTAGAACAGTTGATCTTCCGTAATTACACTAGCACCACTCCCCACCTCTTCCTCCGCTACATTGATGACTGCATTGGCGCCACCTCGTGCTCCTGTGAGGAGGTTGAGCAATTCATCAACTTCACCAACACATTCCACCCTGACCTTAAATTTACCTGGACCATCTCTGACACATCCTTCCCCTTCCTGGACCTCTCCATCTCCATTAGTGACGACCGACTTGACACTGACATTTTTTACAAACCCACCGACTCCCACAGCTACCTGGATTTCACCTCTTCCCACCCTATCTCTTGCAAAAATGCCATCCCGTATTCTCAATTCCTCCGCCTCCGCCGTATATGCTCCCAGGAGGACAAGTTCCACCATAGAACACACCAGATGGCCTCCTTCTTTAGAGACCGCAATTTCCCTTCCCACGTGGTTAAAGATGCCCTCCAACGCATCTCGTCCACGTCCCTCACCTCCGCCCTCAGACCCCACCCCTCCAACCGTAACAAGGACAGAACGCCCCTAGTGCTCTCCTTCCACCCTACAAACCTTCGCATAAACCAAATCATCCGCTGACATTTCCGTCACCTCCAAAAAGACCCCACCACCAGGGATATATTTCCCTCCCCACCCCTTTCCGCCTTCTGCAAAGACCGTTCCCTCCGTGACTACCTGGTCAGGTCCACGCCCCCCCTACAAACCACCCTCCCATCCTGGCACTTTCCCCTGCCACCGCAGGAACTGTAAAACCTGTGCCCACACCTCCTCCCTCACCTCTATCCAAGGCCCTAAAGGAGCCTTCCACATCCATCAAAGTTTTACCTGCACATCCACTAATATCATTCATTGTATCCGTTGCTCCCGATGCGGTCTCCTCTACATTGGGGAGACTGGGCTCCTCCTAGCATAGCGCTTTAGGGAACATCTCCGAGACACCTGCACCAATCAACCAAACCGCCCCGTGGCCCAACATTTCAACTCCCCCTCCCACTCTGCCGAGGACATGGAGGTCCTGGGCCTCCTTCACCAGGTGCCTGGAGGAAGAACGCCTCATCTTCCGCCTCAGAACACTTCAACCCCAGGGCATCAATGTGGACTTCAACAGCTTCCTCATTTCCCCTTCCCCCATCTCATCCTAGTTTCAAACTTCCAGCTCAGCACTGTCCCCTTGACTTGTCCGAACTTGTCTGACCTGCCTGGCTCCTTTTCCACCTATCCTCTCCACCCTCTCCTCCCTGACCTATCACCTTCATCCCCTCCCCACTCACCTATTGTACTCTATGCTACTTTCTCCCCAACGCCACCCTCCTCTAGCTTATCTCTCCACGCTTCAGGCTCTCTGCCTTTATTCCTGATGAAGCGCTTTTGCCCGAAACATCGATTTCGCTGCTCATTGGATGCTGCCTGAATTGCTGTGCTCTTCCAGCACCACTGATCCAGATAATAATTTATGTTGCTGACCCATTGATCCATTCTGGGCAGTTGTTGACATCATAGCTTTCTCATCAGTGGAAAGTAGTGAAGAAGCAGTTTTTCCTGATGTAGGTATGAGTCTGAGATTATGATATAACTGCTTGGTCATGTTCACCACATATGATTGAGGTGATAAATTGAGGTCCCAAGTTGCCAAATAGGGTGACTGTTGTTGAGAGCTCTTTGCACATCTGCAGTCTGACTAGTCATCCAGTCCACAATTCTTGCAATGATTTGTCAGTTTTATCAAAATTCAATTTGGATTCCAATTGTTTCACTTTGATTTTATCACTCACTCCTATCTTGCTGGCATTTTTTTGCCCTGCAAGTTGACTTGGTCATTGATGTTGTGGAATCTCAGTACTTGTGTTGTCATCACTAGTTGTCCTTGTAACAATTTTTTGTTTTGTGTTCTAATACTATTGCACGTCCTGAGCATTGAGTTTCCACTGAGGTTCACACTCTGACTACACACTCAAATTAGGCAAAGGCTTTGCTCGGTTGCTCATAAATTGAACAAGTTGCTTCACAGCTTTCACATCTGTTGGCCACAGTATTTCCATTACTGCTCTTGCCTTGTCAGAGTCCAGTTGAGGTCCTTTCACCACTTTCCCAAGGGTAACAATGGATGGGCAGTAAATACTGGCCAGCCAGTAATGCCCACATCCCATAAATGAATAAAGAAACCGTACATGATCTATGTAGTTGACTTCAGGCACCTTTTTTTGATCAGATTCAGGTTCATCTGACAAGCTCTTTCTAGCACTTGCACTAGATTTTCATGCTCTGTGACGGCTTTTTCATTGTGTCTCATATCATCCGTGAAAGCTTCTCTGCAGAAAGTTCACTGACTATCTCATGCTGTCTGCATTGATACCCTTCAGGAACAGTAGAAATGTCAAACAGCATGAGAAACACTCTGTATTTTACAAATTATGTCCAAAATGTAGCTGAAAAACTGCAGGTTTCATCCAGGTTTACTTGCCAGTAACCATCCTTTGCATTTTGTATTGCAAGGACACAACTTGAAGCAACATTTCTTCAATGGTTGGCTTAAGCTAGTGAGATCTCTTCAAAGTTTTATTGAGATCTTTTGTATACTTGCATACTATCAGCTTTCTAAGATTTTTGCACTAGTGGCATGCTGTTACTAATTCTGTAGGAGTTATCACTTACCTCCTTTAGTCCTTTTTTTTTCCAGCCTCTTTATTTTTACTTTACAGGCTGAAATTGCAGGCAGCAGGAACTCTCCTCAGCAGATGCTGAGTTGGGACATTTTTCCCTGAAGTGTCAGAGGCTGAGAGGTGACATTATAGAGGTTTATAAAATCATGAGGGGCACAGGTAAGGTAAAATCCCAAGGTCTTTTCCCCAGAGTAGGGGAGTCCACAACTAGAGGGCAAAGCTTTAAGGTGAGAGGGGAAAGATTTAAAAGGGACCAGAGGGGCAACTTTTTCATACAGATGTCGGTGGGCATATGGAACGAACTGCCAGATGAAGTGGTAAAGTCGAGTATAATGACAACATTTAAAAGACATTTGGTACATGGATAGGAAAGGTTTAGAGGAATATGGGCCAAGGGCAGGCAACTGGGACTAGTTCAGTTTAGGAAGCCCGGTTAACATGGACGAGTTGGACTGAAGGGTTTGTTTCCATACTATATGACTCTATCGTCTTACACTCTCTTAGAGATGACATTCATTATGAAAACTTCCAAGACTTGTAAAAATATTGTTGTCATCTTTTAAGGATCTGTTCAGTAGTTGAAAATGTATTATCCTACAAAATACTCCTAACCTCTACTGGCCAATGTCTTTCATGTCAGAGAGTGTGGGATGCACTGAAATGTGCAAAATAGATTTTAAAGTCATTCATCAAACTTTTTCCCTTGCAACATATCTCCAGGCAGGAGAATGGGGTTGAGAAATATATCTGCCATGGTCAAATGGTAGAGCAGACTCAATGGGTTGAATGGCCTAATTCTGCTCCTATGTCGTATGGTCTTATGATCTATAGTCACACTAGTTGTCAGAATTTCCTTAAATGTCCTGATGAACCAGTCAGCACTACCGTTCAATTCAAGATTAAAGTGGTGCTGGAAAAGCACAGCAGGTCAGGCAGCATCTGAAGAGCAGGAATTCCTGATGAAGGGCTTTTGCCCGAAACATTGATTTTCCTGCTCCTCGGATGCTGCCTGACCTGTTGTGCTTTTCCAGCACCACTCTAATCTTGACTCTGATCTCCAGCATCTTCAGTCCTCACTTTTGCACTACCGTTCAATTGTAGGTAGTGCTCAGATGAGATGGTGGTCAATTCTGCAGTATGCTCTGAATTTCATTAACTGACTACAATCAAACTGTAGCCCATTGTCTGTTGTGACAGTCCCCAGAAAACCCTGTTTTGTAAACAATTTGTTGAGAATATTAATGACCAAACTAATGGCTATGGAATTTGTTGTCGTGATTTCTGGGAACATTTTCTATGTCGGTCATGAAAAACTAACAAAAAAAGATGTTAATATTATCTTCATGAGGCTTCTACCTTTGTCTACTTGTTTTTGGTTAATGTTTTTGTTGTGCGCTTGAACTGTGAACATTCCCAAACCTAAAATAATTGAATTATTATAAGCATGAAAAACAAAAGAAAGAAATAATTGTGGAAAATAGAGACAATAGAATCTTCTATTGGTACTTTAGAACAACATCAATGAGGAATATTAATGTGTGATGCCTGCAATCCAAACTAAGTAATCCTTAAAATGATTTGATGGCTTCCTACCCATGATGATACACACATGATGGGTTTCCCACTTGGCAAGAGATTACTTCTCGTGTTGAACAGATGATATTTTCTTTAACAACTTATGCACCTTTGTGAGTGATTCAGTTTGGAACATGCATCACATTTTTCACCAGAGTTGACATGATTTTGTGAATTGAGGGCTATCTGCCCAATCTGTGTGCCATTTTGAGGGAACCCATGGACCATGGACCCCTGATATATCTTTGTCTGTCACCTTTTCCATTAGAGCTGGTTGGACAGACTGTGTCTGCAGCCCTGAGTCCAAGAATGCATTTCTGTATCACCTCTTTGAATCAAGCATGGGGAATTTGACTTGAGTTGCTAAGGTTGTGGTTTTTTGAAGAATTGAAGTTTCTTCAGTAAATTGATCACAAATTAACTTGTTGGAGTGTTTCTCATACTTACACATGAAAGCCAGCTGCTGCAACACTGTTATGTCATGTTTAATGAGATCACCATTTCCCTGCAATCTCTGATGGAATGTATGTTGCAAGATCATAACATTGCTGTTTGGCCTGAAGTATTATTTGAGAGCATTTATTACTGTATCAAACATGAGCACATTCTTCTGTGAGCTGGTCAAATACTCCTATTTTCTATTCCATAAATGGGGAAAGGCTTCATAAATCCGAAGCACAAAGCGACTTAGAAATCCTGGTTCAGAGTTCTCTTCAGGTTAATATGCTGGTTCATTTGGCAGTTAGGAACACAAATGCAATGTTTGCATGCATTTTGAGAGGGATAGAATTCAAGAGCCAGGATAATGATGAGGTTGTATAAGGCTTGGCTAGACCGTATTTGGAATATTGCGAGCAGTTCTGGGCCCCATATCTCAGGAAAGATGTGCTAGCATTGGAGGGGTTGCAGAGGAAGTTTACAAGAATGATCCAAGGGATCAAGGGCTTGTCATATAAAGAGCAGTTAAGGACTCTGGTTCTGTACTTGGTGGAATTGAAGGATGAGAGAAATTTCATTGAAGCTAACAGAATACTAAGAGGCCTAGATACAATGGATATGGAGAAGGCGTTTCTACTAATAGGAGAGACTAGGACCCGAAACCACAACCTCAGAGTGAAGGAACAACCCTTTGGAACTGAGATGAGGATGAATTTCTTCAGCCAGAGGGCTTAACCTGTGGAACTCTTTGCTGCAGATGGCTTTGGAGGCCATGTCACTAAGGGTATGAAGACAAAGATAGATAGGTTCTTGATTAGTAGGGTCTTCATGGATAACGAGTGGAAGGCAGGAGAATGGGATTGAGAAACATCAGCCAGGATCGACTTGTGGAGCAGATTGGCTGAATGGCCTCATTCTGCTCCTATATCTTATAATCTAATCATCACACCCTCATTGTAAAATAGGGATGATTCAAACCAGGTTCTGCTTATAAATCGTAGATTTATGGCAATGTATTTTTAATAGGCTGCAGCGTAAGTTTAGTGCTGATTTTAAGTTTCTCTGTCACTAAAAACACAGGTTTGTCTGACAGTATACAGGTTCTGGAGTAGAGTGGTGCTGGAAAAGCACAGCAGTTCAGGCAGCATCCGAGGAGCAGGAAAATCCGATGTTTCGGGCAAAAGCCCTTCATCAGTATACAGTACAGTGACCAGACCACAGACACACAAACACTAAACAAATATACAGTGCAACATATCAGCTTCTGTTGTGCTGAAACTAATAGGCCTGTAGGTCTCTAATCTCTCCCTTCCTTCCTTCTTGAGTGGTTAGTTTACACTTGCTACTTTCCAAGCTTAAGGAAGATTTCCAGACTTTATGGGATTCTCATCATCGGAGGTTCATCTGGTCCACAGCATTCATCAAGCTTTAATCCAGTTAACCTTTCATGTATACCTTTTTACTAATTTCTCAGTTTCACTAGTGTCTTGTCTGACTAGTATTTCTGGGAGATTTTCTGAATCTTCTTTTGTGAAGGCAGATGTGGAGTAACCATTTAGTTTCTTTGCCATTTAGCTGTTCCCCACAATATATTCTCCTGTCTTCACCTACAATGTGCTAACAATTGTCTTCACTAACCTTTTCTTTTGCTCTGCTAATCTCTGACATTGGAAGCAGTTTCTCCTTATTAAAACTCTCTCTACTGAAACCCCTTATAATATTGAACATAATCTGTTTCAAATTTCTCCTTAATATTCTCTGGTCTAAGGACAACAGTTTCAGTTTCATAGGGATTTTTGCACTCTTTTATCTCAGGTGCCATTCTACTAAATCTTATCCGCAATATCTCAAAGGCCTCAAAATCCCCTGAGAGGGTAGCACCCAAACATTGAGCTGAGTACTTCAGCCTGGGTTTTATAAAACTTGAAGTTTTATAATAACTTCCGCAGAACTCCCTTCCTTTTATACTTCATGTCTCTGCTTATAAAGCCAATGCTTTCTGAGATTCTTTTTTAACAGCCTTTTTAACTTGTTCTGTCACTTTATAAAACTTCTGCAGGTCAGTTGTCTTCCTTCAAGTTTGAGTCTTTGCCAGTATGGCTCACGGTATGCGAGATGACCTGTCAGAGTACTCAGATTTCCACTGCTTACTTGAATATGTTGTGAGCTTTTAGATATCATTGCAATGTCATTGAAGGTATGAAGACAGAGATAGATAGGTTCTTGATTAGTATGGTCTTCATGGATTGCTATTTCTTCTTCAGTCCTTCGGCTTGTGTTAGTTACAAAATCATCCAACCAAAGCCAAGTTATCAGCTGCTACACCGAGACCACATATTTGGAATATATTTAGCGTGAGTAATAGATTTTTAACTTTTATTTTTCCAGCACACTGGATTGTTAAAATGACATTGGAGAGGATTATACATTTACGATGTGAAATGAGGCAATCTCAGTGAGATAAACCAATTACCAGTTCACACTGTAATACATCACAACAATAGGGGGTTAGTCACTTTAGTAAAATGATGCAATGTATGAACTAGTCTGTGTTACCATTCTGTTGTCTAATAGTGCGGTGCAAGTCTAATTTGGTGTTGCAAATTGTGATGACATATAAAGCCAATAGTGCGATATTCAGCACAGAAATCTCCACCCACAAGATGTCATCAGCATTTAATGAAGAAGACATTCAGTCTCTGCAGAAACCTTAGTTATAAAATATATAACAAACTGAGCTGCATAGTTGGAAACATTCCAGGTTTGATCCCCAGGGCTGGACTTTTCCACCCCTAATTGGAACAGAACAGAAGTAGGGTGTCAAAACATCTACCAGTGACTTTGGCAGACTGTGGGCAAGTCTCCTGCCTCTCCTGACTTCCTGAATTCCTGAGGACGGGGGAAGGGGGTAATGGCTGTGTTGGAGAGTGGGGATTGGGAAGGTGGTGTTGTGAATATTAAAATATTGGCCATTCAGCCCCTCATGCCATTCAATAATATCAACATTAATATCAATGGCCTTAACTCCATTGCTGATCATAATTCTGTTTTAGATTAGATTAGATTACATTTCAGTGTGGAAACAGGCCCTTCGGCCCAACAAGTCCACACTGACCTGCCGAAGCGCAACCCACCCACACCCCTACATTTACCCCTTACCTAACACTACGGGCAATTTAGCATGGCCAATTCACCTAACCTGCACATCTTTGGACTATGAGAGGAAACTGGAGCACCTGGAGGAAACCCACGCAGACACGGGAAGAACGTGCAAACTCCACACAGTCAGTCGCCTGAGGCAGGAATTGAACCCGGGTTTCTGGCGCTGTGAGGCAGCAGTGCTAACGACTGTGCCATCGTGCCTCCCCAAAACCTTGGGGTTGAATCAAAACCTTGAATATATTCAAGGTTTTGATTCAACCTTGAATATATTCAGTCACTCTGCTTCTACTATTCTCTAAGAGAATCCCAAAATTAACAAATCTCTGACAGAACAAAAGTCTTCCTCATCTCTGTCTTAAACCAAAACCCTTAATTTTGAAATGGTTCCCTTTAGTTCTAGATTGCTACATGAGGGGAAACATTTTTTTACTATCTACCTTTGACATACTCTCTCAGAATCTTATGTTTCAAAAATATCACCTCTTTTCTCAAACTTCAACGTGCTCACCCTTTCCTCCAAAGATATTTACCCCAAGAATTAGCCAAGTGAGTCTCCTTTGAAACAGTCTAATGCAATTAGATCCCATCTCACTGAAGGAGATTATTATCTAAGGAGTTATGAATAATGCTGAACATCGTGCAATCATCAGTAAGTCTCACTTTATTTAAATAATGTTCTCCTTTATATTCTTCCAGTCAAAGTGGACAACTTCACATTTTGCTACATTATTCTGCTTCTGCAGATTTTTGTCCACTCACATAATATATCTATTTTTCAATTTTTTTTAATATCTTACTCATAACCTACCTTCCAACCTGCTTTTTGTATTGCTATAAGCACATTTGACTGCAAGGCAATGTGTCCCTTAACTAAGTTATTTTTCAGAAGGTGGTGGTGAGTTGCCTTCTTGACCCACAATGCCCTTAGGGAGGGAATTCCAGGATTTTGATCCAGCAACAGTGAAGGAGCAGTGATATATTTCCAAGTCAGGATGGTGAGTAGCTGAGAGGGGAGCATGGTGATGAGGGTTTGAAATGTTCTTTCTAAGGATTTTTGTGAATTTCTAGAGTGCATCTTGTAGATAGTACACACTGCTGCTACTGAGCATTGGTGGTGGAGGGAGTGATGCTCATCGATGTGATGCCATTCAAGAAGGATGTTTTGTCCTGGATAGTGTCAAGCTTCCTGAGTATTATTGGAGCAGCACCCATCCAGGCAAATGTGAAGTATTCCACCACACTCTTGATTTGTGCCTTGTAGATGATAGACTGGGTTTAGGGAGTCAAGAGGTGAGTCACTCACCATGGTATTCCGAGTCTCTGACTTGCTCTTGTAGCCACTGTATTTATGTGATGTCAATAATAACCCCAAGGACTTTAATCGTGGGGAAATCAATGATGGTAATACCATTGAATATCAAGGAGCAGTGGTTAGTTGTCTTTTGTTGGAACTGATCATTATTTACATTTGTGTGGCACTCCCTGTCAGCCCAAGCCTGGATATTGTCCAGACCTTGTTGCATTTTAACATCTGAGGAGTCACAGGTGGTGCTGAACATTATGCAATCATCAGTGAACATCCCATTTCTGACCTTACGATGGAGGGAAGGTAATTGATAAAGCAGCTGAAGATAGCTGAGCCGAGGACACTACCCTGAGGAATTTCTGCAGAGATGTCCTGGAGCTGAGATGGCAGACCTCCTGACAGCCATTTTCCTGTGCGCCAGGTATGACTCCAGCGAGTGGAGAGTTTTCCCCTGATACCCTTTCAGTCCAGTTTTGCTAGGGCTCTGTAATGCCACACTCAGTAAAAAGTAGGGCTGTCAAGGGCTGTCACTCTCACCTCCCCTCTGGAATTCAGCTCTTTTGTCCATGATTGAACCAAGGCTGTAATGAGATGAGGAGCTGAGTGGCCCTGATGGAACCCAAACTCGGAGTCACTTAGCAGGTTATTGCTGAGCAGGTGTTGCTTGATAGCACTGTTGATGACACCTTCCATCACTTTATTGATAATCAAGAGTGGACTGATGCAGTGGTAATTGGCTGGATTAGATGTGATCCGTTTTTTGTGTACAGGACATACCTGAGCAATTTTTCACATTGTTAGTAGGTGCCAGTGTCGTATCTGTACTGAAACAGTTTGGCTAGTGGAGTGGCAAATTGTGGAGCACAAGTCTTCAGTACTATTGCCAGAATGTTGACAGGACCAGTAACCTTTGCGGTATCCAGTGCCTCCAACCATTTCATGATATCATGTGGAGTGAATCGAATTGGCTGAAGACTGCTGTCTGTGATGCTGGGGACCATTGGAGGAGGCAGGGATGGATGTTCCACTCGGCTCTTCTGGCTGAAGATTGCTGTGAATGCTTCAGCCTTATCTTTTGCACTGATGTGCTGAGCTCTTCCATCATTGAGGATGGGGATATTAGTGGTGCCTCCTCCTGCAGTGAATTATTTAATTGTCCACCACCATTCACAACTAGATGTGGCAGGATTGCAGAGCTTAGGTCCGATCCATTGGTTGTAGGATGGTTTAGCTCTCTCTGTCACTTGTTGCTTATGCTGTTTAGCAATGAAGTAGTCCTGTTTGGTCGTTTCACCAAATTGACATCTCATTTTTAGGTACGTCAGGTCCTGCTCCTGGCATGGCCTCCTTCATTCTCCATTGAACCAGGGTTGATCCTCTATCTGATGGTAATGACTGAATGGGGGATACGCCGGGCTATGAGATTATAGATTGTGCTGGAGTACAATTCTGCTGCTGTTAATGGCCCACAGCACCTCATGGATGCCTAGTCTTGAGTTGCTAGATCTGTTTGAAGTCTGTCCAATTTAGCACCATGATAGTGCCACACAATATGATGGAGAGTATTGTCAATGTGAAGGCGGGATTTCGTCTCCACAAGGACTGTGCGGTGGTCACTCTTACCAATACAGCCATGGACAGATGAATCTGCAGCTGGCAGATGCTGGTTCCCTCAACTCCTGCTGCAGACTCAGTCTAGCAGTGATATCCTTTGGGTTCCAACCAGCTCCATCAGTAATACTGTTCCTGAGTCACTCTTGGTGGCAGACATTGAAACCCCCACCCAGAGTCCATTTTGTGTCCTTGCCATCCTCACTGTTTCCTCTAAGTGTTGTTCAACATGGAGGAGCACTGATTCATCAGCTGAGGGAGGACTGTACATGGTAATCAGCAGGAGGTTTCCTTGTCCATGTTTAACCTAAAGCCAGGAGACCTCATGAGCTCTGGAGTCAATGTTGAGGACTCCCAGAGCAACTCCATCTCGACTGTGTATCACTGTGCCACCATCTCTGCTGGGTCAGTTGCCAATGGGACAGGACATATCCAGGGATGGTGATGGTGGTGTCTGGGACATTGCCTGTAAGGTATGATTCTGTGAGTGTGGCTATGTCAGGCTGTTGCTTGACTAGCCTGTGAGGCAGTTCTCCCAGTTTTGGCACTAGCCCCCAGATGTTAGTAGGGAGAACATTGCAGGGCTGTTTCTATCGTATTTTCCAATGCCTGGATTGATGTTAAGTGGTCTGTCTGTTTTTGTTTCTGTGTTAAGACTTCATAGTGATTGATACAACTGAGTGGCTTGCTCCACCATTTCAGAGGGTAGTTGAGAATCAGCCTTATTGCTATGGGTCTGGAATCACATATCGGCCAGACCAGGCAGATTTCCATCCAGGATATTCGTAAGCCAGATGGATTCATGGTCATCAGTAGACTCTTAATTCCAGAGTTGTTTATTGAACTCAATTTCCACCATCTCCTGTGGTAGGACTTGAACCCAGGTCTCCAGAATGTACACTGAACTCTTGGATTAATAGTCTAGCAATAACATGACTAAGTCATTGCCTCTCCTTATTGGTATAAACTGTAAATGGTGAGCCCCAGGCTGATGCTTGTAGCACTCCACTAGTTACAGATTGCCAAGACAGAAATGATCCACTTCTCCAACTTTCTGTTTCCTGTTTTTCGTCAATCCTCTATTGACATTAGCATATCATCCTCAAAATGTGAACTCTTAGCATCTGTCGTAACATTTTCCCTGTTCTTTTATGAGATGTGGGCTTTGCAGGCAAGCATTTATTGTCTATCTTTATTTGTCCTTGAGAAGGCAGTAATGAGTCACCTTCCACAGTTTTTTCTCATCCAGAATATAAACTATGTGGCTATTGTGTCTGCTCAGACTGAAGGTTTGGCCATCTGGATGCACAAGCAGGCTACATAACCGAATGGTTTTCCCTTCTCTTGTGTAGGCGTGGTGCTGAATCTCCACACAAATTAGGTGGTAATCTGTTCATGCATGGGCCTGAGGCCTTCATGTGGGCAGTGCCTTCAATAATAGAGTTGGAGGATCCAGAGGAGATTGAAAGCATGCAGACATGGTCTGATTCTTGGGTAGAGTGGCAATCCTTCCCAAGGATTTCAGGGTTAACTTCAGACCTTGCTGCTGTGACACATAGTCTGGAGTGCCTTCACGATGAAGCCATTAGTTAGTCCTGTTCAACAGGACAATACCAATTCTAGTTTCAGCCATTCTCTGGCTTCAGAAAGTGCTATTTTTAGAAACTATCCTGAATTTATCCTATGACCTGTTCACTGGGGCTATCTTTGCCCACCTATATAAGGTATAACTCTCCAAGATGATCCTCCACCTTTCTGCCAGGATCTCATTATTTATTTCTTCATGCTCCATCATACTGTTCAGTTGGGGGAGGGGAGGGGCGAGTGCTGAATTCCACTCCCATCAGTGACTTTTAGCCTTTATTATTTCTCCTTCCTACCCAAACTATTTCTATCAGTCTTATGAACGGACTGCTTGTGTATTCGAGTTGATCTTTCTCTGTACCTTCTCTGTAGCTGTAACGCTATATTCTTCATTCTGTTCTACTACCCTGATGTGCAGTCATTTCTTCTGTCACACAATGGTTGCGATCTTGTGCAACCCCTCGCTATACAAAAATCGTGCAATAAAAATAGCACTTAAAGTGTTGGCGATGTCATCGCGTAATAGACAACACACATTTTAAAAGTTTGCGTTTTTGAGACAGCGTCACCTATTCATTAATCGTGTTACAGACAATTTGCGTTGATGAAATGCGTGTTATAGCTGAATGATCTGTACTTATGTAAGATATGATTTGTTGGTTAGCATGTCATACGATACTCTTCACTGTATCTCGGTACACGTGACAATAATAAATCAAATCAAAATCTATATCTTCATTTTCTGAACTTAGGCCATTGCTCTCTTTTGTACTAAACCATTATCAATTAACACAGCCATCCCTCCATCTTTTCCGAGCGTTCTTTCCTTCCCAAATATCAAGTACCTTTCAATCTTTATGTCGCAATCCAAGTCTTCCTGCGGTTATATCTAATGGCTTTCAGATTATGTTGCCACTTCCTAACCCTCTCTCTAAGTCCTTGCACATTTAGTGGACCAATGGATGGGAATATCATGATGCCTCTCATATTTTTTAGTCTATTGGACACCTTGTGTTAGAAAATCTCAGAGATGGCCAGAGGTCAGACAGTTGAAACAATGATGTCCAGAGGGTGTTGTGAATATGCTTAACATTTCAGAGTCTCTGTCTCTTGGCAGTTGCCTGAAGCACTTCACATCCAGCTTGAAGTCTGTGCTGTTTGTAAGTTTAGCTCGGCTGTCATCTACAGACACTGTTGAGGTGTCTTGTGAATGACACAGAGACTTCATCCTCCACTACTATCACCTCAATTAAATACCATGCTGTTTTACATGAAATGCAGACACTTCATGAATTATGAATAAGAGGGGCTAAAAATCTTCTTAAAGAATGGCATGAAGAATGAATACAACTCGATGGGAAATTTTAAAGTAATTGGAAGAAGGATGAGAGCACATAGTGTGGAAATGTCTTCACCCAGAGTATGGCTGGGCAATGTGCATCACTGCCTCAAAGGGTGTTGGAGCCAGGAACCTTAACCACACCTCTTAAAAAAATACTTTGATGTGCACTTGTAGTGCCATTACCATCAGAACTAAAAACCAAGAATTGCAAAGAGGGATCAGTGTAGCTAGTTCTTTTCCATGCACTAAGTACCTTCCATTTATGCTATAAATGTTTTCTGTTATCCCATAAATCTTTCTGAACAAGATTTTAAGGTCCCAATGCTTGGGTAAACTGGGTTATCCGAACATTCGATTATCCGAACAAAATACTCCCTGCCTGTGTTGTTCGGATAATCAAGGTTGCCCTGTACAGCTACTGAACCTTTTGTTGGCCAATAATTTGATTATGTTACCATCATTTAGGACAAAAGAAAAGCTGCTTAGCAACTCTGTTGATGCAAATAACTCAGTGGTACTTTGTGGGAGACAGAAAACAAAGAAACAAATTCAGCCACAAATACAGAGCCCTCCAGAATGTCCAATGAGCAGAGTTGACAGCCTGTCTTGCATGAACATCCTCAATTCAGTCAAGGTTATTCCAGTTTTATTTTCTTGAGTGGATTTGGTGTCTCCAATGGTGGAAACCCAATGTAAGCATTAAGCAATCCCCCCAATGGATAAAGCATGATTAAGTGCAAAGTAAATGTTTTTTTCCTCCGTCTGCACCTCACCCCAATGTCAGAGCTCACAGCAGTATGATTTCCCATTTCCATCTATTGTTAATGAATTCAGGTGTTTATGAATACAAGTGAGAGAAACGAATAGCAAAAGTGAAACTTAAGCAGGTGTCTGTTGGCTTGATTCCGGTATTATGTTTAAAAAAATGAATATTTCTTTTCCTCCAAAATAAACTGACTGAAAAATCACTGTGCAATGAACCCCGTTTCGTTTAACCTGCGTACTGTTAATTGTCAAGCTGGCAAAACACCACTGATGTCCTGAAAAGAGTAAACTCAGATTTTTTTTGTTTTTTTCTGCAATTTTATTTTCAAAGAGAGTTATTTTGTGGAGCTTTGTTGCTTGCTCACTTGGACTGCAGTGATATTTGTACATCATTGTAATACAGATCCTAGGCTTGGTCAGCTTAGTTGGCTGAATGGTTGCTTTGGTAAAAACAATGACTGCAGATGCTGGAAACCAGATTCTGGATCAGTGGTGCTGGAAGAGCACAGCAATTCAGGCAGCATCCGAGGACAGGCAATGGTTGCTTTGTAATGCAGAATGATGATAATAGCACAGGTTCAGTTCCTGCCTTGCACTAACTCGGGTTACCTTAAAGGATTCTCCTTCTCCCCTCACCAGTGGTACAGTGAGCCTCAGGTTAGGTAACCACCAGTTATATTTCTCAGCCCCCTGGTGCAGCAGAACGATGGCGACTTTACCTTTTACTACAGATCCATTGGCATCTAGTAAGAGCTGTGATGAAATGATTGGGGGTTTAAATATGAAAATTTAAGAATATCAAAGAATGAGCTGCTCTGAAGCAATTCATTACAGGGACATGGGGCCAGCTGGTTTTGAGGGGTGGTCTATTCTCATTAAGGGTTCACAAAGAGGTAACACCATAAGACTGTAGGAAATAGTAATGGGAGTAGGCCATTTGACCCCTCAAGCCTGCTGCACCATTCAGTAGGATCATGACTGATCAGAAATTCCTCACGTCCAGTTCCCTGCCCTTTATTGATAACCCCACTTCAGGAAAAAGACGTTGTCTATTTATCCTATCCATACCCCTCATGATTTTATAAACCTCTATAAGGTCACCCCTCAGCCTCCAACGCTCCAGGGAAAACAGCCCCTGCCTATTCAGCCTCTCCCGATAGCTCAACGTCCTTGTAAATCTTTTCTGAACCCTTTCAAGTTTCATAATATCCTTCCGATAGGAGGGAAACCAGAATTGCACACTATTCCAAAAGTGACCTAACCAATGTCCTGTACAGCCACAGCATGTCCTCCCAACTACTGTACTCAATGCATTGACCAAGAAAGGCAAGTTTCTACTGTTATACTCCTACCACCTTGAACTAGGGGCCGACATTCCATTCGCCTTCCTGTTTACCAGCTGCACCTGTGTGCTCGCACAAGTTCTCCCAAATCCCTTGTGTTGCAGCTTGACAATTTACTTATTCGATTATTACGTTTACTGGAGCGAACTGTGACTTCTAGAATAATGGATTTTATTAATAAACCACAGGGGATTTATTTCAACCCTGATAAACTTTCTCCAAATTGTTTCCCTCCTTCTCAAAGGAAAGGTTGACTCCCTTCCAGCTGCTCTTGGCATTTCACACAAATGGCTATTATTCAAATATGATCTATGCAATAAATATTGAGTGCTTCAACCTTATAGAAGAGGAATTACCTGATATGTCAGATGTTGCCTTTAAAGTTAGTCTCCAATTTCCAGCAGAAGTTATCAAGAGTAGAATCATTGGCCTCATAACTTTAGATGTGAAGGGAAATCAGAACAACTAGACTGTTAACTATGAGGAAAGCTCACCAAATTGAAATGTGTGGGCCTGGGCGGTTTTTAAGAGATTGGAAGGTGAAAGTTGGAGACACTGTCTCTTACTGATCAAATTCCCACACCCCGCTCCCTGCTTTTCACGGAAGCCATTTTGCACCACTGGTGCTCTACTGGAAGTGATGCCATGTGGCCATGTAGCTAGGTAAACTCTGATGAACCTTCCTGCAGTTTGAGGGTTATCTGTCCTACTGAGAGATCCACTGGCAGCATTTCAGCCTAAGTGATGGACACTGCCTGGTCCTTAACCAGGGCCCATTAACTCTCATTGGCATGGCCTCCCTGACAGGTTGCCTTGCATGCCTTTTCTCCAAGGCCCCAGTGATGTTCCTGTGGTAAAGCCCTATTGCAGGAACCGCTCTGGCTGCTGGTCGTGGTGGTGCTGCAGTCTTGAAGAGCTGCTGGTATTCAGCTCTCGGATGCAGTGAGACTCTTCCTAGAGATGCCGAGGACCCCATTGACAACCAGATAAGAAATAAAAACAGAAATTGCTGCAAAAGCTCTGGCAGCATCCGTGAAGAGAAGTCAGAGTTAACGGTTCAGGCCCCGAGAATTCTGCGGAAGGGTCACCACACCTGAAACATTAACCCTAATTTCTCTTCACGGATGCTGCCAGACCTGCTGAGCTTTTCCAACAATTTCTGGAAAATTACAGCATCCACAGTACTTTTTTTGGGTTTTTTCAACCAAATAATGTCTGATTAGAATTAAAACAGGTTGGCAGGACTAAGATGGACATGGTGGCATTGCCATCAACTGTCTTAACCCGTGGTCAAGTGAATAGACCCTTCGCCACAAATAATAAATTCCAGTCATTAACTCTGTTTCTCTGTCCCCTGCTTCTCTATCCATAGAAGTGACCTAACCTTCTGTGTATTTTTACCATGCTCTGTTCTCGTTTTTAGATTTCCAGCATCTGTCGTATTTTTCTACAGATGTGCGAATGCACATGTTAATAGAGAGCTGGAGATCTGTGACCTTACTTGAACAACATCATTGCTCCGATACTGATTTAGAAATTAAATCACCTTTCACAATGGGCAGCGATGTTCATAAGAATTTCAGTGTCAGAGAATTATCTTCATTCATTGTGGAAACGAAGTAGATTAATTTACCATTTCATGCAACACCTGTTTGTGGAAGTGAAAGATTCTTTCTTCAAAGTAGTCCACATTCTCTATTGGGGGGAAAAAAATGTAGAAATGTATTAATTGGCCTTTTAAAAAATTAACACAGAATTACCACATTGGGGCACAATGATGCAGTGTTTTTCCTGCACAGGAAGGCTGATCTTTTTCCTTTGAATTAATATTACAAATTCCGATTTACCCTAGTCATACTGAAGTTTTCATCAAAGAAAGTTTCGCACTTTCAGATTTAAAATGCATCATATAACAAAGCAAACATACAGTTTGAGAATGTTTGAAACATATTCAAATAGCCACAGGGTACATGTAGCAGTAATGTTGTATGTAGCATTGTGTCATTCTGGATACAATAAAGAAAGTAAAGTTAGCTTGTAGTTAAATGCAGCAGGATGTGGGAAAGCTAAGCAGAAAGTAACAACATGATTTTTTTTTACAGATTATTTCAGCATGTGATAGATTTGTAATGATTTTACAATGACTTTTGTCTATGTAGGCTTAGCTTTTCAACTTAAAGCCTGGAAGTGGAACTACTAGGTTTCTATAATCGGAATCATTGGGTTTAGGTACTAGTGCCAACTGAAAATCTGCACTGTAGTTTCTTTGAAATGTCTGAGTGCTGAGAGAGGAAAGAATGGGCCTGAGTAGAATGAAAGAATTGGGAGACAGCATTAGAGGATTACAAAGGAACTGGAATTATCTGAATATCAATTATCTGAATTTTAGATTATCCGAAGGGGAATCTTCAAGGTCCCGATTGAAACATTATGTCAAAGAGCTGTTTTGACTCTGATCGTGTCTTTTGTTTCCAGGTACAATGACTAAAAAGGAACTCGGCTCACTGAAATGTGCCGAGAACAGTCCTGGACAGTCCAGGCACCGTCTCCAAATGACTGACCTCCCGTCCTCTCTCTCCCCCCACACTTTCCCTGGATTTCCACACGGGGGTGAACCCTAAACACCCCTTCCCCAGATAATCTCTCCAACATTGTCCTGTACAGGGCAGAGTTGTAACCTGTCAAAAGGTTGCAGTAAAACGTTGTGTGCTATTTGGAGACTTACCCCACAAAGGCAGCAGCAGTCTTATTGCTGGTGTCCAGTCCGGCTGCCCCAGGGGGCAGGTCAGGTGGAGGTGCGGATGGGAGTTGGATGGTGGGTCGGGGTGGACGGGGTTGCGGGATTGGGGGTGGTGTGGGGCGGGGTGCACCTGTGCAGGGTTGGGGCGCGCGCATGGTGTGCTGCTGCCTAGTCTCCTGAATGGGGAGCAGACTTCACAGAAAACTCTGAGCCCCAAGGGAAATCAATTAACTAAATAATCAATTATCTGAACGAAATAGTGCCCACCCATCTCATTCGGATAATTGAGGTTCCTCTGTAGATTGGATTTTGTAACTGCATAATCAGAGGTTAGAGGACTAGTATAAGATGCAGCATGGCTTGCCAAGACAAACTATGCTAATCTCAAAGATTATATGGGCTAATATATTATGCGAAGTGTGATTTGCCACTTGTATCCCATAGATTTTAGCAAAAAACGCTAGATGCCCAGAAAATACTAGCTAATAGCTGTTCAGAGTGATCGTCTCTCACATAACGGTCTTACGGATGAGGTTTGATGGCCAAAACAATTTCTGTTACATTTTTTTGATTTGGTATCGGAATTGTTGTACAAATGTAGAAGAGTCCAAAAGGGGTAATACTGTGGAGTGCATTATGCACTACCCAATATGATATACCCAAAATAGTAATACCAAGGTTTGTGTAAAAATTTGTAGCTGGGGTGCCAGTTGTCATAGTTGTGGATATGTTCACTGAGCTGGGAAGTTAATTTGCAGACGTTTCATCCCCTGTCTAGGTGACATCTTCAATGCTTTGGAGCCTCCTGTGAAGTGCTGCTGTGGTGTGCCTTCTGGGATTTATTTGGTTCCGTTCCTGCTGCTTACGGTTTCTGGTTCTGGTTGTTCATTGTAGTGGCCGGTATATTGGGTCTAAGTCCATGTGTTTGTTGATGAAGGCTGTGGCGTAGTGCCATACTTCTGGCATTTAGTGGCTAGTTGATGTTCATGGATGCTGAAGGAATCAAACACAACAACCCTGTGTCAGATCACCAAATCAACAACCCACATGCCAGGGAAACAGTCAGATAAAACGGTTTCAGGATGATCCAGGTTATGATTAGGGATGTACACAACAGACTACACAGGTAAGGACGAGAAATTGCGCACTAAAAATTGTTAATTTTAAAGCAATCAGAATTGCACCACGACAATTGAACAGGCCATCACATAATACAGAACAGAACCACATACAGAAAGAGAACGGCTCCACAAGACAAAATGACTAAACCAACCAACGGCAGAGAAGGCAATATGACAGACACCTGGGTTAGAAACCTCTCCACCGGACAGCTTATAGACACAGAAAAAGTCGTACTAGCCAAGGGACTCAACTAGAACTGCAACCACAGGGATGCAAAAACAACAGACTTCCTAGCTGCACTAGCATGTACGCTCAGAGCTAATAGACTGACTGAAGAGACACAGCAAACAGTCAGACAAACCACTGTACCCTGACTAACAAAGAGTGGACAAATGAACAACCTCAACACCAAGGAGATAGAAACCCTAAAAACACTCAAAAGTGACAAGAACATAATCATAGTACCAGAGACAAGAGCAGAATGGTGCTTATCATGGACCATATATATAGAGGAACCTCGATTATCCAGCATTTAATTGTCCGAATATCAGATTATCTGGCTGGATCGCAAGGTCCCAATGCTCAGCTAAACTATATTATCTGGCATTCAATTATCTGGAATTTGATTAACCAAACGAAATACTCCCTGCCCGTGTCCTTCAGATTTAAAAATCACACAACACCAGGTTATAGTCCAACAGGTTTAATTGGAAGGACACTAGCTTTCGGAGCGACGCTCCTTCACCAGGTGATAGTGGAGGGCTCAATCGTAACACAGAATTTATAGCAAAAATTTGCAGTGTGATGTAACTGAAATTATACATTGAAAAATTGATTGTCTGTTAAGCCTTTCATCTGTTAGAGTACAGTGATAGTTTCACTTCTTTCATGTGTAAATCACAAAACCCTTTTTTTAAAAGTTGTATTCTCGGGTTAGCTGTTAACAATGGTGATAGCTAGACAATATGTTGAAGGTGTTGGCCCCCTGTGTTCTCTGTCTATGACCTGATGTTTAGATTGATTCTAATCTAAAAAGTGAGATAACAGAGTTTTACATAAATTCATGCAGTTTTTGAGCTCAGAGTTCTACATGAATGTATGCAGTTTTTGAGCAAAGTGCAATGCAACTCTGCAAGTACAAATTCACCCCACAAAATATATGTGTGCATGTGGGTCTTTGTCTGTCTGTGTGTGTGTGTGTCTGTCTGGGGTGGGGGTTGTGAGTGTGAGAAAGTGTGTGTGTTGTGAGTGCAGAGTGTCTTAAGTCTGTGAGGGGTGCATGTGTGAGTGTGGGAGTGTGTGTGTCTGTGTGTACCTGGGTCCATGTGTATGTGAGAGTGTGTGTGTCTAGGAGTATCTGTGTGTGTGTATAGTGCAATGGTGATCACCTGTCATGTGACATGAACCCAAGGTCCCGGTTGAGGCCCTCCATATGGGTACCGAACTTAGCTATCAGCCTCTGCTCAGCCATTTTCCTCTGCTGCCTGTCCCGAAGTCCACCTTGGAGGATGGTCACCCGAAGGTCCGAGGCTGAATGTGCTCCCCAACTGGGACGGAACCCTTCTGTCTGTTCATTGTTGTGCGGTGCCCATTCATCCGTTGTCGTAGCCTTTGCTCAGTTTCCCCATATACAATGCCTCCGGGCATCCTTGCCTGCAACGTATAAGATAGACAACGTTGGCTGAGTCACATGAGTACCTGCCATGTACAAGGTGGGAGGTGTTCCCACGTGTAATAGTGGTATCTATGTCCACAATCTAGTGTGCTTCCAATTAAACCTGTTGGATTATAACCTGGTGTTGTGTGATTTTTAACTTTGTTTACCCCAGTCCGACACCAGCATCTCCAAATCGTGTCCTTCAGATAATCGAGGTTCCTCTGTAATCAGAAAACAGAGAAACTACTTGCAGATACCAACACCTACCTACAAAGGGAGTGTGAACACACACCACAGCTAACCAACAGAATAAGCAACACACTATGGAACCCACAAAAAAAACGGCTAATAAGCAGGATTGCTCTACAAAGGATGAAATCAGAAAGCAACAACACCCCAAGATTTTACGGATGACCCAAAGTACACAAACCAGACATACCACTTCGACCTATTGTGGCACTCCCTGGAGCTCTATTGCATAAACTGGCAACAGAACTTCAACAAAAACTAAAACATCTTATCAGCAGATCTAAACACTCCATACAATCATCACAGGAATTCCTAGACAGCATCAAGAACATAAATATAGACAAGGACAAAGCAATGGTCTCATTTGATGTAATGACACAATCCACTTCAATTGACAAAACTCTAGCCAGAGAGACAATAGCCGACTCCTGGACAGGCAGAACAGGATGGGGAACCTATCAACAAGGACTGCACACTCAAACTACTAGGCCTGTGCTTGACGACACACTTCATATTCAATAAACAAATATATGAACAGACCTCTGGGCTCACCCATTCTGGGCTTATAGCAGAAGCAGTTTGGACTTCAGTAAGGCATTCGACAAGGTTCCCCATGGGAGACTGATTAGCAAGATTAGATGTCATGGAATAAAGGGAGAACTAGCCATTTATATACAGAACTGGCTCAAAGGTAGAAGACAGAGGGTGGTGGTGGAGGGTTGTTTTTCAGACTGGAGGCTTGTGACCAGTGGAGTGCCACAAGGATCAGTGCTGGGTCCACTATTTTTTGTAATTTACATGAATGATTTGGATGCGAGCATAAGAGGTACAGTTAGTAAGTTTGCAGATGACACCAAAATTGGAGGTGTGTGTAGTGGACAGAAAAGAGGGTTACCTCAGATTACAACAGGATCTGGACTAGATGAGCCAATGGGCTGAGAAGTAGCAGATGGAGTTAAATTCAGATAAATGCGAGATGCTGCATTTGGGAAAGCAAATCTTAGCAGGACTTATACACTTAATGGTAAGGTCCTAGGGAGTGTTGCTGAACAAAGAGACCTTGGAGTGCAGGTTCATAGCTCCGTGAAAGTGGAGTCACAGGTAGTTAGGATAGTGAAGAAGGGGTTTGGTATGCTTTCCTTTATTGGTCAGAGTATTAAGTACAGGAGTTGGGAGGTCATGTTGTGGCTGTACAGGACATTGGTTAGGCTACTGTTGGAATATTGTGTGCAATTCTGGTCTCCTTTCTATCGGAAAGATGTTGCAAAACTTGAAAGCGTTCAGAAAAGACTTACAAGGATGTTGCAAGGGTTGGAGGATTTGAGCTACAGGGAGAGGCTGAACAGGTTGGGTCTGTTTTCCCTGGAGCGTCGGAGGCTGAGGGGTGACCTTATAGAGGTTTACAAAATTATGAGGGACATAGATAAGATAAATAGACAAAATCTTTTCCTTGGGGTCGAGGAGTACAGAACTAGAAGGCTTAGGTTTAGGGTGAGAGGGGAAAAATATAAAAGAGACCTAAGGGGCAACTTTTTCACGCAGAGGGTGGTACGTGTATGGAATGAGCTGCCAAAGGACGTGGTGGATGCTGGTACAATTGCAACATTTAAGAGGCATTTGGATGGGTATATGAATCGGAAGGGTTTGGACGGATATAGGCCCGGTGCTGGCAGGTGGGACTAGATTGGGTTGGGATATCTGGTCGGCATGGATGGGTTGAACCGAAGGGTCTGTTTCCATGCTGTACAAATTCAACCCAAACTCTGGATCAGATACGTGGATGACACTTTTGTTATCATTAAGAGAACCGAAATCGAGAACACACACCGGATTATCAAAGCCGTACTTACAGGGATCAGATTTACAAGAGAGGAGGAAACCAAGAATCAACTCCCATTCCGGATGTGAAGATAGAAAGGACACAGAAAGTTGAATGCACCACAAAGGTTTACAGGAAAACCACACACACTGACAAGGTCCTGAATTACAACTGCTACCACCCGAACACACACAAGAGAAGCTGCATTAGGGCTGAAAATGTGTTGCTGGAAAAGCGCAGCAGGTCAGGCAGCATCCAGGGAACAGGAGAACCGACGTTTCAGGCATAAGCCCTTCTTCAGGAATCCTGAAGAAGGGCTTATGCCCGAAACGTCGGTTCTCCTGTTCCCTGGATGCTGCCTGACCTACTGCGCTTTTCCAGCAACACATTTTCAGCTCTGATCTCCAGCATCTGCAGACCTCACTTTCTCCTCAAAGCTGCATTAGGATCTTGCTCAAGATCCTGTTCACTCCAGCACTCCCGACCTATGAAGAGAAGAAGAAGAAGAAGACCTCTATAAAGGCTTTGCCAAGGATGGATATCCACGCTACTTCACCTGCAGATGCCCAACAGACAAACAACGTGACGAGGACATGCCACAATCTAACTCACTCGCCACGCTACCTCACATAAAAAACATTTTGGAACTGACAGTCAGACTTCCCTGACCACTGGGATCTATGACAGCCCATAAACTGACAGCCATGCTCAGACAACAACTCACCAAAACAAAAGACTTGATACCCATCATGTGCAAGACTAACATAATTTACAGGATTCCATGCATAGACTGCACAAACCACTATACCGGACAATCTTGATTTTCCAAATGAGACGGGCGGGGAGTATTTTGTAACTGAGAGTTCAGATAACGGATTGTTCAGATAATGGATAACGTTTTTGTGGGACCTTGAGATCTTGTTCATATAATCCGAACTTCGGATAATTAATATTTGGATAATCAAGATTGTACTGTACAGGGGAAACAGGCAGACAACTGGTAATCCTCATCCACGAACACCAACTAGCCACTAAATGCCACAACCAGCTGTCCCTAGTAGCCACACATGGCAAGGACCACAAATTCAACTGGGACAACACAATGATCGTAGAAAAGCCAAACAGAGGACAGCCAGAGAATTTCTAGAAGTATGGCACTCAGCCAAGGTCTCCATCAACAAGTGCATTGACTTAGACCCAATATACCAACCACTACAACGAACAAGCAGAACCAGTAACTGGAATGAATGGAACCAATTAAATTCCAGAAAACACAATACAGCAGCACTTCACAGGGGGCTCCAAAGCATTGAAGATGTCACCTAGACAGGGCACAAAATGTCTGCAAATCAACTTCCCAGCTCGGTGAACATACCCACAACTACGACAATGGTAATACCAAATTCACCCTCGCAGCCTCAGTGACAATGTCTATCAAACCATCTCACCCTTGCAAAGAAGAGTAAGAGAGGTTTTCCTGGTTAATATATATCCTTCAATCAGTATCTCAGCAAAACCTGTGATTGGGACAAGCTTAGTGAGTAGGCAAATGTATGGTAGATGCAGTATAATGTGGTTAAAGTTGAGGTTATCCATTTTGATAGTAAGAACAGGAAGGTAGATTATTATCTGTATGATATAAATTGAGAGAAGGGAACGTGCACCCTTGTACACCAGCTGCTGAACGTAAGCATGCAGGTATTGAAGGCAGTCAAGAAGCCAAATTGTATGTTGGCCTTCATAGCAAGAGGATGTGAGTACTGGAGCAGGGATGTCTTGTTGTAATTATTCAGAGCCTTAGTGAGACCACACCTGAAATATTGTGTGCAGTTGTGATCTCCATATCTGAGGAAGAAAGTCGTTGCTATGGAGAGAGTGCAGCGAGGATTTACCAGACTGATTCCAGGGATAGCAGGACTGACATATGAGGAGAGGTTGAATCAGTTAGGATTATGTTCACTGGAGTTAAGAAGAGGAAGGAGGGCTCTCATAAAAACCTATAAAATTCCTATAGACAAGGTGGATGCAGGAAGGATGTTGCCAATGTGGAGAACCATGGGTTACAATCTAAAGATATAGGACAAACCATTTAGGACTGAGATGAGGGAAATTTTCTTCATCCAGACTATGATGAGTCTGTGGAATTCACTACCACAAAACTAATCGAGGCCAAAACATTGCATGATTTCAAGAAAGTTGGATATAATACTTGGGGATAAGTACGAACAGACTGCAATCATAATGAAAGTTGCAATAGGCTGGAAGGGCCGAATAGCCTACTCCTGCTTCGATATTCTATATTCGATATTTCTTATACAGACCATCTTGTCATTATCATATTCCTGTTCGTAGGAGTATGTTGTGTGCAGAATTGGTTGCTGCGTTTTTCAGTTATCTGGCTGAAACAATCTAGATGGAAGATTGTTACATGTCAGCACTATATAAATCACAGCACTCATCAATCCAGTCAGCACACAGACAAACGGCAACATTGATAGTTGCAATAGCTTGTGAAGTTGTAGTTCTGATTATGAATGAATATATCTTGATTCTGGGAGCACTAATAACATTTTGTACGACTGTATCGTTTGCCTCTAGAACATTGTGCAACACCACATTTAAAGTGTAGATGAGTAGCAGCAATCCTCCCAACATTACCTGCACCTTTACAATATGAGTGAAATTCTCAGTTTCAAAAGAGAAACCCAGTTATTACATCGATGTGACATTTTAATTTCCCACACAGTCCTCCTAATTGTCTCTGACTCAGATTGGCTAATTAGTGCTCATTAGTACCTAATTAGCAGCAGTTGTGTGAACTTAGATGCATTGGTGATCTAGGTTAGGAATGTCCGAATTTACCTAGTTTGAGACCCTGACAACCAAAACAGAAAGGTAAAATGCTCCTCCCATCAATCTGAACCTTTCTACTACTGCACTATTCCAATCTTCAGAAAGACACTTTAATAGTTAGTCATTTTATTGAATGTCATTCAGCTGAGTTTACAATCCTGAAATGGATTATTTTGTGTGGCTTTGAATTCTCGGAAAATTTAAAACCTCCAATTTACTTTTGATATATGTATTTGCTTCCACAATGGAACACTGAACCTGCTAATATATTTTAGCAATTGGACTAGATTGCTGCCACGGTCAAAGCTGTCAACCTTGCTACCAAAATCTGTTTTGTTCACAAGGAAAAATGATCAATTTTCCAAAGGTAGATTGAGAACAGCAATTGCAGTATATTTTACAACTCCTTACATTATAAGTAAAATAAAATGTAGCTTAGAAAAGGCACTAGAGATCATTTTTTTCATTTCATACTACTTGAGATTTAGCTTGCTCATTGTCAACAGATATTGTGAGTACAGGAGTGTGATGTCTGCAAAAGATGTGAAGAAGCCCACAGTACACCCATAATGGATTGCTGGGACTTCTGTGCTACCTAGAAAAGTCAATAGCTCATCCCCAATGACCATCAAATCTCTCTCCCTAATTTTGCCAGGAAACCATGGAGATTGGGAAGATCTGATCTAATTGGGTTTCAGCCATTTGTGGGTATTTCTGAATAAATGAATAGAATTTCCATTCTCTCTTCAGAAGACAAGCAATGAGAGAATAAGAACTGGAGCAGGCGTCAACGATACAGTCCCTCAAGCCTCTCTGCCATTTGATATGATCATGGCTGATCTTATCTTGGCATCAACTCCACTTTCCTGCCTGCTGTCCATAATCCTTCAACCCATTGTTAATTAAAAATCTATCCATCTCCTCTTTAAACTTACTTAATGTCCTAGCATCAACTGAACTCTGGGGTAGTGAATTTAGATTTATGATGCTCTGAGAGAACTAATTTTGCCCCAATCCTATTTTAAATCTGCTATGCCTTATACTAAAAATGTGACCTCTTGTTCTAGACTTTTCCACATGAGGGAAGATCCTTTTTATATCTACTTTGTCAATCCCCCTTAGCATCTATATGTACCTCAATTAGATCTCCTCTCATTCTAAACTTTAGAAAAAATATGCCTAAACTGCTCAATCACTTTTCAAAGACAAATCCCTGATCTCTGGAATAAATCAAGTCAACCTCCTCTGAACTGCCTCCAGTCCAACTAAATCCCTCCTCCTGTAATTGAACCAAAACTGCACGCAATACTTCAGGTATGGATCCATAGAATTCCTGCAGTGTGGGACCAGGCTCTTCGCCCCAACATGTCCACACCAACTCTCCGAAGTGTAATCCGTCCAGACCCATTTTCCTACTACTCTACATTTATACCTGACTAGTGCACCATCCCTGAACACTATGGGCAATTTAGCATGGACAATTCACCTAACCTACACATCCCAGAACACTATGGGCAATTTAGCATGGACAATTCACCTAACCTACACATCCCTGAACACTATGGGCAAATTAGCATGGTCAATTCACCTAACCAGCATATCTTTGGACCGTGGGAGGAAACCAGAACACCCAGTGGAGAATGTGCAACTGCCTGAGGCGGGAACCAAACCTGGGTCCCTGGCACTATGAAACAGCTGTGCTAACCACTGAGCCACCATGCCATATGGTCTCACAAATGCCTTGTACAGTTGAAGCAACAGTTCCCTATTTTATACTCTATTTCTTTAGCATTTAATGCCAAATTTCCATTAGCCTTCCTTATTACCTGCTGTACCTACATACTGGTTTTCTGCAATTCATGCACAGGAACAGCCACATCTGTCTGCATCAAAGCACCCCAAAGTTTCTCTTCATTTTGATAATAAGTTGCCTTTCTGTTCTTCCAACCAAAATGGATAACCTCTTACTTAGCCATGCTACACTTTATCTGCCACATTTTGGCCCATTCACCTGTCCATTTCCATTGTAAATTTCCTATTTCTTTATTGCAACTTACCTTCCATCTATTTTAATGTCTTTTGCAAATTTGGCTATAGTATTTTCTATCCCTGGATGCAGGCTGTTGATATAGATTGAAAATAGCTGGAGCCCAAGTTTTGAACCTTGCGTCACCTATTAGTTACATCTTGCCGACCAGATGCTTTCTGTTGGTTAGTCATTTCTCTATCCATGTTAATAAATTACCCCAACTTCAGGTGACCTTACCATGCATTCTAACCCTTCATGCAGTACTTTGTCAAATGCCTTCTTGATGTCGAGATATCCTACATGTACAGATCCCCCATTACCCATAGGCTTGTTACATCTTCAAGGAACACGAGCAGATTAGTTAAATGTAGTTAAATGTAACAGCTGCTCCTTTATTGAGATATTTTAGGTTTTGGAGGTGATTTCCTCGAATTCCAGGAGCAGCAATTACTGTTTTGTATGCTATTGCATTGTTTTGGAACTTTGGAAAAAAAAAGTCAAAACAACAGCAGTTTTAAAAGGGAGAAGAGCAGACAAAGGAAGCACATGGTGAGGTCAGTGCAGGAGAGAGAGAGAACCTGCACAGTTACTGCCTTTGCTGTTTGAATTCGTGTATCGCTGGACATCAGAGTGCGTCTGGGAAAATTAACAAACAGTGAAATTCACAACTGGTCTTGGAGGAACTGTTTGGGCAAAGTTCACAGCACAGAATCAGATAAGTGTATTGTTATTTAAGTGGGACCTACATAAAGTCTGCAGTAGTGAGTAGAGTGGGTTCTTTCTTGATTATATGTTTTTTGAGATATATCTCTTGATTAAACTTAAAATATAAGCCATAACTATTCATTTAAACTGGGGCAGTGTTTTGTAGAGGAATAAAATGGTGTTATTTTCTGGGTCTGCAGATTGTGAAAGAGCAAAATTGGCCTTTGGTAGAGCGATATGTGCTTCTTGTCAGATGTGGGAGTTTAAAGAGAGTTTAAGGGTTACTGCAGATTATATCTGCAATAAATGCTGTTGGTTGTGAACCTTATCAGATTGAGTGGATCGGTTGAACAGACAGTTAGAAGTAATGAGGAATTTGCAACAGTAACAGTATGTGATGGATGACAATTATAGGAAGGGGAAAGTTTCAGATACAGTCACATAGATGGGTTAACTCCAGGAAAGGTAAGAGAAAGGTAGGCAGCTAGTGCAGGAGCTTTCTGTGGCTATAACCATTTCAAATAGGTATGCTGTTTTGGAAAATGTAGGGGGTGATGGATTCTTAGGGGAACGTAGCACGAACAGCCAAGTTTCAAGCATTAAGACTGGCTGTAATGCAACAAGGGGTACGTCGGGTTCCAAGAGATCAATTGTGTTAGGGGACTCTCTAGCCCGAGGTACAGACAGATGTTTCTTGTGGCCAGCAGTGAAAAATCAGAATGGTGTGTTGCCTCCCTGGTGCCAGGATCAAGGATGTCTCAGAGAGGGTGCAGAATGTTCTCAAAGGGGAGAGGGGCCAGCAGGAGACCATTGTACACATTGGAACCAATGGCATAGGAAGGGAAAAGGTTGAGATTCTGAAGGGAAATTACAGAAAGTTAGGCAGGAGTTTAAAAAGGAGGTCCTCAAGAGTAGTAATATCTGGATTACCCCCGGTGCTACGAGCTAGTGAGGGCAGGAATAGAAGGATAGAGCAGATGAATGCATGGCTGAGGAGCTGGTGTATGGGAGAAAGGTTCACATTTTTTGGATCATTGGAATCTCTTTTGGGGTAGAAGTGACCTGTACAAGAAGGACGGTTTGCACCTAAATTAGAAGGGGACTAATATCCTGGCAGGGAGATTTGCTAGACCTGCTCGGGAGGATTTAAACTAGTAAGGTGGGGGTGGGGGGTGGGTGGGGGGTGTGTGGGACCCAGGGGATAGTGAGGAAAGACATCAATCTGAGACTGGTACAGTTGAGAACAGAACGAATCAAACAGTCACAAACAGTCAGGGCAGGCAGGGACAAGGTAGGACTAATAAATTAAACTGCATTTATTTCAATGCAAGGGGCCTAACAGGGAAGGCAGATGAACTCAGGGCATGGTTAGGAACATGGGACTGGGATATCATAGCAATTACAGAAACATGGCTCAGGGATGGGCAGGATTGACAGCTTAATGTTCCAGGATACAAATGCTACAAAAGGATCGAAAGGGAGGCAAGAGAGGAGGGGGAGTGGCATTTTTAATAAGGGATAGCACTACAGCTGTGCTGAGGGAAGATATTCCCAGAAATACATCCAGGGAAGTTATTTGGGTGGAACTGAGAAATAAGAAAGGGATGTTCACCTTATTGGGATTGTATTATAAACCCCGTGATAGTCAGAGAGAAATTGAGAAACAAACTTGTAAGATCTCAGCTATCTGTAAGAATAATAGGGTGGTTATGGTAGGGGATTTTAACTTTCCGAACATAGACTGGGACTGCCATTGTGTTAAGGGTTTAAATGGAGAGGGATTTATTAAGTGTGTACAAGAAAATGTTCTGATTCAGTATGTGGACGTACCTACTAGAGAAGGTGCAAACCTTGATAGAAAGTGAGGGCTGCAGATGCTGGAGATCAGAGCTGAAAATGTGTTGCTGGAAAAGCGCAGCAGGTCAGGCAGCATCCAAGGAACAGGAGAATCGACGTTTCGGGCATATTATGCCCGAAACGTCGATTCTCCTGCTCCTTGGATGCTGCCTGACCTGCTGCGCTTTTCTAGCAACACATTTTCAAGGTGCAAACCTTGGTCTACTCTTGGGAAAAAGGCAAGCAGGTGACTGAGGTGTCAGTGGGGGAGCGCTTTGGGGCCAACAATCATAATTCTGCTACATTTAAAATAGTGATGGAAAAGGGTAGACCAGACCTAAAAGTTGAAGTTCTAAATTCGAGAAAGGCCAATTTTGATGGTATTAGGCAAGAACTTTCCTGATGAAGGGCTTTTGCTCGAAACGTTGATTTTCCTGCTCCTCAGATGCTGCCTGGCCAGCTGTCCTTTTCCAGCACCACTCTGATCTAAACCCCAAGAACTTTCAAAAGCTGATTGGGGGCAAATGTTCGCAGGTAAAGGGCCAGCTGGAAAATGGGAAGCCTTCAGAAATGAGATAACGAGAATCCAGCGAAAGTATATTCCTGTCAGGGTGAAAGGGAATGCTGGGTGACTAAAGAAATTGAGGGTTTGGTGAAGAAAAAGTAGGAAGAATATGTAAGGTATAGACAGGATAAATCGAGTGAATCGTTGGGAGAGTATAAAGGCAGTAGGAATATACTTAAGAGGAAAATCAGGAGGGCAAAAAGGGGACATGAAATAGTTTTGCCAAATAGAGTTAAGGAGAATCCAAAAGGTTTTTACAAATACATTAAGGACAAAGTGATAACAAGGGAGAGAATAGGGCCCCTCAAAGATCAGCAAGGCAGCCTTTGTGCGGAGCCGCAGAAAATGGGGGAGATACTAAACAAGAATTTTGCATCAGTATTTACTGTGGAAAAGGATATGGAAGATATAAAAAGTAGCGAAATAGATGGTGACACCTTGCAAAATGTCCATATTACAGAGGAGGAAGTGCCGGATGTCTTGAAATGCATAAAGGTGGATAAATCCCCAGGACCTGATCAGGTGTACCCTAGAACTCTGTGGGAAGCTAGGAAAGTGATTGCTGGGCCTCTTGCTGACACATTTGTATCATTGATAGTTAGAGGTGAGGTGCCGGAAGACTGGAGGTTGGCTAACATGTTGCCACTGTTTAAGAAGGGTAGTAAGGACAAGCCAGGCAACTATAGACCAGTGAGCCTGATGTCGGTGGTAGTCAAGTTTTTGGAGGGAATCCTGAGGGACAGGATGCACATGTATTTGGAAAGGCAAGGACTGATTAGGGATAGTCAACATGGCTTTGTGCATGGGAAACCATGTCTCAGAAACTTGATTGAGTTTCTTGAAAACGTAACAAAGAGGATTGATGAGGGCAGTACGGTAAATGTAATCTATATGGACTTCAGTAAGGCGTTCGACAAGGTTCCCCATGGGAGCCTGGTTAGCAAGGTTAGATCTCACAGAATAAAGGGAGAACTAGCCATTCAGATACAGAACTGGCTCAAAGATAGAACACAGAGGGTGATGATGGAGAGTTGTTTTTCAGACTGGAGGCCTGTGACCAGTGGAGTGCCATCAGGATTGGTGCTGGGTCCTCTACTTTTTGTCATTTATATAAATGATTTGGATGTGAGCATAAGAGGTACAGTTAGTAAGTTTGCAGATGACACCAAAATTGGAGGTGTAGTGGACAGCAAAGAGGGTTACCTCAGATTACAACAGGATCTGGACTAGATGAGCCAATGGGCTGAGAAGTGGCAGATGGAGTTTAATTCAGATAAATGCAAGGTGCTGCATTTTGGGAAAGTAAATCTTAGCAGGACTTATACACTTAATGGTAAGGTCCTAGGGACTGTTGCTGAACAAAGAGACCTTGGAGTGCAGGTTCATAGCTCCTTGAAAGTGGAGTTGAGGTAGATAGGATACTGAAGAAGGCATTTGGTATGCTTTCCTTTATTGGTCAGAGTATTGAGTACAGGAGTTGGGAGGTCATGTTGCAGCTGTACAGGACATTGGTTAGGCCACTTTTAGAGTATTGCATGCAATTTTGGTCTTCTTCCAATCGGAAAGATGTTGTGAAACTTGAAAGGGTTCAGAAAAGATTTACAAGGATGTTGCCAGGGTTGGAGGATTTGAGCTATGGGGAGAGGCTGAACAGGCTGGGGCTGTTTTCCCTGGAGGGTCAGAGGGGTGACCTTATAGAGGTTTATAAAATTATAAGGGACATGGATAGGATAAATGAACAAAGTCTTTTCCCTCGGGTCGGGGAGTCCAGAATTAGAGGGCATAGGTTTAGGGTGAGAGGGGAAAGATATAAAAGGGACTTAAGGGGCAACTTTTTCACGCAGAGGGTGTTACGTGTATGGAATAAGCTGCTGGAGGAAGTGGTGGAGGCTGGTACAATTGCAACATTTAAGAGGCATTTGGATGGGTATATGAATAGGAAGGATTTGGAAGGATATGGGCCAGGTGCTGACAGGTAGGACTAGATTGGGTTGGGATATCTGGTCAGCATGGACGAGTTGGACCGAAGGGTCTGTTTCCATGCTGTACACCTCTATGACTCTATGACTCTAAATATGATTTACTCTTCATAAAGCCATATTCACTCTGATAGATTGTGTTTTGACTTTCCAAATATCCTATTATTACTTCCTTAATAATGGATTATAACAGTTTCCCAGTGATACATGTTAAACTAATTGGCCTGCAGTTCTGACTTTCTGCTTCCCCCCTTTTTCAAACAAGGCTGTTATATTAGCTTTTTTCCATTCTACTGGAACCTTTCCCACATCCAGAGAATTTTGGAATATCATAACCAGTGGATCCACTATCTCTATTGCCACTTCCTTTAAGACCCCAGGATGTAGGCCATCAGGTCCTGGGGAGTTAATTTTCTTCAATCCCAACAGTTTGGTCAGTTCTTTTTCCTTTGTGATGTTGATGGTTCGAAGTTTCTCCCTTTTATCCAATCTCTGCATTACCTGTTACTACTGGGATGGTACCAGTGTCCTCCACATTGAAAACTGAAGCAAAATTGTGACTGTCATTTCTGTGTTCTCTACTATTAATACCCCGGTCTCACCCTCCAAGCAACACACATTCACTTTCTATTACCAAAAGATGCTTTTACTATCCATTTTCATATTTTGCACAAGTTTTCTTCCATAATTTATCTTTGCTCTTTGTATTATAGTTTAGTAACCCTTTGCCAATCTTTATAAGTTTACCAATACTCCAGCCAGCTACTCACCTTTGCAATATGATATGCCTTAGTTTTTGTCTATATATTATCTTTAACTTCCTTGCTTAGCCATAGATATTTTTCTTCCTCTTGGAATCTTTCTTCCCTTCTGGAATAAATTTTATTTAGGAGCAATCTCCTTAAAATATGTGCCACTACTCATCAACTGTCCTACCTTTTGGTCCTGCCGCCCAATCCACTAGGGTGAGTTTCGTCCTGTTATTATCTTTATTTAATTCCAGAACAAATAATAAGTCATGGACAGAGAATTATATCACTGTCCAACACATCTTCCCACATCTATCCCGTGAGAATTACAAAGAGACCATTTCCTCTTCAATGTCCTGGCCCACATCTCGTTGCCCTCAACAACTCAGTCCCCTCCCACAGTACAGCCACATCAAACCATCAAAGGTGTCTCCTTTTTCTTCACATGTTCACTGCTTACAGTGCTCTCTTTTCTCTACGGAGACCGAAGGCAGTTTGGGGATATCTTTTGCAGAACCCCTCCACTCAGGCTGCAAGCTTAACCTGACACCTCTGGCTGCTTCTCATTTTGAGTCACCAATTTGCTGCCTCACATGTACTTTTGTTCTCGGCCTGCTGCAATGTTCTAGTGAAGCTCAATGCAAGCTTGAGGAGCAGCATTCCGGCTTTCAATTAGACACTTTATAACCTTCTGTCCTCAATGCACTGTTCAATGACATCGCACCATGAGCTCTGTCCTCCACGTTTGTTCTATAGTTTTTCTGTCCTCCAGTTTATATCTTGCCTTTTATGTTTTTGTTGTCATTATTCTGCCATTCACATTCTGGATAAACATTTTGTTTCTTTGTTGTATCAGTTAGCACTCTCTGATATCTTTCTCATATTTAATCTCTCCTGCTCTCTACCTTATTCCAGAATTTACCTTTGTTCTTTTCCCTGCCCTCCCCCCCCATTTTGTATTAATTTGACACATCAATGTAACCACCTTCCATCAGTTCTGAAAGACAGCCACATTTGTCTCCAAACTGTTTCATCCTAAACAGGTGCTGGGAGACCTGCTGAGTATTTCCAGCATTTTCTGCTTTTATTTCACAGACAGAGACTCTCTTTTCCAGGATTTCCAGGGCGTCATGATAGAAGGAGTTCTGGGATGGTGAGGGCAGTTTGTAAATTGAGTGAGTTGAGGTGGACCCCCAGGTAACAACATTCTCTGCCCCCACCTCTACCTACCCACCCATTCCTAATCTCAAAGGAAGGAGACATCAAACATTATTGGGATGAATGAGTCTGCCTGACCATGCTTGTGACTTGCTGTCCCATTAACTCCAGCAAGAGTTGATATTGAAGGTCTCAGCAGACCTGATCACAGTCAATGGGATGATTTTGTATCAAAGGGGGAATCTCATCCAGATGCTGCCATCCATGAGTAAATTGACAATGTAATTGGAATTCTCTGATATATTTCAAGTATGGTTTGTGTCATTGAGTAAATGAAGCATGAAACAATATATAATCAGGATTAATTGCCATTTATAATTTTTTTTCCAATTTTATCACCTTCTCTCCTAATCACAATATTTTATTCACTATTTCTCAAATGATACTCACTCAATTGATCATTTTTCCTCATGGGTCCAGCATTGTGTCCAAAGTGGCTTTTCAACAGTGAGGGCATCAAACCTGAGTTCACTCCTCACTGTGTCTAATCCATGCAGGGGGGGCAAAATTTTGGGCATGTTGAAAATCTATTCAGCGATCTATCTCATCTCAGCTGATTTTCTTTCCTGCCTCTGATATTTGGGACATTCTTAAAGTCTACTATTGAATTTAAACCGAGCATTACCAGACCTGACTGTTGTTGAATCTAATGTAAGCGTTCTGACCAGACGTCCGGGGTAAGACCAGTTCCACCACAGAACACACCAGATGGCCTCCTTCTTTAGAGACCGCAATTTGCCTTCCCACGTGGTTAAAGATGCCCTCCAACGCATCTCGTCTACATCCTGCATCTCCACCCTCAGACCCCACCCCTCCAACCGTAATAGGGACAGAACGCCCCTGGTGCTCACCTTCCACCATACCAACCTTTGCATAAACCAAATCATCTGCCGACATTTCCGCCACCTCCAAACAGACCCCACCACCAGGGATATATTTCCCTCCCCATCCCTTTCCGCCTTCCGCAAAGACCGTTCCCTCCATGACTACCTGGTCAGGTCCACGTCCCCCTACAACCCACCCTCCCATCCTGGCACTTTCCCCTGCCACCGCAGGAACTGTAAAACCTGCGCCCACACCTCCTCCCTCACCTCTATCTAAGGCCCTAAAGGAGCCTTCCACATCCATCAAAGTTTTACTTGCACATCCACTAATATCATTTATTGTATCCGTTGCTCCCGATGCGGTCTCCTCTACATTGGGGAGACTGGGCTCCTCCTAGCAGAGCGCTTTAGGGAACATCTCCGGGACACCCGCACCAATCAACCACACTGCCCCGTGGCCCAACATTTCAACTCCCCCTCCCACTCTGCCGAGGACATAGAGGTCCTGGGCCTCCTTCACCACCGCTCCCTCACCACCAGACGTCTGGAGGAAGAACGCCTCATCTTCCGCCTCGGAACACTTCAACCCCAGGGCATCAATGTGGACTTCAACAGTTTCCTCATTTCCCCTTCCCCCACCTCACCCTAGTTCTAAACTTCCAGCTCAGCACTGTCCCCATGACTTGTCCGGACTTGTCCTACCTGCCTATCTCCTTTTCCACCTATCCACGCCACCCTCTCCTCCCTGACCTTTCACCTTCATCCCCTCCCCCACTCACCCATTGTACTCTATGCTACTTTCTCCCCACCCCCACCCTCCTCTAGCTTATCTCTCCACGCTCCAGGCTCACTGCCTTTATTCCTGATGAAGGGCTTTTGCCCGAAACGTCGATTTCGAAGCTCCTTGGATGCTGCCTGAACTGCTGTGCTCTTCCAGCACCACTAATCCAGAATAAGAACACCAAAGCTGATTGTAAATGTAGAAAGAGGCAGGCAGAAGATCTTCTTGTTGTTTATGTGCCCTTTCATCCACTCAGGAATTGTGGCCTGTGTGATTGGAGGTTTTGGTTGGTGTAGCTCAGTATCACTGCATTATAACTTATACCCTGCTTGAGGGAGTAAAATTGAAAAGAAATGCCTTGGATATATTTGATGGGAACATCAAAATTAAGACAAGAGGCAAATTAACCACTTGAATTATATACTTGACTATCAATATCCGTATGAGATTAATACCTTTTCTTGCCTTTTGTGAACGAGGGAGTTCTAGATATGGAGAGTTCTAAGAGATTACAGTCATTTGCACATCTTGCTATATTTTAAAGATGACAGACGCTGAAACATACTGACAATAACTTTTACAGACTCCAAGAATGCTTCAGTACTCATTCTTCAAATCTAGCCAGGGCGCAAGGGGTTTAATTTTAAAGCCCAGTAATTTGTGAATGCAGACAAAAGGGTTATTGGCTTAGAGCAGGGTTAGGATGGGGGTCCTATCTACCTGCTTTACACCCAAACTGACTAATTGTAGTTTTAAATTAGAGGAGACAAGGGAAGCTGTCTAGCATTACAAAATCCTCTGTAATTATAGATCAGGCTCTGGTGGTGCCAAAAGGGTCTAATGAAACCTCTTTAACCTGGGGCCTAATCAGATTCACAATGACAGCTTCCTTGTCACACAAATCTTGCTGGGGGCTACCATTCAGAACTGAACAGATTCAAAAAGGGGACGTTTTTCTTTTAGTTCTCCCTTTCGTGTGTGGGGGGACACAGAGTGAGCCTTAGGCTCCTCTCCATCCTCTAGGCGAAAGTGAGGACTGTAGGTGCTGGAGGTTAGAGTTGAGAGTGTGGTGCTGGAAAAGCACAGCAGGTCAGGCAGCATCCAAGGAGCTGGAGAATTGATAGGCTGAAGGGCTTTTGCCTGAAATGTTGATTCTCCTGCTCCTTAGATGCTGCCTGACCTGCTGTGCTTTTTCAGCACCACACTCTCGATTCCTCTCCATCCTCATTTACCAATGCCATTCCCTTGGATTCCTGACAAATAACTCCTGCCGCCAATTATAATAGCTAAGCAACTGCTCTTGCCTCTTTCCTGGCTATTCTGATAAGCTAGTGAAGCTCAGATATTAAAGTTGTCCAAGGCATGAGGCTGCCTTCGATAGGCTTGCTGCTCAGTTTGATGGTTCACCATCAAGCCTTAGGAGATTCGTGGGTTACATCACTATCCTTGCAGCATAGTGCCTTCATCCAAATCAGAGGAATGAATGTCTTCTCCTGCCAGAAACAAAGTGTTTGACTCAGTGCCTTGGAACTGAGCCAGTCGCTTTTGGTCCAGTCCTTGTCGTGCTCGTTTCCTGACTTGATCAGAACTGAATGGTGAACAACAATGGGGAGGGAAAATCATAGTCTGGAGTCAGAACACATTTTGTTGGCAGCACTTGTCAAGAGAAAGCAGGGACAGTTTATCAGAGGAAAACAAAACTGCACAAAAATCTTGATATTTCCTCAGTCTGCCAACTGTCAGAGTTCAATGTTAGGTAACTGCAACTTTCACTCTTCTAGGCTAGTAGAGCTACTGTAAAGCATACCCTAAGTTTGATGAATTTGAGAACCTTACTCTTAAGTTCTGGGAGATGGGTTATTAGCATATGTGAGGTGCCTGTAAGGATACAACTGTGGCATCCACTAAAATGAATTCGGGAACTTCCCATGCCTAGCTGAAGAAGAGAGTTGTACCGCTCCCCATCTCTTAAGCATGACTGCACTATGAGACATGACCTAATTGCTTACGGAAATGAGTATTGTACAGGCATGGCAACCCACTACACTGTACCACCACCCTCCTTCAAGTGGGAAAATGTAGGGCTTGCTAATGTACAGTAAAACCACCTCCTGGTTTAACTAGACGTCTGTCTTGTAGTTAACAACATTATAGTTCATTACAGAGGAACCTGAATTATCCAGCATTCGATTATCTGAATATTGGATAATTCGGCAAGATCGAAAGGTCCTGATGCTCGGCTAAATTATGTTCTCCAACATTCAATTATCCGGAATTCTATTAACTGAATGAAATACTCTCCACCTGTGTCCTTTGGATAATCGAGGTTCCTCTGTACATGTTTACAACTATTTACAGTTTACATTGATATTGTAGACAATATTGTAGAACATTGAACAGTAGTACAGAAACAGGCCATTCGGCCTGACCATGATGCTATTCTAAACTAATCTCATCTGCCTGTACATCGTCCATATCCCTCTATTGTCTGCTATATCTGTTTAAATCCCTCTGAAACATTGCTGTCATCTCTGCTTCAACACCTTCCCTGGTAATGTGTTCCAGGAACTACTACCCTCTGTTTAAAAGATTTGCTTTGCACATGTCCATTAAACTTTCCCCCTCTCATCTTAAACCTATACCCACCTAGTATTTGACATTTCCACCCTGGGGGAGAGATGCCAACGATCGACGCTTATAACCTTATATACTTCTATCAGGTTGTTCTTCAGCCTCTGACACTCTAGTGAAAGCAGTCCAACTTTGTCCAACCTCTCCTTATAACATACATTCCAATTCAGGGAAAATCCTGGTAAATTTCTTTTGTACCCTCTCCCAAGTCTCTGCATCTTCTTATCGTGTGGCAACCACAACGCACACTCAATACTCCAAAGTCAACCTGATTGAGGTTTTATAAAGCTGAAAATGTGTTGCTGGAAAAGCGCAGCAGGTCAGGCAGCATCCAAGGAACAGGAGAATTGACGTTTCGGGCATAAACCCTTCTTCAGGAATGAAGAAGGGCTTATGCCCAAAACGTCGATTCTCCTGTTCCTTGGATGCTGCCTGACTTGCTGCGCTTTTCCAGCAACACATTTTCAGCTCTGATCTCCAGCATCTGCAGCCCTCATTTTCTCCTCGAGGTTTTATAAAGCTTGACTTGCCAACCTTTATACTCAATGCCCTGACTGATGAAGGCAAACATGCTGTAAGACCACTTTACCATCTTTTCAACTTGTGTTGGCACTTTCAGAGAGTTATGGACTTGATCCCATTGTTTATCAATACTCCTAAAGGTCCTGCCATTTACCATATACTTTCCTCTTGCATTTAATCTCCCAAAATCCATCAACTCACACTTGTCCTGATTAAACTTTACCTGTCAGTTCTCTGCCCTGTAAAAGGCTTTGAACAAGACCAGAAGAGGTCTCCTTCAATACCCTAAGCTGCCCTCGCCCAAATCCATGAAACAGTATCATATTGGGTGGTGCTTATGTCATGCCTCAGATTTAAACCTTTCAGATCCACACACAATGTGAGAGTATTTGAATGATTCATTGTAAAAGAGGTGTGGCTATATCTGAACCAATCAGCTGAAGCATTGTCGAGGTACCCGCCCTAAGAAAACCTTCAGAATGAAAGGGGCTGAATGGCAAGCCTTAATATAGTTTTCCAGTCTTCTTTCCAGGAAACACAATCCTGGCACAAGTGGATTCTATCTTGCACTTGTGCCACGTTTACCTCTTTAAAATATCTAAAATGCAGTTAAGTATACTGTACTTAGACAACCTCAGTGAGTTTTTACCTTGAACTGAATGTTATCTACTTACTTCCAGGTTTAATACAGCCTGCTTTTTATTCTTTTCTGGGTCTACTACTGCATTGCTCTATGAGCCTTGCCTTTTCACCTTAGTTTCTTAATTTAAAAAGGAGGTGATTAAGAAGATGAATGATTCTCAAATAGAAGCTGCTGGTGATTCAATCACATAATTCAAACTAAAATGCTAATGTATATCATTGCAAATGAGGGACTTTTGTACGATATGATTCAATGTGATGTGCTAGTGTGTTGTGCAATTTGAAACTAAATATTACTATGACCAAATAATTTAAAGTAAATTGCTACCCCACCACTTCAATGAAGTATATTGCATCATGAGGTAGAAAAGGAAAAACTAGTGAACTGTGATTCAAAGAAGGAGCATGCTCAGTGAACTGGCTGGTCATTTTGCAACTATGGATTTTGTATGTTTAATTTTAGAAGAATAATTCGCTCTTAGCATGTGAACATTGCAGGTGCAGCCAACATTTATTGACATTAACGAATACTTTGTGTCAGTATTCACCAAAGAGAAAGAATTGGCGGAAGATGATCTCAGGGAAGGGGGTGTCAAGTTCCTAAGTCAAGTTGCAATTAAAAAGGAAGATGTGCTGCACTTCTTAAAAAGTATTAAGCTAGATGAGTCCCCAGGTCATAGAGTCATATGCACGGAAACAAACCCTTCGGTTCGACTTGTCCATACCAACTAGATGGGGCAGCACCGTGGCTCAGTGGTTAGCACTGCTGTCTCACAACGCCAGGGACCTGGGTTTGATTCCCACCTTGGGTGACTGTCTGAGTGGAGTTTGCGCGTTCTCTCCATGTCTATGTGGGTTTGTTCTGGTTTCCTCCCACAATCCCCGTGTCTGTGTGGATTTCCTCCGTGTGCTCCAGTTTCCTCCCACAGTCCAAAAATGTGCGGGTTAGTTGAATTGGCCATGCTAAATTGCCCGTAGTGTTAGGTGAAGGGGTAAATGTAGGGAATGGGTCTGGATGGGTTGCTCTTCAGCGGGTCAGTGTGGACTTGTTGGGCCGAAGGGCCTGTTTCCACACTGTAAGTAATCTAATCTAATCCAATCCAAAAATGTTTAGGTGAATTTGCAATGTTAAATTGCCCATAGTGTTAGGTGCATTAGTTAGAGGGAAACGGATCTGGGTGGGTCACTGTTCAGAGGGTTGGTGTGGACTTGTTGGGCTGAAGGGCCTGTTTCCATACCATAGGGAACCTAACCTATGTCTCAACCTAATATAGCCCCATTTGCCAGCACCCGGCCCATATTCCTCTAAACCCTTCCTATTCATATATCCATCCAGATGCCTTTTAAATGTTGCAATTCTACCAGCCTCCACCACTTCGTCTGGCAGCTCATTCCATACACGCACCACCCTCTGCATGAAAAAGTTGCGCCTTAGGTCTCTTATATTTTTCCCCTCTCACCCTAAACCTATGCCCTCCAGTTCTGGACTCCCCCATCCCAGGGATAAGACCTTATCTATTTGCCCTATCGATGCACCTCATGATTTTATAAACCTCTGTAAGACCAACCCTCAGCCTCCAACACTCCAGGGAAAACAGCCCCAGCCTATTCAGCCTCTCCCTATAGTTCAAATCCTCCAACCCTGACAACATCCTTGTACATCTTTTCTGAACCCTTTCAAGTTTCACACAATATTCCAAAAGTGGCTTGACTAACGTCCTGTACAGCCACAACATGACATCCCAACTCCTATAATCAATACTCTAAGCAATAAAGGCAAGCATACCAAATTCCTTCTTCACTATCCTATCTACCTGTGACTCCACTTTCAAGGAGCTATAATCTGTACGCCAAGGTCGCGATGTTCAATAACACTCCCTAGGACCTTACCATTAAGTGTATAAGTCCCGCTAAAATTTGCTTTCCCAAAATGCAGCACCTCTCATTTATCTAAATTAAGCTTCATCTGCCACTTCTCAGCCCATTGGCCCATCTGATCAAGATCCTGTTGTAATCTGAGGTAACCTTCTTTGCTGTCCACTATATATGTGTTTGTTTCCACTGTAAGAGGTTGACAGGCGACCTGATAGAAGTTTATAAGATTCTGAAAGGCACGGATAGAGTGGAAAATATTAGGCTAGTCCCAGGGAGGGATCAAATACTAGGTGACACAGGTTCAAAGCGTGAGGGGGGGACGTTTAAAAGAGATGTATGAGGTAGGTGTTTCACACAAAGGGTGGTGAGTGCCTGGAACACGCTCCTAGAGGAGTTGGTGGAAGCAGACACAATAGAAGCACCTGGACAAGTACATGAATAGGAAGGGAATAGAGGGATATGGATCCTGTAAGTGAAGACAGTTTTATTATGCAGGGGCAAAATGTGGTGGCACAGGCTTAGGGGAATGAAGGGCCTGTTCCTGTGTTCGTTATTCTTTGTTGCCCCGAGAAAAGGATAGTCACTCTTCTCCCACAGCCTCTGAAGGACATTTGATGCAACAGGGTCAGTTGCTGGGCCAATGCAGAGGAGAGTTAAGATTCAGTTGTACTGGACTGGAAATGGAAAAAGAAAGGAAGATCTCTTTCCTTCCAGGACATCAGGGAATCAGTTCCTGTTTTATTTTCTTTTGGCATCATGTTTTATAATCTACAGAATTTCTTTTCAATCTTAAATTCTTAGATTGCCAAGAAGCCATTTGAATTCAGATGCTGTCGGCCACTGGTTGGATAATAGAACCAAGACATTGGGTTATTGTGCCACAGCGGTAGTGTCCCTATCTCTGAGTCAGATGAACTGGATTCATGTTCCAGCTGCTGCAGAGGTGTGTTATAACACCTTTGAATTGGTTGATTCGGAACATCTGTAGCTGAAGAGTCACCTAGACTTAAAATGTCAGTTTGCTTTCTTTCCATGGATGCTACCAAACCCGTTATGATTTCCAGCATTTTTTCCTTTAGTGCAGAAAAATAATGACAAGTTAATGGGAAAAAAAATTGAAACAGAGGTTCAAATGGTCTTATTGTAAAGAGAAAAGTGGGGACTGGCTCTTGTGGTGTAGTGGTAGTTCCCTCCCACTGAGACAGGAGGCTCAGCTTTAATACACATGTTGCAGTGGTGCGTAATAACATTTGTGAACGGTTGATGAGAGAAAATCTCACCTTCTTCATAAGCAGTGGACAAACATCTTAGAGCAAGCTGATTAGAAAATGTGTATATGACCAAAACATTCTATGAAAAGATGTGAAATATGTTTAAACCACGCAATCCACACTTTGTGCTTCATAGTGCTGCTGGATCTGATCTGAAGTATTATTGTGCCATGTAATTTGAAATGAAGAACTGATGTATTGTGATTCAAAGTGAACATTATTATACCAATGGATTGAAAGGTGAAGTACTACTGGGTTGCATGATTAAAGAACATTATGCTGTGTGAATCAAAGTGTAGTTGTCATAACTTTTATTCATTGCTTGTTATATATGTTTTAAATTAGCACTTGATGTTGGTTCACGCAGTATGCAGTCAAGATCGTACACAGCAGTGACCAAGTAATGACTAATGAATCTGTTTTTTGAGGAAGGAATATTAGCTATGATATTTGCTTGGGTTCAGATGCAATTATGTACAATTGCCCTTCCTGCTTGCCATAGTTGTGTGACCTCTGCCATGAGATACTCATTGCTGGCAGCCATTTTGCTGGCAGTTTTATTAAAGACAGAGTACAAACAACAATGTACGCATTGAGTATGAGACAATATTAGGGGCTAGATTATACACAGAGGGTGGATTCCGCGGAATAAATACCGGGGAAGAGCCCACCTCTGCTTAGCAACTTAGCTTGTCATGTGATAGCCCCACAGAGTCTCACTTCTCAGAGATGTCAGCCAATTGGAGGCTGGAAACTCGGCACACTGCTAACATTAAGCAGCAGTGGTGCCCAGTGGCTGGTGCTGCGGAAAGGGTAAAGAGATGGGTTCACTGATGGATTTGGGCATTCAAGGTATGGCTGGGATCTCACTGAGGACAGTATGACAGGCTTTGGCTGGGCAGGGGATTGGGGGAGGTGGAGGGGAGGCAAAACTGTAGGGAGAGGTCTCCGGTTAGCAACAGGTTTTCCAGCAAGAGAGAGCCCAGCACCCACCACTGGTATCCATCAACCCCACCCCTCCTCCTTAAACTGGCCACCAGCCCGCAGGGTATTAATGTACTGGTATGTTGGCTGCAGACCTCTCCCACTGCTCTTTAAATCAGACCCGTGATGTGATGGGCTTGAACTGAACTTGAATTGTCCACTCAATGGCCTCATTTGGCAACATGCCTGATGCCAGCCCAGCTGCTGGTAAAAAAGTGGTGGAAGCAAGCAGGCCACTACCAATGGCATGTTGCCCCAGTTTGTGGGTACACCACCCTGCCTTCCTGCCCATGGGGGCTTGCATGATTCATGTTGGGACAGTCTCTCTGTTCTTCTTCAAGAAGCACCATCCAGTCTTTAAAACCACCTGAATAATATAGATCAAAGCAGGGAGGTTGTAGAATAATGGAATATTGTTAAGATAGGATAGAATAACTGTGATTTGGCATGAAGGAGTGAAATGCAGACCCACCCACTGAATGGATGGCCAACAAGGACGCCTTCTTTTTTTTAAGTGAGCTAGTAGAAATATTAAACTTATTAGAGAAATTCGAGATAGCATTGATTGATATTTGGTGTTTTAAAAATAATTTCAGACTGTTCGAAATGTAAGTGATTTTTTTTCTTCCCTTTCCTGAAGCTGAGAGAATGACATTCAGGATTTTACTGTATACCTGTAATTTCATTCTGTTTGCAGCACTCATGACAGAACTGGATAAGGTGTAACGGGCAATGGAGATAATGGTGCTGCTGACATCTGGCTAATTGCCATTCCTTTGGGGGTTGCCAGGCAGCAGAACAGTCTCGATTCAGATATGAAAGACCCTCCAGTGAACCATGATAGACAGCAGTTGCCTGAGTACAAATGCTGTTGCTTTTTAAAACAAAATAATGAAATGGACCTAAAATGCACCTTTAATTCCCATGTCATTGTGGAACATGATTCATGAGAAGCCAGTGCATATTTTAGGAGTAAAGGGTGGAGATGTTGGTTCAGGAGTTGATTAATTTAGCCGTGACTGATAGCTCTATCGTAAAGTTTTAAGCTTATGAGAATGGTTTTGTCTCTAAACTTTTTAAAAACAATATGTTGACTTTGTAGCTTACATTTAGCTTTGTCCTGTGTCAATTACCTTTGTCAGTTTCTGTGTTATTATCTCATTTGGTTTATTTGTATGGTGTTAATGAAGTTAAAAAGTACCTGACCCCTTGTTTGAAAGAGATGGAAATCATGGTTATGAATAAATGAGTTAGAATCCATGATTTCAATGAGGAGTTCACGTGGTCTACTTTGGAATAAATAGTTACGCGTACTCAAAGTGTCACCATTCTGAACCACCCGCACCAAACTCAGCTCAAAACTCAACTGACAAGGCTGAGTGTTAGACTACATGATTCTGGCAGAAAGCCTAACTTTCCTGACTCAGTATAATAGGGAAGAGGATGCTTGTCTGGAATAGGGATTGCAAGCCATTAAACTACCTCAGTTAATCATTGGTAATTTTGATGAGTCAAAATGTCATTGATTCAAACAGCATAGAAATAGTTCACACCGAACATAGTCCCAAATTGAATTAGTCTCAAGTGCCTGCTCTGAGCACATATCCCTCCAACTTTTCCTATTCATGTACTTATCTAAGTGTCTTTTAAATATTGTAATGGAGCCCACATTCATCAACTGGCACTTGTGGAGCACATTGTGGTCTGATCAAAGCCCCTATTTGTGCCAATAAAGATTTACTGAATCATTCATTTTCCTTCAGGTTCACGATAGCTACCATTGGATCGATACAATAATGACTACTTAGATTTCCTTCCAGCCAAGATTCCAAGAGTCTTCTCACTCAGGATGCCTTTGCTGGATCTGATGTAATAGTCAAGTTTGATAAGGGGAGTCAATTGATTTAGACTTTAGGTTTACTTAGACTTTCAGAAGGTGCCATCAAAGAAATTAATATGTATGATTAAAGCACATAGGATTGGCAGTAGTGTGTTGACATGGTTGGTTGGCAAACAGGAAACAAAATGTAGGAGTGAATAAGTCTTTCTCCAGTGTACCCGGCAGTGGGGTTACACTGCTCTTTGACACTAGCTATTTACAATGTATATTAATGTTTTATATGAGGGAACTAAATATCTCTTGTGATTGTACAGGGCCTTGGTGCCACCATAGCTGGAGTATTGTGTTCAGTTTTGTTGACCTTGTCTAAGGAAGGATGTCCTGGCTATGGAGGGAATGCAGCCTGACCTCCCAGTCACTGCTCATTTCAATTCACTCTCCCACTCTCTCTCCGACATCTCCATCCTTGGCCTCCTCCATTGCCACAGTGAATCAGACCACAAATTAGAAGAATGACACCTTATCTTCCACCTGGGCAGCCTACAGCCCAAACGACTTAACACTGAGTTCTCAATTTTAAATAACCTTCCCACCCATCCTCTGACTCCCTTTCCAGTCCTTCCCCCACCCTTCCATCCCTCTAACTGAACCTTTCTTCCAGCTACTAACAGGATTCATTTCTCCTATCAACCTAACAGGTCATACCCACCACTTGCGTTCACCTATCACTACCTCACCATTCCGCCCCTCTCCCCACCCAAAACCCTACCCCCACTCTTTATCTGCAGTGGCCCCTACTCCCACCCTCAGTCCTGAAGAAGGGTTCATACCCGAAACATCAACTTCTCCAACTCCTGATATTGCCTGGCCTGCTGTGTTCTTCCAGCCTCCTGATCGTCTACTTTGAATTCCAGCCTCTGCAGTTTTTTTTGACTTCATTTAAGGTTTAGAGATTGATTCCTGAGTTGGCAGGACTGACATGTGCAGAGAGATTGGATTGGTTAAGAATATATTCATAGGAGTTTAAAAGAATGTCGAGAGCGGGAATCTCACAGAAGCCAATAAAATTCTAACAGGACTAGACAGGGTAAGAATGTTCCCAACAACTGGAGAGTCCAGAACTAGGGGTCACAGTTGAGGGATTACAGGGTAATTCATTTAGGACTGAGATGAGGAGAAATGTCTTCATCTACAGAGTGATGAGCCTGTGGGATTCACTACCACAGAATGCAGTTGAGGCCAAAACATTGAATGTTTTCAAGAAGGACATAGCTATAGTTCTTGGGGCTACTGGGATCAAAGGAATTGGGGATGAATTCGATGATCAGCTATATTGAGTGGTGGAACAGGCTCAAAGGACCAAATGGCCTCCTCCTGCTCTTATTTTATCTGTTTCTATGTCTATGGCTTGTGGACCCATAACTCTCAAAGTCACATGGTGAGGACCTGGTCTAAATATACAGTATGTCACAGTCTTGTTGAAGTTGCTGGAGTAATTTACGGCTGCAGTCCCTGAACATTCTGCAATGTGATTGGTGCTGTTGTTGAGAAAATGATGAATATTGCAATATAATTGGTAATATATGCATACAGGGTAACTATTAAAGATCAATTGCAATATTTATTAATGAGTGGGGAAGCAAACAAAAAAAAGGCAGAAGAGATATGTGACCAATAAAGATGTAAAAATTGCAGACGTTGCAGAAATGAAAATAAATGATCTCATTGGATGTTGGAAAAGAGCAGCTTTTTCTTTTCAGTTGGTGTATGTTTGATTGCTAGGAGTGGATACTGTGGATTGGCAGTCACTGCTTTCTGACACCAGGCTGATACCTAATGATATTCACACTGAAGGAATAACCATTAATCATTGCCAGGAGTATGAAGTGATGGTGATTGGTTGATTGATGGGAAATAATCCAATCAATACATACTTGAAAGTCTGTGGAGTTCAGTGAAAACATACGTAGTGGTCTGCAATAATAAATTTGACCTAACATAACATAAAAATTGTTTTTAAACTTAATATGTGCCTGTTCTATGTTATAATTTGAAGCACATTTTAATCATTGAATAGTTGTCTCAATTATTCTTCTCCAGAGGCAAACGTAATCATTTATTTTATCCCTATCTCTTCAAATTTCTCCCCTTTCCCCAAAGGCATGGATATTTACTGTTTATTGTTCTACCGGCCGTAGTGGAGAATGCGGGCATAGTGGCAATGCGAATAATTCAGAGGCCCAGGCTGCTGCTGTATGGGCAAGTTCCAGTCACACTGTGGCAGCTGATGGAAATTATGTTCAATCAATAATCCTGGAATTGAAGGTTTGTCCATGGAATAGTAACCATGAAGCCATCATCAGTTGTTGGAAAATCCCATCTGGTTTACTATGTCCTTGAAGGAAAGAAACCTGCATCCTCACCTGGTCTCATGTGACCCCAAACTCTCAGCAATATGGTTGACTCTTAACTGGCCTCTGAAATGGCCCAGCAAATCACTCAATTCAAGGGGGAAAATTTTAAAAACTAATTTATGGCATATGGGCATTGCTGGTGAGGAGAGTATTTATTACTCAGTTGGATCCTGGCACGCCATAAAATCCAGCCCCTGGAAGAAAGGAAAAATCAACCCTAAAAGGTTTAGATTGCCCCTCAAGTAATGAACAAAGTAGAAATCCTGGGTGATTCCTTTAGCCCCTCTTCTCTATCGAGGGGTACAGAAATCAATTCAGACAACCTATTGTTCAAGCTGCCTCTGTTTGAAATCAGCATAGACTGAGGGTCAACCTAAATCGCTCGATTCCACTCTAGACAATGTCTCCATCAATTGAGTCTGTGTTCAAAGCATTAATAAAGTGGATCTCAAACAATTCCTGACAGCCAGAAACTCCAGAAGCAGCAAGCATTGCAATGGAGGACAATCCAGTAGATTAACATATGTGTGTTCTATTGTATGGCAGTGCTCAGTACTTCCTTACAGCATTGTTGGTGCACCTAAAATAGGGGCAGGATTCTTTGGACGGAAAAGTCACCTGGACTGCCATTTGCCACTGGGGAATACACTCTTGTGTTTCAGGGCAGGTCCACGATCATGTAAACCTCACTTCAGGGAAGGTCCTGACTCAGAGTTGCAGGCTTTGTGCACCCTACCAAACTAGTGTCAGCAAGGTCCAGAACTTGGACTACAAGCTGTCCCCAGATTCAAAGTCCTGGAGTTGTAAAGTGGGGCAATCAGGCCTGAGGGTTACGGAGAGGGAATTCGGGGCATGGACAGAGAAGCCAGGCTTGAGAGAGAACCTATAGGTGCACCTGGTGTGGAAAGGGGATCCTTAAGTCCGTTCTCCCCTCATTTCCTGTCTGAGGCTTGGGCAAGGAAACCTGCTGCACTTCCTTTGCTTCTGAACTCCTTCCACCAAACTGAAAATTGAGGGCAGTCTAGAAGTGGCCTTTAAGTGACCAATAATTGACTATTAATAGGCTTAAAATTGATATGGTTGTTCTGCATGTTGTCTCTACCCTGAAAAGTGGGTACAGTTAAGGAACAGGTGAAAGAGAATTCTGGGAGGCTGTCATGGGGAATTTTATGGGAACCCCACCACCAACCCCCCCGCCCCCCCATCTGTCAGACCACCAGCAAGAGACCATAAAAGTCTGCTCCAAATTTACTGCAGCACTTCAGGAAGGTGGTTCAACACCTTCTCCTAAAAGGCAATGATAGATGGACATCAAATACTGGCCACATGCCATGAAAGAATACAGAAAGTAGTACTCTGTACCTGAGTATGCAACTGCATCAAATCTTGCCACTCTTTGGCATTCAGGAATCTATGCAACCCTTTCCTTCCACTCAATATGTATGTTTCTTTATTTCTGTGTGATTTAGTTACATTTAACATTGGCAGCAAAGGCTTTTAAGAATGTAATCCAACCAGAGTGTCAAAGAGATAATGATGAGTATCAACAAGATCACTAACTAATTCATGCTTCATGAGTTGGAATCCCGGGCCAGACCCACCAAATTAGTTAGAAGTACTCAGTGAATGCTGAAATTGACATTTGATCAAACAGGACATTGTAAATGAGGGATACTTAACATAAAACTTCAGATTAAGGGAAGCTCAGAGCAGGCTACAAATTTTGGGGAGATTCATACAGGTTGAGAAGACTGTCAAGTTTGAATTTGTATGGGTGTGTATTTGTTGGGAGAAGTCGGTTGCAGCTTGGAGGTGGGAGAGTGCTCTTGTCGTAGATATGACCCCGAGAAGTATGAGTGCAGCTGTTACCAAATTCCAGGCAGTTAAGATTCTTGAAAATCCTGGGGAGTGGTGGCTCCACACTCTAGGAAAAGGTTAGTACGATAAAGAAGCTCTGGGAACCATTGACAGTTCAATATAGCTGAAAGTGGACTGAATGAAGAACATAAGTATTACTTGCTTGATGCAGTCAAGTTTAGAGACATTCAGTGATAGTTCAGTGAAACTAAATGTTTGATAACAACTGAAATGGTGCCAGTAGTTGCCAGTAGTTAGACACTTGGAAGTAGCTTCAGCAATTCTGCAGAACTTGGTCTTGGGGAAAGAGAATGAATTACCAAGATATGAACGGTTATTGAGGCAAATCAAGTCAGAAAGGATTTCAAGACAATTTCAATGTTAAATTTTTGACAAAGAGAAATTGGAACCTTTGCTAAGGAGACATATTTAATCAGATTTGGTGACACTATGCCCATAATGTAACCAAAGTCTGGATGGAATCTGGCTTGATGGCTTTGCCCATTTAAAATGCAGTACGAGGGATTTTCATAGTTTGCCCATTAACTCGTACTAACTTCATGTTAATCCTGATGTTCGAGTCTACCATATGTAGTATGTGTAATTTAGAATAATGATACTACTTTGTCAGAATACCAAACACAATATTATGTTTGTTTTGTTGAAATTTGCATAATAAAGATTTTATTGGGCATTTCAGTTCAATTCTGGAATTCTGCCACTTATTTTCATATCGATGGTTCTTCTACATGCTTTATTCTTTAAAAATTACAGTCTATAAATGCAGATCATAACAAAGATCTGACTTATTCTTAATTCTCATAACTGGAATCATAGTAATTAGGAGAAGAAAGCAAAATGAAGGTGATATTCGGTGCCATGAAATGAAGGCATTTAGGAATCACATATCTGGCTGAACTTGTGTTTTTTTTCTGAGTTGTTATGAGCAGGAATACATCATGTGGTTGGGTGTATGATCTCTCAATGAGCCTGAGGGCAGCCAAGAGGTAAAATCATATTTCGGTGGTCTCCAAATGAGCAAGTTACAGTGAGATAAGTGGTAAGTTGGGAGTAGACCATATGTTAGTTCATTCTGCACAAAACATGGACAAATTTAAACATGAAAGGATTTACAAAGCATGATGCGTGGGGTTAGGATACCACCTCTGTCTATAGGCTGTTGAGCTCTAATGATAGGATAGGAAAGTGAAAGATATTTTCAAAAATAACTTAAACGAGGTAAAATTAATAACTTTGGGAGAACAGCCAATGGGAGATTATCTGTAATGTCAGTTTTCCGGCTTGATAGCAGAGTTAGCCTTTCCCATTAACAAAAAGATGTTGCGATCCCTCAGAAATCCTTCGGTTTTGTAGAATTAGGGTGAGTGGCTAATATATTCATTAGATTCTTGATTGAAGTGATGGTTCCAGTATTCCAGTGATTTGAAAATGTATGAAATGTATTTAAAACCAACTCAGAATTGGTTTTGAGAACCATCCATATAGCTTGCTCCATGGAAGAAAAATAATTTGTTGACCAAACTGTGGAGTAGGTGGTTAATTTGAGAGAGTTCTGGGTCTGTGAATGTGCTCAAATTGAAAATTTAAAGAGACCCCAGATAACAAATAAGAAATCACAAAGACATGAGTTCACAAGAAGGTTAGCCATATAATGGAGGAATATTGGCGCTACTGAAGAAGGATAAAAGCTTAATAGTGGACAATCACATGGTGTGGGAGCACCTCCACAATGCTTTGGTCTAGTTTAAGCTATTGCCTTATATGTATTTAACAAATGCAGGAGAACACTTTATAAATTCTCCAGTGTAGAATCGTGGAAACTTTAAATCTTAGCAGTTGAACGACAGGGTAGTAAATATTCTAACCAGGCCATTGCACTTGCAAGGTACTGTGTTAAGTAGTAGAGGTTAGCTAAACGGAGGTCACCAATGCCACTAGTAAAATTCCAGAACTTAAAGTAATGAAACAAAAGGGAATGTACACCGTGAAAAAAATAAAATGTGGAGGTTTATTGAAGGTTGGAGCATGCTTGATGGGGTTTGAATGACATTCATGAGCTGCTCAGGCTTTGCTATTGCAGTTAATGATATTGTCAGCAACCACTGAATGCTCTACTGTCTCATAACACATTGCCAGCCACCTGTTATTCTCAGTGTAAGGAAAATAATGACACAAGTGGGAGTTTTGTGGAAGTATTCTTTTCAGATTTGTCTTTTAGTTATTATTTTCTTGGCATGGTGTGATGATAATTAGAGGTGACTTCTGTTGAAGAAAACTTAGTTTTGGATATTTCTGCATTGATATACTGCATTGTGTGCTAAGATTTTATATATAGAGAGTTTGTATTTGGTTTAAAGGGCATATGCATTTGTAGCTATAACTAATGAAATATTGAAAGCTGTTACTCCTGAGAATCTTTAGGATTTAATGTGTCAGGGTACAATTTAGCTGACAATGTTGAATTGTTACACTGAAAGTAGAGGATGTATGATTCATGTTTGTTGACATTTCGTTTGGCATCACATTGTGAAATGAGATGACCAAGACAATCTTGAGATAAGGCAATAGGACAATAATCTTAGGATGATCAGTCACATCATTGATGATAAACATATTGCCCATCTGCAAGTTTGTGATTACTGTCTCGTTCCTCAGGGTCTTGTTTACAATGACTCTTGTCATGCCAGAAGCAAGCAGCAAGGACACTGTGCTTAACTAGGGACCTATAAAGACCTTGAGTTAGCTTTCACAATTTGTCGAGAATCAGGATTGAAGGTTTGATAAAGGTTATGTTTCTACCCAGAGGAAACATGGGGTAATTGCATTTATATCTCTGTATGGCTACTGATGTTAAATGAGTTTCGACTTGGCCCAATACAGTAAAACAATTACAGTGCAAGCATATTTGATTTGCCCCATTTGAAAACTCTTCCAACTGTTTTCAGACACTTTTTAACAAGTGTACCAGAAATCACATGATGAACCACAATTCAATTCCAAATGAATGCATCTCCCCAGTATCCCACTTGTTAAACAAAAGTCCATTAAAATTACACAAATGATGTATCATAGCAAAATACATGGGTTTATTCTTTATCTTCAAATTGATCATGCATTGATGAAAGTTTCTAAAACAAGCATTCCAAATCAAAAGTGCTGGAGTGTTAAATGGAGAATTGTAGCATTTGCAGAAGGAAAGATCTGTTGCCATTTTGCAATTTCAGGACAGGAAAAATAAATTACAGCTCCAACAGTGAGGATGACCTTTAATTGTTCAAAATGGCTGTCAAATTTGAATGAAATTCCATCATCTGTATAAACAGCATTTACCTCATGGGAGTAAGCAAATGATTACACAAGTCATTGGTGATTAATTGATTAATAATTAGTATTGCCCGTGATTAATGGTTTGCTGAGCCTTTGCAATTATTGCTCTTAATTGCTCTGAAATGAAACTATAGTTCTTATTACAACTTGACTGCGATAACTGAGTACATGAGTGAGGGTTAAAGAGGCTAACTTGAACATGTTCCAAATATTATCATTGAATTGTAATGGTTAGGCCTGCAGATTTCAGCCTCTATTTATAGAGATTTATTCATTAAAAAATTAAAGCTATTTTCAGTCAAACATAGTGAATAATCTCATCACAACATTTATGTTTAAATGCAATGAAACAGTACAGTATATATGTAAATGAGACAGATGGTAAGGGGGCTGCAAATTCACTATTTCCTATTTTGCACAATTGTACAAGATTCAGTTCACCAACAATCCTTATAAGAACTATTTTACCTATTTTTAATCAAGATTTTGGCCTATGACATGGAGTTTAAGTAGAAACCATTAGGACAAAGTTAAGAGAAATTTCTGTTGTCACCAGAACTAAAATACTTGATTCCATCAGAAATCATTATAAATTGAGAACAGAATGTTTCATTGATATTTCACTCCCAAACCATAACGCCATAAGATATTGGTGCAGAATTAGGCCAATTGTTCTCATCGAATTTGCTCCGTGATTAGATTATGGCTGATATATTTCTCAATCACATTTTCCTGCCTTATCCTTGTAAGCCTTGATCCGCATACTAATCAAAACCTATCTATTACTGTCTTAATCTATCTATCAAGAACCTATCTGTGACTGAGCGGCAACGTGGTTCAGTGCTTAGTACTGCTGCCTCACAGCACTAGGGATCTGGTTTGATTCCAGCCTTGGGTGAATGTGTGCAGTTTGCTGAATCTCCCTGTGTCTGGGTGAGTTTCAACCAGGGTCTCTGGTTTCTTCCCAGTGTCCAAAGATGTGCAGGTTATGTGGATCGACCATGCTAAATTCAGGATTAAAGGGATAGTGTAGGGCGTTGGGTTTGTGTGTGATGTCCTTTGGTTAATACAAACTTGATGGGCCCATGGCCTCTTTCCACACAATAGGGGTTCTATGGTTCGATGAATACGCTCAAAACCTTCTCCAGCAATGAATTCCACAAATTTACCGCTCTCTGACTGAAGGAATTCTTCCTCAACTCAGTTCTAAAGAGTTGCCCCTTCACGTTGAGGTTGTGACCTCATGTGCTAGTCTCTCCTGACTAGCAGAGAAATGTGAGGCCACCTAGCATTCTGTAAGTTTCAATGTGAGCCCCTCCATCCTTCTAAACTCCACTGAGTACCATTTCTCATATGACAGGCCTTTCATCCCCGGGATCATTCTTGTAAATCTGCTCTGGAACCCCTCTGACACTATCACATCCTTCCTTAGATATGGGGCCCAAAACTGCTATCAATATTCTAAATGTGGTCTGACGAGAAACTTATGCAGCCTCAGCTGTACATCTCAGTGCTTGTATTCTAGCCCTCTTTAAATGAATGCTAACACCTCATTTGCCTTCCTAATTGGCAATTGAATCTGCATGTTAAACTGAAGAGAATCCTGAACTAGGACTTCCAAGTCCCTTTGTGCTTAAGATTTCTGAAGCCTTTCCCTGTTTAGAAATTAGTCATTTTTGCTCATAACTTTCTCAAAGAATTCCAATGGATTGTCAGGAATGACCTCCCTTTGATGAAGCCGTGCTGACTCCGCCTTATTTGACCACTTTCAAGGATAATGAGAGTCCAAAGACAGTGCCTTCCTATTAGGGGAAGGGCAAGCCTGGTAGGTGTAGGGAATAGAGCCATAGAGTCAAAGGGATGTACAGCACGGAAACTCATCTATGACAATCAATGGGCCTAATCTAGTCCCATTTGCCAGCACTTGGCCCATATCCCTCTAAACCTTCCCTATTGATGTACCCATCCAGATGCCTTTTAAATGCTGTAATTGTACCAGGCTCTACCATTTCCTCTGGCAGCTCATTCCATACACGCACCACCCTCTGTGTGAAACATTTACACCTTAGGTCTCTTTTAAATTCTTCCAACTCACCCTAAACCTATGCCCTCTAGTTCTAGACTCTCCAACCCCAGGGAAAATGCCTTGTCTATTTACCCTGTCCATGCCCTTCATGATTTTATAAACCTCTATAAGGTCACCCCTCAGCTTCTGACATTCCAGGGAAAATAGCCCCAGACTATTCAACCTCCCTCTATAGCTGAAATCCTCCAACCCTGCAACATCCTTGTAAATCTTTTCTGAACCCTTTTTGAGTTTCGTAACATCCTTCTGATAGGAAGAAGACCAAAATTGCATGCAATACTCCAAAAGTGGCCAAACCAATGTCCTGTACAGCTGCAACATGACCTCCCAACTCCTATACTCAATACTCTGACCAATAAAGGAAAGCATACCAAATGCCTTCTTCAGTATCCTATCTACCTGCAACTCCACTTTCAAGGAGCTATGAATCTGCACTCCAAGTCTCTTTGTTCAGCAACAGTCCCTAGGACCTTACCATTAAGTGTATAAGTCCTGCTAAGATTTGCTTTCCCAAAATGCAGCACCTTGCATTTATCTGAATTAAACTCCATCTGCCACTTCTCAGCCCATTGGCCCATCTAGTCCAGATCCTGTTGTAATCCATACATACACGTACATAATCATTCCATACACGCACCACCCTCTGTGTGAAAATGTTGCACCTTAGGTCTCTTTTAAATTCTTCCAACTCACCCTAAACCTATGCCTTCTAGTTCTAGACTCTCCTACCCCAGAGAAAAGATTTTGTCTATTTATCCTATCCATGCCCCTCATAATTTTGTAAACCTCTATAAGGTCACCCCTCAGTCTCCAATGCTCCAGGGAAAACAGCCCCAGCCTGTTCAGCCTCTCCCTGTAGCTCAGATCCTCCAACCCTGGCATCATCCTTGTAAATCTTTTCTGAACCCTTTCAAGTTTCACAACATCTTTCCGATAGGAAGGAGACCAGAATTGCACGCAATATTCCTTTCCTAACCAATGTCCTGTACAGCCGCAACATGACCTCCCAACTCCTGTACTCAATACTCTGACCAATAAAGGAAAGCATGCCAAACGCCTACTTCACTATCCTATCTACCTGCGACTCCACTTTCAAGGAGCTATGAATCTGCACTCCAAGGTCTCTTTGTTCAGCAACACTCCCCAGGACCTCACCATTAAGTGTTTAAGTCCAGCCTTGATTTGCCTTTCCAAAATGCAGCACCTCACCTTTAACTAAATTAAACTCCATCTGCTACTCCTTAGCCCATTGACCCATCAGATCAAGACCCCGTTGTAATTCGAGATAACCTTCTTCGCTGTCCACTATGTCTCCAATTTTGGTGCCATCTGCAAACTTACTAACTATGCCTCCTATGTTCACGTCTAAATCACTTATATAAATAATGAAAAGCAGTGGACCCAGCGCCGATTCTTGTGGCACATCCCTGGTCACAGGCCTCCAGTCTGAAAGGCACCCTTCTACCACCATTCTCCACCAACTGTCTTCTATCTTCAGAACAATTCTATATCCAATTGGCTAGTTCGCACTGTATTCCATGAGATCGAACCTTGCTAATCAGTCTACCATGAGGAACATTGTCGATCACCTTACTGAAGTCCATGTCGATCATGTCCACCACTCTGTCCTCATCAATCCTCTTTGTTATTTCTTCAATGCTGAATGACTGGAAAAAGTTAAGGTTTTGGACAAGAAAATGAAGGGAACTTATATCAGGTTTAGACAACAGAGATAGAGTGAATCCTGACAAGGGTATGAACGGAGTAGAAGTATACTCAGGAGGAAAATCAGGAAGGCAAGAAGGGGACGTGAGATAGCTTTGGCAAATAACGTTGAGGAGAATTCAAAGGAATTTTATAAATACATTAAGGACAAAAAGGTAACTAGGGAATGAATAAGTCCCCTTAAAGATCAGCAAGGCCGTCTGTGTGTAGAACCGCAGGGGATGGAGAGATACTAAATGAGTATTTTGCATCAGTGTTTACTGTGGAGAAGGATTTAGAAGATATGGAACATGGGGAAATAAATAACAACATCTTGAAAAATGTCCATATTACAGAGGAAGAGGTATGAGACATCTTAAGATGCATAAAGCAGGATAAATCTCAGGGACTTGATCAGGTGTACTCTATGGGAAGATAGGGAAGTGATTTCCAGGCCCCTTGCTGAAATATTTAGCCACAGGTGAGGTGCCGGAAGACTGGCTAACCTGGTGCCACTTTAAGAAATATGGTGAGGAAAAGGGAATTGTTGACCGGTGAGCCTGACATCGGTGGTGGGCAAGCTGTTGGAGGGAATCCTGAAGGACAGGATTTACATATATTTGGAAAGGCAATGAATTATTAAGGATCCCAAAAGAGAAACTGCTGGAAAATGTTGTGGTTCTGTTTGCCGAGCTGGGAATTTGTGTTGCAGACGTTTCGTCCCCTGTCTAGGTGACATCCTCAGTGCTTGGGAGCCTCCTGTGAAGCGCTTCTGTGATGTTTCCTCCGGCATTTATAGTGATTTGTATCTGCCGCTTCCGGTTGTCAGTTCCAGCTGTCCGCTGCAGTGGCCGGGTATATTGGGTCCAGGTCGATGTGCTTATTGATTGAATCTGTGGATGAGTGCCATGCCTCTAGGAATTCCCTGGCTGTTCTCTGTTTGGCTTGTCCTATAATAGTAGTGTTGTCCCAGTCGAACTTATATTGCTTATCATCTGAGTGTGTGGCTACTAAGGATAGCTGATCATGTCGTTTCGTGGCTAGTTGGTGTTCGTGGATGCGGATCGTTAGCTGTCTTCCTGTTGTCTTATGTAGTGTTTTGTGCAGTCCTTGCATGGGATTTTGTACAATACATTGGTTTTGCTCATGCTGGGTATCGGGTCCTTCATCCTGGTAAGTTGTTGTCTGAGAGTGGCTGTTGGTTTGTGTGGTGTTATAAGTCCAGTACTGCGACCACTCGGACTCATAACAGGGGTAAGATATAAAAGGGACATAAGGGCAACCTTTTCATGCTGAGAGTGGTGTGTGTATGAAATGAGCTTCCAGAGAAAGTGGTGGAGGCTGGTAAAATTACAGCATTTAAAAGGCATCTGGATGGGTATATGAATCGGAAGGGTTTTGAGGAATATGGACCAAATACTAGTAAATGGGACAAGATTAATTTAGGATATCTGGTTGGCATGGATGAGTTAGACCGAAGAATCTGTTTCCATGCTGTATATCTCTATAACTCAATGACTTCAATACAAAATCTCATCCTTAATAACGGACTCTAAAATCTTACCAACAACTGAGGCCAGCCTATCATCCTAAAAGTATGCCTCCCTACTTTCTTAAACAAGCGTGTTACATTAGTCATTTTGTTGACCTCTGGGACCTTCCCCAACCCTAGTGATTGCTGAAATGCCTCCACCATCTTGTAAGGTACTTCCTTCAGAATTCTGCTGTCCATCTGGTCTAAGTGATTTATCCGCCTTCACACTTTTCAGTTTCCCCAGCACCTTCTCCTTAGTGATGGCCACTGCACTTACCTCTGTCCCCCACTGTCTTTAAGTACTAGTATGCTGCTAATATCGTCCACAATGAAAATTGATGCAAACTATCCATTCGATTCCTCTGCGATTTCTTTATTCCCCATTACTACATCTTCAGCCTCATTTTCCAGTGGTCCAATGTCCACTCTTGCCTCTCTTTTACCTTTTAGATATCTAAAATAACTTATTTATTACTAGCTAGCTTCCCTTATATTTCATCTTATCCCCCTCTTATTGTTTTTTTTAGTTATCCTCTGCTAGTTTTTAAAGATTTCCTTTAAAAATCCTTTGGCTTCCCATTAATCTTCACCACATTGTAAGCTTTTCCTTTCACATTTATGCTGCCCCAACTTCCCTTGTCAGCCATGGTTGCCTTAGTATGTTTATTCTTCCTTGGAATGAATTTCTTATTGTCCCTCGCAACTTACCCCTAGAAACTTCTGTCATTGCTGCTCCACCCGGTTCCCTCCTAAGTTCTCCTTCCAGTCAACTCCAGTTAGTTCCTCCCTCATGTCTTTGTAGTTACCTTGACTCAATTACAATACTGTTACAGCTGATTACAGCTTCTCCCTCTCAAACATCCAGGGTGAATTCCATCATATTATGGTCACTGTACCCTAAAGGTTCCTTCACTTTCAGCTCCCTAATCAAGTTTGCCTCATTACACACAACAAATCCAGAATTGCCTGTCCCTAGTGGGCTCCACTACAAGCTGCTCCAAAAGCCCACCTTGAAGACATTTCACAAAACCCTTTTCTTGATATCCATTCCCTAGCTGATTTTCCCAGATATTGAAAATCCCATAACTATTGTCATTGTGTCTTTCTTAAACATCTTTTCTATCTCCTGATTTATTTTCTTCCCCATATCCTGAGTATTGTGAGGATGCGAGAACACAACTCCCATGAAGGTCTTTTTTCCTTTGTGATTCCTCAACACACATGGATTCCACATCTTCTGACTCTGCATTACTTCTTGCTATCAATGTAATTTAATTCCTTACTAACAAGGCAACCCTGCTCCCTCTGCCATCTCCCTATCCATTCGATTGGACACATATTCTTGGATATTTACTTCCCAGCCCTGATCCCCATTGCAGCCAAATTCCTGTGATACCCACAACATTGCACTTGCCAATTTTAATTTGCACTACCAGCTCATTTATCTGTACACTGTGTGCATTTAAATACTAAATCCTTATTCCTGCATTGACTGTCCCCCTTCTCATAGTTGTCCCCTTATCTGCTGTGCCTAAAGTTAGGTTCCTGACTCTTTCTATGCTGATGCCTTTACTACTTGTTCTGGAAACTTTAATCACCTTTGCTGAGTTCTCCCCCTACACTAACTTTAGCTTTTTCCATAACTTTCCATGCAACTGAGACCCCCACCCTCCTCCACTATTTAGATTAAAGTCCTAGCTACAACAATGACTGCATGACACGACTGCATGACTGTTAGAGTAAAGTGTACCACAAAAACGATGGCTGTGATAACTCAACGCAGGTTGGAGACTAAAATGTATGTTGTCTTGGCTGGCTGGAAGAAGACAGAGGGTAGTAGTTGATGGCAAAGGTTCATCTTGGAGTGCTGTCACTAGCGGTGTTCCGCAAGGATCTGTTTTGGGACCATTGCTGTTTGTCATTTTTATAAATGACCTGGAGGAGGGGCTAGAAGGTTGGGTGAGCAAGTTTGCGGATGATACGAAAGTCGGAGGAGTGGTAGACAGTGAGGAAGGATGTGGCAGGTTACAGCGGGATATAGATAAGCTGCAGAACTGGGCAGAAAGGTGGCAAATGGAGTTCAATGTAGCTAAGTGTGAGGTGATTCATTTTGGTAAGAGTAATAAAAAGATGGGGTACCGGGCTAACGGTCGGATACTTGGTAGTGTGGATGAGCAGAAAGATCTTGGTGTCCATGTACACAAATCTTTGAAAGTTGCCACCCAGGTAAATAGTGCGGTGAAGAAGGCATATGGCGTACTGGCTTTTATTGGTAGAGGAATTGAGTTCCGGAGTACTGAGGTAATGTTGCAGTTGTATAAGACTCTGGTGCGGCCGCATCTGGAGTATTGTGTGCAGTTTTGGTCGCCATACTATAGGAAGGATGTGGAGGCATTGGAACGGGTGCAGAGGAGGTTTACCAGGATGTTGCCTGGTATGGTAGGAAGATCGTATGAGGAAAGGCTGAGGCACTTGGGGCTGTTTTCATTGGAGAAAAGAAGGTTTAGGGGTGACTTGATAGAGGTGTACAAGGTGATTAGGGGTTTAGATAGGGTCGACAGTGAGAATCTTTTTCCACGTATGGAGTCTGCTATTACAAGGGGGCATAGCTTTAAATTAATGGGGGGTAGGTATAGGACAGATGTTAGGGGTAGATTCTTTACTCAGCGAGTCGTGAGTTCATGGAATGCCCTGCCAGTAGCAGTGGTGGACTCTCCTTCATTATGGGCATTTAAACGTGCATTGGATAGGCATATGGAGGATAGTGGGCTAGTGTAGGTTAGGTGGGCTTGGATCGGCGCAACATCGAGGGCCAAAGGGCCTGTACCGCGCTGTATTCTTCTATGTTCTATGTTCTATGACACATGACTGTTAGAGTAAAGTGTACCACAAAAACGATGGCTGTGATAACTCAATGCAGGTTGGAGACTAAAATGTATGTTGTGGTTCTGTTCGCCGAGCTGGAAGTTTTTGTTGCAAACGTTTCGTCCCCTGGCTAGGCGACATCATCAGTGCTTGGGAGCCTCCTGCGAAGCGCTTCTTTGATGTTTCCTCCGGTGTTTATAGTGGTCTGTCCCTGCCGCTTCCGGTTGTCAGTTTCAGCTGTCTGCTGTAGTGGTTGGTATATTGGGTCCAGGTCGATGTGTTTGTTGATGGAGTTTGTGGATGAATGCCATGCCTCTAGGAATTCCCTGGCTGTTCTCTGTCTGGCTTGCCCTATGATAGTAGTGTTGTCCCAGTCGAATTCATGTTGCTTGTTGTCTGCGTGTGTCACACACGCAGACAACAAACAACATGAATTCGACTGGGACAACACTACTATCATAGGGCAAGCCAGACAGAGAACAGCCAGGGAATTCCTAGAGGCATGGCATTCATCCACAAACTCCATCAACAAACACATCGACCTGGACCCAATATACCAACCACTACAGCGGACAGCTGAAACTGACAACCGGAAGCGGCAGGGACAGACCACTATAAACACCGGAGGAAACATCAAAGAAGTGCTTCGCAGGAGCCTCCCAAGCACTGATGATGTCGCCTAGCCAGGGGACGAAACGTTTGCAACAAAAACTTCCAGCTCGGCGAACAGAACCACAACAACGAGCACCCGACCTACAAATCTTCGCACAAACTTTGAACTAAAATGTATGTATTTTATGGCTACAATTAGGACTGCAGACTCTGGGCCAGTCAGTAAACGATAAGTAGAGTTGTGAAAGAACTTTGTGAGATTATTGGGATATGAAAATGCAGCAATGATCCAATGGTATTATGACATCATTGACAGGCTGATATTAGACTCCAGGGAATGGGGTTTCTCCTGTTCCTGTCAAGGATTGCCTATTGTGCGACTAGCCGTCATCTTGTTATGATAAGGATGTTCAGTCTGTAGCTGTCTGCTAAGGGATAAGTAAGATAGCAAAACCAGAAGCTGTTTTGACCTGATAGTAGGCAGTTATATTTACTAACAGATCCTATCTGAGAAAGACATACAAATTGTACACAGTTATTGAGCAGAAAGCGAGGGAAATTAGTTTACCAAAAAAAAGTAAGAAAAAGCAAACAGCAAGTGAAGTATATATATGTATATATAAAGGTTTCTACATTCTGCATATTCTTGCAGAAAGGTTGAGAACTTCATTCATTTATCATCTTCTGGAACTCATGATCAGCATGTTGACATCTGACATTGGTGGAGAAAGTAAGGACTGCAGATGCTGGAGATCAGAGCTGAAACTGTGTTGCTGGAAAAGCGCAGCATTCCTGAAGAAGGGCTTATGCCCGAAACGTCGATTCTCCTGCTCCTTGGATGCTGCTTGACCATCTGACATTGGTGCCTAATTGAAATTGAGGGTCTCAAGTATTATAATGATGTTTTACATTGTGCACAAATTTATCTTGGTAAGAAACTTCAACCTAGGAGCCCTTAGAGGGCAAATCCCCCACTATACCCTTTGCCCTGTCTTATTAGGGTGTGGAACTTGCATTACCAAAAGATATTAGTACGAACAGCTAAAAGATTAACAAACTGCTGGTAGCTACTGAGAGACACCTGTCACAGATTCTCAAACCAATAACTAATCAACTCACACACCTTCAGAACAAGTGTCCCAACCTTTCAGCAACATGCGTGATTTTTAAAATCTTTCTTCAATCTTTCCTTGTTTGCTTTATGAGATAAGACCTGTTTTTGGTCCATTTAATTGGTTTTTAATGTTATCACTTTCCTGTTAAAAGTTATTGCCAAATGCATTTTTCTCTGGCCTCCCTTCCAAGGTTATTCTTGAATAAATACAAGCAACATATGTCTAACATCCTTGTCAGTCTCCAATGTTGGAATCATCTTTATAGCCACCAAAACAACCAGCCACCATTCTCTGATAGCTTCAGCACAGTTTAAAAATTACTTTCGAGTTTAGACTTGCCTTGGACAATATCTTCACATTCTGCCTTCCTGTTCTCAAACCCACAGTGCAGTTCTCCAGTAGGGTAGCAGTTCTTCTTAGATGTTCCAATCCATCACCATGAAATACAAACTCAGTGGAAATGACTCGTCCACAATGATGTTCCATTCATTAATATGAAAAAAATAACTATTACACGATTCCAAATGATTAATACAAGGAACGGTAAATAATACATTCTCTTATAGAGCTTTAGTGCATTAGTGCATGCGTGCTTTTGTGTATGTGTTTGAGAATTTGCTTACATAATTTATTAGAAGGGATTGCTGAAACACTCAGAGTTAATAGTTAAGAGGCATGATAATAGATAGATATAGTTAATAGATCTGTGATGTTGCATCCTGTGAGTAGATTTACTAATAAGGGAAAAGCTGTGTCTTGTTTCATATTTCACCATCTGGCTTGTATTAATGAACATGATAGCAACAGTGACTGTATAATCATTCCTACCAACTGCTGGAAATGGAATGTTAAAGGGGCGGCCGTTAAAGTTGGCATACATCTGTCAGAGATCCAGTTCTACATAAGTGCTCCTGACTCTTCAAAGATTAGCGAGCAATCTCTAGAATATTCAACAACTCTCACATTTTCACTCAAAGTTAGCCTGATGCCTTCCAAACAAGTTCCAAACATTTATAGAACATAGAACATAGAACATAGAACATAGAAGAATACAGCGCAGTACAGGCCCTTGGGCCCTCGATGTTGCGCCGATCCAAGCCCACCTAAACTACACTAACCCACTATCCTCCATATACCTATCCAATGCCCTCTTAAATGCCCATAAAGAGGGAGAGTCCACCACTGTTACTGGCAGGGCATTCCATGAACTAACGACTCGCTGAGTGAAGAACCTACCCCTAACATCAGTCCTATATCTACCCGCCCTTAATTTAAAGCTATGCCCCCTTGTAATACCCGACTCAATACGCGGGAAAAGGTTCATACTGTCGACCCTATCTAACCCCCTAATCATCTTGTACACCTCAATCAAGTCACCCCTAAACCTTCTTTTCTCTAGTGAAAACAGCCCCAAGTGCCTCAGTCTTTCCTCATACGATTTTCCTTCCATACCAGGCAACATCCTGGTAAACCTCCTCTGCACCCGTTCCAATGCCTCCACATCCTTCCTATAGTATGGCGACCAAAACTGCACACAATATTCCAGATGCGGCCGTACCAGAGTCTTATACAACTGCATCATGACCTCAGGACTCCGGAACTCAATTCCTCTACCAATAAAAGCCAGTACGCCATATGCCTTCCTCACCGCACTATTTACCTGGGTGGCAACTTTCAGAGATCTGTGTACATGGACACCAAGATCCCTCTGCTCATCCACACCACTCTCTCTCTTCCTACCAGCAATGCAGCATATCATCTGGAGAATTTGTTGATCTCAGTCAAACTTCACCTTTATAACTTTCCAGAGAGATATTTCCTGAAGTTCCATATTCCAGGAAAGGCAGAGGCCTCAAGGACTCTTTCCACATTGATGCATCTGCCAGTTCTCATCCAACCCACTGGACAGAGAAGTTGCATACTTAATTTCGGAAGGAGAAGTTTTGCTTTCCCTAATCCGCCCACACAAACAATTGTACTTCTGGCATGTTCGCCACAGATAACAGATGGTTTTTGAGGGGAGGCAGAGATACATTAAATAGCCTGAAACATAAGCAACTGAAGACTAAGAATGAAACCCTCTCAGTTTTGCCCCCACAGAATATCAGAAATGTGTCTCAGATAAACAAATCTTGACCTTAAGAAAAGCAATATTTAACCTTGCCTACCACTGATCCTAAAGATCCTTTTAATTAGGTTGTGTGGGTGTTCCTGATTTAAACTTGTTGGATTTGCCTTGCACTTTTGGCAGGATTAGTTCAGTCTGACTTTGTTATTTTGAGCTCGATTGCCACTGAAGCTTAATTGGGAAGAAAAGGTCAAGAAACAAGATGGTAAGTCTGTCACTGTTAATTAATTTTTTCAGGCATTTTATAAAAGTAGCTTCCCATACTTTCCTCAATGAAGTGCCCACACTGTTCTGCAAGGCAGAATGCCAAAGTCTTTTTGCAAAATCCTGGAATAACTAGAGTGGTACACAGAATAAGAGACTTCTATAGGTCTTCTGCATTAAATTATCATGCACATAAATTTGGCCATGCAGTATCTGAAATAAGTCCACAGAGGCCAATATTCTGTCACCAAGTCACCCTTTATTTACATGTTTATAGTATTCGATACTGGTCCAGCTTCCTCAGTGCCAGCTGTCAGAGTGAACAGAACCTCTGACACTCCTGATTTTATCTGTCAGCCAGGGCTCCCTGACTGGACCAGACTAACAATCCCAATTAGCGAACTCATATGCTGTGAGATCCATATGGCTGTCTTCGCTACAATCATTCCATCCCTCTTCCTCTCAGTCTGGGAACACAGGCCTGCTCTTTTTCTTTATCAATCTTTCTCGTCACTCCTTCAATGAAGTTAGTGAGGCATGATTTCCCACATATAAAGCCTCTGCCAGTTATTTTAATCTTGTCAAAAATTGCAACATGGATCCCTTGGTTCTTGAACTACTGAGTAAAACAAATAGCATCTCACAATTGGAGGAGGCTGGGGGCTGTCATATTCCTTAACTAAATCCGTCAACTCTTGAAAGGTTTTAGTATCTGGTGCCTCCGGAATTGTTAGGCTGCTAATAAGTGAAAAAGCGATGGGTTCACAAAATTACTCGTTGCTTTTCATCTGCCCAAAAGTAATTTGCCCAGAAAAGATAACGTATTCTTTCCAAGTACTGGGCCCAGCAGCATTGAACGAATCAAGCCTCATAAATAACAGCATAATGCCAGAAAAGCTTATCCAACTCAAAGACAATTGTTGTAAGAGAATTTCTTCAGGAGCACATTTTTTTTCTCTCGTTGCCACTAAAATAATTTCACAGAAGCCAGTATCCCATCACCAAGTTATCCTTTATTTACATGCGGAGAGTCTTTGATACTGATCCAGCTCCCACAGAGCCAGCTGACAGAGGGAACAGGGTGTCTGACACTTGTGCCAGGGCTCTCTGATTGCACCAGATTAACAGTCCCAATCAGGGTCATATTCTACGAGGTCCACCTGGCTAACCACATTACAATCACCACAATATAATTGTTCAGAGAGTAAATGGCCTATTAAACCCCCAATTCAGAGCTAACACATAGAATCAGAAAAGTTTATTGCACTGAAGAAGACCATTTGGCCCATCATGTCAATACTTCTTAAGACCATAAGACATAGGAGTGGATATAAGGCCATTCGGCCTATCGAGTCCACTCTACCATTCAATCATGGCTGATGGGCATTTCAACGCCGCTTACCCACATTCTCTCTGTATCCATTAATTCCTTGTAAGATTAAGAATTTGTCAATCTCTGCCTTGAAGATGTTCAACGTCCTGACTGCTAATGTGCTCCGTGGCAATTAATTCTACACTCCCACCACTCTCTGGCTGAAGAAATGTCTCTCATTTCCATTTTAAATTGACCCCCTCTAATTCTAAGGCTGTGCCCACGGGTCCTAGTATCCCTGCCTGACAGAAACAAATTCCCAGGGTCCACCCTTTCTCAGCCATGCGTTATCTTGTAAGTTTCTATTAGATCTTCCCTCAACCTTCTAAACTCTAATGAATACAATCCCAGGATCCTCAGCCGTTCATCATATGTTAGGCCTACCATTCCAGGGATCATCTGTGTGAATCTCTGCTGGACACGCTCCAGTGCCAGTATGTCCTTGCTGAGGTGTGGGGCCCAAAACTTGACACAGTGTTCCAAATGGGGCCTAAGCAGAGCTTTATAAAGTCTCAGTAGCACATCGCTGCTTTTACATTCCAACCCTCTTGAGATAAATGACAACATTACATTTGCTTTCCTAACCATGGACTCAACATGCACATCAACCTTTAGAGAATCCTGGACTAGCACTCCCAGATCCCTTTGTACTTTGGCTTTATGAATTTTCTGTTGAAACTTTATTGCTGGAACAGCACAGCAGGTCAGGCAGCATCCAGGGAACAGGAGATTCGACGTTTCGGGCACAGGCCCTTCTTCAGGAATGAGCAGCAAATGAGCAGGAACTGCTCATTCCTGAAGAAGGGCCTGTGCCCGAAACGTCGAATCTCCTGTTCCCTGGATGCTGCCTGACCTGCTGTGCTGTTCCAGCAATAAAGTTTCAACTTTGATCTCCAGCATCTGCAGACCTCACTTTCTCCTCCTTTATGAATTTTCTCACCATTTAGAAAATAGTCCATCCCTACATTCTTTTTTCCAAAGTGCAAGACCTCGCATTTGCTCACATTGAATCTCATCAGCTATTTCCTGGACCACTCCCCTAAACTGTCTAAATCTTTCTGCAGTCTCCCTACCTCCTCAGAACTACCTGCCTGTCCACCTAACTTCGTATCATCGGTGAACTTCGCCAGAATGCCACCAGTACCTTCAGCCAGATCATTAATATATAAAGTGAACAGTTGCGGCCCCAACACTGAACCCTGCGGGACACCACTTGTCACTAGCTGCCATTCCAAAAATGAACCTTTTATCCCAACTCTCTGCCTTCTGTCAAACAGCCAATCCTCAATCCATGCCAATAGCTTTCCTCGAATACCATGGGCCCTCATCTTACTCAGCAGCCTCCTATGAGGCACCTTATCAAAGGCCTTTTGGAAGTCTAGGTAGATAACATCCACCAGATTTCCCTGGTCTAACCTACTTGTTACCTCTTCAAAGAATTCTAACTGTTTTGTCAGGCACAACCTCTCCTTACTAAATCCATGCTGACTTGTTCTAATCCGACCCTGCACTTACAAGAATTTAGAAATCTCATCCTTAACGATGGATTCTAGAATTTTACCTACAACCGAGGTTAGGCTAAATGGCCTATAATTTTTCATCTTTTGTCTTGATCCTTTCTTGAACAAGGGGGTTACAACAGTGATTTTCCAATCATCTGGGACTTTTTCTGACTCCAGTGATTTTTGAAAGATTACAACCAATGCCTTCACTATTTCTTTAGCCACCTCCCTCAGAACTCTAGGATGTAGCCCATCGGGGGCAGGAGATTTATCAATTTTTAGATCTTTTAGCTTTTCTAGCGCTTTCTTTTTTGCAATGGCTACCATACTCAACTCTGCCTTTTGACTCTACTTAATTGTTGGGATATTACTCATGTCTTCCACTGTGAAGACTAACACAAAATATTTCTGACTCATTACATAGTACTCTTGCACCAGTCATGCACCATTCAAAGTTTGATAAAGTTGAGATTGTGTCTTTGCCTAATAAGAGATTTAAAACTTACTTGAATCTTCTACTTAAAGATTAGTTTGCTTTGCTGACTGCAGTCTATAGCCAATTCTACAATCTACCTAAACCCTATACTGCAACCTCTTCCCTTCCCAACCAATCAATTCATTAATCACGACCTTGACATCTTACCCTCATCCGTTTCTGGCCTCTCTGCTGATGCAGAGATCCCATTGTTTCTCCTGGATTCAATCATGTGAAGACTGCTATATTGCTGGGCTTGAATGTTTCCAAAATTCTCCTGTTAGAACATGTGTGCCTGTGTGTTTGTGAATATGTGAGTGTATGTGTGTATATGTGTGCATGTATGCATGTGTGCCTGTGTGTTTGTGAATATGTGAGTGTGTGTGTGTATATGTGTGCATGTATGCATGTGTGCCTGTGTGTTTGTGAATATGTGAGTGTGTGTGTGTATATGTGTGCATGTATGCATGTGTGCCTGTGTGTTTGTATATGTGGATGCAAATGGCCTTGACTGTGGTGACTCCCACGTAAAATAGCCTGATAACACTAATGCATAGGCATATGTTTGAAAATGGTCATTTTGATGAATTAACAAGGAGTTTTGCTAATTGGAACCGATACCACCCCTCAGGCATATTCTGGACAGGGAGTTGTCTTGACATTTTGACTCATTGCTGAATCATGCTGTACTTGAGACTGACAGTGGACCCAATAATTCTGACCTAGAAATATGGAAGCTAGGAGCAGGAGTAGGCCATTTGGCTCTTCAAGCCTGGCTCACCTAATCCTCTATCACAATGCCATATTGCTGGTTTCTGTCTATAGATTCCCCAACCAGGTTACTTCACAGAATCTGAAAGGGGACTGAGTAAATGACTGATCTTTTGGTATGGAAAATAAGTTTGGTCAACACTTCTGGATAATTACAAAGTCTTTCTTTTCGACATACAAGAGGCTCTTCAACAGAATGTAATCATGGCTCTTGCAGCTAGCTTATATTATTGTTGGTGATGACTTAATGCATACAATGCTAGTGATGGTTTAATGTGTACAATATATTCATTTGGACAATTGCAGATTTACCTTGTGGAACAAAGACTGCTGTTGATGGATGAGTGGATAGACTAGCGGAGAGCATAAGTGTAGCCAGCAAGCAGACGAGACACTATCAGCAGCTAGACTCTAGCAAAAACAAATTACATCTGATTTCCAGACGGCTGATTGCAATCAATAATCAATCATGTCCCTCCCTGACAATGCTCATAGATCAAAGTAGAGCTGTATGCTTCGTCTTGTAACCCTTGTGAAATGGGTGACTTTCTCACAGCAAGTTTCCCTTTGCAGAATGAAGTACTGGTTAATTGTATTGACAAAATCTTGCAGTTTAGTTGATGGCAAGACGGCTAATACTTAACTTGAACTATTGCAAAGATAATTATGCAACTGAAGGCGTGATTACCAAAGGTGAAATGAATAAAATTGGCGAATCTTAAAAGAGAATAAAATAGGAGGAGTCCCAATATCACAGAAGGTTTTGGGGATTGAGGAGTTGATGGAAATAAAACAGGGTAAGACCGTGGGCGGATTTTAATCAAGTAGGAGAATTTTAACCAGTAGCCAGTGTAGGTTAATGAGCGCAGTTTCGATGGTTGAGGAGGATTTAGTGGGAGTTAGTAGGTGGCAGCAGAATTTTTGATTAGCACAGGTTTATGGAAGGCAGAATTTAGATCTGCTGCTATATGTATTCATTCCCACGTTTTTAGAAATTAGACATTTCTAGTCCTCCCTCGAAATATCCTTATGTAGCTCTGTCTTTGCTCTGGGGAGTTGTATGAGATTATAGCAACTTGGTTCAAACGGGGATTGAACCTGTTGTGTGCCATTGTTCTGTGGCTGCATTGATTAATACTGCTAATTATTAATCCTTGTCTTGGCCTGAATTTCCAGTCATTTGTTCATGTTCCCAGAGTCAAGACTGTGCTGAAAAACAACCTGAGGTATTACACTCTCTCTTACATGTGGTAGCTGATCTGGAATTCATATAGAAATGTGTCAGCTGACAGGAAGCTCCTTGGGACTTGAGTTCTAACGAGTCCCAATCTATGTGCACTAATGAAAATGAGCCTCAAACAATTTTTATCCTTCAGCACCCAAACCACAAACAACCCAAGATTTAATAAAACTTTATATTTGTCAGGAAAATCTCACATTGGTACAGTGGTTAAAATGCTGAAGTTTCTTTCAGGAATATTGATGAGAGGGAAATGTGAGATGTCAGAGTGTCAATAGTCCTACTATCTTTAAACCCCTGGCAAGGTCAGTCTATTCTTATTCAACGTATTAACAGAAGTTGCAGGATGTGGGAGGTAATGGTTACACCACTGGTCCCTGCTGACTTTGCCTGCAAGATATGCACCCAACTCCAGCTTCTCACGGACCACGTTAGGGAACTGGAGCTGGAGCTGGATGAACTTCAGATCGTTCGGAAGGTTGAGGGGGTGACAGAATGGAGTTATAAGGAGGTAGTCACACCTAAGTTACAGGATAAAGGTAGCTGGGTGACTGCCCGGAGAGGGAAGGGGAATAGGCAGATAGTGCAGGGATCCCCTGTGGCCATTCCCCTCAATAATAAGTATACTGTTTGGATACTGTTGGGGGGTCCTACCAGGGGAAAGCCACAGCGGCCATGTCTCTGTGGCTCAGAAGAGAAGGGGGAAAGAGTAGGAGAGAAATAGTGATAGAAGATTCATGAGAGGAACAGACAGGAGTTTTTGTGGTCACGAATGAGATTCCTGGATGTCTCAGATCGAGTCTGTAGGGTTCTTAACGGGGAGGGAGACCAGCCAAAAGTCGTGGTACACATTGGTACCAATGGCATAGGTAAGGAAAGGGTGGAGGACCGGAAAAGAGAATATATGGAGTTATATTGGAAGCTAGAAGGCAGGACGAGCAGAGTAGTAATCTCAGGATTGCTATCGGTCCATGTGCTAGTGAGGCTAGGAATAGAGCGCGAATACAGATGAACACATGGTTACAAGGCTGGTGTAGGAGGGAGAGCTTCAGATACGTGGATCATTGGGATACCTTCTGGGGAAGGTGGGACTTGTACAAGAAGGACAGGTTGCACCTGAACTGGAGAGGCACCAATATCCTGGGCAGCAGGTTTGCTAGAGCTCTTCAGGAGGGTTTAAACTAGATTGGCAGTAGGGTGGGAACCTGAGCTATAGATCAGATGATGGAGTTGGTAGTGAACAGTCAGATACAGTTGCAGAGAGCCTGTGAGGGAGGATAGGTACTCGATGCGGGCAAAGGTGCAGTCAGTGTGATGGGTTGAAGTGTATGTATTTTAATGCAAGAGGTATCAGGAATAAGAATGGTGAACTCAGAGCATGGATCAATACTCGGAACTATGATGTTGTAGCCATTACCGAGACTTGTATATCACAGGGGCAGGAATGGTTGTTGAATGTTCCAGGGTTTAGATGTTTCAAAAGAAATGGGGGTGGGGAAGGGGGTGTAAAAGAGATGGAAGAATGGCATTGCTAATCAGGAATAGTATCACAGCTGCCAGAAAGGGCCGTCGAGGAGGGTTTGTCGCCAGCGTCAGTATGGATGGAAGTCAGAAACAGAAAAGGAGCAGTCACTTTATTAGGAGTTTTCTACAGGACCCCAATAGCAACAGAGGCACTGAGGAACAGATTGGGAGGCAGATTTTGGAAAGATGTAGAAGTAACAGGGTTGTTGTCATGTGTGACTTTAACTTCCCTAATATTGATTGGAACCTCCTTAATTTAAACAGTTTGGATGGTGCAGTTTTTGTTAGGGTTCCTGATGCAATATGTAGACAAGCTGACTAGAGGGGAGGCCATATTGGATTTGGTACTTGGCAACAAACCATAGTAGAGCTGAAAATGTGTTGCTGGAAAAGCGCAGCAGGTCAGGCAGCATCCAGGGAACAGGAGAATCGATGTTTCGGGCATAAGCCCTTCTTCAGGCTTATGCCCGAAACGTCGATTCTCCTGTTCCCTGGATGCTGCCTGACCTGCTGCGCTTTTCCAGCAACACATTTTCAGCTCTGATCTCCAGCATCTGCAGACCTCACTTTTTTCTCGACAAACCATAGTAGACAGGCAAGGAGGCTGGAAGAACACAGCAAGCCAGGCAGCATCAGGAGGTGCATAGTCAACATTTCGGGTGTTACCCTTCTTCACGAGCCTGATGTGTCTGATCTCTTGGAGGGAGAGCATTGCAGTGATAGTGATCACAAGTTCCTGACTTTTACTAACGGAGAGGGATAGGAGCAGATGGTATGGGAAAGTATTTAATTGGGGGAGGAAGAATTACAATGCTATTAGGCAAGAAATGAGGCACCTAAATTGGGAACAGATGTTCTCAGAGAAATGCACGACAGAAATGTGAAGGTTGTTGAGGGAGCACTTGCTGTGAGTGTTGGACAGGTTTGTCCCACTGAGGCAAGGAAGGGATGGTAGGGCGAAGGAACCTTGGATGACAACAGATGTGGAATATCTAGTCAACAGGAAGAAGGACACTTACTTAAGGTTGAGGAAGCAAGGATCAGACAGGGCCTTCAAGGGTTACAAGATAGCCAGGAAGGAACTGAAGAATCGACTTAGGAGAACTAGAAGAGAGCATGAAAAAGCCTTGGTGGGTAGGATTAAGGAAAATCCAAAGGCATTCTACACTTACGTGAGGAACAAGAGGATGGCCAGAGTGGGGGGTAGGGTCTATCAGGATAAAGGAGGGAACTTGTGCCTGAAGTCAGAGGAAGTAGGGGTGGTCCTTGATGAATACTTTGCTTCAGTATTCACTACTGAGAGGTATCTTGACGTTTCTGAGGACAGCATGAAACGTGCTGATATGCCAGAACAGAATGATGTTAGGAAGGAGGATGTGTTGGAAATTTTGGAAAACATAACAATAGATAAATCCCCTGGGTCAGATGAGATATACCCTAGGTTGCTACAGGAAGTGAGGGAAGAGATTCTTGCACCTGTGGCGATGATCTTTGCATTCTCACTGTCCACTGGATTAGTGCTAGATGATTGGAGGGTGGTAAATGCTATTCCCTTGTTGAAGAAAAGGAATAGGAATAACCCTGGGAATTACAGACCAGTCAGTCTTACGTCAGTGCTGGGCAAAGTATTGGAAAGGATTCTGAGAGACAGGATTTATGATTACTTGGAAAACCACAATTTAATTTGAGATAGTCAGCATTGCTTTGTGAAGGCAGTTCATGCCTCACAAACAATCCTTTTTTGAGGATGTGACAAAACACATTGATGAAGGTAGAGCAGTGGATGTGGTATATATGGATTTTAGCAAGGTGTTTGAGAAGGTTTCCCATGGTAGGCTCATTCAGAAAGTAAGGAGGAATGGAATACAGGGAAATCTGTGTGTTTGGAGACAGAATTGGCTGACCCATAGAAGACAGAGGGTGGTGGTATATGGAACGTATTCAGCCTAGAGCTCGATGACCAGTGGTGTTTCGCAGGTATTGGTTCTGAGACCTCTGCTTTTTGTGATTTTTATAAATGACTTGGATGAGGAAGTGGAAGGGTGAGTTAGTACGTTTGCCGATGACACAAAGGTTGGTGGAGTGGTGGATAGTGTTGAGGGCTGTTGTAGGTTGCAACGGAACATTGACAGGATACAGAGCTGGGCTGATAAATGACAGATGGAGTTCAACTTGGAAAGGTGTGAAGTCATTCACTTTGGAAGGTTGAATTTAAACGCAGAATACCGGGTTAAAGACAGGATTCTTAGCAATGTGGAGAAACAGAGAGAGATCTTGGTGTCCATGTTCATAGGTCCCTCAATGTTGCCACCCATTGTTGTTAGGAAGGCATATGGTCTGTTGACTTTCATTAGCTGTTGACTTTCATTGAGTGTAAGAGCCACGAGTTTATGCAGCACCGCTATAGAGATCTGGTGAGACCAGATTTCGAATATTGTGTACAGTTCTCATCGCCTCATTCTTGGAAAGATGTTAAAACTTGAGAGAGGGTGCAGAGGAGATTTACCAGGATACTGCCTGGACTAGAGGGCAGGTCTTATGAAGAAAGGTGAGACAGCTGGGGCTTTTCTCATTGGAGCGAAGAAGAATGAGAGGTGACTTGGTAGAGGTGTACAAGATGTTGAGAGTCATAGATAGAGTGGATAGTCAGAGACTTTTTCGCAGGGCAGAAATGTCTATCATAAGGGGGCATAATTTTAGGATGTTGGAGGAAGGTTTAGGGGAGATGTCAGAGCGTGGTGTTCTTTATACAGAGCGTGGTGGGCGCATGAAATGCACTGCCAGCAATGGTAGTAGAGTCAGATACATTAGGGACATTTAAGCAACTCTTGGATAAGCACATGGATGATAGTAAAAGGAAGGATCCGTTGGTTAGTCTGATCTTAGAGTAGGATAAGAGGTTTGCACAACATCAAGGGCCAAAGGGCCTATACTGTGCTGTGCACTTCTATGTTCTATGTTCTATGTAGAAGTTGCTGGAGAAACTCAGCAGGTCTGGCAACATCTGTGCAGAGAAAACAAAGTTAATGTTTGGAATCCAGTGACCCTTCTTCAGAACTGACAGCAGGATTAGACTTGATATCAAGTTTAATCATTTTAGAACATGAACAACTCCTTGCATATCTATTTCAACCCTCCCTCCCAACTCCCCCACCCCAACCAGCTTAGCTCCTGTCATGACGTGTGTAGCTTTCAGTACAGTAAAGCCATCTGCTCAAAGTTCCCATTATCACCTTTCTAGCTTCTCTTCTTCCCTGGCTTACTATCAACATCCCTTTGTCTGCTTAACCTTTCTCTCTCCCTTTCTGTCTGGGTTCTGCCTCTACCTCTCCATTCCCCCCCCTCCATCACCAATATCAGCACTAATTTCCCAGTTACTCTCAGTTCTGATGAGGAGTCACTGGATATGAAACATTAATTCAATTTTAACGTCACTGATGTTTCTAGACCTGCTGAGTTTCTCCAGCAATTTCTGTTTGTGTTTGATTCACATCTCCAGCATCTGAAGTTCATTGTTTTAGTTCAATTGCATTTATTGTCAGCCTAAAACTTTAACTAAGAGAAATTTCAGATTGCTAATGGAACTTTATTAAATATAAATTAGATCATAGAATCCCTATGGTGTGGAAACAGCCATATGGCCCATCAAGTCCACATCAACTCTCCAAAGAACAACCCAGCAACACCTCCCTGCTCTATCCTTATAACCTCACATTTCCCATGCTTAATCGAGCTAGCCTACATATCCCTGAACGCTATGGGCAATTCACATAACCTGCACATCTTTGGACTGTGGGAGAAAACCAGAGCACTCAGAGGAAATCCACACAGACACAGGGCAAACATGTGAACTCCACACAGACAATCACCTGAGGCTGGCTCAAACCCAGGTCCTAGTTACTGGGAGGCAGCAGTGCCAACCACTGAGCCACTGTGCCACCCCAGTCCTGCAATCGAATGCTGTCCCCTTTGGAGTTTCCTGACTTTGAGGGTTATTTAAGGTTAGAATGTAGCCACAGGTATCTTGTAGCAAAAACAAACGTTGAAGTTAACTAATATTAGCACATAGAATCTTAAGAATTTCGGATATTGTTATTTTGTGTGTCAATCGTGAAGATTTAAGTGTGAGACAACAACCTTACAATACTTAGCTAGAAATATTTATTCTAAGCGTCAATTCTTGATTACAGCATAGTATATCATCAAGAATATGGTAATTAAAGATTGCTATAGCAAGACAATTCCACTCTAAGACAATTAAAAAAAATAGATAGTCAGACATCTTTATTATTTTTGTATGGGATGTTGATGTCACTGACAAGGCCAGCTTTTATTACCCATCCCTACATGCTCTTGAATTAAGTGGCTGTCAGAAGGAAATTAAAAAGGCAAAAGTGAGGACTGCAGATTCTGGAGATCAGAGTCTAGATTAGAGTGGTGCTGGAAAAGCACAGCAGGTCAGGCAGCATCCTAGGAGCAGGAAGATCGACATTTTGGGCAAAAGCCCTTCATCTTTCATTCCTGATGAAGGGCTTTTGTCTGAAACGTCAATTTTCCTGCTCCTGGGATGCTGCCTGACCTGCTGTGCTTTTCCAGCACCACTCTAATCCAGAAGGAAATTAAAAGTCAACCACATTGCTGTGGGTCTGGTGACATGTACACTGGAGCAGTTAACGGTGGTGATGTCTTGGTCTAAAGGACAGGTTACATATACATGTGGTGAAGATTATTCACAAGTCCATATCATTTCTTAATAGAATGCCTTAACCGTCAAGGGAAATTTTATTTTGAATGCAACTACTTTTTGTGTCACACGGGGTCAGGACCTCTGTCTGTGTGACTGTGTGTAATCAAGTTCGTCTTTTAAAACATTGTTTGAAGCTCCACAATTGTCATAAATAGTCTACTTTCCTGTGACGAAGGGTTCCTGTGCATCATAAGAGCCCCTTCCTTCAAGCAGTCTGATTTAGATTAAACAACCTCATAGGTAAGCGATTAGATATCTACAAATAACAAAGGCAATTTAGAGGAGGTGTTAGCTGAGTGGTATTATCGATGGAGTGCTAATCCAGATAATGTTTTGGAGACCCGGGTTTGAATCTTGCCATGGCAGATGAATTCAATACAAGTTTTGAATTAAGAGTATAATGATAACCCTGAATCCATTACTGACAGTCAGGGAAAAAAGGATCTTGTTCACTGTCCTTTTGAGAAAGAAACTGCCATTCTTACCTGATCTTGTGTACATGTGACAACAATGTAGTTGATGCTTAATTTCCCTCTGGGCAATAAATGCTGGCATGTGCTGTGGAATCTGTGGACCATGTATATGTTGGGTGTGTGAGTTTGCACTCCTTTTTTAGATACCTGAAGGACCTTCTCCTCTGCTTCTTGTAGCACTTCAGCCCTATGCTTCTGATCTTCGGGCACCCGGTGCGGAGGGGAGCAGGCAGGTCAGAGGATCTCCTCATGGGTCTGCTACTGGGCCTAGCCAGGCTGACCATTAACTGGTCCAGGCAGTGGGCCATGGAGGGAGGTGTTAAGTCCGACTGCCTGCCCCCCCTTCTGCAATTATGTTCAGACACAGGTGCCCAGGAGATGGAGTAAAGTGTCTGCCAATACTCTTGATCTCTTTAGGGAGAGGTGGCTACTGCAGGGAACGAAGTACTTTATTTCCCTTTCCAATTCTATTTTGATTTAGTCCTTCCCCTCCCCATCACGTTTTCTTCATGTGAGCATTGCTTGCGCTGGACGTTGCTTGTCACTGGCACATTGGCCATATAGGTATCTTTCCTGGTGGTGGAATTGCCATATAGGTATCTTTCCTGGTGGTGGAATATTAATAAAGTTATTTTCACTTGGTGTTTTCACTGTGTCTTGTAAAAAAAGTAACCAGGAAATTAGAATCTCCTCAGTTGAGAATTGACTCTGAGCTGGCTGGTCACAGCCAACGTATTAACACCCTCATACCACGAATAGAACAAAATTACAACTTCCTACGTCTACAATAATATCTGAAAACTTGTTCCTAGCAAAATTTGCAATTCTAATACTGCTTCGTTTCTATTTTAAACTGAACCCCCAAACTGTTTTTATGGCTTTCTTTACAAGAACTCAAAAATGTAGGGAAGGAGTTCATTTTTCCTCAACTGACTGAGCAGCGAAGTTCACTTGAAGAAAATAGAATCTGCAGCTCGAAAATCCAGACAGAGGGAGGGCACTAGCTTTTTAAAATATATCAGCAGGTATTTATAATGACAGTTACTGTCTGTAGTTTATATTTTATTATCTTGCTGCAACAGCCCTTCTCTTAAGGACCACCAGCACATAACCAACGTGAGACCTAGGATATGTCAATCAAAAACATTGCATGAGTTTTTAAAGAGGACATTCATCTTCCAGCTTTTGAAAGACAAGCAATTTTTCTTACAATTTGCTAATGTACGTCTCCTTTAATATGTTTTATGGTTCAGGCATTTGGCTTTAACACATTCCATATATATATTTCTCATTTGCACCAATCAACCAAACCGCCCCATGGCTCAACATTTCAACTCCCCCTCCCACTCTGCTGAGGATATGGAGGTGCTGGGCCTCCTCCACCGCTGCTCCCTCACCACCAGACGCATGGAAGAAGAACGCCTCATCTTCCGCCTCGGAACACTTCAACCCCAGGGCATCAATGTGGATTTCAACAGCTTCCTCATTTCCCCTTCCCCCACCTCATCCTAGTTTCTAACCTCCAGCAACACGATCCCCTTGACTTGTCCGGACTTGTCCGACCTGCCCAGCTCCTTTTCCACCTATCCACTCCACCCTCTCCTCCCTGACCTATCACCTTCATCTCCTCCCCCACTGACCTATTGTACTCTATGCTACTCTATCCCCACCCCCACCCTCCTCTAGCTTATCTCTCCACGCTTCAGGCTCTCTGCCTTTATTCCTGATGAAGGGCTTTTGCCCGAAATGTCGATTTCGAAGCTTTTCAGATGCTGCCTGAACTGCTGTGCTCTTCCAGCACCACTGATCCAGAATCTGGTTTCCAGCATCTGCAGTCATTGTTTTTACCACCTTGAAGGGCCTAATTCCACACTGTAGGGAATCTAATCTAATCTAAAAGCGTAGAGAGCACTCAACCTCGGATATCAGTACCACTGCCCCAATGTCACAATCTTTGCTGTCCTTCTAGGTTAGATGGCTGTAAACTTTCACCATTGCACATGACACAATATCATTACAAAGGGTTTATTCTTCTCCCTTCCATTTCCTGTGTTGATGCAGTCACAGTGGAGACTGGGGACAGGATTTTCCCTCTTCGCTTCAATTCCCCACTATCATTGTTACGCAATGGGTAGAGAGTGGGGGGGGGGAGACCTGCGGGGGGAACGGTGGTAGGGTGAGCAGTCAGAAATATGTACATTAAGTGCAATCTTTTTTCCTACGTTGGTCAATGATTTATCAGAGGGTCACTGAATAACAAATCACAGACTTGTGCACTTTCCACCTTAATATGATTGGCAGTGGAAAATTACATGTGTGACCACCCCCACTGTTTCCTTTTCAATGCAGACATGCTTCATTAACATGCATACCTGATTATTAAAGCCAGAAGATCATAAAATAGAGAAGCTAATTACTGACCTCTTTAATATTGCATGGTCTGAACAGACCACATGGTAAGAAGGAACTTGTCACTTATTCCAATTCTTTGTCGTGTATGTGGAATGTTGCAATGCACATTAGTGTGCAGTTACTGTCATTGTGCAGGCAAATGCAGAAGATAATTTGTGCATAGTACGATCCAATAAACAGCAACTGTGCAAATTATCAGGTTGGTTAAGGGAGAACTGTTCCCTGGCACATGCTGTTTCACTTTGATTTCTGACATAGGTCTTTTACATCCAAACGAACATGGAGACAGGGCCTCATTTCAGCATCCCATTTCAAAAGATATTTTGACACTGTATATTCCCTCAGCACTATGTTGAATTACAATCTTGAATTATATGCCGAGGACCTTGGGTGTAACTTCCCACAATTCGAATTCAGTGATGAGTGTGCGACTAATTGAGCCAAATTGACATTTGGAAGAAAGCAAAATATATCGCGGCCCCCACCCCTGCTTAGTGTTCAATATCTCCAGTTGGAAAGTATGCTTGGTAAGGGGACAGGTTTAGTTTTGTATGTGACTCTCTGAAGACAGAATAATCCATTGGCACTGTTCAGGTTTCCACATGAATAATGACCACAATGGCAATGTGCATTTTAGTGTCATAAACCATCCCAAAGAGCAAGAGATACATTGAGACCAATGGAACCACTACCAAGCATAAATCAGTATCTGTGAACAGGAGAGAAGAAAGCAGAAAATTAATTGATTTCTTTCATCATGTAAGGTCACACAATTGCCTGAGGTAGCACTATGGATCACTAACTGCTTTGCTTGTTTTGAAAGGATGATTTCTGTACATGTCATACTTTATTTCTAACAAGCTTTGACACATCTATTTTTAAAAATTCATTGAAGGATGTGAGGGCACTGGCTGACCAGCATTTTTTGCCTGTCTGGAGTTGCCTTTGAGAAGATGGTGGTGAGCTGCCTTCTTCAACTGCTGCAGTCCATGTGCTTTAGATAGACCCAGAGGCTGTTAGGGAGGGAGGGATATTGTCTGTAAGGTATGTTTCCATGAGTCTAATGTAGTGATGCTGTTGCTCCACTCATCTGTAAGACAGCTGTCTCAGTTTAGCTTTACCTACTAGATATTTGGAAGGAGGACACAGACATGGTATTTATGTTTAGACGTACACAAAAAGTATTGTGAGCAAAACAAGGACTTGTACATCTCTTTTGTAGGTCTCAGGGCATTCAACAACATGAGCAGAGATAGATTTTGTAAAATCCTTGAAAAACCTGGATACTGTACCAGATGCCTGAGCAGAGTGAAGTAGATTCATGAAAATCAGAATAGACAAGTTAAGCACAACAAAGATCTCTCAAATTCCTACCAAATCTTCAGTGACCTGAAGCTGGATGTGTGTGAGCCCTGGTTTTTACACGATCTTTCTCAGCACAAGGCTGCAGCAAGCAACAGAAGAGCTCAAGGAGGGAGTTTACACCCACTTCGGTCTGATTAAGGCTCACTTTAGGCACAAGACAAACTTTTCACTCCTGACTGTGTTCCACTGGCTTATCGTCAGTCAGACCCACAACACATTTTCCAATGGCCCACAGATTTTTGAACTGAAAATCAGCTTAGAGAAAACCAACATTTTGCATGTCCCTCCATCCTCAGAAAAATATGGACCACCCAAGCATTATTCTCAAGGTTATCTGTAGCAGGCTTTATAGCAATTTCCCATTTAGGACGAGTCAGCTAGTTTGATGCCACCATAGATAAGCAGGCCTGGTTTCAGAGCTCAGTGCAATATCAAAGTGTAGTCTTCACCATCTTATGCATGGTGATGAGTTGAGGGTCCATCAAACACCTTTTCGGGGGTTTCCACCAGCACAGCCTCCTCAAAATCCTCAACATCCACTGGTGGGACAGTATCACAAATGCTGCTCCTCAGATGCTGCCTGAACTGCTGTGCTCTTCCAGCACCACTAATCCAAAATCTGGTTTCCAGCATCTGCAGTCATTGTTTTTACCCAGCATCACAAACACTCATGTCCTAGAAACAGCCAACGTCACCAGCATCAAGGCCATCCACCTGGAGAGCATCTGTGTTGCGAGGGCCATGTTTTCTGGATGGATGGTAATGATTTGCTCTAGATGTTATGTATGGGCAACTCATTAACAGAATCACTGAATCACAGAATGTTTAAGCTGCAGAAGAGGGCTATTCAGCTCAGTGTGCCTGCCCTGCCTCTTCAAGTGACCATCAGTGCCTGGTGCCAATTTCCTGCTTTTCCCCCATACCACTGCACAGTGTTTTGACTAAACTAATGATCCAAAGCCCTTTTGAATATCTGTTGAAAGAGAGGAGCTCTGTGCAAATATTTGAATGCACCCCCCATCTGTATGTTATATCAGTGGGATACTAATTGGACCGTGATTCTTGGAAATGCCACATTGTGAGTACAAGGTACCTTCAAGATTGAAGGAAGAGTCAAAATGAAAGAAAAGGGGAAGAAGGGTAGATCTAATTTCCCCAGATCTGATCGCTGCCTCACTTGCACCAACTGTGGGAGGATCTGCTCGTCACATATAGGCCTGACAAATTACCAGCTACTGGAACTGATGGGTTTCTAAAATCTTCATCTGAGAAGAAATATCATGAGAGAATGTATTAGGATGAACTAAATCATCCGGTTTCATTTTCATTGTTACTTTACAGAGAGCCTTTTTTTAGGTTAAATGTTCATATATCTATACATTATCTTTCCATACATCAATTCCCAAACTTGAGCACAACCAAAACTTTGTTGTCTCCAATCAGTGATAGGGAGATAGTCAGAGTTGCTGTCATATTCCTCATCTGCAATCTTAATGTCTCTCATCAGCAATCCATTCACTAGGGAACCTCTCACTGGTGGCATTGGTCAGAGATGGAGATAGTTACGTAGGAGGTTACCATTACAATTCCACAATCTTGGTTTCATTGAGTGGCTAAGATAACTAAGAATGTCAGAGTTTATTAATGGTGATAAAATAAACTATTTTTCTCCAAGACAGATTGGACTTGGGTGTTTCGAAGATAGCTGACTAGCATTTCTAACTGGATACAAGACTCATTTAATTCATGTTGACATGGACATGTGCTTTAAGTCAGGAAGAGTCCATAGCAAGCAATTCCAGTGTGTGGTTGCAGGTTTTTAAGATACCCCTAACCTCAGAGACATGTTAGTCTGCAAGAATCTGAAAGATTGAGAGAAACGGAGAGAGGGAAACAATGAGAGGAAGAGAGAGAAAGGGGGACAGAGGCAAGCAGTGTGTACGATTTATGTAGAATGATGGTTGGTGCTTATGCTCAGAATGAAGAAACCAAGTGGGCGGCACGGTGGATATGGGCGGCACGGTGGAACAGTGGTTAGCACTGCTGCCTCACAGCGCCAGAGACCCGGGTTCAATTCCCGCCTCAGGCGACTGACTGTGTGGAGTTTGCACATTCTCCCCGTGTCGGCGTGGATTTCCTCCGGGTGCTCCGGTTTCCTCCCACAGTCCAAAGATGTGCAGGTCAGGTAAATTGGCCACGCTAAATTGCCTGTAGTGTTAGGTAAGGGGTAAATGTAGGGGTATGGGTGGGTTGCGCTTTGGCGGGGTGGTGTGGACTTGTTGGGCCGAAGGGCGTGTTTCCACACTGTAAGTAATCTAATCTAATCTAGGATTTATACAAAGCTGGAATATTTCCCTAGCTTTGGATGGAGAGAAGGCTCTCCAAACTTACCCTATTTATGAAGGTTAGTTCAACAATTAAAGTTTATCTGACTGGAAAAGGGAGAAAGAAAAGAAACAAACTATCTGGAAATTAGTTTTGGACTGGTAACTGGAGAATGAAATACCCATGTGAGAGATAGAGTGAAGTATAACTGTAGTGCGGTATTTTCAATCCCTTCAAATGTTAAATTGGGAATCATTTCTGTTACCTAGAGATTAAATTGCTCCTGAAATAGCCTTAAGATAATATACTGTTTTGAATTTATATAATAAATTAAAAAATGTTGGAGATTTGAAACAAAAATATAAATTGCTGGAGAAACTCAGCAGGTCCAGCAGCTGATGAAGAGTCACTAGACTCAAAATGTTAACCCTACCTTCTCCCCACAGATGCTGCCAGGCCTGCTGAGTTTCTCCAGCAGTTTCTGTTTTTGTTTTGAGTTTCTTTGTTACAGTAAAAGTTTTTAAAGTTGACACTTTCTGATGAATTCCTTTCAGGCAGTTACTGGGTTTTGAATGTAAAAACAGAAAGTGCTGGAGAAACTCAGCAGGTCTGGCAGTATCTGTGGGGGGAGAAAGAGAGAGAGAGAGACAGAGTTAACATTTCAAGTCAAATATGTCTTTGGAGTTTGGAAGAAGTCATATTGAACTCTTTACACTAACTCTGTTTCTTACCCCAGAGATGCTGCCAGACCAGCAGAGTTTCTCCAGAGTTCTGTTTTTATTTTTAAAAGTCATGAGTCTCTAGGGGATTGTAACATAGCAACAATATTGCTCAAAATAAACATAAACACAAACATAGCTTATGATTGTTTATTTGATTTGTGAACACTTGTTGATACAATTTAATATCAAAATATTAATGTAGGTGTTTATTTTTATATCTGACTCATTTTTCTCATATACATTTTTATCCTGCAATTACTAATATTTACTGGTACATGTCATCAAGTAAGGAGTTAGTAGAATCCCTCTGGTATTACTTACTTGATCTGCAGCTATAGAGTCACAGAGTCATACAGAGTGGAAACAGACATTTCGGTCCAACTAGTCCACCCCAATGATGTTCCCAAGCTAAACTAGTCCCACCTGCCTGTGCTTGGCCCATATCCCTCCAAACCTTTCCTATTCATGAACTCATCCAAGCGTCTTTTAAATGTCTCTAACATACCTGCATCCACCATTTTATTCCACACATGAGTAACTCTCTGTGTAAAAAGGTTGCCCCTCATGTCTTTTTAAATCTTTCTCCTCTCACCTTAAAAATATGCTCCCTAGTTTTGAACTCCCCCACTCGAGGGAAAAGACCCATGTCATTCGCCTTATATATGCTCCTCATGATTTTATAAACGAAATAAGGTCACCCCTCAACCTCCTGTGCTCCAGTGGAAAAGGTCCTAGTCTCTCCAGTCTTTTTTTTAAATATCTCAAACCCTCCATTTCCTGGTAACATTCTGGTAAATCTTTTTTGAACCCTCTCCAGTTTATTATCCTTCCTATAGCAGGGCGACCAGAACTGTACACAGTGCTCCAGATTGTGAAAGATTAATGTGTAATGTACAAATTACTGTACTTTGCGGTGGATTGCCTGGTATTTGTCTTCTGTTTTGTGAACAAGATTGTCAGTGATTGCAACCTCATCTATAAATAGCCCCTCAACATTTTTGTTTCCCCTTCCTCAGCGACCCCACATCCAAGAAGTCATTAACAATCTCCTCATGTTGTTCTCTCTGTCTATGCCGGTGTTGATTCCTATAACGTAACTAATTTCAGAATTAATTTATTCAATTTAATGTCCTGGTTGATTCACATTACAGAATACCAGATGCTCTTCCGGTAGTTAAAAGCTCTAATTCACTCTCCGAAGTGTGTACTGACATTCATAAAACAGTGGAGTTTTTTATGACATCAATAGAAACCTTGCCTGAATTACAGCCTTGTAACCCCCTTTCTCACAGCACCTGTTATTGCAGACCATTAAAACTACTGATTTAAAAGGGAGCACTGGTAGGTTATCTTGCACAACACATTGATGGTTGTAAATGAAGTAGCGAAATTGGTGGTGCAACAAAGTCATTACGCTTTTATTTGTTGCTGTTACTGCATATAATTTAAGAAAAAACATTGCTATTTAATTATTTTCCCTTTTCCGCTTCCATTATTGGCCGCATGCAATTTTGCCAGCTGAAAGGATCGGCTAGACAACTAAGCCTCTGCCAATGTAACCTATAACCAGTTGCCAATGGGTAGTTCAAAAGTAGTGTGGTTGAACCAGCAAATGTGCTATTCTTGGATTTTTAAAAGATATTTAATAAAATGCCTCATGTGAGACTGTTGGAATAAATGGAACAGGTGACAAATTGCTGAGATGGATTGAGAACTGGCTTGACATCTGTGTTCAAAGGATTGTGCTGGATGGAAAATACTTTGACGGGGGAAAAAGTGTAATTAATTTTGTTCACAGGGATCCATGCTAGAATCTGCCCATTTACAATGTGCGTGAATAACATCGAACAGGGTGTGTGCATGTGGGTCTAAAAGAACGTACAGGCTCTAGGAGGGCATGGGAGAATTGGAATGGTTTTTGACTGACCTAGGAGAGGTCAACATATCCTTGTGGACCACATATGCTTCCTCTGTGCTGTAAATGTCACCAGACTGGAATGGAGATAACTAGCAGAAAATTATTCAACCTCTGCCAACTTTAAGCCAAAACCAAGTAATCCCAATCAGTGACATCGAGCTGTAGTATATGCCTGATGCTTGTATATGTGCAAACTCAGGGGATGACCTCCAGAACATCGTCAGCACCTTTACAGAGGCATGGCTCTCATCCTGAACTGATGTAAGATTGAGGTCTTGCATGAACCTGGCCCCACATTGCAGGGAGAAGGCCCAATCATCAAGGTCCACTGGGAGGCCTTAGAAAATGTGACCACTTCCAATACCTTGGGAGTGTCCTGTCAACCAAAGCAGCTATCGATGAAGAGATCCAGCATCACCTCCAGTGTACCAGGGCAGCCTTGGGCCGCCTGAGGGAAAGGGTGTTCAAGGCCAACAGCATCAGATCTGACAACAAGCCCATAGTATACACAGCTGTGGTGATTCCTGTCCTCCTATATGGCTCTGAGATATGGACTAGGTAAAAACAATGACTGCAGATACTGGAAACCAGATTCTGGATTAGTGGTGCTGGAAGAGCACAGCAGTTCAAGCAGCATTCGAGGAGCAATAAAATCAATGTTTCGCCTGAACTGTTGTGCTCTTCCAGCACCACTAATCCAGAATCTGAGATGTGGACTGTCTATAGCAGATACCTTAAGGGCTCTGGAACACTACCACCAGCGCTGCCTTCACAAGATCCTGTGAATCTGCAGGTAAGAAACACGCACCAGCGCCCTCGACCAGGCCAACATCCTCATCATTGAGATACTGATCACCCTTGATCGCCTATGATGGGCTGGACATGTCGTCCACATGACCGACACAAGGCTTCCCATGAGGGTGCTCTACTCCCTTTGAAACGGCAGGCAAACCCCAGGTGGACAAAGAAATTGCTTCAGTGATAGACTCAGTGCCTCACTGGTGAAGTGCAGCATTCCCACAGGCACTAGGAATCACTGGCCTAAGAATGTTCAAAATGGAGGAGGAGCATCTGGTAAGGCATCGAGCACCTTGAGACTTGCTGTCTGGAAAATGGTCAAAGCACAGTGACATCAAGGTGGTGCAATACAGTGGATCAGACTTGTTTTTGAATTCTTAATGATTCAAATCATGGAGAGCCTCTTTGCATAGTTCTAAGCTAAATGAGTTTGGTATATCGAAAAACAATGGACATACTCCAATGGGTCAAGGACAATAGTAGAGTCAGAGAGCCATAGAGTCATACAGAATGGAAACAGACATTTCAGTCCAACCAGTCCACGCTGACCATGTTCCCAAAACTAAACTAGTCCCACCTTGGCTTATCTCCCTCCAAACCTTTCCTATTCATGAACTTATCCAAACATCTTTTAAATGTTTGTAAGTATACCTGCATCCACCACTATCTCTGGCTGTTCATTTCATACACAAAACACTCTGTGTGAAAAGGTTGCCCCTCATATCCTTTTTAAATCTTTCTCCTCTTACTTTAAAAATATGTCCCCTAGTTTTGAACTCCCTCACACTCTGCCCAGGGTAATTAGACTTAAACCGACTATTTACCATCATTCCCATGCACTGCTTTCCATTCTAAACTTTTCTGTTGGTTACTAGTTTCCACGCGATTGTGCAGAGAAAGTAGGCTAGAAACGATCGTTGGTGTTGTTATCATTGTCTTTGTGTGGTCATAAAGGTACATTACCATCCTTCTATTAATATCGAGGACTGTTAGAAAAATGATGCATTTAAATAGTAAACATTTTCAGTCAGAGCTATTTTCAACAAAAGGTAGACAAGCAGGTGTCGGGAAGAACACAGCAAGCCAGGCAGCATCAGGAGTTGGAGAAGTCAACATTTCAGGTGCGAAGAATGCAAATGACTGCAAGAAAGCTGCAGATTATATCACCCTCCACTCCTGCAATTTGGAAGCACCAACTAATGTATCAGTAAGCTGTGTTGTCCCTCAGAGGTGATAAATGGAGGAGAAAGTGAGGACTGCAGATGCTGGAGATCAGAGCTGAAAATGTGTTGCTGGAAAAGCGCAGCAGGTCAGGCAGCATCCAAGGAACAGGAGAATCGACGTTTCGGGCATAAGCCCTTCTTCAGGAATGAGGCCGACGTTTCGGGCATAAGCCCTTCTTCAGGAATAAAGAAGGGCTTATGCCCGAAACGTCGATTCTCCTGTTCCTTGGATGCTGCCTGACCTGCTGCGCTTTTCCAGCAACACATTTTCAATGTGATATATGGAGTCTATCTTGTACCTCACCTGGAAGATCTGAGAGTGGGTTTTAGACTTCTGTTGATCTGAAAAAATAACAAATGAAAAATTGTAACATCAGCTGAACACAATAGGTGTAACAATGTTTTTAGTAATCCTGATTGAGCTATTACTAGGCTGCTCTCAGTAACAGAAAGCATTTGTTTTCTTCAAAGGTAGAC